>NW_024066121.1:0-600000 GCF_013036055.1 Alternaria burnsii
AACCCTAACCCTAACCCTAACCCTAACCCTAACCCTAACCCTAACCCTAACCCTAACCCTAACCCTAACCCTAACCCTAACCCTAACCCGTTGTCGCATTACTTGTCGTAGAAGATTCCTAAGGGGGCACGAGCTACTATTGTGAGAGACTATGTCTCGCAACCAGCGCATGCACCCATTGTGGTAGTCGAGTCGCTTGCAGCGTGGGAGATCTCGCGTGAGCAGCTTACAGTTAGGAGGGACGGTCTATGTACAATTCTAGTGCGACAAGTAAGCCATGTTTTGATATAAGATAGCTAATATCGTAGTCTGATACCTTAGTTAGTTCGTGATCTTAACTGTCTTCGCCCAGCTCGGGACTCCATTGCCATTCAGCGCGAAGATATGCCAACTACCAGGGATCATCACTCCCGAATCACTCGGCAGCGTGATTGACCAGGAATTCCCGTTCTTCGTACTAGAGACCGGTATACGGCGTTGATCCGTGTTAACAGAGTGGGTAGCGGATCCGAGACGTATTAGGGAGAACTTGTAACTATTACTATCGCCCATCTGAACAGTGAAAGAGCCGCCAGCGCGGATAGTGGTAGAGGAAACAGAACTGATGACAGGGCGAGCAGCGGCCGACCCATCGGAATTGAACAGGTAAGGGGGACTCCAGATTTGTCCATTAGGGTGGTCGCTACCTGGTCTGCAGTCTCCGCCGTTATAGCAGAGACCGCCGCCACCGGACCACACACGGGCGTCGGCGAGCAAGACGGAAGCCGAGTGGTAGTTGCGTGCGACGGACTCGCGAGCCATGATAGTCCATGAATTAGACATAGGATTGAAGAGCTCAGAGCTAAGAACCCCGTTGTCGTCGGCGAAGCCTTTGCCGTGTGTCTGGCCACCAGTGACATGAACAGTGCCGTCGGGTAGCACGACAGCATTCGCAAAAATGCGAGGGTAGTTCATGTTGCTAACCTGGTCGTTCTTCACTGCCTGGGAGGCATCAGATATAGTGGTAATGTACGTTGCCGTGATAGAATCACTGTCGTCGTAGTTGGGACTGCCGCCGGCAGACAAAATCTTGCCATTATCGAACATCTGCCATGAGTCAGCGTATGTATCTAACAGTGGTATGAACCATATTAAGACCAAGCAACTTACCACAGTGATACCGCACATCTGGTCGCCGGAATTACGCGTACCGGCTTGCTGGACTGAACCGCCGTTGGTGGTTGTATACCAGTTCTGCTTGACACTTGGACCGGCTTGAAACACACTTCCATTCTTCCAACCATACAACCAGGCGTGATTATCTGCGCGATACGATCCTGCTTTGTCGGCGGTGAGCATGTTGGAAACGCTGGCACCGTTAAGTAGTGTCCAAGTATTTGAGCTGGGATCATAGATCTCTCCATTCTTCCCGCCGTTTCCTCCAGACCAAGAACCTCCAATAGTGAAGATCCCGCCATTGCTGAGCGTTGTTTGCGACTGGTAGCCACGAGAGATCTTCATGTTAGGCCCGCGTGTCCAATCGTTGGTGGCCGGATCGTAGATTGAGGTGATCTCCGCATTGTCGCCTCCGGTAACGACAATGCGACCGTCTCCCAGCTGTGACATTCCTGGACAAAACATATCGTGCTGAGTGTTCGAAATTGTTCGTTGTGAAATCGCGCCCGTTCTGTAGTTGTAGTCTGCGTAAATCGTCTTGCCACCACCCCCAAATATGGTGGGCGAGGCAGAAGAAAAGAAGAGTAGTCGGGACGAATCTGGGTATGCAGGCACCGCGTAGAGAGCTGCGGGAATGACCGGCAAGGTGACCAAAGCTGACCATTGACCCTGCGTGGCGGGATTGGCGCTTATGTACCGGACTGTAGTGTATGGCGCGCTTGTCCACGTGCCATGAGCAGCATGGTCTTTCAAGTAGCACCAACCGCCATTGGCCACAAAAACAGCGCGGAGGCACTTTCCGTTATCGTTGCATCTTGATGCGCAATCTTGAGCTGACTTGAGCCCGCCGTATTGTGCTAGGTTATTTCCTGTGATGTCTGAACCAGGGCAGATGGCCCATGTAGCGCCGTCTGCGGTCTTGTAGGTTGTCTCTTTGTTTGGACATCTGTCCAGAGGACTGGACACATGCACGACACTGTAGCCTCCAGTGGTTGACGTCCACGTTGAAGAACCATCCTTGAGATAGCAATTCCCTCCCCCGGGAACCCATACTGCACGCGCGCACCGGTCGTCGTAATCACACCTCCAAGCGCAGTCGCCGACATTGCCGAGTCCACTAAATTGCGCGAGAATGTTGCCGGTTGCATCTGTGCCCGAACAGATAGACCAGTTAGCGCCAGCTTTAGGACCAGGATAATTAGTCTCAGTCGCTGGACACCTGTCAAGCTTATCGACTTGATGGATCACGCTGTAGCCCCCATTCGAGGTGACCCAGTTGCCGTTTGTGCTAGCGTCCTTGAGGTAGCAATTACCTCCCCCAGGAACCCAGACCGCCTGTGTGCATCGGATGTCGTTGTCACATCTCCACGCACAATCCCCAACATTACGAAGGCCACTGAATTGCGCGAGAATGTTGCCAGTCACATCGGTATTCTGGCAAATACCCCACTTCGCACCATTAAGGGGACCGTTGTAGTAGGTTTCGCTGGTTGGACATTGATTGATAGCCAGGATCACTCTGAAGTTTAGTAAGATCGCGACCGCCTTCAGAAGGCCGCGTGTAGGCATGATGACTGAGTGTGTATCGGATAGGCAAAGAGAAATCGACGTCGATGCCTAGTATTGGCGGAGATCTCGGAATTATGCTTTATAAATTAAGAATACGACAAACGCAGTGTGCGTCTGAACAAAAGAAACGAACGTGATAGAGATTTTCAGGCCTGGCGAGAACAGCCATTTATGTACTGCTGGGCTCAAAGAGGTGTCTAAAGGCGATCGGTCTTGATGCGCTCTCTGCTAAGCAGCGGTCGTCAATAGACCGAACTCAAATGCCATTCGGGGTCGTTAAACAATAACACCGTCTGGGTCCGGTGACAAATTGAGTCGAAAGTTTAACAAGTGTACCAGATGTTGCTAAGCGCAACGCCACCGCGTAGACACTGAAACACGTGCTAGTGTAAGTGTACCAATAAAAGACTAGTGTCAATATCAGTCTTCGCTAAGATTGTGGCGCAGCCTCTGGTAGCTATCTGACAATTTTGAAAAGGGGTTCCAACACTTTTACGATGAATAAAAGTGTTCTATAGCGTATTACAAGAGGTGTTCGAGTCGCAAGACAAGCAAGCTATCCGCTATTCGCTAACAGTTCCTCTGATTTGTTTAGATCTCTCTAGATGTTGGAGATCGCGTTATACACAGTCGACAAGTACATATCGACGTGAATCAACTCGCACGAGAAAGGCATAAAGGGACGTCTTCGTACTAATTTGAGCAGCCAGATATCTAGAAGAGTGAGAACTTGATGGCGGTATGATCCTCGACACGATTAAATCAGTCGAAAATAGCGCACCAAGTTGTGTAAAAGCTTCAAAAGTTGCTAAGACACCTACAGCAGCGCACCGATAACCTTTTTGGTAGCAGTGGTCGATACATAGTGCATTTTTTCGCTCGTGTTACTCCGAATCTATTTGAGTTCCATCCCCGCAAGCTAGACTAAAATCCCAGTTCAGATCAAGTCGAGGCCGCTATTTTGACTATGTCCCTTCTTCACTGGAATGATCTATCTCGAAAGCAGAGAGGAATCTAGTCTTCAACCAAAGTAACGCTATCCAGCCTGATGCCTTCATCGACATTCGTCATGCTCTTGGGACCCTCTGATCGCTTTCCAGTGGCCAACACAGGGAAGCAATATCCGGGATGGAAGACAGTCAAAGCGGTCACCGCGACGACAATCATAGCACCTTCTAGAACGATGAATTCCACCTCTTCCCTCATGAGCTCACTCCTCCATCCGCTTGAGAGCTCTGGTATGCGATAAGCGCAACGCGCAAGGATAGTGACGTACGCCGTGATAATCGCCCCCACGAAGCATTGGAACTTTCGATCATGAAGAAGCTCGATGCCATCGCATCCAATCTCATTGCGATGGCGATAAGTGCGCACCAGGTACTCGCCTAAGAAGTAACCGAAAAATGTAAGACACATAACCTGCCATATAACACCTGCAAGCATGATGTCCGTGCCAATGTCTTGCAGGTCAGTTCCAAAATCGGCTGTAGCAGCAATACCGCCTCCAGCACCTTGCAGCACCAGAGAAAGTAGGTCGCAGCCAATAAAGATCCAAGTATACCATGTTGGCCTTAACCTCGACCAGCTTGTCCCAAAGCTGTACACGATGTGCTTGAGCGTGAGGTATATAGCTGCAGATATGAATGCCGGGGCTATTATCAGACAGCAAATCTGCATCTGGAAGCCTGCTTCAGAGAACGGATTGTCCCACATCATCACCCGTCCGATGTAGCCGACTACTTCTCCAATACAACCCAGTGACATTGCGACGCAGTAGCTCCATGTCTTGTAGCGGATGCCGAGGATGATGTGAATGACTAGAGCGAGACCGAAGAAGCTGACGTATGCGGTGTTCCATCCGAGTGATGGGTAGTAGCCGTAGATGGTGCCCTCGACGGGACATTCTGGTGTGACTTTTGTGCAGAAATCTGGAGCGGGAGGTGGGACCGTCATCGCGATGTTAATCCAATTGATGGTTTAAGCTCAGATAGAGGGATAAAACTATTGAACCAAACGGAGAGAGTAGTTATAACGAAGGTTTTGATAGCGGGTCTGGTGAGGTACTCGCTAATAGGTACAGAGCGGTGATGCTGAGGGCGGGCAGCAGTATCGTGAGTGACATGAATGTAGGATAAGAGGACGATATATGTGCGACAGCTCCGTCATCTTCCTGCACAGCCGCATAGCTGACGACGGTATGGGTCTCCATCGCATCCGAGCGATGCAATTCTACGTTGATGTCGAATAGCTTGCACCGACAAGTCTGTGCAAAGGGCCCGAAGAGCATAGCTAGCCATACGTCACCCATCTGCTCGGGTGTTCGGTCTCGAGATGTGCGAGAGCCTGCTTCGGTCCGTCTGTGTTCGACGCCGTAACGGACGAAGTTCCAATCTTAATGTGGAGCGAAGGTTCAATGCGGTGACAGTCTACCGCATCGGCCCCCGATCGGATTGCTTGGCAGGCCGAGCTCTCGGGTCGGACCGACCACGACACTGCTTCCAAGAGTCTAAGTTATAGTTCTAAGACGAGATCCAAGGTATCCATTGCTTATAGTAGACATGTGTTCTTACAGTTGAGATTACCAAAGCAATCTACAATTAGACGACTTTCCTTAGGAGAAACGCTGACGCAGAGCTTCGCTCTCACCTACATGCTGTGCCTGCACCGCTCAACATGTACTGTCAAGTTTCCGTTGAGCGTTTATATCTTGTCTGGCCGGCCCCACTTTTGATGTCTGTGCAGTCTTGCTGCGTCCCTTCTGTGCACTCTAATTCTACGCTCTTGAAGACATACCATCCCATGCAAACAACAAAGCCCGCCAGTTGCAAGGCTACACCTTGCAAAGTTCGAAAGTGGATTTGTAGCATCGTATTCCAGTCTGTAGCGTCAGGACGCTTTCGATGCAGACTGAGTGTATGAATAGGAACAAGGATGCCAAGAATGCTGAGAGATACGCCAGGTATGTGGGCGAAGCGCCACGGAACAAACCTGGCAACGCTTCGGAGGATTTTGTTCGTTCGCTTTTCGGAGTCATTCATGACTATGTGCTTTCCTCTTAGATCTGGAATTTTCTCATCCTTGAACACGTGCCAGATCAGACAGAGATTTGCGCCGGCTAGAGTTAGAAGGTAACTAGATACAAGGACTAGCCAGATCAAGAATCTGTAGTATCTGCCGGGGTCTGTGTGTGTGAGAACGGTGTGGAGTGCGTGGCCGAAGGTGAAGAGACCGAGCAGTGCAATGTACAGGCCAGGTATGTAGAGGTAGCGAAACGGAATTCGATAGAGGATCTGGAACGTCACGATATTTGTTGTTGAGGCGTCGGTCATCTTGAGATGCGTAGTAGATGTATGGTGAACGTTGGCATTAGGCAGTGATAGTAGTCGGGTCTCAGAAGATGTTAGGACTCTGACCTGAGAACTTTGAAACCTTGCGGTTGCGGTTGCGGTTGCGAGACGCTCAGGTGGCCGCAGGAACGAGGCGAGATATCCCGCCGTTCAACCACCTTCTTACGTCATCGCACGCTCTCTTAGAACACCCAGTTCAATCGTCACAAATTAGCTAACCCCAATGCCATGTATCTCCGAGGCTTGGGTCCTAGGCCGCGCCTGATCCCTGGCAGATAGTCGTGCCTCCGGATAGACGGCAGTCACGGCACTCTGCCCCAAGATTTCTCGGAGATCGCGATTTCACTTGTACCCCATCCTTACAAAGAGCTGGCATTTATGGACTTTCATTTTTAGCCAAGATGCGGGGCTACAGAGTAGCCCCTCAATTAACCGCGGGGCGGCGTGCCGCCTCTCACCCGTCCATTCATCGCGCATTTTGATGCTGTCCTCTACGTCTAAGCTTTTGTAGATCCGCAACTTGACTCGATTGCATGTCTTCCACATAATCAGCACTGTGTGCCATCATCCCTGAAGGTTGTTGCGACAATAGTCGGATGGCTTGTCCATCAATGTCGCTTACAGTAGGGTTCTTGGCTTGGCGGTCCTGCCTGAACAGCATGAAGCCAGCGGCTCTAAGCGAAATCTAACATATCTGTGCGATAACTCTTCGAGCGCAGCCCCCTTGTATGTCATCTGTCTGCATAATGCGTGGTATCATCGCAGTGCCAAGAGGACGCCGCTTGGGAACGACTACCACGATTTGCTAGATTAGGGCAATGACAAGGTTTTGGAATTGTAGCACAGCACTGTCACGACGTCTAAGAAGAACCAAATGCGACTTTAGAGCAAAAAGGACAAACGAAAGTTCGACGTTTGGTCTGCGTAGCGAAAATTGTTTCTGTCACTAGCATTAGTGCAATCCAGGGGTGAAGAACAAAGACAGCGTTGAGATATAAAACTTACAGTCGAAAGGTATAAAGAGATATACAAGAATCATGATGACTAAAATGTTGCACGCATTTATGCCATAGTAACTCCAGGCGCTGATTGCGCTTTGCGATAGGCTGACCGTCATCTGTGTGTCCTGTGATCTAGTAGACGACGCTCGTATCCGTCAACTAGTCTAAGATGAAATACCAGGCTAACTTCATTGTATCGACCATCGTGTTCCCTAGAGCAAAGCAAAACGAATTTTGAGCCCGTAAGAGACGTTTAGAAGAATTAAAACACTAACTAGAACGCTATGGTGAAGAACATGCTATATCCACTTGCTAGCGGAACACTAGGAACATCTCGAGGAACCGAGCGGAGAACTAGATCTACATTGTGGGGATGCGTCGCGTGAGAAGGAGCAGCATGATAGGCTGACCAGGGGGCAAACTTTGGAAATTGCTGGACCGTAGTAATAATAGAGAGATTTGAATTCGATACCTTTGAACATTTACCGAAGAGGCTCTTCTGCTTGGCGACCCTCGTGCTATCTGGATCGCCCAGATATCGTAGTTTGGATTGCGAGGCCGAACCCAGAGAACAGATCTGCAGGATCAACAGCAGCCTTGATCTTGCGAAGCCTTGCGTAGTTGGCACCGTACAGCCTAGAGCTCCACTCCTTCACGCTGAGTTCCGAATTCACGTAGTTGACAAAGCTGCGGAGCGGGGCAAATTTTATCAAGGTATCCTCGAACGGCTTGAAAAGATTCTCCATGTACGCAATGCCATCACTCGGCCAGACACCACCAGCTCCAACCCCATCAACACGGACCAGCCAGAGGTTGTTGCCGTGCGCAAATGCGTGATCGCTGTCGGCGACGTCACGGCTGACTCCGCCCCACAAATCGAGGAACCCAGAACCGGTGATATCGGTGCGGTTGAGTGAATCATATCCATCCAGCAATGCTTTTGCCTGCATCAAGGTGAGCGGGTGCTGATTGGTCGTGGTCCACGATTGAACGAGCGACGCGCGGCCACCGAGCGTGCCTCCAGTCGGCAAGTTCATGCCACTACCAGTCGCTGCTACCTCCGACTCCCAAAACGTCGAGAGAATGGTTTTTGTGAGGTTGACAGCCGAGCTGATAGATTGGAGAGATTCGACAAGTGGCGCGATGGCGGAGTCAAAATCTGCTTCTGACCCATAGAAAAACCCGGCAGACGC
The DNA here is from genome assembly GCF_013036055.1 of Alternaria burnsii. NCBI lineage: Eukaryota > Fungi > Ascomycota > Dothideomycetes > Pleosporales > Pleosporaceae > Alternaria > Alternaria burnsii. The sequence goes on from NW_024066121.1 coordinate 8,266, forward strand.
GAAGTTGGACAAGCTGAAGCGCAGAGAGAGAGTGTCTGGCGCCTGACCATCAAGCACCCATTTTTGGATCGCTAGAAGCGCAGCAGAAGCGGCATCAGTGCCCACCTCCCCAATGGCAAGCGAGTAGCTCACGGCTCCGTTGTAAGGAAGTTCGTATGTCTTGGTCGTTGCAGAAAGAGCAACTCCAAAGTTCGAGCCAGCACCCTGAGCCGCCCAAAGGAGATCCGAACCAGGACCAGCGTTGACAATGGTACCATTGTAAAGCATGTACTCAACAGAAACGAGATTGTCGGAAGGGATTCCGAGAAGCCTGCTAGTCGTGCCGAAGCCACCGCCGAACGAACTTCCAGTCAGGCCGACATGAGAACCTCTCACGTGCGGAAAGTGACGTCCAAAGTTGTCGTGAACGTACTTAGCAGTCTGCCTTAGTCAGCAAGGATTCTCTCATGCGTTATCCGGGGCTATTTACAGGTCCCACGTTCGATCCACCTCCGAAGGTCAGTTGGTTCGTCGAATTATCAAAGCTCAATTCGGTGAACGCGCCCATATCGATGACAAGATTGCCTGGGGTTCCAAAGCTGTAGCCTTGGAAGGAATGTCCACGACCAAGAACGGATACCTTCACTGACGCATTCCGTGCACATCCGAGAGCTGATGCGACATCATCTTTGGTTTTGGGGAAGGCGACAGAGACAGGTTGTCGTGGAAGTCGAAATTGGAAGGACGCTGTGTCGTTGGCCCAGGTCTCATCCGTTGATATCGTTGATTGTACGCCTGCGCTTGTGAGACAGGTCTGAATACTGTCCGCTTTGCTGCTCTGGCCATGTACAAGGGTTGGTGCAAGGCAAAGCATTCCAAGCAGACCATGCTTGTACAACCCAGAAGGCGCCATATTCCTGGATCTGGTCTATCTGCGTCACAGTTTGAGGTTCCGGTTGTCGATGTTGACTCGTAGTGAATGTTCTATCCTGCCAAAGGGAACTGCAGGCTTTCTATAATCAGGAGCATAACCAGGTCTTCGCCTCCAAACGATGGCGCAATGGCCGCTACGGCCCTTCTCGAATTTGAGAGCAACACATGGCATGCTTGCACGCTTCGGCGTATCTCGGTGTACCATCAGCTTTGTTCTTGTTCCTGCCTGATGCGACTGGGCCAAGCCTTGGCGTTCCTTTCACACCTTCCACAAGGCGTGCTTCACCGCAAAGCATATGCCCGTCTCATCGCATCATGCTTCACTGAATTCCGCAATTGATAAAGCACAATCCTTTATCTGATGTCAAGATAATCGCTCCATCCTTCGTATGGCGACTTTCCTAACGTGGTAAGATACCCGGCGTATCTTGTGGGCTCTCGGAGATTAGCGTCTTGCCCAGGCTGTCACCGATGGCATCCGCTGGCAACGCGTTGCTCAAACGCTGCCATGAATGTCATCACTCGGCGTCTGTTCAGCAAACAAGGCTACATTGCATGAATGTGTGGCCTGGTCCTTGAGGTATTATGCTGATATATGAGATGGCGTCTTGGAAACCTCTTATTGCATTTCTTCGACCGTGAATAGCCTGTCAAACATTGATAAGACAAAGTAACTGGAAGCATGGCCGCGTTTACATGATCTTATTGTGTCCTGATAGAATACTTCTTAGCGTACTGTGTACACTTCAAGTTCGTTCTTCCCTTGCGGCCCGCTGAAGTCAATCCCTAGCTTAACTCCTCGTTGCGACAACGAATGAGCAGACAGGGCGCTGCACAATCTTGATATCGTTAACGAAATATTTACGAGGCGCCTGCTCTTGTTCTTTTGTGATTAGACAACGCGCGGACGGTCGTTCTGTGAAGGTAGCGGAAACTTCGGCGGGGCATGATGCATAATGCTCTTATTACATATCTACACTATGCTTGACAAACCGAACAAATCTGTTCTAGGTTGTGCAAATCCAAAGTGTAGCTCGCTACTCTCAAAACTAGACGTCGTTGTAGGGGATGTCGAAAGCTATGTAAATCGTGTGCCTTGATGCTGTACAGGAGAAGGATAGCAGTTTATGAGGCTCTGTGGGCTCCTGCACCTGTGCATCGGACGTGCGCTGTGAGTAAACACGCGGGATCGGCCCGAATGATCACTAATCGATGTCAGGCCGTAGGGATACCACGAAAGCTGTTACATCCAGACTATCTAGCAGGGCAATCTTCCGAGATATGCGGTAAATTCCCCCACCATAGCATACGTGTTTCACGTATCTCACGGCCGCGGCTGTGTACTGTAAACACGGGTGCGAAGCAACACTCCTACTATGCATACCTAAACAACCACATCCCTACTTCCCCTAGCTTCTTGTTGTTGCAAGACTTCTACACTCTCGTGATCCCTACATTCGGGACTATTCGATCGGCTTTTGCTTTACCAACAGCATTCATTTGCTCTACAATGACCACGCTTTCTAGTCACTCCAATGCTCGCTCTCATGGCACAGTTGAAGTCGAAGTATCACCTAATGTTTATGGAAATGATGCGCATCTCGTGGTATGCTGGGCCGCAATACTCCTTAGCATTGTGCGTTACCAAGGTCAATGAGATAGATGGTAGCTGACTTTTATCCTCGTCAATGTCTCGGCCCGCAGAAGAAAGGAGGCACGACTTGTTTCATATCGCTATCGTAGGCAGCTTTTAGCAGCCAACGCTCAGGAGTAGAAGACTCGTGGTTCTTGCATTCGAGTGGAGAAGGACAGACAGCGTCTTCAAAGACGGACATACGAGTCTGGAATTGAACTATCTGACAGGTCGAGAGATCACATACAGTGTACTCTTCCATGTACTTTTGCTAGTACTCAAGATCATGATTAGATAATCACTCTATTCAGACTACATTCGAAAACGCCCCTCACAACGAAAGGACAGCAGAACGTCTTGGCTCTTGTATAAGCCACTTAAAATCGGACCTTGGCTGGCTTGGTTTGCAATTTCCGGACTATCCGCACGTACCAAGACACCGGAGTCCAAGCAACCGGAGTCCAAGACCATCGGTCTTGGCTAGCGCTTACTGTACAAGGTAGATCGTCGAGACCAGGTCGCTGTAAATGGTATATACCATTGACATTTCATCTCGTGATAGGAGTTCTCCAAAAGCACTTCCGCGTCTCCTCTTCTTTTCGACTCAACGGGCACATACGAACAAGCACACACAATGCATTCGCTCATTTTACACTTCGTGCTTCCCACTCTCCTTACGGTCATGCCAAGCCGCGCCTCCCAACTCTTCGCTGCCGATTCTAGAGGAAACGTCAGCACACTTTCACTCACAGAGAACGGGAACACGTCGAGCCTGACTGTTACCTCTGTTACGGCAGATTGCGGACCCAACCCAGCGAGTTTGAATCTTGATTATCAGAACCGCATCTTGTACTGTCTGGATCGCGGACGGGCCCCTGGTACCGAAGGCTCGCTGAACAGCTTGCGCATCGCGGCTGATGGGTCGTTGAGTCGAATTGCGCGGTCAAGCGCACCATTTTCGGGCGTCGCTGCTGAATTTTTCAACGACGAGGAAACGGGAGTTCGAGGCTATGTTTCTACTTCCTAGTAAGTTAGTTCAGTCCCTCACTCTTTTTTCTTTTTCGATCCTGCAGTCTTTGCCCGCTCTACATAAGACACGCAACTAACGCATCCGTAAACAGTAACAGAAGCGCCGTCGGCGTATATCGCCTCCCTGACGACAATGGCGGTCTTTCTGAGCCAGCTCAAATTATCTTTCCTAATACGACTGCCATGGGCCCCGTGACTGCGAGGCAAGATCGGAGTTACCTGCACGGCGTCTTCCTGGACCCTACCCGCAAGTTCTTGCTCATGACTGATCTGGGTCAGGATAGAATTAGAGTGTTTCGCTACAACCAGCAAAACATTGCGCCGCTAGTGGAATTGGATCCCTTGGTCACACCGTTGGGATGTGGACCCAGGAAGGCGGTGTTCTGGACTGCGCCGGAGACAGGGAACTTGTTTCTGTTCGTTAACGGCGAGTTGGATCAGAGAGTGTATTCATATCAGGTCGAGTACAAAAAGGACGGGCTGGAATGGAGGCTTGTGGATGATGTTGTATCCATCAGTGAGTACCTACCGGTGACGACGGCGCCGACGAGTGAGATTGCTATCACGGTGAGCTCTTCTTCTTCTCTGGTACTTTTGAATTGTCATGCTAATGTTGTCTCGCCAACAGCCCGATGGTCGCTTCGTGATTGTATCAAACCGCGACGTTTCTTTCCTTGGTTCGCCTATCCACAGAACCCGATCCAGCGATACTCTGTCCGTCTTTTCTATCAACGCAAATGGAACATTGACGCTGGTGCAGCACGCACCGTCTGGAGGCTACTCGCCTCGCCAACTAATGATCAACACGGATGGTGACAAGATTGCGGTTGGTCACCAGAACAACAATACTGTTGTTATCTGGAAACGCGATGTCGAGACGGGCAAGATTGTGGGGGAAGAGGATGGAGGAATGTTGGGTGTTGTGACGCTTTCCGGGCCCGTTGTCTTTACCCAGTGGGATCCTTAGAGAGCAATGCAGTAGCACGCTGTAGCACACATCTAGTCCTAGATTCATCCTTTACTAAGCATTGATTTCAGAATCTGTCTTCACCTGCTCCTCAAATTCTGCCAAAGCGACGAATCCTTGTGGCAGGTTGCTATACGGCGAGTAAGTCAAGCCATGGTATCGTTGCTGTTCGCAGCGGAAAACGTTCGGCAAAGGTTTGTACTTCAGACCGGACACGTCGGATGCTCCTGGTCGTGCATCTTCACAGCGCTAGATCTCATGAAAATGCACTGGAAACAACATGCATGTGGTTGAAATGACTGTGCCGAGCTGAGTACTGAGTTGACAAGACTTCGAGGTCTATCTAACTACGTAGCCAATTCCCCGCTGCCTGAACCACTCAAAAAGGCAACTGCTCAGCCTTCTTCCTTTACCTTCCATAACCCAAAATCGTTCCGAGATCCCCCTGCTACCCTCCGACTTCCGCACCAATTCTAGAGCGCGAAGTTCTTGGTCTTCAGCCATTCCTCGAAACCAGGAACTCTAGCGTACAGCGATCGCTTGTGACGTGAGAGCGCAAACCTTGTTGGTGAAGGGTCCGTAACGGGAGTGTTGCAGATACCAGTACCGCGCTGGTCGGGAGGCACGATGACGGTAGTCAAGGTACCCGCTCCATTGCCACCAGCCAGCACGTCGGTGCGGATAGCGCTAACACGGCTGGCGGTCGTGGTACCTTCATTGATGGTGGTGCGAACGGCGTCTGACTCTGGCCCCGGGATGCAGTCTGGTGCAGAGCCAAAGTACCGAGCGCCAATAGCGCCAGTTGCCAGACCCACGCTGAAACTAGAAACGTACGGATTTTTCAGGAAGTTCCAGATGCTCTCCGCTGCTGGCTTTGCGGCATTAATCTGATTGACGACGCGTTCGGTCTGCTCAGGGAAGTAGTAGTTGGCCAGGATAGGGAAACCATAGACGCATTCACGGATTCTCCGGCAGATGTCTTGACGCTCGAACAGTTCTTCTACCTCACGGGGAGAGTTTGGAGTAGAGCCTGCATTGAGCCCAGAAGCGGCGGTAACGGCGCGTTCCATGATGGACGACGACGGATTCTCAAGATCGTATTGAGTGAAGTTGAAAGGGAAGTCTCTGCCATACTCAAGTGGCGCAAAGTTAGCGAGGCGAGCGGTGCCGGACCAATCCTCAGGTTTAACACCAGAGAAGGTATCCTGGGCAATCTGGTTCCAGCGCCATAGTTCGCCATCCATCTCGAAGAAGTCGCCATGAGTGATGCCTATGGCAGAGGTGGGGGCTTCTTCCTGAACTTCTCTTCTCTTAGTTTCTCCACTGATGACAGTGTATCCTCCAAACGAGTCTCCTTGGTAGACGTTGACGCAGCCGGTATTGCCAGTCGAGATGGACTCGGTGAGAGCGCAGTCAACACCATTTGGAAAGAACACCACTGTCGACAGGGGATCGTCACCCTCCTCAGCAACGATCAGGACGGAGCTGGTTTGCGAACCTAGAGGACTAGGGTCGTAGCAGGTGCCGTCTTGAACTGCTTGTCGAGCTCCGAGCCTTTCGCCATTGCAATCGAAGCCAGTATAGAACACAAGTCGGTATGCACTTGCTAATGGAAGCAGACCTGCCAGAAGTGCCGCTTGCTGTTTCAAAAACATGTTGTACGCGTGTCCTAATCTCGTAGGGCTGACAGAAAGTATTTGGTGCGATGATGAGACTGAGTGAGGATGAGATATGTTTCATGTGCTCGAGAAATGCCCGCCTTTTATATTCACAAATCACTACATGCTTGCAATGTAGCTGTCTTGGAGGTCGCACCAGCTAGCATGCTTCCGCCTAATGACCTCAAGTTCATTCGCCGCGAAAGCTGTCTTCACTTGCCGGTAGCCGATGATGAGAGAGCATGCCTCGAGGCTATCACTTGATGGGGCATTGAACAGCTACGCATGTCGCAAGTATGACGATGCGACAACAGCATAGTCGTGTTGGAGATCGTGATCGCTGGCTTGGTCTTGGTTCAGGCCCCCGAGAGCTGCTCGAAAACTGCATCCAAGCCTTGGTTTGTGATTAGGGGTGCAGGAGGTGTACTGGCAGTATGTGAGCCTCAGGCGGACATGTTCGGTTCGCAGTAGTCCATACCAGAGCAGCCGTGACCCGTTCCGATGCTAACACGCGATAGTATGCTAGTCGTACTCTTTCAACGTTGGGGTTAAGATAAGTATCCTATAGTAACGTGGTAGTGCCTGGACGTCTTTCCATCGATATCCACAGCGAGTAGTAGAAGCAGAATAGGTAGCGCGGTTCGACCAATGTTACGATCCCTTCGACAGCTCTTTCTGGTCCGTCAACTATTCCGTCAACATTGTTAGTAAGGTCAGCAGGGAGTGTTGGTTCGAATTGCCCAGCAAAGTCGATGCGGCGAACCTGTACGCCAAGGAAAGTTCAGGTAACTACTGTGCTCCCCACATCTAACCCTAAATACGAGCCTGCTATGTGATGAATACCTAAGCGCTCTGCGGAAGGTGAACCACGTAGTCTGATTAGCCCCCGTCAACGGCACGCCCCGTTCCTTCGTGTGGTTAGGATGGTCGCCTTAATGATGGACTAAACAAGGCTGGCTTGGCGAGCGACTACACATTCCATTTATCCAACGGCTATGGGATTGTCGAGAGCGTCTTCGTCTTTGACCTTCACGGCAGTCTGTCGTTGTAGAACGCATGGTGCAGGGATGCGAAGTGCCGAGTCCTTCCATGCTGATGCAGGGTTGAATAGAGAAATAGACCGACCATCTAGGACCAGACGGGGAGGCCCTGCACCAATTGTAGGTTGCATTAGTGATGGAAAAGTTGATCGATCAGAGATATCGATGATGTAATGCCTGTTGCGGAAGGTGTGTTCGGGTCGTTCCGAAAAGGATTAGCTGAGCTTGTAGCTCAACCTTGAGGCTGCGTGAATGAACTCCGCCGACTTGGCTTGGTCGCCTTGCCTTCGCATCGATTGAGTAAAGTCTTGTGGTAGCGGAGATCTGCGTTGTCTTGTAGATCAAGTCCGAATGGGGCACATGATTTTAGGTGGGGACGGAGCCTGAGCCGGATATATCGGTTCCTTTCTGCTTGGCGTGGTTGGACCACGAGACAAGAGACGATGAAGGTACGTGACGAAACCTAAGCAAACTCTCGGCACTTTGAACAAATGATGTGGTATTGGCGACCTGATCTCAGTGATACATTACGGTATGGACACGAATGACATTTCGCATACCCGAATCATCTTCGTGCATGTCCTCGAAACGCTCTCCAATATCCTATATAAGGAGCGTCCCGACCTTATCAACACCTCTCCACTCACGAATTCTGCTTTGCATACCTTCTCTTGTATGAAACCTTCTTTCGGACAGCTACCAGGATGTCTCACGACAAAGCCTCCCAATTTGAAGCACCACGCTCACCCAACGGGACTGATACTGCGTTCGCGAAAAGTCCCGCGACCGAAGAGGAACGACACGACCCGAGGCATGATATCGACGCGAATTCAGCGCAAAACGCAAGATTGACGTACTGGCTCAAATTTGCTGTTGGGGGTCTCGCAGGCCTGCTTGTTGCGCTCCTGTACGACAGGTATGTAGGCATACCACGTCAGCCTTGTCCTCCTTGCCCACCCAGATGAAATTTGCGACATTGTGAAGATGGAAGAGAACGGTTGTGGGGTCAGTGGAAGTTGAAGGCAGCTCATGAATTGATGGGTGGTAGAGATGATGCAGTATTCAATGTGATATGACGTCTGGTGTTGAAGCACATTTCCTCCCGCGTTGTTGCATTGCCCATGTAGCAAGCAACAAAGGTTGCGTAGAGGTGCGCGTAAACGCCGTCATTGCTGCAGTGAGCAAGGCGTTGTTGATAGATCACACGGATGGTTGAGACACACACCTGCAAGTATCCGCGTCGAACAACGAATCTGAAGCAGGTAAAGCAGGCGGACCGAGATATGCAAAGCATGCTCTGCTCGTGCGGACGCGACGGCAATCATCGCGTAACACTAATGTCACCTTCCGCGCACGGCCTTGCGCGGACATGGAGCAGCTTTTTGACCGCGGTCTACGCACGAGTGGCCTACCCTGTGATAGCTTTCCAGCCAACTGCGTTATTGAAGGGTGCTCTTTCAGCGCAAGGCCAGGCACACTGTTGCGACGACACCAGTGAGATACTGCCAGTACTCGTCGCAATCCAAGGCGATGGGCGTGCAGGACCACATTGCCTGGCATTGTTCGCTCTAATTCCGCACGAGTGAAGGGTCTGAGCCAAGCTTGGTGCCGCTTCGCTGCCGGGCCGTTGTGGCGTATGCTTGACTCTCCGAGCACCGACTCTGAGCATGGCTGGCATCATTTGCGCACGCCCATGTGTACTGTTGCAGTACATATCAATGGCGTTGAAACCTGCGCGAGAGAGGTCCCACACGCCCCAACTATCCAGTTCCTCGTATATCCCGACCGAAAACCGTGCCGTTGGTTCTCAAGGTGTAACGTATGCGAGGCGAAGAGCCGTCAAGAGGTGAACGTGTGATGCGTGGCGTGTTGCGCTGATGGCGAGGGCGGTTCGATCGAGGGAGGCGATGGCGACAGACGTTGCCGCGACGAGAATTGACATGCGCGCTGAATGCGGACCCGTTGACTTCTCTCCTGCATATCCGGTCCACCATGGCGTCGCAAAATGCTCGGTGCGCAGATGTGCGCTCTTGCCCGCTGATGCAATCGTGTGAAATGAGTCATGGTATCAAGGCCTTGTCCCTCTGTATTGTTCAGGCCTATAATAGCTCTCATCCCACGTTGTTGAGTGCAGCGATGCTGGGAAACATTGGCTTGGTATTGGAGGACAATCCGCCGAGCGCGCTGCCAGCGCGAATGTATTCGAGGGATGGGGTCTTGGTCAGGCCAGCGTGTGTGAAGCCATACGGAGCGTCCGTCTGCAGTCGGAGCTTCACGCCGTGATCAGGCATTCCGTACCGGCGTCGCGAAGAGTTTCGCAGGCAATGCGCACGCCAATACGGGATGTGGCATGGTGTGGTGGTGAGAAGGGATTATGACGTTGGCCGCGCGATAAGATAGTACAAACTACGCTAGCTGCGTGCTTCTTCCAATTCGTTTTAGTACCATCCGCGTACTTGTTGAATTTCACCAGCTGCATGAAACTTTCTTGATCACTGTCATGCGGCTTTCTCGCATGCGATACACGCAAGCTTGTCTGCACCGCAATTACGTTCGGCCCTAAACTTGGGCCTTTGGCTCGGCCGCCCAGTGCGGTTTTCGTAATCGGTCTGAGCTGCTACACATTCCGCTAAATTGACGTCCATCGTCAAAATCAAGTCAGTGCGTCAACCGGCGGCTGGCACGACGTTCGAAGCGAGAACAGAAGATTATAATAGACACAAGACCTTGACTATGTTCATAGTGAGTTTGTGCGAGAAACATAAAAGATGGCAAGCGTCCGAGGCGTTGGGACATTGTTTGTACTAAAATCTAGAGATTGAAGTCTTTAGTATAAGCAGGTAAGATGACACCCACCTTATATAAATCTTGTGGGAAAAGGCTACGTCTAGAAGAAGATATTCCCGCTCTAAAACCAAACACCCTCGTCCTCCACCACCTCACCGTGGTCTGAAGCCGCCAACAGCTCGCGCACAGTCCACGGCTTGTATCTGTATCCTGGTGGAATGTTGGTATTTTTAAACGGAGCACCAGTAAGCAAGTGCTCAGCAGCCTTGTGGTAGTTATCATAAGTGTACTTTTCTGGGTCATGAAAAATCAGCCAGTCTCCCACCATCTTTTCACTTTTCTTCGGAGCTGCTTTCTGACTGCTCCAATCAGTATTGTGGAAGACTTCACGGTTCTTGAAACCCAATTTCTGGGCACAGGAAACGCGTTCGAATCTGATGGAAAAGGCGTTAGCTGGTGTTGTACGTATGCGTAGACATAGCTTACCTCAGCTTGTTATGAACCTTGGTGGCAAGCTGGACGTTCTCTCGGCCAGCAAGGCTTAGGCAAGCTGCCAGTGAGTACCCATCTTCCATAGCCATGGTTCCGCCGCTAAACGAGGTCGGCAAAAAGGGGTGAGCTGCATCTCCCAGCTGGATAACGCGGCCTCCTCTCGACGCCCATTGCGGCTGCGGGTCGCGCCACATCAGCTTCCAGTCGAGGCACTCGTCTCTTGGTGAGGTCTTTATGAGCTCAGCCACCAAGGGGTCCCAGCCTTCGACGGCTGTTAAAGCGTTGTGAGTTGATGTTTTCTTTGACCAGCTCTCCGTTGCATCGCTGTGCTCATCTTTGGTTGTCAATAGATAGCAAAAGTCACCTCTGAACTGATGAAGTACTACATGGGCACCCGGGCCAATGTACAAAAAACCTTCCTCATCCTTGCCAGCAAATTCCTTTGCGGTGATGGGGTTTTTCGTGAGCAGCTCAGCTGGGTAAGTGCAGCGGTACATGACGAAGCCTGAGCTAATGGGTGCTGCTTTTTTCCCATCCATCAGGTCGCGAGACTTTGACCCAACTCCGTCGGCTGCGACGACCACGTCAGCCATCAAGCGGTCGCCTCCTTCAAGAACGACACCAGCCTCATTGTCGCTCTCGATGAACTCCACTACTTTTGCTCCAAAAGTGATTGAGATGCCTTGTTCCTGGGCGTAAGAGGTAAGAAGACCATGCAGCGATTTCCGATAAATGTTGAGCGTCGGATTTTCCATGTCACCGACAGTTTCGCGCTTGATAAAAGTGCCATCGAACTTGCGCATTGTAACGTCCGGTTGTCCAGAGATTGCTCTGGCTCGCTCCATGAATCCAGGCCATTTCTGTGGCGTCACCAAGGCCGGGCTTGTCACCATGATAATTTCACCTATTTATTTGATATCAGCATCTATCATTGTGTCATTCTGCAAAGGACCATACCAGAATACTGCCCTTGAGGGTTTCGCTCAATCACTCGTACCGTATGGCCTTTGCGGTAGGCCTCGATCGCGAAGGCAAGCCCTCCGATTCCGCCTCCAACAACAAGGACATCGATGTCCGTGGGAGGATCTCTCTGCATCTCGATTTTTTGGGTTCCAAGAATTTGGGTTATGGGATACAGGACGAATTGGGAAGAACGAGGTGTGTACCTGATATTTGTTCATGTTGCTAGTGATCACATAAGAGTCGATATATATACCACTCGACATGGCCTCAAAGCATCGCACCTCCCTTGCCATGCATTAAACTGTCGGCCGAAAGTCAACGGATGAAAGTGTCGGACTATCCCAGAGGTTTCACGATGCGATGTTTGAGTGGGTCAACTTCTGGAGAGCACGAATGTTGTACTGTTGTACGAACGTAACCCCGAGCGCGGCTCAATTTCCCCTGATTGCGACCTCAAAACGAATTCCGATGTCTAAGTGGATGCGTCGACGTATCCGACCAAGAGATCTTCTCAAGCTACACTTTTGGATTGGACCGCGAACGATACTTCCGGCATCCGACTGGGATTCCCCACAACTTTACCAATCACAAACAAGCTTCGTTGTCCACGGACGGCTTGCGCTCATGCACCGCCAACCTTTCTGAATCAAGCGACTCGCCCTATGAAAGGCAATCCTAAGGCGACATAGCAATGTCAAAAACCTTGCATCGTGCCTAGCCGTGTACGAGGCAATGTACGAAGCAATGTACAATGTGGATTGATCGTCGCTAGAAAAGAACTTAGGTTTAACTAGAAACTTCAAAAACGTAAAGCTTGACGTTCGATATCTTGAATAAGTATAGAGGTCATCCTTAGATAATCTGTTGTACTCTGCTCTACCCTACCTAGGAAAAGGCAGTTCATGCTTACATGTTTGGGAGAAATACAGCGTTCGTGCGGGGTCGCTACAGGCATAACCTCTACGAAACTTTGAGGTTGACAAGCCAAAACTTTGCAAGGAAAGCCCACCAGTTCATACATAGTAAGAGCACCCAAGTGGTGTGCCAAGTGAGGAGTGATTGTCGTGTCGTCGAGGATGCCGACGGCATGACGCCCGTCTGCCGGGCATTGTCCGTGCGCGTGCCGCTCGATTAACTACGTTCAAGCCTAGCCAGGAACGAGACTTTGAGTACAATCGTTCATCATCACATGATGTCTCATTGAGATACGTTGTGTACACGTGCGACAAGATGACTCGTACAGGGCAAGTAAGCAGCAGTGATGAGACCAGACGTGCAGCGATAACGCACAGGAACGACAAACCGGGAGGAAATATGTCTCAATACTAGACGTTATATAACATTAAATACTACAGTGTCAACCCTACCCATCAACTCGGTAGCTCCTGCGCCTCGCTCTTGGGCCCTTGATTATGCCCATACTTGACATTTGCCGGCAACTCGCTCATGCTCAAAGCGTGCACCTCAGACCGGCCGGTCCCCGGACTATACGCAGGCGTCGGATCGTAAGCGGCGCCTCCAGCGGGCTGTGCGTACTTGTGCACTGCGGAGGCCTTCCTGGCTTTCCTTCTCCGCCACCAGAATATCGCGAAGCCGATGGCGGCGAGGGCGGCGATGCCACCGATGACTGGGCCCGCGATCCATGCTTTGCTTGGTGAGCCGGAAGAGCCGGAGGAGCCGTTGTTGCTGTCTGGAGAGGCTATGGTGGCGTAGGTAGCGTTTGCTGAGTCGATGACTTCATTGATCGTCTTTTGTAGGTGGCAGTTTTGGTAACCGTCGTCGAGGCTGGACGAGTATAGTACTGCTGTACAACCATCCTTATTAGCTGCGCATGCGTCCATGCAATACGTGATGTTCTGCGCCTGCAAGCTAGTAATGTTCAGGCCCTGGTTTAGTTTCCCGCAATGAATGTCAAATTGAGTACCGTTCGCTTGGCCTCCGGAATGATACACGTTGTCCTGGGGACACGCGCTATCTGGGGTAGGGGCTTCAATGATGGCGGCCGAGTGCATGATGCCTTGCTGTGAAGTGGGTTGGCCCAGCTTTGGGTTTTGATTACCGAACCTGGGCCAGCAGTTTGCGAAGCCGACTTGGAGACCTGGGTTCCAGGACACTATGCGACAACGGGGGTGCAGGGCGACGCAGAAGCCCAAGCATTCTTCGAGCGACTCGGCGTGGTAAAAGTAACGAGCTGGATCAAGGCAGTCATACTCGTCGAAGCATTGTGGCAGGCCTTGATACACCTGATTGCAGGTCGTAGTGTAGGCGATGCCATCGACACTAGCAAGTTTCTGGTATTCTTCGTCCGTACATGCAGTATCGAAGCTTTTCATTTGGTTCCGATTGACGAGGGCAGAGACGGATCCAGTGTCTGCTTTTAGATCCGATGTCGAAACATTGCTGTTTCTTAACCAACAATGTCCTCCATCTGCGGTCCAATGGATTCCGAAGCAGCCTTCGCCGTTCTGCTCAAAACGCGAGCAAAGCTCTAGGCAATCTCCGTACGTGGGTGTGTACAACCAGTCGTAGTTTCCTTGCGGGTTTATGTATGCGTCTAGCGTTCGTCAGCCGTGAGTTCCATCGTGAGGCAAGTATTAAACGAGGCACACCGTTGTTTGGGTTCCTCTGCCCGCAGTACATCGTAAAGTTGAGTCCATTCTTCGTCGAATATGTCCCTTGATCGTCACATTGCCCAATCGTATCTTGCCGTACTGCAAGGTCCCGCGTCGTCACTGGTGCAGCCGTCGGCGTCGCGCCGCTTGCGCATACGAATGCTAGCAAGATCTGGCATGCCAGGGCCAGCATTTTGTAGGGTCTTGGTTCCGTGTGACGTTCTCCCGCTGGTGGTGGTAAGGGAAGCGGAGAGCGAGGACGCGCAGAGGCAAATCTGGGATCGGCCTAATTGTATCTTCTTCCTGGCAATACACCAGAAGAAAGTACACGTCTAGACTAAAAGGGCGTTACGGCATAACGGGCAAGCCAGAGGCGTTAGGCGTCCAAACGTTGGACAGCGTATCGTGGCCCCCAAATTAGATAAACCCTGGCCCTCTATGAAACCTTGCTAAAGCTGTCGCAAATGTGCATAGCGGAATATGCACGACGGGTGGGTAGAGGCAACGCTACCTTCCACGATATGAAGCGCAGGCTGTGAGTGGACATCACAGATGCTTAAGTTAGAAGAGGTCGGCGACCCGGCGACCAGCAACAGATTGGACAGGGTGCTGTTTTGTGGGACTAGGAACGCCTTGTGACACCAGTTGGCGCCTCACCGGACCCCTGAAATCGAGATTCGGTAGTCGCTCGATCGTATGAACCGCATACCTGCTATTGTGTCCAACGTCGTTCACGATTTGACTTCCTTTTCGGTACAACAAAAGAGACCAAGCAGCTGGATTTTGGCTTTCCAACGGGTTTCGCGGTATGGCACCAGCCTCAGGGAAAATGGGTGTCGTGCAGGCATCGTTGATGCGGTATGGTTATCGTAATCTGTGTCGCCAGGGTTGCGGCTGCACAGCCGACCACAGCAAAACCAATGAGAGCTCAGCTATCGCAGCAATCGAAATGATTGCACTTGACATCTCCTCCTCTTTAATACCGTTGCGGTAAATGCACAGTATTGCTGTTGCACTCGGCGGTAAAGTCAGCATGCAACGTTTGGTAACAGCGTGCACCTCACATGTATGAAGATTCCAGTATCTTGGAAATTGAAAACCTGTCTCGCGACCAAGTGTGTCGCTGAGTTTCGAGCCGCACTTAACTCTGATGGTCGCCGAGCACAGGGCAGGTCGGCGAAAATCCTCCGCGAGGCGGGTCGCGCACGCAAAACTAAAGCTGCGGGCCCTGCGGCAGGAAGCAAACGGGGCGGCCATATTGCGGGGTCTTCCATGCAGATAGCATGCCATGCTGTCAGCCTCGAGCGAGACCCAGCGGCCTGAACGGCGGTCAACAGTAGGCACCTTTTGCAAATCAGAACATCAATGGCTTTCTTCCGATCACATGCTACTCACATGATTGTCTCATCCTCAGCAGGGCACCAAAAAGCACAGCGACAAGCCTCGGTATGTCTGCTGCGCGGATAGTTCCTTGACTGTGCAACTTCAGCCACGTGAGATAATTGCCAGCGTACCTACAGCTACGCTCCTTGTCGTAGTAATGTGCATCGAAAACAAAGCATGCGTTTCCGTGTGGCGACCCCTTCGTTCAAAGCCGCGAGATGGGTTCTAGCCGTTGTTCTGTTGCTTGCCCATTCGTAGAGATTCCTACGCTCCAAGCCCTATAGTCGGAGGGCAAGCGTCGTTCTCAGGAAGGCAGCACAGGATGAAAGGACGCATGGGTAGAGGTGTCGACGCGGCGGTTGTGCGGCGGCACTTCCTGTTCGCGCCTACCCTCAAGTACTGCCTACCCTGCCACACTACACCCACCATTGCATCGTGTACAGCTGTTCCCACACCGTCCTTTACTATCGTCTGCAGCGCATGCAAATCAGCAGATATACCAATTCATCGTGGTCTATCACCAACTTTAGCGGTGCATTCGCCAAGCCTCCTTAGCCAAGTTGCACTGCAATCTTTAGCGTGGACGAGCAGTTAAGCAAACCAATGAGACCCCTGCATTCTACCTGCCTGCATCAAGATCTTCGGCGCAGGCGATGACCAAAACCAAACTTCAGCCTTCACGGCCAAAATAAGGTTGTTCCTCACATTCGTATAGCTGAGTTACAACGCTGTCAGTTGCGTTTCCAGCTTGGAAACTACATGCGCAAATACGCGGTGCACATGCTGAAGACGCTATCATCAACCATTCATCTCTCTATATTCCCAAATCATGTGATAGAGGTCGCTCTGCCTATCCTCCTTCCAGCTTCATCGCGGTCTTCGCCAGCGCACCGGCAACAGCTCGCTCGATCATCAGGATGTTACACATGGGTTAGGATACCGTTCCTGAGCCGGATAGCGGTGTCATGTGCATAGCCGATATGTGAGGAAGTTGCTATAAGGACTTTGAAGGGCACGAATTATGGCATGATATGATGATTGTGACATCTCTTCCAAGGACTTCGAACATCCAGAATATTGAGAGATATATGAGTTCTTTGCGACTCCAGTCCGGATTGACTACCGGTGACGAGACCGAGCTTCGCCATGATGGACCCTTCGCGGTGCACTAACGTCTCTTGATGCCACGACGAAGCGCTGCAGATTGCGGCTATGTCCATCGCCACGACCCAGCTGACCGCGATCATGACGAAGTCCGACACCATATGGCTCGCCATCCAACAGCAGATACCCCAATACAGCGGCGAATACGGTGATGCTTGTGCTAGCGAACGCCTGGATTTAGCACATAATTGAACGTTATGAATTGCTTTTCTCATGCGAAATAGACATTGGCCGAGTAATAGCTTCGGATTTGGTCAATGATGGAGCACACGTCCAGCCTTGCTCAAATTTCTTTGAAGCCCACATGAGATATGGTTCGACTGGTAATACTGGTACAAAAGGATCGGGCCACGCGCGGGTACAGCCACGCCGAAGATAAATTGACATGTTGAAGCAGCACGTTGTAGTCGCTCTGTTCCGATCTATAGTACAGTTGAAGTTGAAGACCCGCCTGTCAATCAGGCTGGCCGGGGCGATGCCTCCCACCGATGCGAGAATCGATGCCTATTGGAGGTTGCAGTCGACTCAACTGAAGGAGACGGAAAACATAACAAGCGTATTCTGAAGAGAGTCTACAAGGGTAGCTCGCGCCCGTCGTAGAGTGACGAGTGTGTAAGGCTCCTGTCCCGCTACACGATTCTTCTCGCCCACATCTAGTCAGGACATGTACAGTGAAACCCGAAAAGGTTTCGCCAAATCACAGCGATGTTAAGGTGAGGTGACCCTATTGTTGAAATGATCATTTGACTCGAGTTACAGGGTAATGCGGTGTGCTATAAATATTTAATGATGGGCTTCGCGTGAAGCATGCTTTATCCTACGCTGCACTTTGTTCTCTAGCGTCGTTGAGGAAGCTCTTCTGAGATTTCAACTTATGAGAAGTACCCTAGCCACTGCTAGAGACTAGAAGACCTTCTCGACCATGCGATTCCTGCGCATCATGCCCGCCTTCGACTCCAGGGCAGCGTACGACGTCGCCGCGTAGATGTCATTAGAAAAGTCAAAGAGGTTGTCAGCGCTAATCTCTTCACTGGGTATCGTCCAGCCAATCTCTGTCGGCAAGCGCTCGTTGACTGTTCGCTGATCAGCATGCGTCGACTTAGTCACCATGGATAAGATACATACCAAAGAAGTACTCCACAAAGTCTCTGCTCGCTGTCTTCTCCGTCTTGTTGCCGAATACGAGCATGTATCCGGCACCTTCGCCCGCACTGAAGTCTGCGGCCAAGTCCGACAAAGCGAACCTGGGGTTGTACTTTACCGAGTCGATCATGCGAGCAAGACGTGCGTTGGCAGCCATCTGAATAGTGATCTTTTCGTCGGTCCAGTAGGCGCGGGTTTGATTGTATACGGTGGCGTTGAAAGAGACGGCATCGTCATTGAAGAACTTGTCGGAACGACTGGATAACGGCTCGTGTCAGTCATGTACTCAAGATTCGAGAAAACCCCTGGATTGTACATCCAAAGAAAGAACTTACCTCAGACTGGCATCATGTTCCAAGATGTTGTGATTGCCCAGTGTATCCAGACCCCAGGTCGTAGCATTCGGACCTGGGTTTGTCGTGAGCGCGAAGTTATACAACAGCTCCGAGATTTCTTCGCTGATGTTAAGGCCTGTCAAAAGAGCGCGCTTGACGGTGGGGAGCGTGAAGTTGCGACCCTCACGAGGTAAGAAGCCGTGGTTTGCCAAGGTATTTAGCATAGGGCAAGGGCCTCGAGCTGGATGGTATCAGCAGTGGTCGTGATGGCTTGAGCAAAGGCGGTTGGATTGGAACGTACATTCTCCAGGCCTAGCTGGGTGCCAGCTTTCTAAAGAGCCTTGGGCGCTGACGAAGCCAACACTCATGAAAGTACCGATAATGAGAGATGGAATGTGCATTGTGTCGGTTCGCTTGGGGATGAAAGGGAGATTGATGGTAGTACTGGCAAGATCCTGATGGATGGTATCGCTGTGGATGGAGTTGCAATGGGCGACTTTACAATCGTCTTATAGTGTATCACCTGGGCTAAGATGAGCACTCTTGCATAGCCTTCACCAGGTCATGTCGCTAGTATCGCAGCCGCGCCATGTCTAAAACTCCTCTCGGGCGTCTCTATAGTGCCCATTACGTGGACTTTCCCCAGCCGATGCTCCTTTCGGACCATGACGCGAGATGATAGTACTCAGGTCCCCCATCTGTTTAGTGGTAGGATTTTATCCATGTCCGAGATCCCGAAAGACATTATGTTGGATAGGTATGCTGGAGTTTTGAAACAGTGGAGACAGAGCCGGGTGAATTAGCAATGCCCGCGTCTTTAATGGTCACTCTGAACAGGGGATGTGGTTGTCGGTAGTTGTACAACAGATGTCCGAATAACCCGACGAGCCAGATTTTCTTTAGACGCATCTGTAGTCATCATCGTGCGCCGAGTGGTGGGACGATTGAGGTGACAGTGTACTTCGTGGGCGTGGGCTGGCTTCCTAACAGCTTGCTCCGCCCATCACGCACGGCTATGAGAGGCATGCATCGTCAAGAAAAAGAAATAAGCGACGGCTGTGTACATGCAACCACACGAGCGTGGCATCCAAGAATAGACAAAGTCGCGAGGGTGGTACCGGCTGAGGCGCAGCGGGCATCGCGTAGCGAGGAACGCGAAAAGTAGCGAGACTCGGCAGGGCACCCTCCCGCCCGTCAACACTCGGGACGCCAAGACAACCGCATCCGGGTCATGATCCGGTACTAATCGGTGGGGTAGGCGGCGATCAGTGAGGATCAAATCATTCTCGATATATGCCGTGGGGATACATTCGATTTTCGAGGCTACCATAGTCCCGGCTCTGAGCACTACCAGCGTCTTGCAAAAGCGCTGCAAGATTGCCGCTCAAGTCAACTCACGTCGCGCTGCGATCTCCAGCGCATGAAAAAGGTGGCGCAGCGGTCAACCATATTGTTCCGCGACCTGTATGCCGTAGAACTAGTCACTAGCCGATGACAATTGAAGGTCGAGGCATTAGGATACACCACGGGATATCATCACGTGCTTTTACGAGCCAACCAATCACAGGATCATTGGCCCGCATGTGCCCACCGGATGAATAGCATGTAAGATTTCATTAGTCTGCACACGCCCTGCGACACCTTATACGCCAAGACATCTGGTCTTGAGGGCATCCTGAAATGAAGAGTGCAGCCATGGAGAGAGACAATATCATTGAGGCTTTGAATGATTCATACCCTACTTGGAGAGTTCGCATGTATCGGGCAATGAGGTCCTGTTGCATCGTCAGTGAACCAGTGTCCCTGACCCGCGATACACGCACGCGCAGCATTTACATTACACAAAACTTCAGAACACAAACTCATCGGTTTTATTCTTACTCTCGTTACTACATTATCATAATATCAACCGTAAGGGTCTTCTAGGTGGTACCATTATCGCCGGATCCTGTCGTGTATTTTCTGATGTCTCGTGAGATCGTTAAGTCTCGTGAAAGCTTTGCCACATTCTGCGCACTCGTGTGGCCTTTCTCCTTTATGACTTAGCTCATGGTCCCTGCGATGGTAGCTACGTGAGAATGTTTTCCCGCAAATCGAGCATGCATGATTCGTGTTCCCACGTTTGGGTGCAACAGCAGAGACAAACGTCTCCGCCAAATCACTCTTCTCTGGATGAAATGTCCGAGTGTGTTTCTCGAGATCTTTTGCATTCACAAAGCCTTCCGCGCCCACACAGTCTGGTATCTCGCATTGGTATGGCCTTTCGTGAATGTTGACATGCCGCTTACGAGATTTCTCGTCTTTGAATCCTTCAGAGAAGTATCGGCAGGTAATCCGTGTGCATTTGAAACGTCGTTTCTCGTTGTAGAATCTACTGTACGTTGTCTTCTCTTCTGCTGTCGGACCAGGTTTGGCTTTGTGAAACTCCTCAAGTATCTTCCGGTTCCGAATCAAGGCCTCCGAAAGATCGCCGATGCTGATCTTGTGTTGTGCCTCGAAGCCTTTCTGTTGAAATGTGTAGATATGGCTAGTAAGCTGCACAACATGCTCGTATAGATCGAGATGTTCAAACACCCTGCATTTGTTTTTGCAGTCATCGACAAGTCCTTTCGCCCAGTCCACCTCACTATAACGCATCATGAACTCTCTCATGGCATGGAGGATGTCATCTTGTAGTATTATCCGATCCGGCGCTTCTTCAAGGAACTTTGTGCCACTTGATACCCACGCATTGACGTGGTGAAACCATTTCGCAATCGCATAGTCTTGGAACGCGAGTGACCCATCCAATGCAAACCGTCGTCGTTGCACAACATCGTCAGGATTGTCGACATCGAAACAGGGGAAGGTCAAGTATTGCATACATAGTGTCGCAAGCTCGCACTCGATGGATGGCTCATGTATGTCTTTGGTGATGGTAGTGATGTACCTGATATAGTCAGCAAATTGAGCTTCTCGTTGGGAGTGGTAAGATTACGTCTTCGCAGTGCTATGAACGAGGGAAACGCGATCCCCACTAACGAATACCAATGAGCCGCAAGTGACATAAATGTGATCGCGTACCCGCTGGTTCTCGTAATCAATGATCTGCCTCTCTGAATCGATCGAAAGCGCAACTTGCATCTCTTTCCATGTGAGCCTGCGTTTAGCACAAACCAACCTAGATATCAACAGTTATTAGCTTTCGATCCACATATATTCGAGCTGAGAAACACAAACCATCCAAGCAGCTTCTTTGCTTTCGGCCAACCCCTGCCAGATGTAGTTTTGATGCGTCTCAGGATTCGCTCGTATCTGCCAGTTCGTCAACACAGGCCCATTGTCTGATGCCGGAGTATATATTGGTCCGCTGTCCGTCTCCACATGACTTTGGGAAAACTCACGCGTCTGCAAGCTCAAGTGGAAAGTTCTCGGTCTTGATAGCGTCTTTGAGCTCTGCTAATGTAGTCGAAGCATAAAAGTCAACTAATACAAGCTTGGCGTAGAGAAACATGCCTGTGACAATGTCAGAGACTATGACAGCTTCGCTCTAGCGGCTCACAGCCTACCTTTTGCATTGACTACTGTAAGATTCTGAAGGTATTCTTTCATGTCCTCTGAAAATGGCGGGAATTTTGACGCGATCTTATCTACCCATAATCTGGTGAAAGCTCGGATATCACCTTCGTTATCCGTCTCGGAGATTCGTAAAATGGTTGGTGCGACCTTGGTGGCTGCAGAGCTTTTCAAGCCTTTTCTGATATCAACAAGATCTTGGCTAGCAACGAGAAGACGAAGTGTGCCTGGGTCGACCGTGTCACGGAACCCTACGACTTCAGTCAAGATGTCCAGCACTTGATTCCTTTCTGCTTTCTCGCATTCATCCAATCCATCGATGACGATGAAGAGTTTCGGTATGGTATTACAGAAGTCCTCTAGGAGCTTCTTCGCGTGGATGATTGACCTCAGAGATGGCTCTCCGCTCGCTCTACGTCTTGTGAAACAAGGAGGCAACATGTCCGGGTATTGATCCAACAGTTGGTCAGCGAGTCCCTTCAATATACCGACTGCAGTGCTACTCGTTGGATCGCCATCGTGGCAATAAAAATAGCAAGTCATGAAGTCTGATCGAGTTTTGCACTCGTCAATGATCGCCGATGATAGTATTGTCTTTCCTATTGCTTATCAGCGTTAGGATATGTTCGCGTTGAGCATACTAACCAGCACCAGGGATTCCATACATCCAGACGACTGGGCTTCTCGGTATATCGGCGTGTATCCAATGTTTGACAGTTTTGTGCTGCGATATCCACTTGGTCGTAGTAGCATGATCTGCTCGAACTTTGCAGTAGCTAGCATGATCAAGTTGGGGTAACTCTCCTACACTGAGCCATTCCTTGACAATCATTAGGTTCTTGGTTTCTTCTCGCATAACGCTTTCCTCGAGCTTTGCTTTGAAACTTGCAACATCATCTTGGTAGATGCGGTATTGGACGAGGTTAGCACGGCATTCTACAATGTCTTTGTGACGGCGAAGACTGCTTAGAATCCCATCGAACCTGGTATGGAAGTTCTTCCACCTGTATCTCAGGGTCAGGTGTATGCACAGGCTTACTAGACCTTCACGTAAGAGGAGCACCTACATCGACTTGAAAAACCGAACCCACACTGAATCGTCGTTAGTGTCTAGAAATGAAAGTGACTGATGCGCTATCACTCACATCTGCCGGAGAAGAACTTGCACGCTTGTTGGTGGAAGTCCAGTATGTCGATATAAATTAACTCTAAGGCATCAATCATGTGAGGTGAGTTGCTGAACAATGAGTGATATTCTGCTAACAAAGGTAGTTGCTCGCCAATCCTTTCGTACGCATCCAAAAGCAAATCAAAAGAGTCCGCGAACGTGCTTGCTGTCTGTTCTGTCTGTCAACTGAAGCACTACTCTACACAGTCAGCATACTCACCAACAAGAGGAACTTCATCGGGCCCCAGACGAACGCGACTGCATCCGAAACATTGAGGAAGATCTCGATGACTTGGCCAAATTGGTGCATCGCTTCGAGACAATGTTTGATGCGAGCAAGATTCATCGTCTCCAAGCGAGCCTCTTGCCTCTCTTGAACTTTGAGAAGCTCTTCGCACAGGTTGTCGTGCGTAGTCCCCTTGAACTCCATAAGTTCTGTGCCATTGAGTCGATTGCGGAATTGGATGATGGCTCGGTCAAGGGCGGATCCAACAGCACGTGGTGGTGGAGATGTGATTCCAATCAATGTCGGCTGCTGAGAAAATGCAGTGGTCGAGGTGCGACTAGTTTGCTGAGAAGGCATCGGGGTCGCCATCATTCACGATACTCAGTCACCACGTCAATACACCCATCTGATACTAGTCGTGATATGCAATCGAATCTGGTGCAGTTGCGGTAAGTATAAACCAGGTGTGAAAGTCGTGGGTAAAAAAGCAAAGTTGCTATGGAGGGGGCGGAGCAAGGCTGAAACGCTGCGCGTGGCTCACCGGTATGCAGGAGGCTGCAACATAGCCTTCCGCATGCACCGAGCTGAGATGCGCCCATCCCTCAGGCATATCTGGCAGTGCCCCTCACCCTCTGTTCAGACAGATCTTGAGCGTTGATTGAAGTTGCGCGTCTTCACCGATTCGAGGCGACTTGTGCAAGTAGCGCGTTTGCCAAGCCGCTAGCGTACAACGCGCTTACATCACACCCAAGGTCCAGATGGCGCTGAAGCACCTACTGAACAACGAGGATGCCGGCAACGACTACCAAAACAACTATCGACCGCATCTGCAGTTCAACAGAGATGACGATTCAGATCAGTATGTAGTCGACGTTCTGTGATTGTTGAAGCAAGACTGACGATTGTAGGTTCATAGCGGCTTTGCCAACTCAGTCATGGGACCAATACCTGGACGATCTTCTTGGCTCCCAGATTGCACAATGCGACCTTGGTCTCGACAAAGATCAGATTGAGTTGTATAGCTCGTTCCAGGAAACCAGTGCCGACATCGAGGACTGGACGACCGGAGATGCGTGTCATCGACTTCTGGATAAACTTCCACCCGAGGAAGCACATATATGTTATGGCATGGTAAGTAAAATACTGTCTGATCTGTATGGTAGGTTCCTTCGGATTTATTTCGACCCAGCGCCGTCGCTAATAACGACCAATCTTCGTCCACAATCAACTGACACGCATCCAGGTGTTCAGAGCTGCCGTACGGCTTTGCGGCAACATGATAGAGCTCAACAAGAAGCTCAATATGATTGCGCCATCACCTCTTCATGGACATTCTCAGCTGGGGATCATCAGGCCTGGAGCTCAATTCCTGGTCGCTTTCTCAGACGGAGCAGTGGTGGGAGAGGTGAATGCGCAGCTGGATAAAGCACTCACTAGCATTGCAGAACAGGGTTATGAGCTTGAACTCGAAGTTTTTGCTCCGACAAGAGCTTTCCAGGAAACTATAGGTCGAGCTACAAGAGAGAAAGAAGCTGTGATTCGGGTTCAAGTGAACGTGTATGGCCCGTCAGCAGCGGCTGACGAGATTGGAAGAGAACTCTCCCAACATAAGCTTTACCTTCAGCGTCCTGCGTACATCAGAGACGGCGCTAGATATAGTAATCCTCATATGCTCACGCTGCCTGAGTTTGAGGGCTCAATGACGGTGACAAGGCCAGTACTAGGAGAGACTGTGCCCGAAAATCCTAGCCTACGGTCGTTTAAAAACACGATTCGAGACGTATATTCGTCACTAACACGCGATCGTGATCTGAGTGGGCTGGAAGGTGACGAGCGTCTCAATACCACACTCTTGTTGTATGTAATCCCGCTGCTGCAGAGCACGCAAGACACTGTCCGCGAGTTGAGTTCATTCCAGAATCCCATGCTAAGCGACACAGGCATCAGAAGACAGCGCTTGCCTTTATGATGCAGCGCGAAGACGGTCCAATACCAGAGAAGTATACGCTGTGGAAAGCTATCGAAGAGGAAGGAGTGCAATGGTTAGTATGTGGCAAAAAAGCTGGATTGCTTTTGCTGATCGAAATTACAGCTACCGGCATGCAGTCTCGAACGCGCGTTGTAGGTTCTTTAGTCCATGATAGGAAGCTTCAAAGTATACTAACGAATCTGTTGGCATGTTTAAACCTGATGAAACAGGCGGTGGTATCCTCGCAGATGAAATGGGAATGGGCAAGACGCTCTCCATACTAGCCCTAATCATACGAACTCTGAATGCTGCACATAGCTGGAAAATTCAGAACGAGATTCCAGACGTCGAATCGTCGCAGATAGCAAGGTGCAAGCACCACTCTGGAGCGACCTTAATTGTCGCATCATCGGACCGTAAGTTAATCATTGCATTGTTCCGATCACAGACTCTGAGAGGCTTCGTATAGTCATGATCAACGAGTGGTTCCAAGAGCTGGACAAGTGAGTATATAGCATCGCGTGAACATGGGTATAAAACTGATGGTTGAAGGCACTTTAACGACTCCTCCCGTGGAGTTCTGAAAGTCATCAAGTATCATGGTCCTCATCGACACACCTCGGCAGATAGGTTCGTCGAAGCAGATATTGTCATCACAACCTATCATACGCTCGCATCAGATCTCGCTGGAATCAAAGGTGCGCTGAGGGACATAGAGTGGTATCGCCTCGTGCTTGACGAAGGTTGCTATCCCACACACCAGTCATTGTGTTCTACTAACAATCATACTCTAGCTCATATCATAAGACGGCAGTCCACAGTATTGTATCGCACTGTAGCTGAGATTTCAGCCCGATCTCGATGGTGTCTTACCGGCACACCTATACAAAACCGTCTAGAGGATATCGGCTCCTTGTTCGCCTTCCTGAGAATTAGCCCATTCCACAGCTTGTCGAACTTTCGGAAGTGCATCGCTATACCCTTCGATGAAGGCAGTAAGCGGCGTAGCCTGGCGATCGAACGTTTCACACGCCTCTTGGACTCATTGTGTCTTCGCCGGACTAAAGATGTACTTCATTTGCCGGACGAAGAACATCGTGTGAGGAAGATTCGTCTGTCATCAGAAGAGCAGACTCAATACAAGCAAACTTATGACATCATGTTTCGGACGATCAAGAACCAGAATGGTGTGTTTGATCAGAAGAGCACGTTAGGCATGTTCCAGGTACAGCTTCAACTACGTATCATCTGCAATCATGGCACTTGGCAACAACCATTCTCCTGGAATCGGCGCAAATTGCACCTTCTGGACGAAAGAGAGGCTGTGGAGGCGTCATTAGGAAGGGATGGCGAACTCACCTGCTCTGCGTGTCGACAGACGTTGCCTCTTTTTAATACTGGTACGTTGTTCCGTCGCTACACGGAACATTGTCGGCACGTACTCTGTATAGAATGTCTTTCAACAAGCATGACGAATGATCAGGAAAACCTGCCCAGCAGGTGTCCCCTCTGTCAACCACTTTGGGACGCTAACTCCGGAGCGCCACGCTCCAATCACGCATCACAAGAGGATACCTACTTTCGACCCAACGGGCGATCCTCGAAGATGGAGTGTTTGATGGAAGATGTTTCCGTTGATGTATGGAACACAAAAAGGTACTTGCGGTAGTCTCATGAATCATTCTACTGAGTCTAACAGATTGGCAGTATCATATTCACATGTTGGACGCGAACACTGGACTTGCTGCAGTTCTACCTCCGCCATATATCCAATGATACATGGACCCACGAGCGAATTGACGGCGAGTGCTCAACGGCTAAACGTAAACGCATCCTACAAAGATTCGCAGAAGACCCGAACTTGCGGGTACTCATCATGACTACTGGAACAGGCGCTGTAGGGTATGTAACAATCTTCGACATTGTTGTCCGTTCAGACTGACAGTGTCTTCTAGGCTCAACCTTGCAACGGCAAACCGTGTCTTTATCGTCGAACCTCAGTGGAATCCTTCTGTTGAAAATCAAGCTGTTGCGCGAGCTTTACGTCTTGGCCAAAAGCAGACGGTGTTGGTCACGCGTTATGTTGTGGAACAAACAGTGGAGCAGGTGAGGTGGCACGGTCTAGATTGCTTTTCGTCACTAACATCGAAAGGATATGCGATCACTACAGAACACGAAGCTTGAGAGAGCTAATCTCATTCAAAGTGGCTAACTGCAGGATTGCAATGTACAGCGAATCGCTTTTCGTAGCACTTGCTGAAGTTACAAAGGGCACCGATCGATTTGACGCGAAAGTTGGAAATCGATTCACGATACCTGTGTTAGAACTTGGCTATCGTTTCCTTCTGATCAAGCATTACTTGAATTGACAGCAGGGTGCAAGCTCCTTAATCGAATACCGAATAAGGAACAAGGCCAGTGAAGACGTGATCTGAACCGAGATCACGTTGCTACAACTGGATGAGCCTATCTCACTTTATAGCCGTTTATGCGTTCAGCCTCATAAGAATATTTATCAGATGGATTGACCAACCAGCGAGTAATTCGTGCTCAAGTGCCTGACACCGCACACTGATACCGCACACGTGCTGACGCGCGCCTCACTGGAATCAGCTGCGCCGCTATGATCTCAGCCGCCAAGTGGTCATAGCCTTCTGTGCTGGACTGGCACCGCCTTCGATTGGCCAGGTGGCATGTGCTGCGCACTGCGATCTTGTGCTAGAACAGAGGGCATTTGCTTACGCACCAACATCGAACACACCATAAGGAGACACCTTGTTCCGAATTCTACGTCAAGGACTGATGTGGGTGACGCAGGACGCCAGCCACACTCGTCCACTCTGCCTCACTACAAAACTTGGAGGCCAATACCAGGCCACAAATCCTCTTTTGTGCGATCAGGATTAGCACAGTATTTCGATCTTCCTGCATTGCTTATGGGTGTTGTGTACTGCAGTCTGTAGCACGGAGAAGCGCTTCTTGTGTGGTCTGAGAATCAGGCGACCACTGCACCCTTTCTATTAAGGTAAGAATTGCAGTGCAAGCGACACTACATCGTCATCTGCAAAAGTGGCGCGTTGTTGATGCAAGAAATGCTGGTCATATATTACGTATGATATGCTCGATCGTTCGTAGGGAAGCAGCCGTAACCGTCCTGCTGAAAATTATCGCACAGAATTCAATTCCTCTCCACATCCTTACTAGCAATACTTCTCCACAGCTCACATCTCGCACCTCTATTGCCTTCCCACTCTAGCGCGTTGATAACGGTAAAATGATTTTGCAGCCCAGGGTCTGTATACTCTGTGATAGTAGTTCCTGTCAATTGTGGAGCAGAGGAAGGCACACCGCCTGTGATGTTGAGATTGAGCATCTTGCCATGTCCGTCTTTTTCCCATGTCGGCCATGTGAGATTCGTGAGACCCTTTGCAGTAGCCGGGTTCGCTGCCGTGACAAATTGGCCCCAGATCTGTCTGAAAACAGTAGTGAAGGAACGTGGCTGGCTAGGCGTTGCAGGGCCGAAATACGCGGTCACATCGCTGCCATGTAGCGCGCCAGGTACAGAGTACTGGTAGTGGAATGCGGTGCGATTGTTTGTTGTAAAGGCGCCACTGAGCCAGTATGACGGACACACGAAGGTCGCTTCGGCGTAGATATTATATGCACGCTGTTGTATGCCTGAGGCGAATAAGCTAGTAGTCAGGGCTGTCACTGGGCCGAAGCCTGTGGTTGCGAATGTATCGTTATTTGTCAGATTCGATAGCGGATAGGCGGCGAGGATGGCTTCGAATTCTGTTGAGGTAACTGAAGGGAAAGCACCTTGCATCCATGCTTGAAGTGCACTGGTACTATCAATGGTGGGGACGAGGAGGGGACCTTCGTTCGCATTGTTGCCGACGAGGATGTTCTCTCCATTGACGAGTCCTGCTGCAAGGGAGTCACTTGGATGAGTGTTGATGAAGCCAGATTCTGGTTCTGTAACGGGAGCGAATGCCCAATGACCATAAGAATTGGCAGCGTTCACGTTTGAGTTTGCGGTCTGCAGTGTGATGGAATCCTTGCTGCGCAGACAGGATAGCGTCTCGGTAGAGTTCGCACATCCAGCCCGAGTGAAAAAGCTCTCATACTGTCGTGTTGGGGCTGAAGCATCAAATTTGTGCTGTGGTGGAAGATAGGGCGAGGCAGCGATAATCTGATGCATTGTTAGCAGGGACCCTAATGTAGTCAAAGGACCGCTTACGTTGCTGAATAGCGAAGTACCTAGGGCGCCATTCTTCGCGATACCAAGTAGCATCACACCACCGGCACCAGCACTTTGACCAGCAACAGTGACTCGCGACTTGTCACCTCCAAATTGATCAATGTGATCCTGCACCCATTGCAGGGCGAAAGACATATCGAGGATACCGGCGTTGAGAGAGCCATCCTGCTGGATCTCAGTGGACGAGAGAAACCCGAAGGCACCGAGCTTCAATAACTTAGTTAATGATATTTGCATCATGAGTATAGACTTACTCTATATTGGATAGAGACAGCAACAAAACTGTTTCCATTATCGTTGATGATCTCAGTCATGTCCTGCTGCCCGTTTCCAAACCCGTAACCACCACCATGGATCCAAACAAGCACTGGAAGCTTAGCTTTCTCCTTGCGCCTAGGCGCATACACGTTGAGAAACAAGCAATCTTCACTACCCGATGGTGCCGGAATAACTGGAAATGGCGCAGGAGCGGCTTGAGGACATCCTGGTGCAAATTCGATAGCGTCCACTATGTCACTTGAAGAGACAACAGGGGCCGCTGGTGCTCGCCAGCGAAGGTCACCAACTGGGGGTGCTGCGTAGCGAATGCTTTATGGCAGTGGTCAGCATACTAGGACTTCTCACGACAGATGTCTCCGTGTGATGCTAAGTTCGACATACCCTTTCCAAATATCGAGATGTGTAGTTGAGTTGTAAGCGCCCCGGTAGACGCCATAGCCTAGATCGACTATCAGATCCTGCAGGTTGAGGAGCGATGCTGCGAATGCAGCTTGTCCACTCAATAAGCAGAATGCCGTGAGTGCGAACTTTCGACGCAAAGGTGACATCTTCATCAAAATGACTTGCTATTTCTGCGTTACCTTATGGTTCCTCGAGGTATTTGTACTTGCAGCTCATCGCAAATCATAGCTTGGATTTCTTTCTTTCCGCCTTCGCCTTTTCCGGTGATCAGTCTGAAGCCGTATCCTATCACCGGTCGCCAGGACCGCTTCTTGGAGAAATGTGATCAGGAAAGTCACGTGTGACTATCCTTGTCACGGGATAATTAGTGTGATGACATTGTTGCCGCTTCGAGTTTAGAGGATTTTGTTAGGCCCGAAGCATAGCACTAAGAGACTGGCTTGCGCCCTGTACACACCGAACATTTCACAGCAAGCAATGTATGAAATCTATCGAACCATGTCTGAGTCAGTGTGGTGGTCACAGTCATTGGGCGCTGAGATTTCTAAGCTCTACCCCATGCCACTCCGTAACAAATTATATAACCAGCGCTGCCGTCCTGATTACCAAGCACTGCAATTACAAGCGACCTAGCAAACAAAACCTTCTCGGAGTTTAAAGCTCAAAGTAAAAAGACTCTTTACATTCTTGTTGATACCTTCTGCTTTCTTTGTATCTGCCAATGCAAACATGACGCGCTACTCTGAGCCACATGCTACACCTCACGGTCTCGGTGACGCACCCGAAATACCGAAAGACGAAGATCGGAAACACACTGCCTGGCAGACGACTTGGAATAGTTGCCTGTTTCTTTAAGTTCTCTCAACTTGCTTCAGCTGCACCATCAGCGGGATCTTTTCCCACAGAGTAAACACTCTCTGCTGATCTGGCCAGTTATTGCTTTCGGGGTGCAGTGCGATGTCGAAGTTCCAGAAGAACCTAGAAGCGATGAGTCGAAGCTCAGCGTATGCGAGGTTCTTGCCGATGCAATTTCGTGGGCCAAAAGAAAAGGGCTGGAAAGCCCCTTTCTTGTCTGCGCTAAACTGCGGGTCGTACAAAGGATGATCGGGGCTTAGCCATCTCTCAGGCTTGAAGGTATCTGGCTGAGCGAAATTGTTGGGGTTATGGTGAACAGCCCATTGGTGGATCGTTATGAAAGTCTAGAAATATCCGTTAATGTTTGTTCGTTTCAATGTTCGCAATCTGATAGGAAGACCGCATGGGTAATGGGAGAGAGTTGGGGCGACGCAAAAGCAACAGTGAAGTTTGACTTACACCTTGAGCAATGTAGTGGCCGTTGACGTACTCCCCTGGAGAGATACGCGGGGGCGTCTCTACAACAGGTGGATACATCCGCATAGCCTCCTCGAGACAGGCATTCAGATATTTGAGCTGCCCAGTAGACACCATGGTGATATCCTCCTCGGATCTGAAGGCTGCTCTGACCTCTTCCTGAACATTTTTCAAAGCTTGCGGGTTGGTAGTTATCCAGTAGGTCAAGCCAGAGAGCGCGGTCGCTGTAGTCTCGCTACCAGCTACAATCAAAGCGTCCGAATTTCCTAAGATCTCCTCATGGCTCATGCCCTTCTCATCGTTGTGACGAAGGATGTAAGTCATGATGTCTTTTCGGCCATCGGGCGTAGGGCCAAGTGCTGTTCTCCGCTCGGTTTTTACTTTACTCATCGCCTTGTGTTCATTTCGCCTTTGGATGTCTTCTTTGGACACCAGTAGTGGGAGAGCCCAACGAAGCAAAGGCATCTTCAGTAGAGCCATCATCCCAGAGCCAGCTCTGATGCCCGCGAAGATCATGGCAATCCATGGATGATAATCACTGTTGTCCAGACAATGGAACGGTTCCCCAAAGACTAGGTCCCCAATGATGTCGAAAGTCGTGAAATTGTACCACTTGAGCATATCAACCGGTTCTTTTTTCGCAGCCTCTTTGCGTAACTGCACAAAGAGCTTGTCAACATACTGCTTGATCAACGCTTCCTGCTCCTTGATGGCAGCATCAGAGAAGGCATGTGCCAGGAGACGGCGTTGGCGTCGGTGGCTCTCTCTATCAGCAGGGAAAAGAGACTGGTGCGACTTGTCCCCAATCTGGTAAAAGTCATGCCAGTGGGAAAATTCAGGTCGTCCGCCGCGACTATGGCCGAAAACTTCAGGCCATCCAATGGTTCCGTTCATTGAAACATGGTTTGGCCCTGTACGAACGATGTCGCCATACTTCTCATGAAAGCGGAGAACCTTTTTGGTAAAAAGACCTCTGAACGAGTTCTCGATGGCCAAGGGGAGTCCAGATACGGCATAATGTTTCGGTCCGGGTATCTTGCGAAGAGGGTGAAAGTAAACCCTGTAGATTGCAAGGCCCACTGCGTAGACCACAGCCTAGGAAAACGATCAGAATGTATTTGCGTGCACCAGACAAAACTACGTACGATTTCAAAGAGCAGCAATGTAGCAGCTAATGACTGATGAAGCGACATGGCAACCGCGATTATCGAAGGGTTGCAGGATCCTGGTCGTGTTATGAGGCTGCTAACGATGCAACAACTCTGTTTCTCAGACACAAGACGCGGTGTTGATGGTGTGGGTGATCGATGACGGTAAGACTATGTTGCAGCAGAAAGCAACTAATATATACCATGCACCAAGGCCACTTCAGATGCAAAGTCTCTGTCCTTCGTCTGCTCATCCATGACGTCTATAGATCAACGGTGGCTATATGTCGCTTGCAACGTTTCGTGTTGAGCAG
The DNA here is from genome assembly GCF_013036055.1 of Alternaria burnsii. NCBI lineage: Eukaryota > Fungi > Ascomycota > Dothideomycetes > Pleosporales > Pleosporaceae > Alternaria > Alternaria burnsii. The sequence goes on from NW_024066121.1 coordinate 41,038, forward strand.
GAGGTGGACCCGATCAGTAACCACGAGACTCTACGAGTGATCGGGACTTGGCAGAACGCTCGGAACCAGAGCTCACCCGAGCCGCTAGACTTGAGCAACGGTCTCTGTCAAAATCTCCGATAGGGACGCTAGTGTCGGATGGCGGTTGCTCCCGCTCCCGTTCTCCTCGCAGCCAACGACGCAATTGTTGATAGTCGATATGATCTATTACTTGCGGTGTCGATGCGAGATCAGTGGGTACATGGTCACTTGGCAGTTGCCTGTGCTATGCATATTGGATCAACTTAACGCATGCTAATCTATCAGTTCACTCCGTCTCTCCAAATTCCTACATGAGTGTAGGTCGTCCGTCATTCGCACGGTGGCGTGATTGGTCCTTTCGGTTAGGAGTTGCCGTCTTAGAGATGCACTTCATGCTGGCATCTTGTCTTCGAAGGCACAAGTGTCGCCTATTCTGCGCCAAAGTTTCCATTACAGGGAGTACTGACCGGTTACGCGTGCAGGTTTCATCGACCATGCTCTAGAGAGAAGGTTGCATCGTGCGGAACAACTAGCTAGAACGTACGCGTCACCCAAACCTGCTATCCGTGCCGAGAGCTGCAGTACACCATTTAGGAAGTGCCTCAAGCTCTTCAGACAGGGCAGTTTCGTTCCTGTTGCCAGCGGTCACAAGGCGATGTGTGGGTGAGCGGTCGAAAAATCAAGAGAAAGTCTCAGGCGCTCTGCATAACGCGATGTAGCTTTGTGCCATGTGTTCGTTCGGTGGAAAGGCCTATGAGCCCACAAGGGTCCATCTTCGATAGCCCGAATCCTGCTATCCCACCAGAGATGCTGAACCTGTTTGACCGAGATCTTGCTTGCTCAAAGGTCCACGTTTGAAGGATCGATTGAAATCGACTTTCATATTGCATGTGGGCCTTGTCATGCAAACATTAGAACTATCGCCCGATCCTGACTCTTTTGCTGGTCGTGTAAACGAACAGCTTCTCTTTCGCGGTTTCGTATGTAGGAAGTGGCTGCGGACCGTGCCGGTGATCCTGGACTGCTGAAGGTGTGCTCTTGTGCAGAACGGAGATTGCGATGCAGCCATCCGGGCGCACCCACTTTTTAAGAGCTCGGCTCTACCCCGCACTTGTTCAGATCAGATCTTGGCGCCTGTCGAAGTACAGCACCTCTCCCGCCTCTTCGAGACCACTTCGCCACTCGAGACCACCAAATCATCAGCTACAGCATACGATTGATCCTGCAAATGTACGGTAAAATTGAAAGATCAATGACCACGTTGCATGTGAAGCACAAATTCTGGAAGCTCAGGATGGCATTGCCTCTTTCACTCTATAGATTCGATGCCGAAAGCTACCCACAACCATTGGCCTTTCATCATTCTAGAGACCTAGCGGGACACGTCATCGAGATGGTTGTCCACGCTAAAGATTGCAGTGCAAAAGAGCAGGCAGCAGTCCCACCGGTGGAAAGGGTTGCAGGAATGCGAATCAAGGCAAACGCAGTCCGCAAAATGTCTCTCACCGATGAGACGGGGGAAATCCTTACCAATCGCAGACGACCTGATTTGTCCTCCACGCGTCGTCGCGGTCGCCGAGCTTATTACTTTTTTTCTGCCCAATCCCGCTCTGCTGCGCTGGAGATTGTATGTCCTTCACGACACCAGGGATCACAGTACAAAGTTGCAGTGGTGTCTGGTGAAGTATCTTCACAGGCGCCAAGGGGTTCGCGACTACATCGCATGCGTGCACTGTGCAAGCCAGATATGCAGTGAGAAAACTGCTGTGTGATATAGTTACTGATGCCTGATAGGATTGATTGGCTGCGCCTCAATCGAGGTAGCTGCTCTCATGAGCTAAAGATTGCAGTGCACACCCAAGACTGTAGTTGGTGGCGCCCGCGCATTAGACTTAGGATATCTTCAGAGCATTGCTAACATTTAGAAGACACTATTACACCAGTCTATGGAATGCTCTCACCATGGTCTCTATGCTTGAACTGAAAGAAAGCATGGCTAAGCAGTCCGGTAGCGGCATGTCCTACGCTTACGATTCTTCGTTCGTTGAAACTTCTGGTGTTGAGAGCGAAATGTGCTTTGCAGCGCGGCGAAGGATTGACAGGGGATTGCATCCTCACACATACTCGTTCGCGCTCGAGATTACAATGCAGGCTCTAGCGTTGCAGAAAAAGCCGGAAGTAAGAGCAGCTTTAATTCGGCCTCTTCTTCTAATTACTCACCACATCACGGCTAATAAATCCTAATAAAAGGATAGAATATACAATAGAGTACTGCGAATAAGACTATCTCTTTAGAATATTTATTAGAGGCCTTGTTGTTGTGTAAGGAGGGCTTCCCACCATTAGCTCAAGTCTGGCTTTCTCTGCAACGCTAGAGGCAGGCTACCAGGACGGGCACTAGCTGGCGAGTTGCTACCTGAATATGCTGTCGTCCTGCATGCTAAGGACTCCAATACACATCAGCTCGCCAGCGCTAGAAATTGCAGTGCAAGCTACCTTCACCGGACTGACAAGGATCCCTCCTGTGCCACTCTTACTTTGGTGGACATCACCGGTCCATATCCTCAGACCTACGCCTACTCTTCTACACTAAAGATTGCAGTGCAAAATTTTGGGTCCGCCGTCCCGCAGTAGGACCGCCGTCCCCGGAGTATGGGTCCCGATCTGTTAAGACCTACACTTGAACCATAGCACAGCATCTTTGAGATGGGGTCTTTGGGTCTTCTTGATGTTTCCAGATCGCTGGATAACTACCTGCTTGGTCAAATCCCTACGTATCCACTCGTCTACGCTGAGGGTCGCAGTACAAACAGCGATCACAGATCATAGCTGTTGCAGCCTTACTCCGCTTATGGCTTACATATCCTCTTCTATGCTGAAGTATGCAGTGCAGTATGCACAATAGTACACCCCTCCCTCCGCCTTCTAGTGGGGCGAGAGATCAACCGAGTATTGCGTCCTCACACATACTCGCCCACGCTGGAGATTAAAGTGCAAGCCCTAGTATTTCGATGACTTTATCAATGTTTGGCCGGCTTTAGTAAGACATAGCACATTTGCCTTTCATATACAGCTCCTCTTCGACGCTAAAATTGCAGTGCAAGAAGCTGCGCCTTCAGCGATCGTGCAATCGGCTAAGACAAGGCGCATCTGACATGCATGTACAGCTCCTCTTCTACGCTAAGAATTGCAGTGCAAATCGTATGGTGCGAGGCAAAATTTCTGGAAGGCTTAGCGACATCCGTTTTCTGCAAATAGTTGTCTGTTTGGGTTCACCGGTCAGGCCTGTGCGACAGTGACTGACCAGAACAACCAGGATTCCTCATGTGCCACTCATACTCTAGTGGAAACGATTGGTCGATGCCGTTATACTTACATCTGCTCTTCTACGCTAAAGGTTGCAGTGCAAAGGTTGCAGTGCGCTTCAGAAGTCATCTTCTGACGCAATGATGCTTCTGACGCTGTAGATCGCATTTCAGTTGTTGAGCTATTGGACTCTAGCTTTCCATGCCATCCCGTCCCGCCTCCGTTGGCGTGGTTTCGATCTGATGCTCCACGCTAGAAATTGCAGTGCATTGTGTAAGAATCTTCTGTGCTTTTATGAGATCCTGTGAGTATACTAGCGTGGAACACCGTGTTAGCGTTGCATTCGTCGCCTATGATCCTGCCTTGTTCGTTGAACTTTCACTAAACGTCAGAGATGCTTACACCTGCAAACACTCACAACAAAACTGGTATCTGCCAACAATCCATTATCGCAGCCTCACCAGCTCTCCCAAACTTCCTATCCTACACAACCCCAACCCCAACCATCAAACCCCCTCCCACTCCGGTCTACACCGACACCCCCTCCCCCTAACATGCAACACCCCCCTCCTCCCCGCCTCCACCATCCACCCCACCCACTCAATCTCATGTTCCACCACCCCCTTCCATTCCCCCGTCGCCACTCTCTCCTCTCTACTCCCCACCAGCCACCTCTCCAATCTCTCCGCACAAGGCAGTAAAGCCTTCGTGACGCCATCTTCCGTAGCATCTGGTTTCCTTTGCTCAAGATAAAGCATACGTTCGAGACGGGTGAGAAGGGAGAGTTGAATGGAGGCAGATTCGGTGTATCTAGAGAGGAGAGCCTGGGCGCGTGCTTTGAGTTGGATTGTGTCTTCTCGACTTGCGTGTGTACAAGAAAGGTGTCGTTGCGGGCGCGCAAGGTGGAAGGAACCTACGTCGCGAAGGACGACGAGGTCGTCAAAAGACGGCGCGTTGGTTGTTGATGAGCTGAAGCTTTGGCGGGGCGTTGGCTGTTGTGTCGGCTGTGAGTATTGCACAACATGTTGCACTTCATGTATCCGTGAAACCTCCTCTCCACTGTCCCAATTCAGATACTCAGTATTGCCAAACGACGTCGGCGTAGTCGGCGTATTCGGCTCAGTCGTCTCCTGCCCTTGCTCTTCCTCTGCATCTGGATCCCACTCACACTCCGTATCCGGGTAGTCATCTGAATCATACATGAAGGTTTCCGAGTAGCTGAAGCCATAGCCTTCCTTCTTCTTCTGCCCCGGTTTGGTCAACACGGGAGCTTTGACCTCCTCCTCTTCGTAGATGGACCTTTGCGACGACACATACTGTACCGGAGACGCCTTTTCAGTGGAGTGAGAACTTGGACTTGAACTGGAGAAGGATTGGGTGGGCTTGGGGGCCATGGAGAGGCCGGAGAAGGATTGGTTGAAGCGAGCCTCGTTCTCGGAATGGAGTTGTCGCTCCACATCATCAATGAACGATTGGGAGAAGGAGAAGCGAAGTTGGATGTTTTGAGATTGCGATGGCTGATGCGACGCACTTCTTTGGACATCACGTGTTGGATTCATGTTGGACTCTGGTAGCACGACTGATGCAGCTCTTTGTTGCATGTTGCCAGTGTTGTTGTGTTGCTATAGCCAGGTCAGTCAACTTTGTTCCGAACCATGGAAGGAATGGTACGTACGGGGCCTCGCCATCTTGGTGGTCGCTTGCTCTTCCCTTCGCTTGCGCGACGCTCTTGCAGTTTGGTAGGTTCAGGTGCTGCTAGAAGAGGAAGTGGGTCGATGCTTCGACGCAGAGTAATTTGTCGCTGCTTTGTTGGACCTTCTCTTCGCTGACTATGATTAGATTCGTGATTGTTGGTATTGCGCGCCGACTTACCTTCACAGGCATGGTTTGGATGTGCATGCGCGACTTCGTGTCGGCTGTTTGGTATACGAGATGGTAGTCGCGTGTATCTTCCTCAAGCGGCGGGCCTCGCGTGTCTTTAAGTGTGAGTATGGCAAAGTAAGAGTGTTGTGTTGATTGTTGATGTGGCGTGCGCCGTGTATACATCCTAGAGTACGCCGATCCGAAGGCGCGTTCGGGTCGCGTGAATGTTGACTAGCGTGGTTAGCGCAAAACACGACTCTCGTCCTATCACCACGGTGATTCTCAGAGTCTTGATACACTCTGCCCCACTCTTGTGTAGTACAACATCACAGCTGCGATTCTCCAATGGTGCGGATGAAACCTTGTCAAACTGCTTTTGCGCGTGCGAATGCGGCGGTTTCTGAAGACTCTCTCGTCGCTCTTTTGCCACAACATGCAATGGCCGTGCTACTTCCCTCCAGTCTTGACACTCAATCACCCCGCACTATCGTAGTACAACATCACGTTTTCGATCGTTGGTCGGCGGCGATTCAAATCTTGTCGCATTGCTTCTGCGCATCGTATGGTATCATTTTGCCAACACTCCTGCATGCATCTTCTGCCACAACTCATGTGGGTAGCGCTACTTCTTGCCCGTCTCTAGCAACTCTACGCCTGTCCTTACAACGCCAATCGCTGCGCCTGTCTGGATGGCTTCGCTTCCGCCTCCACTCAACCTGTACTCTATATCTGCCAGGCCTGCCATCCACGTCACCATGACCTGGGGTGGAACGTCGTTACTGACCAGCTCCTCACTAATCGCCGTCAGGATATCTGCCAACGCAAGTCCCTTCATGATCTTCAGGTTGTTGACCGTCCTCAAACACTCCGTCATATCGTTCTTCGATAGCAACGTCTCGATGATGTACTTGATGTCTGAGGGGTGCGGGGCTGCTATGCAGTCGTAGATGGTAGTCTGCGTGATCTGATCGCGTACGATAGTGCTCGGGTCGGATGCAGGCTTGCCCGGTGTTTGAAGCGGCGTGCTCGATGCGTGGCACGCCTGCAGTACATTTAGCGCGCGCCTCATGTCTCCTTTGCTGAGCGTGACAAGCGAGTCGGTGGCATCTTGTGTGACGTTGACCTTCTCCTCCTCGATGACTTTGTCAACTAAATTCCTGATGTCCTGGTCCTTGAGCGGAGAAAACCTGAACCTCGTGCACCGCGACAACAGCGCAGGAGAAAGTTTGTGTGTGTAGTTTGCGATGATACAGAAGCGTGTGTTGGCGGTGTACTTCTCCATGATGCGTCGCAGGGCCATCTGGGCGGTCGCAGTCATGGCATCTGCCTCGTCCAGGATGATGAGCTTGAATGTCGCAAGCGATGAGTCTCCTGCTTTAGGCGCCGCAGCGAAGATCTGCTTTGTGCTACTGAATGTTTTGATCTGCTCTCGCACGACGTCGATACCTCTGTCATCTGAAGCGTTGAGTTCCAAGACCATTTGTCGCATGTTCTTGTTCCCGTATATGCGACGTGCGAGTGCGAGGACGGTCGACGTCTTTCCGGTACCTGGTGGGCCATATAGGAGGAGGTGAGGCAGTCGCTGTAGAATTTAGCGGAGTTTCGTGAAAAGAGAAGCAGATCGTACATTTGAGTCTACGAATTTGTTGATAGTAGCTATTATATCCTTGTGGCCTTCGACGTCATCTAGAGAGTTTGGCCTATACTTCTCTACCCTGTGCATGGTCAGCAGCTGTCTGGAAAGTAGATCCTTCTGGAGTCTCACCATGGCAAAGAGTCCTCAGCCTCAACAGGCAGGTTTGCAGCGCTCCTCTTGCCTTTCTTCTGGTCTCCGCCAAATGTGATAGAGTTGTCTACGGCGGGCGCATCCACGTCCATCTCATCTTCGAAGTCGGACATTGCGATGGCTGAACTGGTGCTGCCGGCTGCTTTATTGGATATTGAGGTCGGATTTGGGGAGTACAACTGGCGGATTGGCGGTATGTAGTCTGCTAGCAAGAAAGTTGGGGAGACGCGCCGCGCGCAGAGACGCGTTGATTGGCCGCTTAGTCACCCCCGCCTGGTCAGCCCTACGAGCACACCTCACCAAGCGGAGCTGCCCCGTCACCTCCGCCGAGCTCCAAGACAACAAGAACACCGCCAGACACAACACCACATTGGCAACATCACCCACCATGCCCGTAAGTCACAGATACATAATCAACACACACGCTTCCAAGTATGCATTCGAGGACATCAGGCAGCTAACATCTCCCAGGCTTACCACTCTGTCTTCCTCGATGAGCCCAATCAGCAATTGATTGGTACAGCTGCCCCCTCAAGCTTCGCCATGTACAGCACAAACTAACGGCCCGCCAGGCAACTTCGCCCTCCTCCCACTCCGCACACGAACCCGTGGCCCTGCCATCCAACTGCCAGCCCTGCCCGCCGACGTCACAGAGCTTACCATCGATGCCTCACACGACTCATACGACCCTCTAGACGAGATCCTCGCCCTCTTCCGCGCCAACACATTCTTCCGCAACTTTGAAATCAAGGGACCGGCCGATCGCGTGCTCATCTATGGCATCCTGTACGTCAGCGAGGTATTGGGCAAGATCAAGCCGGGCATGAGCCGGAGAGAAGCTGAAAAGGTATGGTATCCTTGAGAAGTCTTGTCAGGAAGGCGGGACGGAAGCTGATCATGCGGACAGGCTGTCATGAACATTGCGCTCGACACCAACTTTGCGATTCCAGGCGACGCTGGATTCCCGCTGAACCAGGCTTTCGAGGCCCCCGCGGACAGGAACGGAGCTGAGGTGCTGCGACAGTACATTATGCAGATGCGACAAGAGCTGGCTACACGGTTACTCAACAGGGTGTACGCGGACGAGACCAACACACCGAGCAAGTGGTGGCTGAGCTACACCAAGAGGAAGTTCATGGGCAAGGCTTTGTAAAAGGGTAGTTGACTAGGTCGCAGTATGAGCCGGAAGACATGTAAAAGCTCATGAGGATTTTTCAAGTCAAAAGCAATGGTCCAGTTTGCGACAATGGTCCAGTATTCCCGTCTTATTCGTCCCAAAGCCTCTTTCCAGTCAAAAGTGTCCTAACCGTATTTCGACGTCTCGTGATACCGCACCAATTTCCAGGGTCTAGCCACGCACTGACGTCATGAGCTGTTGTTCTGCACCACCCGCGTTTGGGCGGGCAGGTACGCGCAAACGGAGAGTTTCTATTTGCTTGGTTGCTCTAGCTCATGCTATGGCTTTCACATCAAAACCACAACAACTCGACTCTTGATCTCTAATCCTTTTGCTGTCGGCGCGTTTAATTCGGCGGTTCCATTACGCGGCTTTTCATACCATCGCGTTGCATGCCCTGGGTGCCTTCGTTTCTTATTAGCAGTCTAGCCGAATCGACAGAGCAGATACCGACGATGCAGGGTACGCCAAGATCGGCATGGGGATTATGGCTAATGCGAAGGTTGACATGTACATAGGTAGTCGAGAAGATGATGATTGGTGCGACGTCTCGCACGAGGCCATACCCAAGGAAGATTCCAAACCGGCTGTCGACCCACAAGATGTTGATGGCGCGTCTAACGACAAAGAACTCGAGAAAGATACACCCAGTACGTCCGTTTCTCCAAACACATGAGAACCAAAAGAGCCACGCTATGCGACTAGGAACGCCTACTAACCGCACAGTGCCCACCCTCTTCAGCACCCCCCTACCCCCCTGTGGCCTCCTCCCCCAACTCGCCTACGAGAACATTGTCCACCGCCTCCGCGCCCTCTGGCTTTCACGCTCTCAAAATCCCTCCGCCAACCTCTCCGTCACCAGCCTCTGCCGCGTAATCCTAGCGGACCTCAAGACCGAACAAGACCAACCCGTTTCGCAAGCCCTTAACCCCTGGCGCCGCTCCTCCGTCTTCGCATACGAAGTCCGCTGGGCGCGGTATTTTGTCCGAGAAGCGGAAACCATGGATAAGCGACCGACGATGACGGAGAAGCAAGCTGATAAACAGGATTTCATGGATCGCATGTAAGTTTATATCTTACTGTTCCGGTGTGGATTTTTCGCGCACACGTGAGACATGGGAAATTGACTCTTTTTTGCGCTAATGCGCTCCTAGGTATCCTATTCCCAAGGAATTAAAGATTGTGGTGGCGAATAGGAAGAATCAGAAGCAAGTGCTGGATCTATGGAAGGAGTGGCATCATGGGAAGAGGGGGACAGTGGAGACGGAGGATCCTGGGCTTGGTGTTGGTGGGGCGAGGGAGGAGGAGGTGGAGGTAGATGCTGTGAAGAAGATGGATGGTGGTGGTGAAGAGGGAGAAGCTGGGAGTGAGGGGAATGAGGATGTGGAAAGGACCTTCGAGGAGATCATGGAGGAGGCACAGAGATAGTTACGAAGGGTGGATCAGGAGTTCTGTGTTTTTCTTATCATGCATCGCTAGAAGTCGGGGGGTGGAGTTGTCGAAGACGCCGGAGAAATGGTTTACTTTCGAGAGGTTTTGGTAGATCTGTTTCTTAGTTCTCTTATCTCAAGTTGGCGGGAAGGTTTCTATTCTATTTTTTCATATGCATTCGATACCCCAGCTCCCCATCCAGTGCATTCATGCTCTCATCCCACGCCAACGACCGTGGAGATGTGCTACGTGAATCTGGACAAGACAGGATCTTTTCACTTCTCGCTCCTTCATGTCTTACAATTTATGTCTCCATCTTTGTTCGTCACCCATCGCCTTGATGTGGGGCCGGGATGAGGGTGAGAGCAGGATGCCAATCTCCTGGTTGGGTGACGGACTCACCTTCACTTGGGCTCACCAGCCTGCTCTCATCCTCCTCGCTCCTTAGTGAGGGTATAAAACCAGGTCATTCTCACAACCTCCCCAACTTTCCTTCTACATCCCAACACCTACCAACAACTGCCTGGCGTCACCTTCCATCAACCTTTTTCTGTCCTGCCTCACAGCATCCTGAACTGCTCTACAAAACACAACAACAGATTGTAAGTCCAGAATGCTCGCTCAATCATCCGTATGCTAATGGCCTGATAGAACTTCTCCCTTGTCTTCACGATGCCAATCAAGTGGACCTCAGAGTTGGATGCCATCGTGAGTGCACTTCCAGCTCCCCCGCAATTGCATCAATGATGTCGCTGTCGTTGACCTAACCTGCAGCTTCTCCACGGCGTCTTTGAAGAATGCAACATCTCCTTCAACAAGAGCCTTTGTACCAAGATCGCTGAGCGCGTTTCTGCCGCTGGCATGGGTATGTGTATCCCTCACTGATCCGATCCCACTCCCGCCTCCAGCATCGTATCCAGCCCCACATCCTCAATATTCCTCTCTACTACTGCTGCTGCTGCTCCTGCTGCTCTCGCCATTTAGTAAACTAACACACCCACCTAGAATGCACAGCCAAAGCTGTCGAGAACCGCTTGTACTCGTGGAAGAAGAAGAATGTCTCCGGCCAGACCAACCTCAATTCCGCCACCAACACGCCGTCCAAGTCCTCCGCTGCGAATACTCCAAAGTCTACCCCCCGTGCCCGCGCCAAGTCGACCCCCCGCAAGAAGAAGCAAGTCTCTGAGGAGGTCGACAGTGATGGCCCGTCTGGTCTTGTCGATGACGACGAGGTGCTGAGTCCGACTGCGGCGCGCGGTAAGCGCTGTCTGAACGGAAAGGTGAAGCCGAAGTATGCTGAGGCAAGTGATAATGAAGATGGAAGTGTTGATGTAGAGGAAGAGTATGTTCCACTGGCTAAGCGGGTTAAGGCTGAGCCAGTGGAGGACGATGAGGTTCTTGGCGATGAGTTGGTTGACGAAGAGGTCTGAGGGCTCCTCTGGGTGGATATTTCAGTGGTAGAATGAGGGTGATGCTAAATGCTCATCATGATTAGGACGTCTAAGAACAAGGGTCATCGCTCACTGCTTGACGTATAGTACCGGTGTGGCTTTGTATGCTTTGGATGGCGCGAATCATGATGCAGCTGCTTCAGTAGTTTGAGCCTAAAATCTTTTGCAAGCGAAAGTCTCGCCCTGCTAGGAGTAATAAACCAGTCTTACAGTTTGTACGAGATGAAGTGATCAATGACCAACTTAAGTCTGGTAAATACAATACTCAGTGTTTCTCACGTCGCAAGCGCTCTTATCCATTTCCATTATCAGACTGACATTTTGTAAAGATAAACATGCAGAGCAATGTCCATAAAATAATGGAAGTCTGGAACGAAGAGCTAAGCTTACTGCATGGTAGATAGAGGATTCTGGGATGATGGTAGATAGAGTTTCAGTAGACGAACACTCTGCTAACATGCCGTAACATGCTGGAATAGTAATGTCTGTGACCAAGACCTCTTTCCACATATCATGGTATTTATTAGTGGTTGAGAATGCGTCTTTGGGTCTGTTAGAGGCCTGATTGGTACGGCAATGGGCGATTGTTTGTGCCTCAATCTATCAATATGTGAAACTCATCGATGCTTGGAATCCGGCGATGCTTGGAATCCGGCGATGCGTGGAATGCACCGAATGGTGGAAAGCGACGAATGGTGGAAAGCGACGAATGGTGGAAAGCGACGAATGGTGGAAAGCGACGAATGGTGGAAAGCGACGAATGGTCGAATGCGACGAATGGTCGACTGCACTGCAATCTTTAGCGCGGGAGGGGGAAACTGCAGGTAACGCATAGTGGGTCCCTCAGAACAAACGATAGGTAGTCAATCCTTCTGTGTCGTGCATGCGCATGCACCGCGATCTCTAGCGCGGAGGAGGGGACTGAACCATGCACATGGCGGGACGGGGAGCCGGAAGATGAACACGAAAACCTGCCTTATCATCTGCTACACTGCAATTATTAGCGTGGGAGAGGGGTGTAAGCTTCTACTACGCAAGCGCGATCAAACGCCCACGAGGACCGACGCGGAAACGTTGCAATGACAGCAAACTATCTTGCTCGCATCTGTTCCGAAGGATTTTCGGTTCTCATGTGTAGGGTAGCGCGACACAAATTCCAGACCTGACCAGCCATGGATACAACATCGGTCATCTCAGCCTTCCACAGGTTGCAAGATCTTCAGGTATGACTCGATTAAGGTACGCATCTCTGTACTCTTCTTTTCCCGAACCCCACCTTGGCTTCCAAATATAAAGTGACAGAGATGAACTCGCCTCTTGCCTCAATCCTGCATGGTTTGTGCACAACATAGGCCTCTATTCAACACGCGCGACTTCAATTATCGGTACGCCACTCCCAACACCAGTCCCGTAGCGCCCAGGCAATAAAGATGCAGTACTAAAATCTACAGCAGTTCTTACAGCCACAGTCACGTCGAGCCACAGCTTACTGTGGCCAGGTAGCTGAATCCCATTCCTTAGCATCCTTCCTGATCCTAGCATCCACTGTATCAGTTCCAGCACCGACATATAGAACCTTCGAGTACACAGACTCGCCCCAGAAACTGAAGGTAGTATTGGCAGGGATGAAAACAACATCTCCAACAGAGAGAGTGGTAGTGCCTTCGAAACCACCAACGTCAACGCTGACTAGACCGTCAACGACTTCAAGCGCAGTATGGCCGGGCAGCGAATATATAACAGGCTCAGCTCCTGTGGCAGGTTTCGACAAAGTCATGGTGCCTTCGGTGAAGTTGCCGTCAGACTGCTGGGTCGTGATAAAAGGCTCGACAATAGTGTATGAGGAATCTTTGTCGCCAGCGAGATACTTTGGTCCGTAACCCTTGGCGATGAAGAAGGGTGTCTTAGAATCACTACCGAGCTCATTGCTGCCGCTGTGCCAGATTGCATCCTCCTCAGTAGCACCGTTTGCGCCAAAGTCCATCGGTGGGCTGAAAGTCAGCTCTGCGTAAACATCGTAGCCCTCGAGTGTGGTGATTAGGCTGGAGTCGCCTCCGGGATCGGAGAAGTTTCCTTGTGGGAAGGGCGAGTTGGTGCTGGAGGTGTAGTTGTCGCTTGCGAGGAAGTAGAAGAGGTCTTCGAAACCACCAGGCTGGATCACGCCGACAAGCTCGACAAATGGATCAAGCAGCTGGAAAGTGTGGGTTGTATCATGAGGAACGGCACCGTAGTCACCCGGTGTCAGGATCCTTCCTGATGTGGCGTTGTCTTTGCTCGTCCAGAGAGCGTACCGTCCCTTGAGGCAGTAGAAGTTCTCGTAGTGGATCGCGTGAGTCTTGATCTGTTAGCATTTGACTATACCTTGCCATTTCATAGAGACATACATGAGGCAGTACACCAAGGCTTGTACTAGCCGGGGCAGCAGTGCTGATAAGTGTGAAGGCGTAGTCCGAAGAAGGACCGGTAACCGGGAAGCGGTAGACTTGAGACCCGACTCGAACTCCGTCTAGGGAGTATGCACGCACGACATAGGGGCGCACATAGTCGGGAACCTTAGTGACAACAAGATCTCCAGCTGCTTGCGCTGCACGAGCATGTGAACTCGAAGGTACGCCTGCAGCGAGACCTACGAGGGTTGCAAAAGCGCCGAGAAGCATGATTGAAGGCGCCGAGTTCAGATCTACGGGTGAGCTGCTGCTGTCGATTGTGACCTTCGTGAGTAGGAGACAGAAGGATTAAATAACCCCGACATGGACTCCTTCATCGTACCTCCATGTGGATTGTACAAACTAATCATCGCGACTGTTCCTGGCATGCTGTGGGTACACGTATACGTAACGCGGGTGGGTCAACACAGGGGTGCTCGGCTAAGGTTTGTTCCTTCGATAAACAGATCTCGGTGGTGGTATCGATCGGGACCTGATCCTGGTTCTCTATCTATTTGCTTTGGGTTACATCCGTCGTTCAGCAACAAAACTACAACGTAGTTAAATTACCCGCACTTGCGTACATCCTCCCGCAGGTTCCTAAAATTGCGTACCTGCCGTACGCGGCTAGCTAGCAACCCGAAAGAGTAATTTCGGAATCGGCCCGCGCGAATGCTGGTAGTTGAGAGCGGTAGTTCTGTGATGCTACAGTAGTAGACAAGAATGTGGTTGTACAGAACGCAATGCTTCATGATCTGTGCATGGCGCGTTCGGAAACATTTCCGACGGCTTTCCGCGTCTACTCTTCCTAGACTGTCCTCTTAAACTTCATAGTTAAAACATTCCCAAGAACACTGATATGCTCAACCACACATCATGATCGCTTTGACACAGCGCAGCGCGCAGCCACAAATCTCAGCTCGGCAAGTTGCCGCTGCCTCTCGGCACATGTCGACCACCTCCACGCCACGTGTGGCGGTGCTCTATCAAGAACTCGAGCCACCGTTGATCAACGGAGTGCGCAAGCCTAAGAAGCCTGGAGGTACGGAGTTGTGCATCTTGCACGTGGGGATTCAACTATGGCTGACAGTTGTACCAAGGGTACAGAGATTCTGGAGCGGACATCGCATACGTGCTGAAACACCAGGGCGCGATAGATATCATCACCCCAGTTTCCGCTCCCGACCCTGAAAGAGATGCAGACTGGTGTTTTGGAGATTCAGAACGTGGAATGATGGACGCGATCAAGAAGGGAGCAACACACTTCTGGGCGAACACCATACTCTTCGCGAATCATCCACTGCAAACATCGCCCAGTCTGACAAGTGTGGCTAAGACATTGAACGTTGTTGGTCAGCCACCCAAACTGGTCGAACTATACGATGATAAGTCTTTTGTCAACAATCTTCTCCGTGCTCGCGGCGGCTTTACGCTACCCAGCGCCTACGATGTTCACGACGAGCAAGCTCTTGCGGAGCTTCTTCGAGTTGATCTAGAATATCCCGTGGTTGCAAAGCCTGTCCGAGGTCGAGGTAGCTATGGCGTCAAGGTATGCCGTTCGCCAGAAGAACTGAACGAGCACTGCCGTGGTTTGTTGAAGGAGGAGACATCCGTGATCATCGAAGACTATCTTGCTGGGCAGGAAGCGACCGTCAGCGTGATGCCGCCTTCGCCAGCCACAGGACAGAATGACTACTGGGCGATGCCAGTTGTGGAACGATTCAATCACGCTGACGGTCTGTTGGACCCAGGTATCAAGCTGGAGGAATCTCTGCTGACTGTAGATAGGTGTGGCACCGTATAACGGCATAGTTGCTGTTCTTCAGAATTCACGATGTCTATCTGAGAGTGAACATGAATCTGACCCACACTATAGTGAGATACAGTCTCAGTGTGTTGAGGTAGCAAAATTACTCCAGTGTACTGCTCCTATGAGAATTGATGTTCGCCGATTCGAAGAGAGTGAATCGTCACCGTTTGCTTTGTTCGACGTCAACATGAAGCCGGTAAGTCGATACGCGCTTGCTTTTCCTGACATGCTGACGTGCGGTCAGAACATGACAGGCCCTGGTAGACCCGGGAGAGAGCGGCAAGCTAGCCTGACTGCATTAGCTGCTGCCGGTTTAGGATGGGATTACCCAACCCTGCTGTTGAAGATACTCGAGTCGGACTGCTCGCTGCATGATCTACGGAATGTGACGTCGTCACATGCTGGTCACTAATGCATGCCGTCGGAACTAACACTTCGTCTACTCTTTGGAACTGCGATATGATGGTCTGAGAGGAGTCCGAGCCATGTGCGTACGAATAGACCTTTTACTCATACACAGGAACTTTTTGATACATACCTACCGTCATACCATCTAGTTCACAGTATATGCAGATTCTCGCAGCTTGTCCAAGTGTTTACGATTGGTCGATCAACGAGGTCGGGGGCCTGATGTTTCAGCCGCAGAGGCGCAGCAAGAGAGGCTTAGCAGGTTCAGCCTGGTGCTGTACCCCGCAGAACCATGATCTATCCCCTTCTTCCTCCATGTCTGCTTTGCTTCCCCCTTCACCTAGAAGCGTTCTCCTTGACGTGGGCTTCGAGATCTGCCACGCAATCTTTGCCTTGTGTTTTTCTGTAACCCTCCTTTGGCAGAACCGATTCTGCCTGTTCAGGGGCATACGCATGCGTCCACCAGCTGGCAACATCCCACACTGCGGCGGTGTTTATCTGATCAATCGCTGTTCAGAACAACCAAGCTTTCATTCCTATTGAACCTCACTTCTCAAAGGACCTTGGTGATGACTCGGTGTCCTGAGTGCAGCGAAGCTGTGATCCCATTGCTGCGTCCAAAAGTCGACTATACGATAGTCCGTACATGGCTGTCGGGACCCGAACTCATCAGACTATCCAAGACCGGTTGCGAACTGTGCTTCTTCATTCGAAAAAGTATAGAAAACGTTGCTCGAGCGAATATTCGACGTCTCCACAATAACAGAGCCATAGTGCTCGGAGACTATCACGGGAAGATCGTGCTTGGTCGTTCGAGGCAAACAGAAATGATCTTGAGATTGTTCAACGACACCAACTATTACGAAATCTTCACCTTGAGGGGCTTCGGGGGGGGGTCCCGTTATTGAGACCTATTTCGACCCAGTTCGGCGTGCCCGCGAGCTTTTGGAAGCTTGTGACCCCAGAGGACACGATGCTCATTTTCGCTGTCAGCCAGAGAAAATGGATCCGTCGACGAGGGCGGTTTCACTTCCGCGTCGTCTGCTCGACCTTTCTGGTGAGAACGACATTCTCACGCTAGATGTTCAGGAGTATATCTGTACGGGTCGCGCGACGGTCGATGAGCTCTCCAAGTATTGTACCCTCAGCTACCGATGGGGTGACGGGCAACTGGATTGCATATTGAGCACGCAGTTTCATGGTCATCGATTCCTTCGTTATGCCGACATGCCACAAACTTTCAAAGATGCGATTGTCGTTGCTCGTGGTCTGGAAATCCGCTACATGTGGATCGACGCCCTTTGCATCATCCAACCTAGTGCACATGGGGACTATACGGATTGGAATGCTGAAGGGCCACGTATGTGGCTGATCTACCAAAATTCAGTTTGTACTATCGCTGCAACTTGCTCCGACAATCCCAACGATGGTTTCTTGCACAAGGTTGGGACCGACTGCGCTGCGTCGTGTAGCATTTCCTGCGAGTCCAAACGGCCTTTGTTCTTCTGGTTACCGAGACCGACATTCTATGACTCAGTGGTCGCTTCCAGCTTGAACAGACGCGGTTGGGTCGCACAAGAGCGCTTGCTCTCCCGAAAGATGCTACATTTTACTGAAGAGGGGGTGTTCTGGGAGTGCCAAGCCCTTGATGCGACTGACAGAGACCATACCCCTCATGCATATGGCGGAGATATGGGATCGCAACATGCCTCGCGTCTCACATTTCAAAGATGGCTGCACTTCATCGAATTCTATTCGATGTCAAACTTTTCGCGATCAACGGACCGTTTGATAGCACTATCGTCAATCGCGAGATCTGTTCCAGCAAAGCGATTTGGAAAGACATATTTCGCGGGTATCTGGATTCATCACCTCTCTGAATGCCTTGCCTGGTTCTCTGAGAAAGCATGCTCTACGACTTCGAGAGCATCTTGCCTCGCCATCGCCCCATCATGGAGCTGGGCATCAGTTCCTGGCCGTATTACATATACTGATATGGCTTTCGCACACTCAAGAAAGCGATCCTGGGTGGAGCTAAAAGACTCCTGGGCGTTCCTTGATCAAACAAATAACCCTTTTGGAAATTTGAAACAGGCTGCTCTAAAACTTCTTGCTCGCATATGTAAGATGTATTTACCGACAAAGAACACCCGGAATAAAGTGGACGGATTCCCGATCTCTTCCAGTCCACAATTGAGCCACATGTCGGTGTACTGGGACGAACTGCAGGATCAATCCTCAAAAGATGCGATGTATACTGTCGTTCCGCTTAGCACCTACCATAAGAGCTTCTTCACGTGGTACTATGTGGCTCTAGTTGTGACATCATTGCCATCAACGAACGAAGGAATTACCAGTGGTTTGAATCGAGTCTATCGGCGCATTGGCTGCATTTCTTGGAGATTCAGAGACGTAGACCAGCATTGGACGCCTGAACTTTCTGTACACCAGGAAGAATGTTTCGATGCTTTGTTCCCCAATACGACCAAGCAGACTATAGTATTGACATAGACTTGTGGTTTCACCAATCGATGTAGAAGGAGCAAAAGGGCACTGCCTTGATCTTTCTTGTTTATCGTAGCTGCCTTACGATCACAGTACACTGAATTGATGTTGCTCAATTTTCAACACTATACACTGCAGAGGAAAGAGTTTGATATGTGCGTAGCAACTTGTCGATACGGCAGTATCCGATAATTGGCACAGTCACACACCACATAGCCGAATACACCAACCCTTCTTCATCATATGGAATCATGAAACCTATTGCCACCAGGTGCCAAATCTCCTATTCACCTATCACTATAAACCGCGATATTCGACCATGGCCAAATGATATAGATGCTCAGCGCCATCAAACATCATGTAATCATCTTTGATTCACTACATACTACGACTATCTAAAACTGTCCCATGCTACCCAATCGTATACTGGTATCCATAATCACACAGGCACCACCACAATTCACCCCGCCCCTCCCCAAAAATCGTCACGCCTCCGCTTCTCCACCAAACCCTCCCCTCATCGCACAACGCCGTAGAAATGCCGAAAAAGATATACGCTCTACAAAAAAGGTCGTGATAAATGAACCACAAGGAAAACCACGCCATTCCCCCTCCCCAACCTTGGAAGATAGGAGAAACGCCTTGATTGCCCAAAAGAAAAAAAAACACAGTACCATCTTGGACAGGTTACCTTGAAATCTCCAATCATTCAAACTCCCCACCACAGCAAGCAATCCTCCGGCCTACGATAAAGCCAGCATTCCTACCGCCTACGATAAATATCGTTATTATCCCTCTCTCTTTCTCTCCCACCCCCACCACCACCACCACCCCCATCCCTCCTCCCATCCCCCCTCCTCTCCGGACTCCTACTCCTCGTCCTCCCATCCCTCCTCTCCCTCTCCCTCGCCGCAAACCCCCTCCCGGGACCATCCTGCCTCTCTCTATACGCGCCACGATTCCGCTGCTGCTGCTGGTGATGATGATGAGGATCCGTATACCCACCACCTTCACGCGAGTTACCCGAGTCCCTCGAACCCCGTCTCGCATTTCTATCATCAGGTTCCCTACTCCGCCGTGGCGGGCCTTCAGCACCATAACTAGGGATATACGTATCGCCGCCATTGGCATTCGCAGCAATAGCAGCAGCACCAGCGGATGGATGGGGTGGTCCTCCTCGTCTCCTGTCCACGCCATCAGGCCCATATCTCGGTATAGGAGGAAGCGGATGTCTGCCATCTGCCGGCGGCGCGGGTAATCCATTATGTCCTCTCTCCGCACCATTGCCCCAATTTGGTCGTCTGTCACCACCACCGGGTGGTGGCGGCGGGGGTCTGTGTTCGTAGTTTCTTCTATCGTAGCCACCTCTTGGTCCTCTGTTGTCGACGCCAGGTGGGCCGCGGTCCTGCGGCCCCCCGCCATTGTATCGTCTATCGCCGTTTTGGTGCCAGGACTGCGGGGGTGGCCCTTGGCCTGTCCACTCGCCGTTTGGTCCGCCGCCTACGGTGCCGCCTTGGGGTGCGGGTGGGAGTGCTTGTTTCTGGCCGCGCGCATTCCGTCGATCGAGTTCGTGCGAGTCTGCAAAGTGCGGAATGTCTTCTTCGCGCATGGGAAGGGGGGATTCGCGGAAGTAAGGGTGGTCGATTGCGTCGATGGCGTTGATCCTCTTGCGCCAGTCGAGGCGCATGAGGTCTTTTATTAAGGAGAGCCCGACGGGCGAGAGTTCGCGGAATCGCTGGGCAATGTTGCCGGTGCTGGGGGCGAAGGCGCGGATGGGGTCTGCGCCGGGGAGTTCGTGCCAGCCGGGCATACTCGTGTCGTTTGGGGAGCCGACGAGCTCGAAGATGATTTGCGCTTGGTGGATGTCGCTCTGGCCGGCGAGGATGGGTTTGCGCTTGAACATCTCGCCAAAGACGCAGCCTGCGCCCCACATGTCGATGGCTGGGGTGTACTTCCTCAGCTGCAGGAGGAGCTCTGGTGGTCGGTACCATCTGGTAACGACCAGTGTAGTGTACTCGCGCTTGGCTTCGCCATTGCCCCTGCCCCGTTGCGGCACCGCTTCGTCGTAGTGGCGCGCAAGACCGAAATCTGCTATCTGTAGCCGTCCGCGGTTGTTGATGAGAAGGTTGGCGGCTTTCATGTCTCGATGTAGGATGTGGTTGTCGTGGAGATATCGCAGGCCCTTGAACAGTTGCAGCATGTAGCACTTGATCTGCGCTTCTTGGAACCGGACTTCGGGGTTATCGAGCAGGCCTGACAGGTCGTGGTCCATGTAAGGCGTCACCATGTATAAGATGGCGCGTTTCCGGCCCTCAGCCTTGGGTCGCTCCACGGCCATCTCCTCGAGCTTGAGGACGTTTTCGTGCGACAGCATCTTCAGCAGCTTGATTTCTCGCAGCGCTGTGATGGGGAATCCGTCCTTCTCGTTGTGCATCAAAATCTTCTTCAGCGCAAAGATGCTGCCAGTGGCCTTTTGCCGCGCCATGTGGACTTCACCAAAAGTACCCTCTCCGAGTTTCTTCATCATTTCATAGTCTGCGATTTTGCTGCATCCCTTGAAGCGCCGCTGCAGGGTGCGCGATGGCGTTGCGCCCGCTGAGTTGGCCATATCGGCGATGGCGGTGGCTGGTGTTGGTGATGGAGGCTTCGCCGTTACGCTTCGTCGTCGCTGCTAAGTGGTCCGCGGAGCAGTTGTGCGCAGGAAGTCGCGTTGTCGCTATGTTTCGAGTCGGGCGATGAGATACAACCAAGGATGTGTGGTCGCGATGGCGTGCGCTGCCATGGATAGGGAGTGGAAAAGCAGAGGCTATTGCGTAGACATGATAGCAGATGTTAGAATGTTCGCAGATGAAGGAGCAAAGAACGCGATCCGCAGTCGTGATGCCGGCCTTGGCGCCGAAGCGCTAGCGTAGCTTCCGATCGACCTTAACCACACCTCACTCACCAAAGACGTCAACCGGCCATTGCACGACACAGCTTGCAGGTTCGACGCCCCGCGCAGACAATGCAGACATGCCACGATGCTGACATATCCCCAGGCTCACAAACACCATGCAACCCACACTGGCCCGCATGGGCCCGCCCAAATATGCGCAGATGCCGAACCACCCCATCCACATCCACCCGGTCCGACCGCTGTACCGATTCATGGCTACCGGCCTCGGCGCCTCCATGTGGTTCTTCGTACGTGGTATCCATAGACGCGGGGACGCACGGCGCTAACAATGGCAGTTGATGTACCGCGCGAAGAAGGACGGACCAGCGCTTCTGGGCTGGAAGCACCCGTGGGACCACTGAGCTCTCGACGAGCAAGATGGAGGAGCTTGGGAAGCTATGGATACATTGAAAAATATACTGTAACCATGGCCGGTGTACATACCAAGGAATGCGAATAACGGGCTCAAACCGATGACTGCAATATGCGCGCAAACAGCGCCAAGAACTCTGAATTTCGGAAGAACATGATACCATCTGTCCATTCTCCCGATTCCGCGACTGCTACAATACCTGGCATCATTCGATACTGCGGCTTCTTGCCAAGTTCTCCAATCATCGAATCGCACCAAAGTTCCCCCACAACAATTGTGACTCAGCGCGACATGTGATGAGAGTGAGATTAGAGATTACTCAGCCTACTATACACGATTCAGCCATCCCCCTGACGATTCATTTCTTCCATCCATCTCCCCATCTCAACTTTTTCCGCTTATTCAGGCTTCTCAAACAGATAATGACTAACACCCCACGTATCACCCCCATCCCACCTAAACAGCTCACTGCAAGCTAGATAAAACACCTGCCACCTATTCCACCACGTCAACGCACCATCCTTGCCATACGTCTCCTCCAACCCCTTCCAAATACTCTCCTTGTTGCTCAGCATAGTCGTCAACCAATCCTCACACGTCTTACTATAGTGCATGCCGCTAACCCACCACTGCCTCTTAATCCTAAGATCATCTTGGAAAAACAGAAGCAAATCAGCACTCGGCATCGTGCCACCCGTGAAGAAGTGCTCCGTCATCCACCCGCCTTCAAAATCATACGGCGTATCCTTGTGCGCAAAAATATGCACAAACAACTTACCGCCTGGTTTGAGAGCGCGGCTGACCTTGGCCATGAGCAACGAGTAGTTCTTCATGTGCTCAAAGAGCTCAATGGAAAGGACGCGGTCGTACTTTCCCGGCTCGAATTCGTGGTCCACGACGTCGCCGGTCACGATGCGGAGGTTCTTGAAGCCTTTGGACGTGGCGACCGAGTCAATGTGCTGTTTTTGCGTGCGCGAGTTGGAGAAGCCGGTTATGGAGCTGTTGGGGAAGATTTCGGCGAGGTAGAGGGACAGGGAGCCCCAGCCGCAGCTAGGATGGGCTGTCAGTTCTTATGTCTCTTCGGAGAAAAGAGAGGTTGATTCCGCATGCCAGATGGGATGTGGTGAACACGTGATATGCCCCATACCACCAACATCCAACACACAACGAAGGATGAATCAGGAACCACAAAGAATCCAGAAAGAAAATAGAGAACCACTTACCCCAAATCCAACACCGTCATTCCATCCTTCAACCCCGCCCTCTTAACATACAACTCCATCATCCTCACCTCGGCCTCCCCCAACGTCTCCCCACCCTTCTCATACAAACAAGCCGAATACTTCATCCTCGGCCCCAACATACCCTTCAAAACCTGAGTGCCAACTTCATAATGCTGGTCATTTGCTTTCGCCGTCTCAATCGCAATGGGCCGTTGGCGCAGCAACTCCACGTACTTCATTTTCGACTCGTAGCCCGCTTCCAGCGAGGTCGTGGCAATGGAGGAGAGGCGGTCGGCTAGCTGGCGCCGGATGCCTAGGCGGATGGCGGCATGGGGCAGGTAGCCGTTGTCGATGAGGGGGTTGATTATGCCATCTGAGTTGACAAGGTCTGTTTAACAGCGTGTTAGGGTCGCACCGTGTGCTTGGAGTTTGATGGATGCGTGGTTACTTGAGATGTAGTTCATGGTGAGCAGCAAGTTTGGTCGCGACAGCAGCCCCTTGCTTTTTGTGCAAAGTCGGATATCAATTGAGATGGCGAAGGAAGTTTCTACTTGGAGCAAGCTACAAAACACGTATTCGAAAGCTATCGCGGCTTTTAGGCCCCATGTTGCTTCCGGCTTGTCGCGCTTCAGAAGGCGTTTC
Source organism: Alternaria burnsii (assembly GCF_013036055.1). NCBI lineage: Eukaryota > Fungi > Ascomycota > Dothideomycetes > Pleosporales > Pleosporaceae > Alternaria > Alternaria burnsii. Next base: position 64,395 of record NW_024066121.1, read on the forward strand.
GTTGTAAGCCTAATGCGGATTAGTGCTGGCGTATGATGACGTAGACGATCTCACTGAATAGTAACAACGGTAAGCACTTTATCGTAACGACAAGTAGCCTCTGACATTGAACACGGTGATATTTGCGAAGCCTGAGTTGAACATCGGGAGTGAAGCATTTACAAAAACCAATCAGACGATGCGCGCGTGCTGCGACGGGAGATCAGCGCACTAAACGACTGCGGGAAGCGCATGGTGAGCATGCCGCGCTATATTACGCCATTCAAGGTTCAAGTGGCTGCGTGCTTGGTTTGCTGGTATATGCGATGTTGCTGGTGGGCTAGTATTGCTCCGATGTCAGGCATGATGCTAGGTGCGCGTCGACTGGTGAGCAGATGCAGTAGCCGCATTTCGACGGTGTTACCCAGAAATAGTATACAAAAGCGCGTTATGCAATGCACCGTGATAATAGACATGTAGTCGACCTGCTAACCGGGCTCATAAATCCAAGCGGATTGAACATGGCATAACTCCCAAGTCGGCCCAGCAACGCCATACATCTGGTACACTCTTGCGTCATTGCTTCCTCAAAAACACCGACCATCTCGCATCGCTAGAAGGGAGTGGGGTGTATGCCTCATCCGTGTTGCCCCCATCTTTCACAGGAACAAACTCAGGCTGTTCATTCTGTTTGGCCGTTTCATGGTCCAGTCTCGCCTTGCGATGAAGTATCGATACTCTCTTATAAAGCAAGAATCCGATAAAGAACAATAGCACCACGCCAATGCCTGCTCCCACGGCTATACCTATCTTGGCCCCAGTACTGAGGCCAGATCTCGAAGGACGGTCTGCTTGCTCTGGACTCGATTTTGGGTCCGCTGTCGCTGAGACGAGCTGGCTGCGATCTGGTGGTACTGCTGTTCCGCTTTGCAATCCCAATATGGTCCCCACCGTCGTCGTGACAGAAGGCGCAAACGTATTACTCGGCAACAACGCCTCAGCAAGCTCCGACGCATATCCTGTGTCAAATTTCTCCAGATCCGACTCTTGCCAGTAAACGAGCATCGCGTTCATCTGCGCGACACCTGTACTGATCACGGTGGAATTCTTCCTGGAGTCCGAATCGCTGGTCACAAAGAACCAAATGTCACCGTCGGAGATGGTTTGACCGCCTACTCGTTCTGGATTGTATGCAGTGAGGGGCGTGGTGAAGCTGGACATGCACGCTCCCAAGGATGATATGAAATTTCTGTCAGGATACCATGATCAGCGAGAATATTTATACAGTTTGTTACCATTGTGGGCTGACTAGGCAGATCTAAATCAAGGTCAAACATACTCTTTGCAACAATGCGCTCCCCATGCGCGAGCACCACCGGTGGTCCAAGTTGGTGTTCTGTACTCTGTTAAGTCAACCATGGTGAACCCGGGCAGGCAAGTCCCTGGACTGTGGGTAGGCTGTCCACCAGGCATTTTACACGCATACGGGATCGAAAGCGTAACTCTTGGAACGACATCGCTAGGTTGTGACAAGACATTGCCGACCCGCCAGTTATCAGTACAGTGAGAACCGAACGTGAATGGGGTTGTGAGGGCTGACCAGATGTTGCGCGTCGGGTAGAATTTGTCGGAACCGAGGACCATGATGCTTTGGGTGACATTTGAGATGCCCGCCATGGTGGGCAGGAGACTGCCGAGGTGGCAACGATCGAGGAAAGGCTTTTATGTTGTTGATTTGGGAGGTGACACCTCAGATATGGGGACTGTCTCTAGACCCAGGTAGATCAGACGGGACGCCCCCGTTCCGGCACGCTCTAAATCCGTCACCGACATTAGCAGTCGATGTCATATTCGCGATGGCGGTGCCGTATATGAACAAGGCACACACGTCGCCGGAGAAACCAATTATTGGTCGTCGAGCTGAGTTCCCTACAGTGCCACAATCCCGAAATTGAATTCCTTTGTGTCTCCTTCGTCACTTTTCGCAAATTGCAGAGGCGCAGCCTCTCGCGGCACGGTCAAAACTCGCTTATAATTGGGCGTGGTACCGGTTTGATCTATCCCTTAGCATTACTATTAGAGAATCCCGCTTTGATAACCTTCCTGATTACCATTTATCCTAGCCTTTATGCCGTCTGCATCTGTGACGCCCTCTGCACAAACTCAGGTTGTTGATTCTGAATCGCAGAATTCCTATCAAGCTTCTTCTCCCGTCTACCCACCCTCCTTTTGTACAGTAGAAACCCCGCTAAAGCCACCAATAGCGTTCCAATTCCTACTCCCACGCCGATACCCGCCTTCGCCCCACTACTGAGACCAGAACCTTTCGATCCTCCTACAGCCTCACCGAGATTCGATGTTGCTGATGGAAGTTGACTACGATTAGGCGGTGTCGCTGTTTCAGACATAACTCCCGAGGTAGCTGTGGGAGTAAAGCCAATGGACAGGTGATCCGCTAATGTCGCTGCGTACTCGGGATCGAACTTTTCGAGATCGGATTCTTGCCAGTACACTACCATGGCGGCCATTGTCATGGTTCCTGAGCTGAGGATGGTTGCATTGTCCGTTGCGCTGCGGTCCAAGGAATCAATGTAGGTTGTGGTTTCTCCAACGGAGTTTGTGCTGCTGGTTGTGAAGGCTACTGGGTTATAGGCTGTGATTGATGTACTGAACACTTTTGTGCAAAGACCCCCTCTCCCGACGCCCATCGGAGTCATGTCACTGTTAGTCGAGTTAGCTGAAGTGAATATTTGCACAGTCGTTCCTTCGTTGATGGTACGCTGGATGGTGGTCAAGCATGTAAACATACTTTCTACAGCAATCGGCACCCCATGCGCGGACACCACCTGGGGTCCAACCAGGAGTTCTGAACTCGCCCAGTGCTACTAAGCGGTAGCTGGGAAGACATGTACCCGGGCTGTTAACGTCTCGGCCTCCAGGGAAACAGGAACTAGGGACGGAGTTCAAGACCTCGGTAGGGAAGTCCGGGTTCACAATTCTCCACTGCTCGGCACAGCCTGATGCAAAGGTGAAGGATGTTGTGAGTGGTGGAAACGAGTTATCGGAGTCTGATGTAGGGAAGAACTCTCCCGATTGTACTGTATACAGTGTATATCCAGCATCTTCGATACCCGCCATAACGTGGTTCCAGCAGAAAACTGCGCACAAGAAGTCGATAGGAATGGGAATAAGGTAGATAACATACCCCACACAGTGTACCACCAGCGAGGACCAGGTACTTGATCACAATGCATCGGCGGCGGTCACGCTGCGCCTATTGCTATTCTACATTACTGCGTTGAGACCGTCCTGCATGGTGATATGATCAATGGCATCCGATTTGCGGACTCGACTACGCCGTATATGCGCATGAAGAGGAGTTCTGTGTGACCTGTGAGGGGTGTTGTTTCATTGGTTCGTAGGCACTACTTGGGGCTGTGCCGCATCTTGGTTCCGCAGCCTTGCTTTGAGCTTCGTTCAAGCCTGCGTGACATGACGGCAGGTGTGCGAGTGCGCAAACTTGTGCAGGTAAGTGAGAAAGGAGTCTTGTTCACATCAAAGTCGTAATTAGTTGTTGCGCCAGGACGTTAGGTAGGCGATGCTGCTGAGAAGATCGGCTGGTGTTTGGCGCCGTAGTGACTCAAGTCCCTGGGCTGCAGCGACATCGAGTGTGACTGCTTGATCTGTCCGAAAAACCACCGCGGATCGCATGTTGAAAGATAAGAGGCACAGCCAACATTGCCTCCTGCTGTGGTGCTGCGCACGCTGAGAACCCTGCAAAGTGCGCTGCTGGTGCGTGGTAGTGTGAAATTGAGACGATGGATGTTGACCCGGGTGTTTCCTTCCAGTAAGTTCCGGCTCCTTCTCTTGCGTGCTGCTGTCAACGTGGAGTTGGTACCTCTGGACCTCGTCTGGGAATGTGCAACTAGAACACCATCGACCCATGTAAACAGCCGCCTGTGGAACTGAAATTATTGTGAGTCGAAAGTCTCCAAGTCAACGTGTGAAAAGGGTCGGAGACTGATTGCTAGACTACCTGACGTTGAATGGTGTTCGCTCGGTCGAGCCGCCCGCATCCCGCAAAACCACTCCACACCTTTACTCTGATCGCGCATCCACATGATCAGCGCGTTGGCAACGGTCTCGCCATCCATCACGAATCCACGTGCACCATCGCGAACATTTCAGCTCACGCACCCAAGATTCGTTGAGCCGCACGCATCAGCCAACGGTTAAAATAGCCACCAATCCCCCTCCTTCTTCCAGGCACGACGAAACACTGAATTTTGCGCAAACAGAGACTATGACACACGAAATGGCCTTTAGAGGTAATTCGTGTGTCAAAGTCAAGAATGTGATGGTTGCGCAGTGGGACCTTGCGGTATAAAAAGTCTGACGAACCTGAGCCGATGGAAGCCGCACGACGCCTCTCACCACGTTCTCGTGAGTACCTGACGGGAGCTAAGCGGTTAACGGAGATCATGCCATGGGCATTAGCTATTTTCGGGTCGATTTTGTATGGAAAGGGTCTAGTCAGGGCAGATGTTAACGACACTATGATGACGTCCTACGGTGTGCGTTGTGGCTTCTAGACACTCGGTGGAAACCAAAGCGAGGCGATACTACCTTACTAGACCCACATGTGCAACCGTTGCGAAAAATCAGTCACGATGCACGTGGAGGATGTGTCCAAGATCTCACGATGGTTTGGCTGGGGATGGAAAGGGGAAGAAAATTTCTTCGTTGTGCCATGGGGTATATAAGGGGCGGGGAGGTGGGTTCGTTGTGGGAGCATCAGCAACAAGCCATCAAGTCTACTACTAGTAGTTCGCCATCATCAAAATCTCCTATACACTTTGAACAATTCGAACAATCAAACCTTCTCAACAACCTCAAAACCACCACCAAAATGAACAACTTCGACTCCCACCCGCGCATCCTATCGCTCTCTTCCGCTTCCACCCCATCTTCCATCCCCACAACACCCTCTTCGCAGTCTCGCCGCCAATCTCACGAGTCGGCCCACGACGCCCACCACTTTGTCAACCAAGAAGAGAAGACGCAGCACAAGCTCAACCTCAGCATCAAAAAGATGTGGGAAGGCGTCAAGAAGCACGCTATCGAGCACCACAAGAGCGTCAACGCTGCATACATGGCAAGCTACGGATGCGGCGCTCCCTCCGGTACTGTCACCCAGGGCAAGCCCTTGTAAATGGAGGTGTGAAGATCAAGAAAGAGGAGGACGAGGATGTGAATGACGACACGGCGACGAAAAGTGCATTTCGAGCGAGACAAAAGTGGATTTCTATCAAGCATTATACCCCGACGAACGATCAGTAGCGCCGAGGAGGAGCTTGGACAGTGGCTCTGGAGACTGTCGTAATATCTAATAATATATCTGCAAAACCTTTTCAATTATCCCACCTTTGAATACTAGTACGTCTGTGAAGATCGTTAGGACAAGGATAATAATGTTTAACAACGAAGACAGCGAGCCCATTTTTGTATCATGATACCTCTGACCAACTTCATGTTCTATGTCATCCCACCTCCTGCAACACATCTTTCAACCACTTCGGCACTTCCATCGACTCCTTTCCCTCTCCAACTTTCCCAAACAGATTCCCTAGCCACTTTTGACTCTTCAACGCCTTCGTCCCCTGATCCTGATCCTCACCCTTGACATATGCCGTCGCACTGCCATGCTCTACCACACGCTCAAGCCAAGCCTTAAAACCAGGATAAAAAAACATAGCCGTAGTCCCCCCACTAGCCCAAGTCACACAAGCCCATTCCATCTGCTCCCATTCATCTTCACTACCCGCAAAGTCTCGAACCGCGTTTCTGACACTATTCTTATCGAGCTCGCTCAAGTCTTCATCTTCCAACAATTTCTTCACCGCGTCTTTGATCGGCGTGACGGTAGATGGGGGGATCAGCCACACATTATCGATATCCTCGAAACCGAGTTCCAATGCGCGGCCAATGACAAAGTGTTCTGGATAGTCGCCGTATCCGTTTGCAGTGGGGCGAGGTGCAAAAGGCCAGTTGGCCCAACGAGCAGGAATGTCAAGCGCAAGGCCGGTAAAGTAATCTTCTTCGGCCGGGTCGAGCCATCGTAGTTTGTCGACTTTGTGCAGGGGTGGTTGAAAGTCGCCTAGAGGATGTCCCCACATATGTCCAACAGTACCATTGCTGATATGGAGGAAAGTCTTATAGTCAGATGGAAGTCTGATGCCCAGCCGGGCCTCGGCCTGTGCAATCTGTTCTTCTGTCGCGGGGAAGTCGAAAAGGGATGTACTCCTGGCACGAACTGAATTTTGTGAGACTTCGGCGTCGGTTCTGATGGCTTGTGTGACGTCTTCTGCAGCCTTTAAAAGTTCTGGCATGGAAAGGTGAGTTGATGGTTTGGTACGGCCATTCGTGAGTCGCTCGATTAAAGCGATCTCGAAATCGTGCGCGAAGGCCGTGAGCGCCGCTTCATCGATACCGAGCGCTTGCCTCAACGCTCCCCTTTTGTAGAGTCTCCAAGCTTGTCTCGACCCCGCTATTGCCCAGTTGTCAGAATGTCTCGCGCCTAAACTGTATGCTAGCCATTGTAACAGCTCGTCAGATGTTGGAGCTCCAAGCAAGTCTAGGCCTCTGCCCTCTTCATGCATTCCATGCTGCTCCTCAGCCGCTAAAACCAGATCTAGTGCCTCTAGCAAGTCACAAATGACGCTGGAGACGTGGGTAGTCCGACCTGCAGTTTCCAGGTTATGGACGATGTCTCGTGCATTGATAAGCATCTGAGTGGGGCTGGATTGTCCGTCTGACTTGTTCGCTTGGAGCTCCAGCTCTCTTTGTATATCATCAAGGCTAACCGCCTCATCATCGCTTGGCATAACAGCATCTTTGCTTTCCTCTTTCGCTCCAACAGTGTGTAGACTTGCCTTTGGGTCTTCCTGAGGAGGCTGGACTTGTATGGCAACGTCTATTGGTTCCTGGTTTGGTTCCTGGTTGGATCGTTTTTTTGCTGCGGTTTTGTTTCGCTGGGTCGTCTGGGACACCGCCCTCTGCTTTGCTCGTCTATTCCTCACAGCCTGTCGTACCTTTTTTTCCTCGCCATCGGGCCACGGTACCCCATCCTCCTTTGCACGCAGATCCCACAAGAACCAAAGACTTCCCTGGCTCCGATATGGGTAGCTGTCGTGATACAGGTCATAGTTATTGAGTTTACTTATCAGGCGCCCCGCGACGTCGGTGTAGCCCAAGAGAGCGAGCTCTGGAATGATATACCCGGTGTAATGGAATAATTTATGGTTGTCGCACTGAGAAAGATGGGCCCGAAAGGAGGGACTGGGTGAAGAAGACATTACGATGTTGTTGATTGTATTCTCAACGCGTACTTGGTGGTGGCCCCGACGCGTTGGGCGTTAAGACGACGCTGACGTCATGTGGAGATTTAGGCAACCAAGAAGGTTACAACGGATAGAATGCAACAAGATAAGAAAAAACGAACATATCAGAAAGACTCTTGGAAGGCAACTGGAATTTAATGGAATGGTAAAAACTCTAAGCGAGTCTTCCACCAGGCTGGATTCGATGTGCGACATTGCCTTCCATAGAAGATCCGACACCACGGTGAATAGCGCCAATGTCTCAAAGAGGTTGACGGAGGAAAACGAGCAAAAAATTTAAATGTTGAAAAGGCTCTGACTGTCGAATTTACGGTAAAAATTGACGTTCGGAACGACTAGAAAGAGGAGAAGAAGAGTTGACAGTGAAAACGACTGAGACATGAACGACACCTACAACAGAAACTGGAACCGAAACTATCGAGAGAAGACAGAAGTCAGCGCGATGTAGCCAGTAAATGGGATGATACCGCATTTGTAGCCTAGTCTTATGAGACGATAGTTTCCCAAGCGTGAAGCCGTCGCCATGGGATGCATATGAGATGACAGGATAAAGTCGCACGAAGGGATGTGAGCGATCACTAACCAACAAGAATCTAGTATCATCGAGTTTGTGGTTCGTGATTCAAAGCAGCAGTGAATCTCGAGAACGCTTATGGCAGCTCGCTATCGCAGTGCCGTTTGGCATGATCAGATAAGAACCATGTCGCGTGGTGTTGGTCGTACTGGTGGTGGGCTGGTTATCTGCGAACGAGTGGGGAGCCACGACCGTTGGAATGTGGAGGTGGGGCGAGATCCATATACACACATACAAGACTGTGCGCGCTGCTTCTGGCTCAACCACAGCTGTGGGTCAAACAAGGTCAGTGAAGAAGTTGGTGTTCGTTTGTGAAGTCAGCGCTGGGATGAGAGCGGCGACAGCACGCGCGCTGAGATCAGTATGCTATCCAATCAGTATACTGCCGAAGCAGAAGGAGCTGAGTTCAAAGTCCCGGATAGATGCAGTAGACGCCCGCTTGGCAAGCTTGCAGAGAGGACACTTTGACATACATATTGTCTTGAATTCGGCCTTTGTAGTTACCAATTGTGATTACATATCCACGGGTATCATTAATTAAACACGACTCACACAAACATGGAAAACACATAAGAGAGGAAAAAGCGCTCTACACCTCCCTCTCTTGCACCCTCATGCCCTGCTTATGCAACGGTGTCTCATCCCCAAATACACTCGGCGCCGGCGCGTCATTACTACTCCTCGAACTGCCCTCCACAAAGTCCTTCCTGTCCACATAATCCTTCCGATCCTCATGCGTGATGCGCAGATCCGTGGTACACTGAATACCGCCCAGATCCAAGCTATCATCGCTATCGATCTTGCTGAGTCCCGGGCTGCGCGCATTCGTCGTATTGCGCTTAGACCGGTTAGTCAAGTGCATGGAGTTTGGCTGGTGCGAGAGCACGGCGGATCGGGAGTGCGAGCCCGGGCCAGAAGAGCTGTGGAACTCTTCGGGGCTCATGTCGCTTTGTTTTCCTTGGGCGAGGCGGACGACGAGGGAGGCCATGGACATTTCAATGTTGAGCTTGACAATGTAGACGACGGGGTGGAATTGGATGTATACGACCTGGTTTTTGAGGAACATGAGGCCGATGAGGAGGGCGTCCATGGCGATGGATACGATCATGAGCTTGCCGTTGAAGCCTACGAGGGGCGCGTATTTGGTGAGACCGTGTTGTTCCACTAGCCTGATCTTGACGGTTCGCAGGAAGTACCAGTTCAAGCCCGCGTCGACGATTAGGATAAGGACCTTGCTGATCTTGTCCCAGACATTGTTGATCTTGACGTATGTCTCGCTGATCGGAGGGACGGTGTGAGATGGGATCCAGATACAGAAGACGGCGATGTTGATGGCAGTGATGAGTATCACTGTGCCCCATTTTAGGTTACGGATGGTACTCCGGTGTTCTGCAATGAGAGCGATACGGTTGATGATAATTTGCATAAGCAGCTGGACCTCGAAGACCCAGAAGAACAGAATGAAGAATAGGACTGGAACACTGGTGGCTCTTCATTAGCAAAGACGTCCTGTAGTGTACAGTCCTTTAGACAACTTACGTTGGCCCGAGCCTGTCGTTCAAGAACAGCCATCCGATGATGCCAATAACCACGTTGACAAAAATCTCCCCCCATATCATGTAGATGTAGGCAGACCGTAGCGGGCTGTGGTTCCTCCGTGTCTGCTTGACAGCCTCCCATACTGTCAAGAACCCAAATCCAATCGTGAAGCCGGCGGCCAAAGCGGCAAGCTGGAAGTCCTGTACGGATGCCGACATGGTGTATGGTAAAAGTAACGCCGAAAGTTGGGGAAGGAGGAGTTCGGTCAAAAAGGTCCTAGACGGCAAGGGTTCAGGGTCTTCAAAACGACCATATATCGTCGCTGGTACGGAAAGGAGACATGCCCCGTTCGAGAAGAGCGCTTTGCAATTGCCGATAGGTTCATCATGGGTAACTGACTAGCAGTGGGAGAGTATTAGTGGACGGGACGGCATGCACCGCGGAGCTGTCAGCTTAGCGAGGGCCTTGGTTATCCTGCACCTCTTCTAACTGCCAATCACCGCGGTTCGACGCCATTCACTAGTAATTTGATGTGTCCCAAAGGACTCTCGGTTGTGTTTGCGACTAGACCTGCATGGCAAAGTGGAGCAGAACCCTTGCTTGGTATCGGCGAGCGGGACACTATGAACTCTAGCTTCTGACATCCACAGTGCCACGCGGAAGTTAGATGTATGAGCTTGCTATCCGAAAGTGAGTGTCATCTTAACCCTGAAATTGGACACGGGTAATGTATGCCCAGGAGCATCATACGGTTCATGTGCTGGGTGTTTTCTAGGCACCGCGATCATCTTTTCTGGGCGTCCAGATGCGAATTGCCACCGTGGTAACTTACAAGTCATGCTGAACCAAGTCATGGCAAACATACATGTCGCAATAATAAATCCGAAGACTGGGATTTCTGGGATCTTCCCAAGGGTGCGTTCCTACGTGGGTCTGCGGATCTTCAAATCTGCAGGAGACCGTTGACACGATGTGCATGAATGCACGACATGCGACTCCACTGTCTGGTCGGCAAGGAGCAGACTCTGCACCGCCACTTCGTCAGTTGGCCTGTTAGGCGGACGAACAGCATTGGTACAACGTCGCCGACTTGCAGACATTGCGTAATTTTGGGCGTCGAGATGCCCGATCCGTCCTTCACCGATGGCTGACACGGAGCTGGTACGCGTCAGGTACTGACACCCGCTTGAGACCATCTCGAAGCATGGGGTCGTCTCTGCTGGTGTATTCGGGGTACGATCTTAGCCTCCGCAGCGGCCCCTGAATACATCAGTGAAAACGACCGAAGAAGACCCGCAATAATACAAGACGATGTGTGCAGTCCAATATCATGCTGCGGTGCTGGTGGCCGATGTTGACCGAGCTGGCAATGTGGGCAGAGTCATGGAACATCGGATGATGACTTCGGCTCAGCTGATCGTAATTCTACAATTTTCCGATGCTGCGAGAGAAGGTCGACGCGACGAAGGTCGGAAAAGCAACGTGTGTGGCGCTCTTCCTGGTGAAGTCCAATCTTCTGGAATCCTTCCTTTCCAATCGGCGTCTCTCCGGTTTCCGGCAGTCTGGCCAAACGCGTCCCTGCGAACCGGCGCGAAGACCGTGCGCAGGCGTTCTCGCTCCCGGAACACATGGCGGGCGTCGAAGGCCCGGTCCAGATCTGGAGAACGGACTGAGTGTGCGCTCGCCGTCCCGTATTGTGCAGTTCGTGGCTTATCGTGTTGTTCGTAATCTATGTTCGCCGACCGATGTGTCAAGGCCAAGCAGCGCCGCTGAGGTTTACGTGAAAGAGCGGCATAAGCTGCTGTTGGCGACTTGGGCGAGTCGAAGGTCCCAGTCTGGCGCGGCGCGTCTGCGGGTTATCACACTAAGCAAGGAAGCACTGTTGAGTAGGTTGAAGATGGCAGATTGCATATGGAGCGAAAATGGAAGTACCTACAGTATAAGGTTTATTTGACACTGCCATCCCGTGTCTGTCAAGTGTCTCTCAAGGCTAGTCTATGCCGCTATCGACGGCCTTATTATTCCCGTTTATCTCCTTGGTGTTGATGATCAATCCGCCGCATCGATGCCAAACTCTTCCTGCACTTCCACGATCCGTGCGCCCCGCTGATCTGCAATAAGACCCATCAATCCCTGGCCCATGTCTTTCAGTTCGTTGTATTCATGCAGTAACTTAATGTGTTCTTTGACTATCTTGTTCGCGGCTGCCATGATGTCAGTCTCAGTAGGTACGTCGTTTGCATCGTCTAGTCCGGCGTCTGAAAGAGCGTGTTCTTCTATGAGCACTTGGATGGCTGGAAGAGCACCGAGAGAAGCTAGAAGCGCAGCCTTTTGTGCTCTCATCTCGTCGAGAGTGGTTTCCTGGGCCGTCTTCAATGGAGGTGTTTGTGGAGGTGAGGTCATGCAACGCGCGCCAGTGTGCGATTGATCATGAGTAGCTGGTTCAGTGGTTGGTGAACTAGCCACCGAATCTTCGTCAGCGCTCTTTTTCGACAAGGCCGTTTCTGCCACGGCTAGATGTTGTTCCGTGGAATCTCTCAGCAAAGTTTGTTTGTGGTCGATCATTGAGCTAGTCTCTCTGGCGCTCATGGTAGTTCCGCTAGTGTCGGTATCTATCTGCGGGTTACAGAGCGTGGTTCCTGGACTTCGGGCATCATGTTGCTCGGCGCCCGAGGAAAGGTTTGGGACTGCATGATTGCCGACTCTGTCAACTGACGCATCCGCTGCAGAATCGACCGAAGTTGTGCCTATGGGTGTTGCCGTAAAGGCGATTGGGGTGTGAGCCTATGAATGTGAGCGAGTGAATTGGATGAGCATGGGCCTAGGACAGACTGCATTCTCGTTCGGGTATCCGTGTGCTGAACTATGGCCTGCAGCTTGGCTGCCATTATTGCTTGACTCTTGGAACAGACTGCCATGTGTCGTGTAACCTTGCGATAGTGGCCTGAACCCATCGGATGCTTCCACGTCCACGTTGGCATCCAACGGGTGCTGCTCACTGGTACTCGGCGCCTTTGACTGCGTACCAAGTATAATGGGATGGATGTTCTCGGTTGCTGCCTGCTCCTTTCTGGCGGGACTGTTACTACTTGCGATACACAGCTGTTCTTGATAGTCGGCTTCGGAATAGTTTTCTACATCTTCCACCACTGCGCTCTCTACGGCTCTCATATCGCTTTGTTTGGGGGGTTCGTCCTTGGTCGCCTGATTGCTTCTGTCTTGTTGGATGCCGGTATCTGCTTTTCGACCTGGTACTTCCTCACCAGGCTGTGACTCCATCCTTGGTAAGGCTTGCACCAACATCACATTAGACTCATCTGAGATAGCTCCGGTCATGAATGCTAGATTTGATGAACGCAGTTCTGAATGCGAGCTCAAGTCGTGGTGGCCCAACTCGTTAATCGCTCCTTCCTCTTGCACTGTATTGAGGTCTTGAGGTGTCATGTTAGTTTGATCAATTTTCGACGCGTCGTCAATTTGAGCATCGCCGCCCAAGCCTTCAGCTGAGCATGAAGCTGCGTTGGCATTGCGTTGCGCGAATGCTTGGTGGAGACAATCTGCCCCGTGCAACGCGTCTTGTCGCTCTTGGGACGGAATGCGTGCCATTGCGCAAAGCTTGTCCGCAGCTTCATCCGGAATAACACCAGGTGACGACGTCATCGGATCATCTTCAGAATCCGCGATTTCGGTGGCGCCCTTCTCGATAGCCATATCGCGAGTGGTGAAGGTGAAGCTGCAGTTCGGCGTTGGTGTCGGAGATGATGGTGTTGATCGCATCCGCCGGAGTGTAGCGGAAGCCAATAACGGTGGCGTCTCTTGTTAACGTAATCACGGGATTGCGACGACTGCTGCTGCAAGGGAAACAACAAACACGCTCGACCGCCCATTCGTTCCCGCCCTAGCACGCGCCCTGATGCCATCCTGAAACTCTCAACGCAGCAGACGACGACGATAATCACCTGTTCGGAGCTGCAGCGACACTCAACATTCTCCACAAGGGCGTGCGGCAACATGGCCCTCAGTACAAGAAGAGCAGCCCTAGTGGCGCTTCTTTATACCGCAGTAGTCACGGCTCACGACCACGATATGGATGCTATCCCAGACGGCGAGGCTATATCACCTGACCCAATCGTGCGTTGACACACCGCCAAGGCGAATACCTGCTGTCAGCGCAGAATGACTGATGGTTGTTTTAGGACTCGATACTATGGACGCACATCTTGATCCAGTCCTTGGCATGGGGCATCATCTTCCCCACTGGTATGGTGTTGGGGGTATGTGGCTCCGTGTTGTAAAGAAACTTTGCCACACATGCTGACGACCTGCCCAGATAATACGATCTAAATGGCACGTCCCTGTCCAATCCATAGGAACCGTCCTCGCAATCATCGGCTACTTTCTCGGCCACAGGCATAAAGGCAGACAGTTCACCGAGAACATCCATGCCCAGTTCGTACCAGTCATCATGCTCATGTTGGTATCCCAAGTCGCCATGGGAATCTACCTGAAGCTACACCTTGAAAAGGGCATAAACGGAAAGATACGACATGTGGTAGTAAAGGCGCACGGCGTTGTCGGAAAGGCTATGCCTGTGGTGACGTGGGTGCAATTCCTCTTTGGAGGTATCACTGCACTTGGCTTCTGCAGGGCGGACCACACCGGACAATGTTTGGCACACTTCATCATGGGAAGCGCTTTCATCGCATACGGCATAATCCTCCTGATCCTGCTCCTGGTCGGACAAATGTGGCTGCGGAGGACTGGAAGGAGCCAAGAGTTTTTCGATTCCCTCGTCATTGCTGCGTGGGGCTGCGTCAACACATTCACCGAACACCGCTGGGGAGGACCATGGGTGCACAACGACCTTCAACACACGTCCATGGGCATCGTCTGGTGGGCTGCGGGACTAGTCGGTGTCTGGCTGAGCCGGAAGCGCAATGGGCAACCGAAGCGAAACCTCATTCCTGGTATAATCATCCTGATGACAGGCTGGGCTATGTCCGCGCATCCGCAACACCTCCCGATTTCGACTATGATCCATACCATCTTTGGTTATACCCTCATGGCTGCAGGTGCCGCGCGCATCATCGAAATCTCATTCGTGCTCAAAGACCGAGCTTCCATTGCGACTGACGGCTCAGACCCGAACAGCTTCCAATACTTGACACCGTTCTTGCTGATGGCTGGAGGTTTCATGTTTATGGGTGCGACTGAGGAGCAGATGAAGCTGCTTTCCGATGCAAACGTCACACACGTGTCCTATGTCCTGATTCTCTACAGCATCGCTTTCTTGTTATTCCTTTGTAGGTCTTCTCAAACCTTTTTCGTACTGTCTCAAGCTAATTTGCGTCTAGTCGTCAACATGCTTATCCATCTTTACGCCGTATACGCTTGGGGCCAAGATGACAAGGCTGATGCCGAGGCACCTCTAGCGAACGGTCACGCAAACGGGCATATCAATGGCTACACCAGGGTCGATCGTAGAGTGAGAGATGCTGAAGAGTTCGAGTTGGAAGGTCTCGATTCCGATGACGAGGAAGACGACTCGCCGCGCATGAATAAGGAGCATAGGTCTCTGGCTGCGCAGCATTGAGCGCTTTACTCTTCTTATTCACATAGACTTTTAGGCGTACAGGAACAATATACGTGTAATATTCCCTATCATCTCGTCCAACGTGTCACACCGGAATGTGGCTGCTTAAGTGTGTTGCATGTGTTAGTGCTAAATGAATGTGAGTGGTCGAACACCACATGGCTGCATGCACTGCGCCTTAGTCACAGCCTCAGCCTTCTCATGTCCTGCTGCTCCACCTCGCACTTCCCTTTCTTCTCACTTCTCCAGCAGAACCGCGGTCGGCGCAACAACTTTCGTCATGGCAGACCCATTTTCGGTAACCGGCAGCGCAGTCGGTGTTGTTTCTCTTGCGATCCAAC
Source organism: Alternaria burnsii (assembly GCF_013036055.1). Taxonomy (NCBI): domain Eukaryota; kingdom Fungi; phylum Ascomycota; class Dothideomycetes; order Pleosporales; family Pleosporaceae; genus Alternaria; species Alternaria burnsii. The sequence goes on from NW_024066121.1 coordinate 79,821, forward strand.
TTTGCAAAGGCCTGGAATGGTACGTTAGCGGTGTCAAGGACGCGAAGGACAAGGCTGAGAAGATCGCGGCGGATACGGAAGAGCTCACAGACCTCCTCGAGTTGCTCGAGACCATCGTCGCCAAGGTGGATCCGTCCCAGTCGGTGTCAACAACTCTTACTGGCATCGCATCGTGCGCTGAGGCCATCGCAACAATCAGAAAGAAACTGAAGCTCGACGATCAGGCAGCGAATGGCGGGATCAAATCAAGCTTGAAGAGACTGGGCAAACGGATGGCTTTCCCGTTTAAAGAGGCGGAGATAGAATATTGGAAAGGTGTCTTGAATACGATACAACAGAGTCTACAGACTGCACTACTCGCACTTGTTCTTGACCAACAACGCTTAGCTTCCGAAGATGTCAGGCTACATTTTACAAAATTATCCATGGATCAGACGGCGCAGCATCATTCTAATCTACAGCTACAGCGTATTGTGTTCGACAAGACGCAGATGCAGCTCGCTGGACATTCACAAATCGTCGAAAGGGGGTTTACAACCACGGCGCATAGCATTCATAGTGTCCATGCCGATGTGCACCGCATTCAAGACACGCTACAGCCCATTATGTCTCTACCACAAATTGTCTCTAAACTCGAAGCCACGCTGAGCGAGATGACCTCGACGACAGACTCTACACTGGAAACGGACATGATGAACTTGAGGTTACTCAATCAGAAAGATCGCAAGTTGAAACGACGACTCGCAAAAGTTACATGTACATGCCGGACACATACAAGTGCGCTTGGCTACTGGTCAAGTTGGCTCACGCTCGCATGCACGCGGACTTCATTTCACGACCCTCGATGCCCGCTTGCCTCTGTTCAGAACAAAGTGACAAACCTACAACTTCGGGCTACGCTGTGTAGTCTGATTCTCAGATCAAGGGTGTCACTTTCGTTGGCACTAGCTTATGGCGCTGGCTTCTCGATCAAGCAGAGTCTGGAACGCCATCGAGTAGTTCCAATAACTTCGCCTGCGTTTTCATTCCTTCCTGACCTTGTAGAATCTAGTCGCACCACAACTGAAGAAGTATTCCGTGGCGAGGTCAACAAGTTATTAGAGATGTTTCAACTTGGACAAGCGTCACCACTCGATCGCCTACCAGATGGGAAAACGCTTATACATGTACGTACGAGAAGCTCCTCGAGTACATGATTGAAGCTGAACGTACATTAGGAATTAGCTCGCCGTTACGGATTATCGATGCCGTCTTGTCACGATCACAGTCTCAACTGGAGCAGAAATCTCCTTTATCTTATCCTGACTGTCATTTCCCGAATTCCGACTGAGGGTTTCGAAAGGGACGATAGTGGACAGTAAGTCTACATTTGCGTCGTCTTCTAAACTTCTTCATCTTCCATCAGGATCCTATCATACTACAATAACGTGCTGGAGCTGATCTATAGCAGGACGATTATGGATGTACTTATGAAGTCCACGCCTCCACGTTTGTTGCATCAAGAAGATTCTATAGCAAATGTACTGTTAAGTCAAGGTTTCGAGATCACTCAACATACAGTGCGGACTTCCAGGACTTCGAGCTACCACACCATCGAATATATTAGTTACCAGAGCAAAAGTTCCACAGATGTCAGATTAGACGAGAACGATTTGGTGCAGGCCATACTGTCGAGATCTGACCATCAACTTCGGCATTACCTTCGACAATCGAAAGATATGCAGATACTAAACGACCGTACTGTCATCTTTGCCCTAAGGTTAGCTACTATACATGGCTGGATAGATGGCTGTAAGACCATGCTTGAAGCAGATGTTATGGAAACCCTAAACAAATGCTACATTTCCCCAGAAGACTATACTTTGCTCGGAAGCCTAGCTTACACAAAGCGACTGGAAATGATGCAGCTTTGGCTTTTGCGCAGAGCCGACTTTGGGCAGACACAGCTCGAACCGATCGGCTACGCAGAAGATGTGTTTGACTCTCATGAGTGCGGGTTGCTACCAGAGTTCTGTGAGGACATCGCTTACAATGTGTCCTTTTATCTTCGCGGTTTGAGGCACGAGATTGACCTTTTAGTGAAAAAGCATGGCATCGACTATTGCTGTGATAGTGCTCGCAGTAATCTACCCGATGCGCATGTCAGATGCATGCTCACTGCGCTGGTGAGCAAAGGCGTCAAAGTGCCACAGTATTATTGGCCAAAGAGGAAGAGTCTTTATCATAGGAAAGTGTGCTGGTGCCCGATGGGACGTCTGGTGTTCGAAAGGCAGGAGAATAATGGCTTTCGTGAGATCAGTGGCAAGGACTTTAGGTGCAGTATGGAGACGAGTTGCTCGCCTCTAGTGCATTTTCTAACGCAGAGCGGCCCGTACTTCAATGAACTGAGAGGATCGTTGATCAGGCGCGACATGACAGTCAATTGGTTCATCTCAAAAGGGGCAGATCTACGAGAAACCTGGCCAGGATCCGACATTACTGCCATGCATTGTTTAGCCTGGCAATCTGCAGAACATCTAAGATGTTTCTCTAAAAGCTTATCCGAAGAATGCGATGCGCCCATCCAATTCACTTGGGATTACAGATCCTTTGAGGTACTCGTCAAAAGGGAAATTCTGGACAGTTGCGAATGTGGATGCAGCATTTCCGGCTGCGATTTTTTAGCGTCCTTCTGGAGGGAATATTTCACAGAATTCCATGGTGGGAAGCAGTTTTCCGCCATTTGCGACTGCCTCAAAGGTGTACAGCCGATGGAAGAACTAAAGGGCGTGACTACACGTACTAAGGGCATGCGTTATCGTGAAAAAGCAAAAGCGAACGTACTTCTCGAATTGACCGCTTGGGTTGATAGAGCAGCAAATACCCTCCAGCTTCGCCGACTCATTCATGGGTACATGCGACTATTCATATTCTCATATCTGGACTTAAGACATACATGTTGCGATATCGACCGCATCAGGCACTTTGACAACCCTGACTACAACAAACAACCATATCCTCGATACTCTCCAAAGGAAGGGAGGCGCATAAAGAATGAGGACGCAACGTTGCGCGGAATTCTCGAAGAGCTTGTACCCATGTTCATCTCCCAGTTCGACGCCGTTGGTGGAAGACTTGGAGACTTCGTCCTCGATGTGATGATTCCGAAGATGCGCGAAGTAGCGGGAGAACTAAAAGAGGAAGATGCGGCACTTTATGCGCAGGGACGACAAGAGCTAGGCGTTGTAATATATGAGGAGGAAGACGACGCTGAACAGAGCGAGAGTGGTGAGGAAGAGGAAGAACAAGATGAAGTTATTGAGGAAGAGTCTGATGACGAATACTGAGTTCCTTTCCGGTCATCTGGGCGGTCAGTGTCTGACGCGGATGTCTGGCGGATCATCGATTGTGTCTGATAGCGTGCCACGTCGTGTATACAATCCACCGATCGCTCTGCTCCATCCCTTATCTATGAATCTTCCCGCAATTCTGCTCACCAAGATCTAGAGCCAACCGGACCATGGCTGTCTCCCCCTCGCTTCTCGAGTCCCAAAACAGTAACTGTATTCTTTCATGGTCTCTGGAATCGCCAAAGCACTGGTATCTACCCACATGTGCAAAGAGATGCTCAAGGAGATCGACGCACTCGGTGATGATTCAAGCTGCATGGAGGTTCCACATTCGGTATCAAAACAACTAGTGGTCTTTTACATGTTTGGGTCGCTCTCTCTTTCTACGAATAGCATGCAGAACAATTCATGACTGAGGGGAGAAGGTGCAAGGAATCGCTGTGGTGGAGATGACATGTGTGCGCCGGACTTGTACATCCTCCAAAATCTCATCTACAAATGGGCAGGGAAAAGGATTAGTCGAGGATTCTTACGCGTCGAAACATTTGTGATGGCGGTAGAAACACGGCTAAAACCGGTTGCGGGACCTCGCTGCATTCGTCGCACAGGCTAAGAATATATAAAGTTCCTCGTTACCTTCCAGATCCTTCTCTTCTCTACAAGCCTACCCATCACTCTTGCCAAAATTGGTGAAATAACTTTCAATGTCTGCTCCTCCGCCTTTTTTTCCACCAAAAAAGCACACGCAATGCTGTTATGTCTCTCGCTTCTTTTCTGCAAAAACAGAGGCAATTCGTCCATGTTGCTCATCGCTTCCCAAGCCTGCAACATCACTTCAAAATCGCAGTCCGCAAAGACAACCTCGTCTTCTGAATCCCAAATGCTTCTCTCCTGTTATCAAAACACTATTGTTTGACATCGATGTCTGCGTCTGCTGCCTCCTTCTGAATATTCGGGGGAAATCATGGAAGTCTCGGACGCGGCGCAGATCAAATGCACACGATCACACGTTACGATACCAGATGTGCTATCTAAAAAACATAGGTTCATTCTACCGGCTCTTTCGTTACTCCCAAATCACAACCAAAACGAACTCATGTCTGAGTTAGTCGTTGTTCTCCCGAAAAGAAAGTAGAGACCGAACATGCTTCTAGAGAACTCGCGGGCAAAACGAACCATGTGAAAACAATTTCCAAAAACACCATTTCAGAAATACTATGCGGATACTAGTAATTCAGAAGCGACTATCTGGACATACATGGTTGCCATCAATAGCAAGGAACTCAAACTCATCGCGCTTATGCGCTACGATGAGCGAAGGGCCCCAACATCGACGTTGAGAAGAACATAGTCTTGCCTCGTTGAGCATGAATTGTGAGAGATATAAATGACATTTGTCCTCCTCTCTCCTTCCCTCACTAACAACCTTTTCTTCTTCAAAACACCAAAACTTGAGCAAAACGGAGTTATGCGAGAAGGATAGAATCTAAACACAAAAGACACAATGTTATGACCGTCCCGCTTCGATCGTTGAACAGAAATCACACAAGAGCCGTCTTTGCACCTTTACACTTCACTCTACTATCACATCCAATTCCCGAAAACAATACCAAAATCATGTTCTGGCTGCAATATGAGAAAAGGGAGACCGATAAATCTCTATACTAGAAGTCGATGTCTCCGTGCTTTCGAGACGATCTACAAAACATGTACAATTCTCTCGTTCCGACCATCATCTTATTCTTTCGTAATACTTTTCTCTTGACCGAAAGAAGACAACCAAGAAAATTGTTATGAACATCGTCATAGAGATCATACGGCCCAAAAAATATACATACGCTCAGTGACGTCGGCATCGTTGCACACGAGGCTAGAGGTGCATAAATGACTTTCTTGCCATCCAGCAATTCACTCTTCACCAATATTCCTCTGCGCCAGATTAGCGACAAGATGAATTAAAAGAAAGCTTCAAGAAATGTGCACGAATCCTCGGTCTAGCCGCTCCCAAAAGAGCCCAAACACCACTATACATGTCTCGAATCACTCGCGAAACTCCAGACCATGGTTTTCACATTCTATCGTTAATCCCATTTCCATTTAATACACATACGCAAACAAAAAACCAAGAAACCAGCGTTGACATAGCCGTCGAAAAGGGAGGATATATTCAATATCTATTAGACTACAACGCAACATGCCCCTCCCCATCACTCTCCCACACACCCCATCATGAGTCTAGACCAAGAGCCCACGCGCATCCCCATGTAGCGCTCCTTAGTCGCGTCTTGGTGTGAGGCTGTGTACATGAATGTGGGGCCAGTCGAGCGTCTGGGGTTGACAAGGAAAGTGCGGCCACTCCCGACACGGCTCGAAGCTTGTATGCATGTCCGTCGTTGCATTCCCCGCGGGTCGAAGTAATCTGGCGCAGCTTTTCTATGCCTCTTTCGTTGGGGATATTTGGGTTCAGGAATTCTGGGCCTGAGAGTATTTGCTGTTGTTAAGGACACCGTGGCTGCATTGTAATGGGAAAACCCGCCTGTCCTGCCTTTCCCAGTCCATGGTGCTGTCGCATGCCATGCCCGTGTCCCCGTGTGCGTTTTGCCATTGTGTAATCTTGATTTATTGCCCTCCATCGTCTTCAAACCGGCAGCACCGCCGTGATGAAAGCTTCCAAACCCCTCTCAAACAGCTCATTCGCAACCCCAATCCCACCGGGATGCTCCACAGGCGCCAGCGGATTCTTCACCACATACTCGACGTACAAATTGGCCCAAATCTGATGCAAGTACTGGCGCAGGTTAATCACCTTTGTATCGGTGAGCATGACAAACTTCATGCGCGTGGGCGTCTCGTAGTAGTGCAGCTTGTACTCGCCGGTGCGGTAGCTGAGGAAGGTGTCGTCGGCGCCGCCCAGCTTGGTAACGAGGTTGCGCAGCGAGAAGACGAGGCCAAAGACGAGCTTCTCGTCGTCAGAATGCGACATGCCTTTGCGCACGGCGGCCACGACGTCCCCGTTGGACGCAATCGAGGTGCCGGATTGCGGGCGCGCCGTGGCTTTGGACGACGACGACGAGGGGCGCGCGGGCGTCCAGCGCCGCGAGTAGATGCACTCGGCTGGGGGACGCGGTCAGCGCGTGCACGGCGTAACGTTCAGGGAGCTACTTACTGTGCCGATCGAAGATGTAGAAGCTGTAGAGGACCATTGTGAGGAGGATGACGTAGGCGGGTGGTCGGGGGAGGTGATTGGTATGCGGAGGTGGTGTTGTCGATAGGGAAGCGGCTATGCGGGTTTGGTCACCGATGCCAATTGACCGTAGGTAGTTGTTGGCAGGTACGTCAGATGTGGCCGGTGAAGGGTAATCGGAGCGAAGGTGGAGAGATTAGGCGGATGAAAGCAGAGTGGATCAACAGAGCACGGTCTAAGTGGATCGCGAGCTGAAGGTGATGTTGTGACGGGGTGAGGCTGAAAGAAATGTCAGGAAACGGCCCCCTCTCTGCTGCATCGTCCCCCCTCTTACTCTCTAGTCGGGTCCTCTCTAAACAGCTGGATCCTGCACTCTCGGAACGTCTGCGTCGACGGTCCCGGATTTCCCCATATTATTTCTCCCTAACCCTCTGCTAGCCCCGTGTGTCAATCTTATCAGCTACGTACTTAGCTACCGCCCGCCCTGGCCGACTACTGAGGGAGTTATGTCACCCTCCCCTACGCCGACACCTCCCCACAAACGCCCCTCAGAATCCGACCTGCGCATCTATACCTCGCAACCTTCTCTAGACGTTCCTGCAGTCGGCGGGGCCGGACGACCGCCGCCCGTTAAGTTTATGTGCGTGCTGCTGCCGCTTGTACCCCGCGGAGGTGGTGGGCGTAGTGCTGATGCTAGACCAGGTCAACACCCGCATACCAGAGCCCGTTACGACACCACAAGCGCGCAGCTTCCTCGACAAGACGTGTCAAGGTGCGACGGCCGCCACGCACCGCATGCGACGACGCATTGACGCTAACCTGCTAGGAAACCTTCAATGCGCGCTCCGAGTACAGCAACAGCGAAGATGACGGCAGCGCCCAGCACCGCATCAACCAATACCTAGTCAAGCAGGAGATTGGCCGCGGCTCCTTTGGCGCCGTTCACCTTGCCGTAGACCAGTATGGCCAAGAATATGTGAGGATACCAGCCTGACAACCAGAAAGAGGAGGCTCCACCCGGCCCATGCGCCCAGAGAGAGAGAGATACACATGCGGGTTCCCTACGAGGTACAGCCATTGGCTTTCGCTGACGCATCAACGCGCAGGCTGTCAAGGAATTCTCAAAGTCGCGATTGCGAAAGCGCGCCCAGTCCAACCTCCTCCGCCGACCCACGGCTGCGAAGCGAATGCGCGCCCTCCCAGCTGGCATAGGCTTCAACTCGCCCCTGCACCGCCACTCCGTCACTGAAGAGAACAATGCCTTTGAGCTCATCAAGGAAGAGATTGCTATTATGAAGAAGCTGAACCACCCCAACCTGGTCACCTTGATCGAGGTGTTGGACGACCCCGAGGAAGACTCGCTATACATGGTCATGGAGATGTGCAAGAAGGGCGTCGTCATGCAAGTTGGTCTCGAGGAGCGCGCCGACCCATATAGCGAAGAGCAGTGTCGGTGTTGGTTCAGAGACATGATACTGGGTCTCGAATACCGTGCGTGACCTCCGACCCTGCGTGACCCAAGGCTAACTCCTGCCAGTCCACGCCCAGGGTATTATCCACCGTGACATCAAGCCCGACAACTGCCTCATCACGGAAGAGGACGTGCTCAAGATTGTCGATTTCGGCGTTTCAGAAATGTTCGACAAGGAAGGCGAGATGAAGACGGCAAAGTCAGCGGGCTCGCCAGCGTTTATGCCGCCTGAGCTGTGTGTTGCCAAGCACGGGCATGTCTCGGGAAGAGCTGCGGATATATGGTCCATGGGCTGCACGCTGTACTGCCTCCTTTTTGGACGGATACCATTTGAAAAGCACGGCATGATTGAGCTCTACCAATCAATACGAATGGACCCGTTGGAATTCGAGACTGACTGCAATCCGGAGCTGAAGGAACTTCTCCAGCGGCTAATGGAGAAGGACCCCAAGAAGAGGATTACCATGGAAGAAATTAGAGTGAGTTGGCCGTTTGGGTTTATTGCGCAAGTCTAACTCGAGCAGGAACACCCTTGGGTTACACGGCAAGGAACAGACCCTTTACTAGCAAAGTCGGAAAACGTGGCCATCATTATTGATCCGCCGACCGACGAGGAGGTTAATGCTGCTATCACAGGCAACATGGGTCACTTGGTCACAGTGGTAGGTGCACGTAATCCCCATGGCATACGAGAAGCACTGCCGTGACGGTGTCAAAAGTAGTCTTGGCTAACAATTCGGTAGGTACGGGCGGTCAAGCGCTTCAAGCAACTGTTGTTCAGAAGGCGACCCGACCGTATTGAGAGTATACTAGGTAGTGCCTCGCGAATTGTTCAGCCTCCCATGTCCATGCGACCATCAGCACTACGCAAATCAAAATCACAAGACACACATGACCGACGACCAGTCGAAGGCGCACTCTCCACCGAGGGCGTACATCACCGTATCAACATCGATGAGCGGGGCCAGAGGCTCCCCCACAACATGGACGACATGGCCTATACCAAACCTGGTCTCCGAGCCGAAGCAGCAGGAAGACGTCCAGCTCCCCGATCACCTGCGACCAGCAGTCCAACCACCCCAACAGTGCCAGGTCTCGACGGCAATGCCAAGGTCATCCACGAAAACATGTCCATCCGTCCCGCGCCAATCCACTCCATCTCCACCCCCGGCGGCATCGCGCCCTCGTCATCAACACCAACCACACCCCTCGGCAAAGGCCACGCGCACAACCCGCTCGAAGACACGCTCTTCCTTAACATTGGCACTGGCGAGGACTTTCCCCCTGGCCCCGAAGACGGCTGCATCGTGTCGGAATCGCCGTCCAACGTGGACATCAACGTGTACGAAACGGCCTACGAAGAAGAAGTCCAGCGCATCATTGCCCAGCGCCGCGAACAATTCGCCGCAAGCGCCGCTGCCAACGCACGTCGACCTACCTTGTACCTCACGCGCCGCGTCGAAAACGTAAAGAGCATCCGCGACAGCGACGCCATTTTCGACGAGGGCCAGGACCTCCGCCAGAATATTAAAGTCTCGTTGAAGAGTTTTGTTACCAAGACGAAGGAAGATATCGAGGCGAGGGGGGAGTTGCAGAAGTTGCAAGAGGGGAAAGAAGGGAAACTTAGTCGTACGATGCGCAATGTGAGGGAGGCGAAGCGGTTGGTGGAGGAGGCGAGGGAGAGGGTCAAGACGGAGGAGAGGGATCGCGAGAGGGAGAGGAGTCGGAGTGCGACGCCGGTTTTGAGGACGAATAGTTCGGCGAGTGTGTTGTCGAGGAGTGGGACGCCGGTTGGTAGTTGATTGCGGGGTGTTGTTGTTCTTGAGGAGATGGAGAGATGATGATGATGATGCCTAGCTTAATTCTTTTTCTCGGAGGCAGAGAAGGGGCATTGAAGGAGGGGGTTCTGTTTTTTTTTAAAACATGGCGTTCTGTATACATAAAGGTTATTGGCTTGGTTTGCATGCATGCATTGGTCGGGCCTGGAGCTCGATTGCTGTATATTCGTATACTGATAAATGGGAAAGGGTGTCTCTAACAAGACTCTTTTTCTTTTTTCTCTTTTCTGGACGAGTGGGGAGTGTGAGCATGATGATTGATGGTTGATACTGTGTGGGTCATTCAATTTCTCTTGTGGCCGTAGATTGAGGTGGCTGGTGTATCATTTGGATGAACGATATTCCTGTTCATCGTGAGCCCATTGTAACCAGATGGAAGAGCAGTGAAAGATCGAAATGCAAGGAAAACCGAGAAAATAGCAAGCTTATGACATTAATCGTTCAATAATTCAAGGGAAACAACGAGACAATTACTCCAAAGAGTAACAGTGCAAGGACGCGGGCACCATGGACATCTTGACCTCAAAGCGTTTAGCAAACTCCGGTCCGCTAGTTATTAGCCATACTTTCGGCGGCAGCGGTGGGTGGTCAGTTCGCATGCATCTAGGATGAGGCTGTGTAAGACTGCGCTAGACCCCACGGGGCTAGCTCCAGGTACATCTTTCATGCTAGCTTCCAGGATAAGCCCTGCACACCGCAAGGCAGACACGAACTGGCCCTTTTGATCCCCATCATCGTTCCTCTCTGTGCGTGTTGTGGGAAATGTGTGCCGTGCTCGTGGCTTGTATGTCGTCGAAAAGAAAGAAAAAAAAAAGTCAAGGTAATTGGTGCATATAAGGAATCCCAAGCGAACCGCGAGTAAATCGTGTATTCACCGAATGTGTTCTGGCGTTTTCACTTTGTCTTCCGCCCGCCGCCGCCGTCAAAACGCACATGCCAGAACCGAACACCTGCAGGCATCAAACATGCAACGACGTGCATACTAGGTAGCCCGTCCGCGGTATCGCCGCTAAGGCGTCCTACGCGATTCGTAAACGGGTGCTTGATTAGTGGTGGTAGTAGTACTTCGACACATCTGCGTCTGTCTTCCTGTACCCTCGACACGACCAGATGCAGAGTTCGCGCCGTGTTCTCGTGTCTGTGTGTGTGGAAAGCCTCACGACGCCGCTCCGCTCCCCTCGCTTCTTCGACCCGGAGTACCGTTGATGCATTGCCACTAAACCTGCTTTGTTTGGTTTTCCCTCTCTCGCGTCGCCGCCGTGCTTTGGACTGTGGGGGTGGGGTTGTTGTTGGATAGAATACGAAGATGTTGTTCCCTTGGATACATAATCGCGCCGGTACGACGGACAGTCCAGCGGCGGATTCCAGTGGTGTTGTCGCGGATGAAAAGAAAGAGAAGGATCGGGATGCCAAAGTCGCGTGTTCGTCTGTCGATTCAACGTCCGAGTCGCTGCTGCATGAGCCTGCTTCGTCGGTACCACCACCATCGTCGGAGCCACCACGCCGGGAACGTGTCACGACCTGGGGAAACGATAGTGTGCAGGGAAGCCGGTTCGCGCGATGGGATTGGCGGTCCAAAGCAAAGTGGAAGGTTCGTTGGACTTGGGTGTTCCACGACGCCTGCTTGAGTACCTGGGACGCGATGAAATGGGTTGGAAAGACGACGAAGGATGCGCCTGTGTGGAAACACGTGCGCTGGAGCAAGAAGCAGTTTTACGCGTTTTGTCTCGTGGTCATCTGGGTTGTCCTGCCTATGACGTTGATCAGCTACTTGACTCCGTTTACCTCCATCTTTGCAGATAAAACGCTGAGCTGCGGAGACAGCTTCTACGGGCAGCCTCAGAATGCTACCGTGACGGGGATTGAAAAGCTGTTTGCGCTCGACGCGACGTTTGGTCGGTTCTCGTTTTCCCAGGTCAAAGCCATTGACGTCTTGTGGGATTTACTCGTCGGCAAGGGCGCGCAGGCTCTGGCGTGGTGGGCGAGTTACAATGTGTTTTGCGACGCGCTGCTCCGGGCGATTGAGCGGCATCCAGCGAGTTTTGAGATTTTCCAGAGGATTGGGAATGAGGGACCCGGGCTGCATTCCTTGTGGACGTTGACAAAGGAGCTGTGGAATGCGAAGAGCGCGAGGACGAGAGCGCTCTTCTTCTACATGTTCTGGTCTACGGGGTACGTGTTGCTTGTGCCTATTGTGCTGGGCGCTATGACGGGTTATGACAGCACGAGCATTGCGTGGATTGACCTCGAAGGCGAGAATAACATCATCCCGGCAAGTGAACTACACCAAACCTGGGCCCTGGTAGGCACAAAGAACGAAACGTTCAAGACAACAGCATGTGTAGACTGGAAGGCACGAGACGACTATCTTTACATGCAAGACCAACGAGAACACAAATGTAAACAAGCCCGCTCCCCTATACCGTTATGCTAATAACAAGAAACCCAGGTGACTGCCAGTTCCCCAACGGTACCATAACCACCGCCGACGAGCGATACAAATGGCTTTCGAGCCAATACTCCTACTACTACTATTCTTACTCTAGTCCCTCTTATGCAAACTGCTCCTACACGTACCCCAACAACACACAAACCTTTACCGATGCCGCCGCGCGCTCCTTCATAAATACGCAATACGTCAGCGCAGACGACACCTATGCCTGCAACGCCACAATTTCTATCCCCATCAACGGAAAGCAGTACGACGCGTCCAACCTCGTCGGCGATTTTGGCTACTGCTACAACGGCGTAGGATACAACTACAGCTACCTGACCGACAAGAGCCGGTGCCTGCCCGACACGGCGAACCCGAGCTACCAGTGGGGCTTCGCGACACTCATGTCTGGCCTATTTATCCTCGTCACGGCCATCTGGACGCTGAGCATGTATGTGCTCTGGCAGGATGCGCAGTTTAATTGTAAGCTCGTCAAGGAGGGCTACCGACTCACGCCTTTGCGGGCGGCGTTTGCGATGGCGGTGGCGGCGCGGCGGCGCACGGGACTGGGTGGGAAGGAGCTTGTGAGGGCGAAGAATGCGGGGTTGGAGAGGGAGTTGTATGGCAAGAAGGGGACGCGGGGGACGGTTATTGAGGGTCATTTGTTTGTAGAGAATGTGGAGGATGAGGGGAGGGAGGAAGAAGAGAGGAATAAGAGGAAAGAGTGGATGATGCAAACGCCGGTGGAGACGCCGCTGTCGCCGCTTACTCCGGCGTATACTTCGTCGGGTAAGGAGAAACAGTGGCCGTTGTCTCCTTCTTCGACGACTGTGGGAGACCACGAGATTAGGCCGTTGGTACGGTCGGATACGGATATTTCATTTCACGTCTTGGATGACGAGGAGTTGAGGAAGAGGTATTTGAGGGGGGTGGAGGAGGCGAGGTTGAGTCGGAAACCGCTGAGTAGGGAGTCGACGTGGGTTGAGGAGAGCATGTGGGAGAGTAGTCCTAGGTTACCACGGTACGATGAACGGAGTCCGGATGGTGGCTCGGATGGTGTCGTTCGGGATGATGAGAAAACTGCGGAGGCAGATGGGTGCGATGAGCGACAGGGGAGCAAAGATAGAAAGGAAAGGGCTAGGTTGAAGAAGAGTAGACGGCCTGATTAATTCGATGGATATAGATTATACGACGTTACGAATTTCACGAGGACGGCATGCTTTGAGAAGTAACCAGCGCAACTACCTTGCTAGTATTCGTTGCCATGTCGATATCCCATGAGAAGAAGAGCGAATAGAAGGAGATCGCCAGGCTGCACTTCAGGTTTGTTTTTTGTACATAGCCGCGCTAGACACAAAAGCTCTTCTGCTGCCTTTCGCGATTTCAGCCTTCTCACACCAAACGGCTGCGACGTGTCATCTGATCAGTGCCATAACCATGCCTATACAGCCGTTTGCAGCTCACCGGAAAATCATTCTGCGGCTGCATCTTCTCTGGGATGACAACAACCAACGGCAGGTAGCCACCTTCGTTACACAATGTTGTTGTATGGTACTGCGGCAGCCAATCGAGCCTGGAACGGCCTACGAGCAACTCGTAAGCGATGCGGCGTAAATCCGCATATGCTGATGACTGCATAACTTTGGTGCCCTTGCCCCGCCATGGACTGCTTTGCGATGGCCTTTTTAGAGAAAGGGTATGAGGCTCTGCATGATTTGTAGTACGCAAACCAACGATCTTGTCGCAAGCATTTACTGCTTTTTTGAGCCTGAACTGCAAATACAGCACAAAGGAACGTGTCTGGGAACATAATTCTACTGCGACACAATACAGTGTACCTCAACAGCGTTGTGTCTGCGTTTCATCACCAGCACGTCCATCATATCAACACTTCTACTGCGATACAATACAGTGTAATGCAGCATCGTTGTGCCTGTATCTTATCACTAGCACGTAGATCAAATCAATACATTGGGAAGGAAAGCCAGCAGTCTGGTGGGCAGGGGCTTTACGATGAAGCTAGATTGAACCATGTCCCTTCGCGTGTCTACCCCGCCCATGTCAAGTAGACCCACCAGCTCTTGCTTTATTGATAGCCTTGATAGCCTCGTCACAGCTTTTATGAAAGACTTCTAGAGCTTTGTACGCTTTATGGTACGTGTCCCTCAGCACCTTCTTTACCTCCTCGTTCTTAGATTCAGATTCTTTACGGCGGATTATGTTGACCAGAATCTCTTTGTACGACCGTAAATCGGCGACGGCTGATCTTATCTGCATCGAACACTCCTGACTCGCTTCTTTTTCAATTCTGACTGGAGATGAAGTTAGTTCTCACGTTCGACGACAATCATAGTGCCCAAGGAAACGGACCATTGTAGTGCGTGCATTTTTGTACTTTCTTCTTCAATGCAAACTTGTCGTCAGATAGCCACTTGAGCCTTGTACTAATTATATCGAGCCACTTCTTGCCCGCATCAGATGTCCGTGTACTTTTGCTCCTGTTGATCAGATGTTCGTAATACTTAAATATAGCCTCAAGTTGAGAGAAAACTATGAGACTGACTCCGTCGCCTTCTTCCTGACCCTGACTTTTAGTATTGATACTCGGTTGCCTGGGATGGTAGAGTGTGGGCATGTTTGTGATGTCTGGAACGATGGGATCAACACACTTTATCTATCCCTCGAGCCTTCACTTTCGCGCTGACTCCATGCAAGGATAAGCGAATCCACGCTGACCAGATAACGCCACTGCTGCAGCCAACATGCACCATGATTTGTCAGGCTTGGCAAAGCCTCTACTAAAGGAGGGGAAGAGAAGCCACCCATGGCCTCATGTGTCATTAGGATCTTACTTCTTCGTATGTCCCCATGAGTTCAGAATCTGCGTATAATTCGAGGGCATATGCGCAGGAGGACAGCGCTCGCAGCCCATATCCGATCCCGAGCATAACTTCGAAGACCAAAAGCGAGCGCCTAGACCCGGAGAAGGGGCTACCGGCGAGGGATGCAACGAGCACAATGCCTGAACTGGAATCCGCAGCCTCATCCCAAAGCGTGCGAGGTACGGAAAGCCTTCGGTCGGGAACTGAGTCCTTCTCTTCTCTTGGAAGTGATCTTGGCGAGCAGGACGAGCAGGTTCAAATATTTCGACTCGCGAAATCGTTACAAAATGAGCCAGTCGGATTCTCTGAGCCATGGTATCTGGAGATGACTACGCTACGGCGTGTTAACTTTCTTGATATCAACAGCAGACTTGCAAAATGTAGAAAAAAGCTCTATGACAATGGAGTTGCTACAGAGGATGATATCAAGGAAATCAGAGAGTACCTGCACATTCAAGGTAGAAACGAGCTCTTCGTCGAGATTCAGTAACAATTCCGCTAGTTGCATACTGACGATGCGTACCTGTAGCGGACGCAATCAGAGATTTCGAGTACATTCGCTCCCTTGACCGCCTCTCAGAAGTCGATAAAGATCGTCGTCATAGACAGAGTAACGGATACTTCAAATACATCGCACAGAGTTTTTCGAACTGCGATCCGTTTGAATCAGGAGAATACCGAATACTTCGTCATGTCTCACAGAAAGATCCTTGGAATGACGAAGTCCTCGGTACCCTTTTGAGGTTTTTACCCGTTTCGTGGACGTGGACAGAGGGCGAGAGGAAACTGAAGAAAGATATGTACGACAAAGAACATCGGCCGATTGTTCCAAATGGCTTTGTACAGAGGCTCGCGAAATTCATCATAGCGATGACAGGCTCACTTTTTATCTTGGTGCCTATGTACGTCATGGCGTTGCATCAGAGCCAGAAGAAGAACCTAATCACCACCACGGTTGCGGTTGTGCTATTTGCGATTACGTGTTCAGTTATGTTCAACACGTCAAACGACCAGACTCTAGCAGCTACGTTTGGATATGCCGCAGTGTTGATGGTTTTCGTTGGTCTGACTACTCAAGGCAATAGTTGAGTTTGACATCAGAGTGTAGTTGCGCTATGCTGTCTAGAATGCAGACTATCCAGGCTCCTGTCTATTTTGCATGATACATACAGCTGTGTTATGTTTTAGAAGTAGAACACTATCATATATGCTGGGATTCTTTTCTCGAGTTCTAGGTGTGATGTATCTGCAAAAAAAGCAGAAAGATGACTTACAGCGAACGTTGTTGATATCCACAAAAGGCGCCGAACGCCTTCGCATCGATGCAACCATCAGATCACATAGTAGGAGCTTACTGGCCAACTTTCGACATGTGGGAGAGGAGAAAAATCGAAAAATTGGACAAATCCCAATCTGCGGAATCGATGCCGAGGCTTGTTGTCGACTTCAACTTGGTCTACCTTAGTGAGGGCTATGCACCAAGAGTCCTGATGACCCAGACCGTGGTTGAAGAATCCGTAAGCCAACAGAACGATCTCTCCCCATTCTGCTGTCTGTTCTCGAGCGTCGAGTTGCACTGACAACTGAAGACCCTGAGGATCATCGCTGCCATCCCGGAACCATCTAAGCTCGCTCAGGTCTTCCTGTAGTTCCTTATCTTCCTGTTCCTGCCTATCTTGTCTTGTGTATCGCCATTCGATACTAAGAGCAGGACCTTTGATATGAAGCGT
This sequence comes from Alternaria burnsii, assembly GCF_013036055.1. Classification (NCBI taxonomy): domain Eukaryota; kingdom Fungi; phylum Ascomycota; class Dothideomycetes; order Pleosporales; family Pleosporaceae; genus Alternaria; species Alternaria burnsii. The sequence goes on from NW_024066121.1 coordinate 96,689, forward strand.
GGCATTACGCACAGCTCCATAGAGAGCTTCAGCATTCTCGAGCATGTACTCAACGGAAAGAATCTCGCACAGGCAGTTATCGCTGAAGATGTGCTCGACTTGCCCATCAATCGATATCCATGACCAGGACGGACCTCGGTATTTGACCGGTCTATCAACAGGCCGACCAAACTTGTACCAGTACAAGCACGAAGGCATCATGTTCTCCCAAATGCCTGCTATATATCGTCCCGATACCAAATTTGCGAACCTCTCAGCAATTCCAGATAGAGCAAGGATTCTATCTTCTGATTCTGTCACCGACCGCTTACTGTAAGATGTAACGATTACGATCCAGGAAAAACAGACGAGCACTTTGTCCACCTGCCCGGGGGGATATCCTGGATTTACCGAGAAGAACATAGCTGCATTGATGAAGCTACTGCTGTAGACAGACTCGGCTTCTTTGGATCCAAAGGGGCCGGGGCCTGCCCAACCTTCATCCTCGACGTGATATGGAATACCTGCTGAGGGTCCCATACGAGTGCTACGTGCCCACCCATCTGTGTGAATTTCATCTTTCTTTCGACAATGCCACTCTGTTGACCAAGTGCCAATAATGAGTCGGCGACGAGAAAGGAGGTACTCTTGCAGAGTCCATCCTCGTGTGTTTACAGCAACACTTTCCTCCACATTAGACGCATGATTGAATAATAAAGTCAAACGCTGTGTTTGACCGTCTTCTGTTCGATATTGGATAGAAGTAGTTCCGGAAGGGAGAGTTCTGGGATGCAGGAAGCCTTCAGTCACTCTGTCGCCCCTACTATCGACTACCGTCAATGTCGCATGAGCATAGACCTTCGTCATCTGATTGATTTCAGCCTTCTTATCTTCCTTACTATTCTGAACGATGCACATCGAATCGATCCAGATGTATTGGAAACCCAGTGCCTGGGCTGTTTTTGCAGCATCCTGAATGGTTTTTGGTAGAGTTTCCCAAGCAATGTTCTTCTTGTAAAGACCGTGATTTTCTTGTGTCAGCTTGTTCGTTTGATCGCCACCCCAGCAATAACTCAAGGCTACATATCTTGACACGTCATGTTCTTCCAGATCGTCGCGACAAACGATTTTCAACTGTAGCTGGTCTGGAGGCCCTGATATCTTGATCAGGCGAGTTGGAACATACGCACGCTCGCTCAACGAGCAGATCTTGTGGTAGCCATGCTGCTCGTCTTCACAACGCTTTAACCAATCTCGCACATTTGTTACAGTACGATCTGAAAGCGGATCTTGAACAATCGACTTGCGGATCTTTATTTCCTCATGAGAATCATCTCCTAAGTTCGTTAGTGGTGTCGCCATTCCAAACTCAAAGTGGCGTATCCTGCATCAGTACGCATAGGACTTACCTGTTATGTTAGCCAAGGTACAGTATATGTAGGGCAGACCTCTGTGCCATCCAGTAGACACAAAGCAGCGACTCACATCTCTACCCTCAAAGACGTTATCCGGAAGATGAAGGTCTTGTAGACATATCAAGGGCTCAATAAATATCGAAAGACAATCCAGATGAATGTACAGCTGGATTGCATTAGGATCTGCGCCTTTGTACATCTTGTGCTCTATTTCGTCTTTGAGGTATTGCGAAAAGTCACACCCGGCGTTGGCTTTGAGCCTAAGATCCGCCAGAGAGAGACCCAGGCGAGTCAGGATCTTCTCACGGAAGTCAAGATTACTGAATGGATCTTCCAGTGAGCCCATACGAGATACATGTATCTTTTCCGAGCTTCCTGGAAATACTATGTCCGCACAATGTGCGCATGTGTGGGCAGGCGGCGAGGTAGTTTCCTCCATGTTCGATCTTGGCGTCGCTTCTTGTGCTCTTTGTGATGTTTGCCTGGTGCTCGTGCTGCCCGTGTTTGTGTCGATCCTGGTAAGGCTGATGGTGAAACTTGTGTCTCGACAGACCCGGAAACTCACTATATCGAATAGTGTTGAGCTCGTTAGCCAGATAGTAGACAGTAACTCGGTGACAGAAGTCTTGCTGGAGCAGCTACGATGCGGGGTGCGATATGATAAGTTAAAGTGCTGACTAGGCTGACAGCGCATAACGCCACCATGTCACGTGGCCATGATGCGGGGATTGTAGGATAATAAAGAGGACTATAGGTCTGCATTGTAGCAACAGACTCATGCCACATGACGTCTCTGTCATAAGTTCATACACAAGGTAACAGTGCTGCAAATGCTTTGAAATTCCGAAAAACTGCGCTCACATCGTCTACACAGATAAAATCTATTTGAAGCTCAAGAAAATACTGATGCGTCAAATTGCAGCTGCGAGCCGACGATGCTCCTACCGTTAAGAAACACATCAGACAAGTAATGTCGAGAGGTATACCATCAACTCGGTCGAGTGTGTTCCTACCAAAACTCTGCCTTCAATACGATCAAGAAACCCACAATTGGGTACCCAAAACACAAAATCAATAGCTGTCATGTTATGGACCTCGGGCCTTCGCGTCCCTTGACGCAACACCCTCTTCTTTTCCGTCGTCGAGGGACGCGCTAATCATATTGCTCCTGCTGTCGAGCCCGGACTCGGGATCAAAATCGAAGCTATGGGTGTTGGGAACTGTAGGATCAGATCTCACAATCAGAGGTACTCTGGGGAGACAAGTGGTGATTCTCTGATTTCTTGATTGAGCATGTCTTGGGTGTTATTAATGCACCAGCGTTTTTTGCGATCGCCGTCGTCCATCCAATCGTTCAAGACCAGAGGAGCGACAAGAGAGATATTTCTAGACTGGAAGCTCGCTCCAGAGTTTTCTGCCGCTGCTGTTGCACACAAGCTCATCGTTGAGTTTCTGTATACGTCTTTCATAACGAGCGCTTCGTCTTGCCAGTCCTCGGAGGAATCTTGAATGATGCAGAGTGAGTTCATCCAGACGTATCAAAACCCCATACTCCTGCATATCAAGAATGCTTCTTTATGACTTGTGGGAAGTTCTGAATTGCTGAACCATGATTGCAACTGCAGCAGGTTGTCTTGGACCAATTTGAGGGTCTTCGCTTTGCCCCAACAATAGGAGAAGGCTACACATGATCCGTCAACGTCCTCATTTTTAGTGATAACTAGCTTGACTGAGTTCGCATTGTTCATCTCAATCGAGCGTGTTGTTCGAAAAGTTGGATCCGAAGGCGCGCAGCCAGAATGACTCGTCATACATTCCCGGTACCATCTCATGGGCAGCTCTAACACACTTGGGTCCTGAATGTTGGACGGCAACTGGCGAATGTCTTCTGCATTGTCTGCAAGATCATATTAAACGTGTTTCAATAGTGTTAAATACTGTTACAGCTTACCGATGTAAAGTACGATTGCGAAAGTCCAATTGAGTGTGTCCGGCGATTTAGCAGGCAAATCTTCGGAGCTGGTGGTTGATTGCGGGTAAAGATCATTGTCATCGTCACTCCAACCGTATTCAATGAAGAGTGTGTACATCACGGAGTGCTTTCTGGGATCTTCGTACTGAGATCTAATGGAATACCAGGTCGAAGGTAAGGCTTCCGGATTCATCTCGATACGACGCTGGAATTCCCTCCACAAGTCACTTTTCGTGATCGCTCGGCAAATGTAGCAATATGTTGCAGCCTTGACGAAATCATCTGGGCGTTCATGATGAGGCTCTTCGGTGCTCAGAATTGACGGCTCTGCGAAAATGGTATGACAAACCTCGCACAAACTTAAAGTCATGGTCCTGTGGGCTCTGAATGTAGAACGACAATGAGTGAAGGATAAACTGGGCAAGCTCAGCCTCGTGAGAAGGAAGGCAACACTGATCCCGCGATGCGCGCAATCGAGAGGACGCGAAGAACTCCAGGAATGGGAAGAAACATGTTTCGTAATTGATCGTTTGCGTTGTACGTGAAGAATGAGGACTGGAAAATAGGAAGGCCGAGCCTGTTCAGGTAGTTGTTGTCGTGCCCCGCAGCGCCTTCTGATGTGGGCGGCGCACATCCATAAGGTTATAAATTGCTGCGTAGCACATCCTGAGCACACTTTTTATGGAACCTCCTCTTGCTGCACTACCGAGTGTAGTTAGTGATACCCCGCGATACGATACAGTGTAACTCAACAGCGTTGTGTCTGCATCTTGTCACCGGCATTTTCATCAAATCAATAGAGTAGTAAACTAAGGGATGTCGTGATTATAGCTACCCAGATGTTGTAGGTGGTTCTACACTCTTCTTTTTCTATGCAGCTATCATGTCGCCAAATGTTTCGTTGCGCGACCTAAGACTTTGCACACAGACACGGTATTCTTAGTTCCTAGCTCCTGGTACAACTCTAATCACTCAGTAATCTTATATATGGCCGTTCTCCAGCTGGCACCGCACTGCTGAGTTCTGTTACCGGCGCAGAAATCATTACACTCTTTGTCTTCCACTATGGTTACCCCAAATTTGAGTTCATTCCCACACCAGCACAAATCAGGTTCGAGGCCAAAATACTTGTAGTCCTCACAGTGCATAGCGCACTGTTCGAATGTTAGACTCTTGCTGGCCAATCTACGGCCAGTCAAGATGCTATTCGGGTGGGCCTGTTCGATGTAGCAACCGATGTATTTGGGAAGTTTCGGCTTGTATGCTTCGATTTCGGCTAGAAGTTCTTGCTCGCGTGCGAAAAATTTGTCTTGAGCTGCCTGACAGGCATCCAGGGAACCATTGCTGCTACTTCCACCGGACTGAGGAGAATACGACGGGAGGGATTGTTCGAATCTGAGACCGTTCGAACAAGTGCATGAGCAGCTGTGTTCGCCGAGTGACGGATCCATACAGGCAACTGATGGTTTTACACCTAGTTCACTGGGTAAGCCTACTAGATCTACAACTTCAAGGATGCACGTACCATTTTCGCATGTATATGAAGCCAGGGAAGGATCGAAAGAGCTGCTGAGTACTTGTTGTACGTCGCCGCCGTAAACCTTGGCACAAAGGCCAGACACAAAGAAGATTGAGGAAATTCTCATAGTATGTTCAAGTAGATAGATAGAGCTTGAGAGAAGTTTTTTGATTGTTGGTTGATAGTTAATACATGTGGTAGGTCAACACGACGCTTTTATACGTTCAATTCTAACTTTCTTCTTCTCGCCCGCTTCCTAACACTTCATATTGTCAGTAACTCACTGAGATCTACATTGCAGTATCCGTGAACAGGCAATGCATCTAGTATAGAGTAAAGACTTAGTGTTACCGTGTTTGTTCACAAGATGGACCGGATCACGCGGAGTTGCTTTTGCTTCACATGCCCTAGCTTAATGCGCGCAAAGGCACGGCAGTGGGGCTTACACACAGTACTTTCTTTTTCGAACGATCGGCATCAGTCTTTACCTTTATCTGCAAATGGGCAGTACCCAGGTATCTTCGCGCTTGCTTATAGCTTCATATGAAAACGGGAGGTAACATGAAATGATCAACATATCATAAGTATGTAAGCCAGTCAATGTCATGAGTAAAAGAATCCCATAATCGTTTAGCAGAACATAGCACTTACAAGATATATGATATGGCATACGAATGCTTTGACAATACATATTACTTAAGTGGCTAGATGACTCTTAGAACTATGAAGTTGATATGTGCTTAGGCTACATTGTCTTGCATGAGATTGTTTGGCTCCTAATCTCTACTAATCCCAACAAGTATTTGTTCGGAATCATACGAAGTAACACCGGAACACTGGTGAATCTAAGGAATTGCTTGTTCTGCGACTGCACTGGAGATGAGGGGAGACCGACAGCGGGCCAAACGTCCATAAATTGAAGGCATTCCGCTCAGGAAATAGTAGTACAATCATCTCCCTTGAACATCTCCACTATTTTACCATCTACTATCACCAAAATATCCAACAATATGCGTCACTTTGTCGGTCTTGCGACCCTTCTCTTTGGCGGCACTGCATGCGCACAATTTGCCTCTGGCGACTTTTCCGGCTTGCCAGTCATGTGTCAAAATGGCAAGTCCCTGTCGTTCCGTAATCAGATCTCGCTGCTAACAGACGTTTAAGGGAAAGAACTTACTCTGACATGCTCAGAACCCATCCAAGAAACATGTGGATGCGTCTGCCGTGATGGAGCGACATTCAATCAGACGCGTCCAGGGTTTCTAGCTGATGTGACTGCACCGCCGGTCTCACAACAGCTTCCGGGGAAACCATGCATGGCTGAAGTTTTTATTCCCTGGAAGGATATCGACTTGCCTCATACGAAGAATTCCTACGAACCCTCGAACATGTACGACGAGATGGTTCATGTGCCAGAGGATAGCGTATTTGTGGTCGCCGATTCGCTGGGGAGGTGTCAGCACTTTGAGGTGTTTGTCGATGGTGAAAAGGTAGGGGTTACGAATGGAGATGGACCTCTTGATGCTAGCCCTTGTGGCGACCCCGAAACCTGCATAGAGGAGAATGGTGGAAGCCATGGGTATTTTACGCTTCAGAAAGGCTAGTCACTTCCAAATCGGCTATGAACCAATGTTCGAGACTAACGTCAGATGTAGGCTCACATGCCATTGGTCTCAGATGGATAGGTGTCACAGACGCATGTAAACACATCGCTACTGGACGTGGCTCGTACCAGATCTACAGGAAATGCTGAACGATCCTATGTAAACTTGACATAGCCTGCCAGGCAGTCCAGGAAGGTATCTGGCCCAACGCAAAATTTTGGTGCCGAGAGCCAAATGTTGATTTCGAGATGAGGTTGGAAGATTGTTGATGTCTATAGTCGGGAGCTGAGGTTGGATTTGTCTATGTTTAGCGCCCCATATTTATAATGCGCTACCTACACCAACTTTCAGTGCTTGTCAGTGCGAACAGAAATTGGTACTCATACAATCCAAAGCCTAAAACAAAGTTTCTAATCGTTACGATACACTTCGCATTCCGTCAAGATTGAGAAATCTGACCATGATAGCACCGTAGCACCGTGACGCAGGCGAGCTCTGGAAAAAAAAAACCAAAGCTTTATCATAAAATCGTTCTCCAAAGCTCAAACCAATAGTCCTGGCCATCCAAATCTGACCTCCTCTGGAAGACCCAAAGGTGCATTCTATATAGTCACTTGGAGCGCTATATACAAGGCTGACGTTCAGCCTTGTCTCCATCACTGCTCGTCTGCGCTAGAGATCGCAGTGCAATGCAATGCTGATTGTCCTCACTTATACATATACCACAGCTCATCTACCTGCTCGTCCGCGCTAAAGATTGCAGTGCAGGTTCACCACCCGCCAACGGGCAAAAACTGCACTGAATGGCCAGATATTCTTCTTGTGCAGTACCTAGCCGCCTATAGCCATCTGCTTTAGGTTAGCACATGTCGTCCTCTTTGCCAAGCTATCAAGACATCGATATATAGACGGCCTCATACAAATATTGTCCGACAGATACTTGAGCGAAAGACATAACTAATCGCGAATACAAGGAAAAAGCAGCGTAGACATACATGAAGCACACGCATACAGACAACAAGACATAAAAAGTAACGTCGAATGAAGTCTATTGATAAATAGCAACCCCCTTCCCCCCATCTACAGCCCTTCACCGCCGCCCTCCCTCCTCCCCTCCTCCTCCCTCAAATCCTCCCTACTCCCCTGTCCCCTAATCCCCCTCCAAAGCCCACTCAACGTACTAAGCGCACTCAAGCTCCTCCCTCTGCCCACTCTCCTCCCACCAGGCGTCCTAGCACCACCACCAGGCGTCCTACTCCCTTCCTCCCCAGCAGCACTATCCCTCGTCCTCCGCCTACTCAACGGCTCACCACCCAAGCCCATTCCCATTCCCACTCCAGCACCACCATCCTCTCCGCCATCTCCCCTATCCCCATTTCTAACACCCCCAGCCCCCAAAGCAAGCAAGCTCTCCCTTCTCCTCACCGAATTCCCCCGCTTAAGATCCTGCACCATAGTACTCAAACTCGTACTCAGCGGACTCGCCAGCAAAGGACCCCCCACAATACTATTCCTCGCACTCTGCACACGATCGCCCGTGCGCAACCTGCGTAATCCAGAGCCAGGCGTAGTCGGGACTTCGTTCTGGCTCTTGCCCCGCGTTGGCGTGCGGGGTGGCGGTAGTGGTGCTGGGAGATCAGTATCTGAGACGGAGAAGAGGGGCGCGGATGGTGGTGCGGCTTCGGAAGGGAGGACGGGCGTGGATGTGTGTCTGTTTAAAGGTGGGGTGCGGTAGGTGGGTTCGTTGGGGGCGGACCAGGGGTTTGCGACGAGGGAAGAGATGATGTCTGCGGTTGCGGGGCGGGAGGAGGGGTTTGGTGGTGTGACGGGGTCAGTGGGGGTGAGCGTGATGTTTGGGGTTGAGGGGCGAGTGTCTTGGTCGTCTTGGTAAGGACGTGATGTGTCGATGGGTGGGGATAGTGCTCGTGTTGTTGAAGGACGGCGCGAGACTTGTTCGCTTGGTTCGGATGTACCGTCGGCGTAGACCTCGCCGGCTAGGTGAATTGCATCTTCTGGCTCTGGATTGTGGTCTTCGTCGTCGTCGCCGTCATCGTGGTGGGATGGGCGGCCGCTGGTGATGAGCCAAACGCCGAAGAAGGTTAGAGCGCATCCGCCAACGAATTTTCCAGCGTCTTCTCCGGAGGTGCGCTCGAAGTCGCGGTAGAGGACTGCTGATCCGCCGATGACGGAGAGGGTGAAGAGTACGAATTGAACGGGGATGACTTGTGTGGCGTCGAAGCGTTGGAGAGCTCTGTTGACGTATTTAATCTGCATGACGGCTGTGCCGACGAGGATGGCAACGAGCAGGTAGAAGACTGGGAACGTGATGGCACGCCAGAGCGTGTATGAGAGAAGTGAGGCAACGCCCTTGGTTGACAAAGCTGTGTATCCGCCTAGCCATAGGTTAGCAGTTGGATTACAAAACAGATTGACTTGAACATACCAAAAAGTCCTACAAGTCCCAGATCAATCAAGATATTCTTCTCCCCATAGCGATTACTAGCAACCATCAACACAGCAATAACTCCCACTGTGATCCCCAAATATGTCTCAAACTCCCATCGTCTTATCAGGTCCCAAATCTCACCAGGGCCCAGTTTAGGATTATTATCGTTCGCCGACAGCACGACCGTAACCGCGCCTCCAACAGCGATAATAACACCCAGCGCATCCCTCTTGCGAAACGGCTCTTTCAGCATAAAAGGCGCAATGATGCAGTTCGAGATGAGCGCGACAACACCCAAGGGAGAGACAATAGACGCGGGCGCAAATCCATACGCCAGGAAATTCCCCGCTTCGCCAACCGTCATGAGAATGATGCCGAACCACCAATACGGCGATTTGAGATACGACGTCTGCTTGAACGCTTGTTCCTGCTTGCCCGACTCAGCGCTATCCTCTCTTTGCACGCTCGGCCTCGGAATCAACGGGTCGTTCTCAGATGCCTCGAAGATATCCTCTTGATCCCCATTCTGTCCGTTACTTCTTCTTCTTCTTGACTCGACCATGTCCTCGCTGCCATTCTGCCTCCGTGCCAACCCCATCTTCTGCACCTCCTCTGCTAACCTGCCCGCCCCACCATCACTACCCATCACCTCAGCTTCCCTCTTCCTCCTCTTCCTCTCCCGTTGTCTCTCCTGGAACTCCCTGTCTAGCCGGATGTGCGCGTACCGCTGCATATTTAGCGCGAACGATATAAGCACATTACCTATTATCGCGGTAATGATGCCAATCAGACTGCTCCAGTTTTCTGTATAACCGCCGCCTCCGCCTCCCCCGTGCTCTTTCGATATCCAAGATAAGGCATTGTATGGTGTTGGTAGTGGTGTGGGTATTAGGCTCTGTATGGGTGTCGCTGTGCCAGCAGCGACTGTGTGGCTGGGTGGTATATGCATCGCGCGAGATCGTAAAGTATGGACTCGGAAATGCGCTTGCTGGCGTCCAAAGCAAGAGATGTGTCCGCGGGAGTAGGATCGGTAGTTGTGAATCTACACACGATGGTCGGGGCGGCGGAATGTCGTTGACTCGTGGGGGAGGATTCGTCTTCGTTCCGTTGCGCTTCGTTTCGTATCGTTGATTGACAAAGAGCTATATGTACAGTACAGCGTCCACTTTCTCTATCAAACGCAACGAGAGGATGAACTATATGCGACGAGGAATACAGGACGGTGACACCATGGTGTTTCTTTGCCCAGGAAGCTGTGCAAAAAGGCTGGGTTTCGGCGGTGCTACGAAACTCGCAGCTTTGGGTTGGGTTGGCGCGGGTTGGTTTGTCGGCGTTAGCTGTATGCCGCGCGATGATTTGCAGGGTTCTCGGAGCAAGCCTTCTTTCACATGACGATGGAGTGCCCTGTGCGCTGATGCATGCTGGCCAGCGCTAGCCGTCAGCGTGCATGCATTATCCGTTCATTCCGGCGGGTCGCACGAATGGTCACGGAGATGAGACGGAATTGCGGTATTAGACATGCGACTTGCGATACACATTCGCAGGGTGACAGGAGAGCCTCAATCACTCGCATCAAACTCCAGGACACAGATGCGGCGACCAATCAGTGTGTTCCCGCAGATGCGCATAAGCAAAAAGCGCCTCTGTTTCCTCACTGGTCAAACTGTACTAAACAACAAGTCGTCATAGAAGAATCTCGAAGCCGCAACACAGTCCTTTTGCGAGTTTCCACGAGACCACCAATTGTGAGTAGGTAATGTAGATTGTCACGTAACCTGATGCAAATGGTAAGAAAAGAGGAACTCAACCATCTCGCCTGACCACGTCACAGAACAACCTCCAGGCTATAAAACGAGATTCTCCACGGAGTTTCCGCAAAAATACCCATTTTGAGATATGTTATACACTATCAAGCGAACTCGATGCCCATGTGAAGTCAATCGAAAGAAACCCCTACGTGCATGCCATCTCCGAAAGTTCATGTCCACAAACACGCATACACACACACTCTCTAAGAATGCAAGCCCGCTATCCTTATGCTTTTGTAATATCCCCGACTCCGGGCTCAAGGATCGAAAACTTCAATCTCTTAATTTTCGCACTCAACTTTCCCACCTTTCCCTCTAAACACATTGCCTCGCTCCTAAGCAAGGCTCATCTGCGCCTCCCCATTAGTAGCCTCAGCAACGCCATCGCCATCCTGCTCCATACTCTCAGCAACGACATCAGGCTCCGCAGCGAGAAGACGAATGCGCGCCTCAACCGCCTCCTCACCAACAACAGACTCCTCGACCTGTGCCTTGCGGATGAAGACTGTGTGCCAGCGCTTACCCCAAGCCTTAATGAGTTCGACCTCCTCTTCCGTGAGCGCGCCATTCGATGACTTCTCAACCAAGGTATCAGCAGAACCTTCAGCGACGCCACGCATAGAGTCTTCAATGTACTTGAACAGTTCGCGGGCGTTGTCACGGTCCTTAGCCAGTGTAGCCTCTACCATCTCGATCTGTTCTTGAGGAAGACCCTTCTGGAGACGGGCAGATGCAATCTGACGATTGCGGTTAGTCACCTTGGCGACGGTATTGCTGACCATCTCGAACACCCAGCTCTCTGTCAAAGCCTCGCCAGCTCCCATGTGGCTACCAAACACCCACTGGACGACAGTCATCGGCGCAAGAATAGTATAGTTGAGCAGAATATCGATGATGCGGACTGCAACACCGGGCTGGTCTTTCCAGTACTCGACGACGCTGGCAACAATCTGGCGACGCGCGACCTCGTTCTGTGAGAGCTCGAGTAGGCGGTCCTTGCCGCGTTCAATGCAGGATAGAACGTGGGAAAGTGACTTCGCTCCTAGTCGGCAGATGGCGGTGACGAAAGCATCGGTCGAGGGCACGAGAACCTCGGTGATGCCTTGTTCGAGAGCCTTCTCGTGAATCGTGTCAATGGTGACCTGAATCTCCTCGGCTGTAGCCTTCTTCCTCAGTTGACTGAGAAGAGTCTGACCTTCGGTAGCGTAGGGGGTTTCTGGATTCGCTGTTAGTGAAGACCATTTCAAAATGCGAAGCATACATACGCTGGTTGTCGTATTTGAAGTCGGGACTGTTGTCTGCGTCTAGTCGCTCGGGAATCATAGAGTGCATGGGCTCTGGCAGCGTTGATCGAATGCGCTTGGCAAATGACAACCGTATCTCCTTGTCCAAGGTCGCAAGAATGAAAGCCTTCTTGGGGTGCAGATTTGAGAGCTCAAGGTCCTCCAGCCATTCCGTCCATCTCCACCTGAATTCGAAGTTGCTGAGATGGTGCGAGAACCAGTCGAGGAATCGGTAGCCTAGCTCCAGATCCATCATAGGCAAGTTCTTGTAGATGGTACGGATAGCACGTCCAAGGGAGGGCGCGATCGCAGCGGGCGCGACCTTGCAGCACTGTGTGATAAGTGCGTGGTAGTAGACGAGCTTGTGCTCTGCACTCGGCAGCTTGAACAGTTGCGAAAAGATAGCGTCGATGATCATGTCTTCCGACTTGTACTGAACCTTGTCGCCAACCAACTCGCGGAACTTGTCAAAGGGTGAGCCGCGTTTAGCGAAAATGTCAACAGACCAGTAGCAATCGACGTCTACAAGGAACTTTGCGACCATTTCACGGTTAAAGTCAAGCTGGTTGATGGTGTCAACGATGGCATCTCGAACGAGCGATGACGCGATGTCTGTGGTCTTGGGTACGGTGTCAACTTCCTGATCGGCGAACAAGGAGAAGTATGCCTCTGGGAAGACCGGCCGCGGGCCAGGGTTGACTGGCGATGGGATGGTGAAAGTAGGAAAGGCATGAGTCTGAGGGGCCGTGGGGAGAGCGTCTTCCTCAGTGTTCATCCTACGTAGAGCGTCCTTGTCGATACGTGGAATGCACCTCAGTTCAAAGCCAGACTCAGCCTCAGCTGATAGCTGTGCTTGAAGTAGGCCAATAACGCTGTGGTGGTCAACCGGCTTCGATTCGAAATCGCCGACGTAGGAGTGAATGAGGCTTTCAATGGGAACCGCGTTGCTCGCTACTATGCCAGTGTTTTTCAACAGTTGTTGTGCTTGCTCGTGGAAACGCTCTCCTCCAGCGACGATGGCGTAAGGAATGGTAAGAAGAATGATCTTGACCAGTTCGATACCGACAACCTAGTAATGTCAGTGGGTGTGATAGCTGAGTGCATGTAGACCTTACATCGTTCTCGTTGGCACTCTGGAGATCAACGACTGTGTCGAAGAGTTGTCCGAGGAAAGTGAAGACACCATCTTCTTCGTAGAGCGACTGTAGGCAAGCGAAGAACCTCAGAAGCAGCTTGAACTCTTTCCACTCGCCAGCGTTCAGCGCTTCTTGTGCCCGGTCTCCAACGCGCTTCATGGCCTCGATAGTGATTTGTGAGTTAACATCGTTGGCGTAGTAGGCGACGGCTGCGACGAATGGGATTTTGAAGGGCTGCTCGATGACACTATGGCAGTTAGTGAGATGGGCAATCCAGGACAAACTGATAGTGCTTACAGCTGTACAAAGACATCGAAGAAGTCGGAGCGAAGACGCTCGTCGTCAAAGTGCTCTCCAAAGAACTTTGCGATCTCGATAGCCTCGTCCTGGGGTAGCTTGGTGGAGCTTGCAATGTTCAAGAGCAGTCTACGCAGTTTGGGGAACGGCGGTTCTTCATATCGGCGACGAGGGCCATCGTCGTTACGGCGGCGCTGGGGTCCGCGACGGTCGTCACCGCGGTAGTGATTGTCGTTGTCATCTGCGGGACGCTGTAAGTATCGTAGAAATCGTAGAAATAGGTAATTGACCACGCCCCAAAGCAAGATGGTGAGGGCGGATCCCATGTGCATATAGAGTGCCATAATAGCGATAGAATCATCAAGTCGTCCAAACCGCATATGCAGCTTGCGCAATCGTTTGGGAGAGGATGCATGTGTACTCACCATCACGACGGCGCTTGTTGTTTCCTCGATAGTTTCCACGGTCGCGCCTGTCGTCACGTCGGTCCTCGCGCCTATCCTCGCGCTCTTCCTTGAAGTCTGCGTCCGCCATGTCCGCGACCAAGATTGCGCGTGCCTTTTCTTCTAACGTTTCCGGAGAATCTTCCCTCTGATGCAATTGAATCCAGGCACGGTCAGCGCGAGAGTCGTCGCTGTCGCAGTTTACAGGCCTATACGGTGGATGCAAGTCACCACGCCGGTGATCAAATGTGCGTTTTCGGAATGGGGCGGTTCGATTGCGATGTTGGCGGATGGTTCGCGATAGTGAATCGTCGAGATGGCGCGCTGGAGCTTGCGTATCGAAAGGGTTAGCGGCATCTGCGCCCGTACCTTGGCGCTCGGTCCATGCACCGTCGACGTCGACGTCCATCGACGAATCATTAAAGGGTGACATGTCATGGAGTAAATCTAGCTGTGGTTCTTCATCTGTCAATTTGAGCATAGCCATCCGGTCTGGCGAGATGAACTCGGTATTCACATCCAAGTCAATCATCTTGGTATTGTTCGTAGCTTGTCTTGTATTGACCGTTACCTGGTGGCGTATTTGACAAGCCGATCGTGTGGCACTTTATAGAAAGGTTGCGGGGGAAGATCTGAACAACGTCCTAGGTACGGGACAGTAAGAGGGAGCGTCACCAAGGTGAAGCTTCGAGTAAAGGCAAACTGCGTACAACAATAGAGCTACATGTATTGCGACTTCATGTAAAGGCATGAGGTGATGGACACATACAATTCTACTTCTTCACATGTCTGTCGAAGGATGTTCAGGTTCTTGGAGTATTTGGTACTGCAATTGCCAGGAAATATGCGTCACTTCCATCACGCAAAATGCATCACTTGGATGTCACACAATCCAATATACATGGAGGAACATGAAAGAAGTCTTCGTTCTAGAAAGTATGCTGAGAGGTGGGCGAATGGCATCATAGTCATTGGCCAGTAGACATTCGTTCCGCTGCAAAAGTGCAGTGCCTTGCTCTAGTGCTTGCCCAGGCTGGCCATCCTTTGCCCAGCCTGCATGGTCCCCATTACAGGAATAGCATTTCCCAAGTTCATAGAAGCTTCATCGCCCGATGTGCAGCCCGCCGAACTCATCTTGAACAAAAAGAAAACTCCCGCATGCAACCCAGGTGACGCATCGTAACCACTGTTGAAGCGTCGGAAATTGGATGAGTGAGACCCTCTCCCTGTATCCCATACTCAGTGCATGTCCGGATTTTGCCCGTTCCCCATTCCCGTCATAGTTGCAACCTTCTGCGCCCATTCGTCATCTCAAAAGGGGATCGAGGAACATCATTTGCGGTGCCGGTCCATGATCATTTCGCGTAAACGGGCAGGCCATTGGCCACCAAAAGAAAAGCAAGCCAGGTCATTCTTTGTAAAGGTGAATGTCGGTATCATTTCAGACGCGCTCAGATAAAGCAGGAAAGGGTGTGCTCCTCGTAGTATACACCTGATAAAACCGACGCCCATTTGAGACTCCATTTTGCATCTCTCCGGACGGAAAAGCTTTGCGCTTAGGCCCAGAGAGGATCAGAAGCCGCCGCATGAATGAATGGTATCGTTTCGTGTGATAGCAGGGGCTTAATCTAGCCTTGCTATCATCTGATCCCGCGTTAATGGCTTGAAGTTCGGCGATTCGAAGTCGAGGCCACGTGCGGCCAGTGTCGCGCGGATGTGCTGCGGTACCAGCTGATTGTTGAGGTGAGGAGCAATGGAAAGTTCTAGACTAGTTAGACTCTGTGCCTGTCGCAGGTTCAACAAGACATACCGTGGTGAGTAAAGTTGTACAGCTCAGGCAGATCACGAGTCGCTCCGTTGGGGTGACGCGAGTCTGGCAAGCGTGTGCTTGGATCCCTCAACTCATCGAAGAAGGGGTGTACCATGGCATCAATAGCGGAAAGACGCTGGGTAGGCGTGTACTCGAGCAGTTTGGAGATCAGATCGATCGCGTTGGGATCAGCCTTTCGGAACACCTGGTGAATGTAAGTGGATGTACGCAGCGGCTGGCGATAAATTGCTCGACATACCTTACTGAACGGATGAGGCTTAATCTGCGGGAACTTGTGCTCCATGTAGTTGGGGTTCATGGTGCGGATCTGGTCTCGGGTAGGCGTTCCCAAGACCTTAATGATCTCTACGAGCTGGTCAATGCCCGACTCGCCCGGGAACAATGGCTGTCCAAGCATCAACTCTGCCATGACGCAACCTGTGGACCACACATCTGCAGAAGATTAGCATGTGGCTACTCCCAGTTACAACAGAACCAACGTACCGATCTTGGTGGTGTAGTTTGTGGCTCCAAAAATCAGCTCAGGCGCGCGGTAGTACCTGGAGCAGATGTAGGACACGTTCGGCTCGTTCTCAACCAGGATCTTGGCGCTTCCGAAATCGCAGAGCTTGAGGACTCCGGTTGAAGGGTCTAGCAGTAGGTTTTGGGGCTTAATGTCCCTGTGGCAGATACCCTGCGAGTGAATGTAGGCGAGCGAGCGGAAGAGCTGGTAGATGTACAGCTTGACTTCGAGGATGGGCATAACCGACTTCATCTTGTTGAAATAGCGCGAAGCACGGTACACGGTCTCAGGAACAAACTCGAGCACGAGATTCAGGTACACCTCGTCTTTCTGTGGCTGAAACGGTTAGCTACACGAAATGCACGCACGCGCTTGCTTGCAGACACATACCCGCTCGCCATTGTTGTAGAAGAAGGCCTTGAGCTCGACAATGTTGGGATGTCGGACAATGCGCATGATCTGGAGTTCGCGGTTCTGTTTGGGGGGTCAGCTGAGGCTGTGTATTTTGGCGTGTGTCGCGCAAACGCACCTTGAAGCGCTTGTCTTGCAGGACACGCTTGATGGCCGCATCTTCACCACTGGGCGACAGCTTCGTCTGAAAGACTACACCGAAAGAGCCGTTGCCGACAATCTTGCACTGCGTGTATGCGAGGTCTTTGTAGTCGCCTGTCAGGCCGTCCTGGACCTTTTCGCGGATAACTTCTGTGGGATTGTGAGCATGACATCAATTACGCCGTGGGTGCAAGGGGGAGACTGACCACCCATTCTTAGCGATGAGAAGGCCGATGGCCGGTTCTGGCTCATTGTTTGGGGTTATGCGTGAGGGAGGGGGTCCGCAAGCGATGCGCGGATTGCTGGTGAGGAGGAGGCTTTGGTGTTGGGAGCAAGGGGGTGGGTGCAGAGTCGAGTTTGGCGGAGCAGAGGCGTAGTGGATAAGGTTGTAGGCGCGAGGTCGAGTGTCAAGAGGGCGTGGTCCCGCGTGCCGTCTGTGCAGTACCAGGTGACGCTTCTTGTGGCTGACGGAGCTAAGGAACAAGGAAGGCGCAGGGGGACCGCTCAGCAACGATGGTCGGGCAAAGGTCACAGCAGCAGGTGGAAAGGGGAGGGTGAAGGATAATTGACGGCGGAGATGGAGAGCTTGTGAAGGTGCGAGGAAAGGCGACGATGGGGTTGAGTGACGGCAGTGCTGGGGATTAAGGGCGGGGCACTGCTAGTGCGAAATTGGGTGCCAACGTGATCAGAAGGCCTGCAATTCACGTACTTGTCAGCGCAGGCCAGTCGAGCGGCGTCTAAGCTGGCAGACCTTGAACGTACGGTAGTAGCCCGGTGCAGGAATTATGGACCTGCAGCAAGTCGGCGGGATGGGATGCAATGCAGATGAGAAATGCTCGTGGAGCCTTATATTAGGTACACAAGGCTGCTGGTGTATTGCGGAGGCAGGAGCCTGCGGATCGTTGTTGCTTGAAACAGAGGCGTCAGCAGTCGCGGCTTCGCTCTGGCACACACGACATCAGACGTGTTTATCACTGCTGGCCCAGCCAGACTCTAACAGACGACACCACGAACATTCAACATGACCATTGCGTCTGCAGCTGCGGACGCCGGCCTGCACGTGAGGCATCAGATTTCTTCCCAGCACGCCGTCATGCCGCCTGAAATGAGCTGCACCCACTTGCTCGCTGGCGCGTGGCTGAGACGCACTCCAATCATCGCTGGAGCTTGCCATGCTTATACCAACCTGGCAGTACGAGCCCCGAATGGCTCGCCAGCGATAGGTTGCGCGCGCCCATTAGTGAGTAGCTGCCTCTGATGCTCCGTTTGACATGCGACAACCGTTCCCATTGAGACGTTGGCAGCCCATTGAGGCCGTTACCATGGCCTGAGCAAAACCCTACCCACAGGGCCCACGACGCCTCTAGCGAGTCTCCCTCAACACTCCGCGAATGCTCGACAACGTCAGCCAATTCGATGCTACGGACGCCTGAGCGCCCGCGGCAGCAATTTCATGCAGCACGCAGTTCGAGCAACCACAACCTTGTCTTTGTTTGCACCACAGCCCGTCAATCAAAGCCGCCGCCGCCGCACATTCGACGACGACGTACCATGACACTCGCGAGTACAGGGGTCCGTAGCCGCAAAAAGTCTTCCGACTGGCGTTGCAGAGGCTCAAGTCCGACTCAACAACATGTCTTTTTCAAACTTTGCCCTCT
Source organism: Alternaria burnsii (assembly GCF_013036055.1). Classification (NCBI taxonomy): domain Eukaryota; kingdom Fungi; phylum Ascomycota; class Dothideomycetes; order Pleosporales; family Pleosporaceae; genus Alternaria; species Alternaria burnsii. Next base: position 115,134 of record NW_024066121.1, read on the forward strand.
CACCCTTGCAGCTTGCAGCAAAACCAAATCCCACTGCCGCCTCGTTTTGCTGCTTCCAGCCCATCGTCATTATTGTCGAGGCCCCGGCCACGCCCTCGTGGCCTGCAGCTCCACTTGGAGGGCAGCTGATGTTCTCTCACGCCCTGGTCCTGGCGCCCCCCTCTTCGTCTACAGCCGAATGTCCGGGCGACCCAGAGGCGTGGCGTGTTATTGTGGTGCATATCCTCTCACAGCCGCCCAGCCCTTAACCTCACCATGCCATTCTCGTCTCGTCAAGTGCCACTCCACCGTCTGTACCCCTTCCATCTTGACCGGCTGCTGCGACAAGCGGAAGCGGTCCAAGTCAACGACACCGCTGTCCGAGCATGTCAAGGGCCCACTGGCCGGTGTGAACCACTGCTCGGTGCGGGTTGCACACACGCCTTTAGACCCAAACGGGCGACACTTGCAGGAACCGACATCGTTGCAAACTATTCATGACGCTTGTGTTCCCCTCTTCGCCTTTCCCGCACTTGGTGCTGCAAGGCACGTGCAAGTCGCGCGCGCAATATGGTCCAGTCGCGCCAACAGCCATGCCTTTGATGTGAATTGAAATCACGACCATGTCTACTGCAGGCTACTGAGACAAATCGGGCTGAAACAGTTACTACAGATTTTGCATTTGGCGCTTGCTGTGTGGGTAAGCTAGTCGAGCTACACCATCGATGCCCGACTGGCCGCTCATACGTCAACCTGCAGTAAGCATTGCCGTTCGGAAATCCGACCCACCCTATTGGCTTTCATCATGTGACTGCAGGCCTTTTGAGGACGATATTCCCAGCCGCTGCAGACGGCTGCATAACCTTTACAATAGCCATGAGACCCACCATCACCGTCATTACTAGCACTATACTGCTACCGACAGACTGGTTCTCGTCCCAGCGTGAGGCGAGTCACGAGTATGCTGTTCCTGTACTTCGTCACTCTTGACCTCTTACCCAAGCTCATCACTATCCCAACCGTCCCGGATATAGTAAATAGATTATAGACTGTGGTAGATTGTAGATCATGAAGCCCCTGGAGCACTACATTGGTGCGCAGCGACCTCGTGCGACGAAGCCTCCCGCTCTGTCTCAGATCTGGTGGCGGAAGCTACACACGTAGAGTGACGAACAAAAGGACGCAGGCCCAGATGTCAGCGCTTTATTCGCTTGCTGACCCTTAGGTACCAGACGACCCAAGAGACGCCAATATTTGCTTCTGTTCTACTTCGAGCAACGCACGCATACACATTTCAGCCTTACGGGGTACCCGTCCGACTCGTCACACCCAACGACCGGACTATGCCGACCCGCCTATGCCGTCGAACACTCGGAGATTTCCTTCCTGATAGCGCGCTCTCCTGCAGCACGGAATTGACATGCTCCATTTAGATGAAGACAATGGAGGATGCACGGTGGTTGTACCACACTCGATGTACAGTTACCGACATCGGCCGGGGAGCTCGCGACGCTTATCTACAGCTGTCACGTTGCAATTCGTTGTAGTGCATCTTGGTGTCGTGGTTACATCGTCACGGCTCAGCGCACACATCTCATGCTCTCATCCGAGTCGACGTAGAGCCAGCAACCCAGCGGCTACCCGGACGGATGATACCAGTCTGTCAATGGTCAAGTACGTACATAACTGACACTTGCTTCATCTGGTACCATCATACGCCACCGCTAGTGGGTGCAACACCTTCTGGTGTATCTTGGTCAGCCTACACAACAGAACCTCAGATCGATATGATCGTAATGCGCATCCCTCAGCAAAGCCACGAGCATTCATTGTCCAGCCCCTAAGGGTTCTAGCTACAACCGCTCATCATTCAGCTATAACGACTAGAACACAGTCTGGGCGCTCTTATCATCGAAACAGGTACACGAAATACTTCGCCCCATGTTCTACGATTTCCCCGTTCAAGCCGACCCACAAGAAGCAATCCTTCCGCAGCTTGAAGCCCGGTAGAACGGTTTGAGCAACGTTTTAGCATCGCGTTGTATGTTGACGTTACTGGCCCATCTGCATCACAAGTCGTACTTGGTAGCATCCTTTTCACCTTGTCACTTACGTTGGAAACTCAACGTCGTAAATTGGATCTCACCAATGGAAAAACACTTCGGACGTCGAGATCGACACTAACTATTTTGTCTCTGCCAATGATCGGTAACGTGTATTATCTCCCTCTTTCAGTTCAGTATATGCTCAACCAATGATCTCCCAAGAATATCCCATGGCATGCGGGCATCCATGTCAACCGCAGCATGCTAGACACGATAAGCATAACGTGCAGGGAGAGACAGAGAGATTCTGGAATCTCCCTATTACTCGATATATTGCATCACCTTTCTACTTATCAAGGCCAAAACACCTCGAGATCCAGGTCTTCACCCTCTCTTAAACGCTTCTCGAGCACTGCGTTACTGGCCGGGTGCCTTTCCTTTCCTTCTTTGAAATGACCCTCATAGTACTCCTTACAAAGGAACCCGTGTATTTGATTGGAATTTCCGTACACATCTTCCGGCTAAATGGAGTGCTCTTCAACCATGTCTTCGCCTACACGCAGCTGCAACATGTCGCGTATAGCTAAAGACTCCCAATTGGGGATTTGAAACACCATACTCTCTTCGATGTCGAGCTCATCAAAATGATCAAATTGATCACCGTAAAGCTTCTCTCCGCCTCTGTAAACATAGGGTGTGAAGTCAAAGGGTCGCTCTCGACGAATAAAACGTCGAGTCCTGGTCCAGCACGATCTCGTATCCACTCCATGATCTGCCGTCGTCGCGACAGCGTACTGTCGGTCGCACCGAACATGCCCACAGACTCACTGCCCTTCAGAATGTAATCCAGCAAATCGTCCACGGCCTTGTTCGAGGCTGCAAGAATATCTGGCACTGTCATGTTCATTGTCTTTGGGAGAATACTTGTACCAACGGTAAGCGGCAAGCACAGTCCTCCGTTGGTCATAGAAGTGGTTACGCAGGTGACGGTGAATAGCTGATCTCCTCAGCTCTGGACTCATATTCTCTTCTTCCAAGATCAGGACGAATGCCTCGAGAAGCTTGTCCCGAAGCGTCCGCATGGCCATTTCTTCAGTGAAGAGCCGGGTAAAGAGCGCTTTCCAATCAAATGAGAATTCCCAGGGCGAGGTATCAACATTGATCGAAAATCCGGGGATGATGATGTCGTTCCTCATACCGCCTTTTGTATAGCGTTTATTCAGTGTACCTTCGCTGAACCGCACAATGACGTTCAAGTCGAATTGCTCCCATGGCTTTCTGTCAATTGATCTTCTAGCTTCCTCTGGTCAGCCTTGTGGCACGTCCAATAGACGAAGACCCCACATCTCTGTAAAGGTTATGGTGTCTGCAGCCTCATTCCTTCTGGTAAAGCTCTGGTCGTATGTCGGCAAAGACGCGGCAGCCTGGAGCCCCGAACGAAGGGATGGCTTCAAGCAGCACGCGCACCTCAACAAGGGCAAGAAAGTTGAGCGTGAGGCTGTTTGCGAGTGTGATCGGAAAGCGCTGGAGCAGGCTGCCGCTGAATAGGCACCATTCCAAGGTTGATTGAGAGCTTGGAATTCGGCAGAGGCAGGTGAGCGGTGATAGTCCCCGGTTTCGATTGACAGCTTGGGAACCCAAAAGTTGAGGAAGTGTTGCTCAAGATGTGCTTTGTGGTGGCGCGTTATATGGCGTAGGTATGTCAATTGGTAGGCTGGGTCGTGGTCATAAAGGGCGATGAGTGATGAGATTATGAGGCCGATAAGCTCGCGTGGTAGTCTCGGAAGCTGCGGCATTTTTGGTAATACCGAATTGGAGGTTCTGGTGTACAAGCTGAATCACAGTCGGTTGCTCGACTGGACGCCTTGTAGGTACTATGTCAAGATAATTCGACCAGTTGCCTATGGAGGCAGTGTCCACGTTGATATTCTGCATCACGAGCGTTGCAATGTTTTATAGCTTCATTAGGTGAACCATAATTATCTTCTTTATACATATAAGGCTTCACGTCTCGTTGGGAGGTTGAACAAAGCGCGCCACGCGTAACGGCGGCGTCGCGTTCATGGCGCACCCATCGCCAAGTACAACTGCAACACCTTCAACACCATCACTCCATTAATGCCTCGGTCAAGGACGTGTTTTCCTGGAGTGCATTTCCCATCGGCAAAGTATCATGCCTTCGTGGTGTGAGTCTGGCTGATTACGAGGTCCAAAGCGGAGATGTTCCAGATCGTACCTCGGCAACTCTTAGCTCCCCAACGTCAATGACCGAAGCAGTAGCCATGGACGACTCGTCTCCGCATCTTTTGTTAAACTACCCCGGATTTCCTTCCTGAACTTCCTCCCTACCTCATACTCACATTTATAGACAGCAATCATGTCTGTACCGTACGACCGCGCCATGGACTTGCTGAGCAACAGCCAGAATGGCCATGTTTCCGCCTCTCAGCGCATTCCCGCCATCGCGCGGCCATTCGTCAGCGAGAGAGCGGCGAAGACTCTCGATATCGTGAGATGCCCTCCAAGCTACATCACATAGTATGCTAACGTCTGCATAGGTAGAGAAGTTTGTCGAGGAAGAATGCATCCCCGCCGACGCTGTTTACGTGCGCCAGATCGGCCAGACAGTCCAAGAGCGCTTTTCGTCACATCCATCCATAATCGAGGACTTGAAGAAGCGGGCACAAGAACTCGGACTGTGGAACATGTTCCTGCCCAAGGCACACTTCAAGGAGGGTGCTGGTTTCAGTAACTTGGAGTACGGACTCATGGCTGAGTACCTGGGCAAGAGCAGGACAGCGTCTGAGGCTGTCAACTGCGCTGCTCCTGATACCGGCAACATGGAGGTCATTGCCAAGTACGGTACCGAGGCACAGAAGAGGAAGTGGCTGGACCCGCTGCTCCAGGGCAAGATCAGGTCTGCGTTCTTGATGACGGAGCCCCAGGTTGCGTCGAGTGATGCTACTAACATTGAGATGACCATCAAGAAGGACGGCGACCACTACGTCTTGAACGGCCAGGTCAGTCTACCTTCGACCCACCCTATCCTCCACCCCACTAACATCTCTCCAGAAATGGTGGTCATCAGGCATTGGCGATCCTCGCTGCAAGATCTTCATCGTCCTCGGAAAGACAGACCCCAACAACTCTGACAAATACAAGCAGCAATCCGTCATCCTCGTCCCCAACGACACACCCGGTGTGACGATCCACCGCATGCTCTCAGTCATGGGTTTCGACGACGCGCCCCACGGCCACGGCCACGTTACCTTTGAGAACGTCCGTGTCCCCGCCAGCAACATGGTGCTCGGCGAGGGCCGCGGTTTCGAAATCATCCAAGGCCGTCTTGGACCCGGCCGTATCCACCACGCCATGCGCAGCATCGGATCTGCCGAGAAGGCGCTAGAATGGTTCCTGGCGCGCATCAACGACGAACGCAAGAAGCCGTTTGGCCAGCTGCTCAACAAGCACGGCATCATGCTCGAGCGCGTCGCTCGCTCCCGCATCGAAATCGATGCCGCGCGTCTTGCCGTCTTGAACGCTGCTATCAAGATTGACGAGACGAATGCAAAGGGCGCGCTCAAGGAGATTGCAGAAGTCAAGGTCCTTGTTCCCGAAGTTAACCTCAAGGTTATCGACTGGGCGATGCAGGCTTACGGTGGTGCGGGTGTTAGTCAGGATACGCCGCTCGCGCAGATGTGGTCGAGTGGTCGTACGATGAGGATTGTGGATGGGCCGGATGAGGTGCATCTGTTGCAGCTGGGTAAGAATGAGAATAAGAGGGGACTGGCGCATAAGCAGAGGATTGAGGCGCAGCAGAAGAAGGGTGAGGAGTTATGCAGGAAGTATGGTATTGAGCCGAGGGATCCGTTGTACCTTAACAGGACGAGTGGGGAGGCGAGTAAGCTGTAGATGGCTGGTTGGTTAAGCGTAGATTCGTGACAATAGCATTGTGTTCGATCTACCGAGGACTGTGGATGCTTTTCGTGATACACATGTTGATGGTGATGTTCAACTTAATGAAGCCTGTAAGCGAGAGGTAAGCAAGTCATATGGCTGACCAGCAAACAAGTCTATATAGATCTCGAATCTCTGGTGTTACAGAACGTTGAAAACGGGCAGTTTTCTACCAAGGAAACCTATATCTACTCCGGAGACATTTGTTCTATTCTACATTGACAAAGGAGTAAAGGAAATGTGGATGCCATCACTACAAAAAACTCTCAAAGCTGTTCGCACCAACCCCAGCCCACGCGTCCACACCCATATCAATGAAGCTCGGTCCTTGACTCGTCGAAACCTTCGCATACAAGTCATCCGCGAGCTTTCTTGCAGCATGCTGTGCATTGTCCTTTGCAAACTCAACAGCTCGCCGATATTGTACACTCCCATTCGAGGTAAGATCTGCCCCTCGACTGACGAGAAAGATCATCATCTCAATACGTCCATGTTCTGCGGCCCCCTCGAAGGCGGTTCTGCCGTCGCAAAAGGCTGGTGGTGCGTTTATGTCAGCTCCAGCATCCAGCAGAACCGTCGCTACGCCAATTTTTCCAGTGATTGCGGCTAGTTGGATGGCTGTCGCTCCAGCGTGGACTGCTGGCGGTTCGTTTGGATCGACGCCTTCACGAATGAGGTATTCGACAATGTCTTTACTTCCGGCTCTTGATGCTGCTTGTAGTGGTGTTCGGTCAATTAGCCACTCGGCTGGTAAGGATATGTTTGCGCCAGCCTGATGCAGCTTCCGGACGGTTGCCAATGAATCCAAAGAGATCGCGAAAAGCAGGGGAGTCATGGCACCATGCTTGTATGATTTGTGTACGATAACGTCGTGGTCCTGAACCAAGGGTAGAAGATAATCGAGCATACCGCCAGCACTCTCGCTGTCAGCATGACGACGCACTGCTTCACCCAAAGGACTCGTGTACACAGTATCCTGCGTCATATGAAACCGGTCGAAATTAGGTTTGCGATGCTTCTTAACTCGTCCAATAAGATTAACATCTTTAGCGAGTAGTCGGAGCAGCCGCGCATTACCACGTCTTATGGTCTGGTATAGTGCGTCCGACCCGAATGATCGCGCTCCATCTGGATATCGGGTCCTGAAAGCAGAGAGCAGTAGCGCGACGACCTCGTCTTGAGAGTCAATCATAGCGCATACGAAAAGAGCGCTGTTATCGAAGGGATCTGCTCCTATGCGCAAGATCTCGCTAATCAGATGAAGGTCATTTGTGACAATAGCAGCAGCTAGCGGCGTCAAAATCCATCCTTGCTCCTCGAGGTCTATATAATGCGAGTAGGCGAACTTATGAGATGTATCATGCGCGCTGAAACACACAGAGTGTGCACCGTAAGCCATCAAAGTTTTCACTGCAGTAGTGTTCCTGGCTAGGATGACAGCACTAAGAGGTGTATATCTCCAGGGTCGAGAATTGTCAGGCGCTCGAATTTCTGGCAGTAAGTCCCAATCCTTGAACGTTCCTTCCCTCAATTGATCGCACACATTGACGGGATGCCCCATCTTGAGTACAAGCTCGATAGCTGTTTGATCGCCCCATCGTAGAGCTTCCCAGAGTATTGTGACTTTTTGTACATCTGGACCCACTCCGGAAGACACAGCATCGCTCATGTATCTGGCCAAGAGGATGGCAGTTGTCAATTTCCTTTTCTGGAATGCCAATTCCAAGCTCCTCAAGCTTGGCTTCATACCCACAGACAGGAGCTTTTCCACGATGTGATATTGGTCTCCGTCTATTGCAGCTTTGATTGCTTGCTCTAATTTGGGCTGCCTACGCGGGAAGTTTGGCATTGACAAAAACTGCTGAATCAGTATGCTGTCACCAACTTGACACGCGGCTACGAAGGCTGAAGCAAATCCGATCGGTCGATTGGATACACTCGAGACGAATCCTTGCTCATAGAGTACTTGAAACGCTCCTCTGGACCGATTCACAATAGACTCACTAAGCGCAGTACAATCCCGCTCTCGTTTCCAGTTTGCAAGATAATAAATGTCAGGACCAGTCCTATCAATCGGAGTCGGCGCCACTGTATTGGGGTCCAGGCCACGGCTCAGAATGTCTTTGAGCACATGCACATCATTACTTTGAGCAGCACTGATCAAGCAGTGTATGTCTGGAGTGGCGCCCATAGAAAGCAATGTATCGACTGCCGACGCACGGCTGCGTAGTATAGCAGCAGAGAGCGAGTCTGACAACACTGAGTCCCAGATCGTTCTCCGACCACCCAATTCCAAGAACGCCAGATCCAAAATAGCTTTTAATGTCTTGGAGAAAGGATCATCCCACGCTGGTTCCAACAGAAGTACTGGTAGACCGTAGTATTCAATGAAGGTTTCGAAGCTCTTGTCCAGGCAATGCGTAGCTAAGATCAACAATTCATCCTTGTTGAAATTGTGTATTCTCATTACAAATTCCTTAGGCTGGGGTTCTAAGCCATGATCGATCAATAGCCGAAGAATCTGGACTCCTGTTTGGCGGTCTGTGTTTTCCGATGGCACTCCCAGAATGACTGTCAGAGGAGCACGACCATAAACAGGTGTTTGCCAATTAGGGTCAGCACTATGATCAAGCAGCGCTTTTGTTGTTTGAATGTGCCCTTTCTGACACGCGTACTCCAATGGGTAGTACTCAGCGCCTCCAAGAAAGAACGATTGGTTGGCGAAACTCGCTCGATTCATTTCCAAAATGTATCTCAAGATTTCTCCATTACCCAGGACTAGCGCCGCACGGAATATGTTCTGCGTTAAGGCTGGGATAAAGGACAACGGAGTAGAACTGATAAGACTGCTAAGACCACGTTTCCCAAGGGAGAAGCAATGTATCACGCCTGTCTTGAAAATTTGGTCGAGCTCTGTCTTAGGATCTTCGAGTATCTGGATAGCATCGCTATCATTGACCAGTCGATGAAAGATCATATAGATGATCTGATGATCAATGCTTTGCTGATGGACGAACTGTAGCGTACTAGGATGGGACATGTTTTTGAGTGCAGATTCAAATGCATTGCTGTTTCCAAGTATGACCAGCTGAGGGGAAGATACTGCTCTTGGAAACATGCGTGAAATGACTGGAAACATTGAGGTTGCGAAGTCAGGTATAGAGAATCCGCATGGATGTATTGTTTCGCGTGGTGTGGAGTCGCCCGGAAAGCTGTCCAAATTGGCGGATCTAACATCGTTCTGTCTAATGAAACTACGAGCGTAGGTCGCGTGTGAAGAGAAAGATAGATTGTCTGAGTCTTCGGATAACAGATCATTTGCAGCCATGGCTATGTTCGAAGGCCATGTGGGGTTTGGGGGGACGAGTAATTCCGATTCGCGCTGGAATGTGGACGATTGTAGATCGATGCTATGCATAGACAGCGATGTCAAGTCGTGCCAGCAGTCGGCTAAGCCCAACAAAATGTTGGGGGAGAGGTGATTTGGCGGGGAAGGCTGGAGGATGGACAGTTGTGGGGAAGGGGTCCGGATCGGAAGGCTCCTTGACGATGAATGACCTATGTAAAATGATTATTAAAATGCAAGATTTGGGAGTTCCTGTGCCTCTTACTTCCAAGGGAGGCCTCGATCTCAGGCCGTCGTGTGTGTCGCTCTGTTACCAGACTCTCCGTTGTCTGATTTTCAATCACTGGTGCTCTATTGCGGCGATCATGTGCAGCTGCATACTTATAGCAACTCCATTTCTTCAGCCTTGTCTCGTATTGGGATTTACTACCCACAGATCAATACAAGCCACTCATAACCAATAGGTGGTGAACAGGTGCTTTGGAATGGACTTACGTTGCCGAAAAACCGTATTCAGCGTGCATTATATCCTTTACTGCGATCAATGGCCTGTTTTCTGAGACGTATAAGCGCAAGATATTGTCCTTGTGTGTGTCCCACGTCCGCCTCGGGATACGCTGTGAGTACTTATTATCAGTCATCGCTACGTTCGACGAGAAAATTTGTAATGCAAATGCGAAGATCTTGATGATATAGAGGTTTTCGCAAGAGCAGAGCTATCAAATTTATTAAGAAAGATGATGTTTGGCATCAGGCTGAAGGCGGGGTATCTGCGTCTATTGTGAGAACGCACGTGATGTCACTGCCCAGTGGCGTTCGTAATCTGAATTCAGCCACCCAACTCATGCATGGTGACCCAATGCAGCCTAGAATGCTTACGACTGTATGCAACCCCATAAGACAAAATCTGATTTGAAGCCTGCTCGTGTGGCTGGTTTGTCGTAATCGTCACGACTGCGCCCGCCGAAATCAGATTTCAGCACTTTCAGCCTCGCCCAAACCAGATTTTAACACGCTTGACCTCCCCTGAATCAGAATCCGAAATTCTAAGCATCATTTGTTCATGATGCGAGGCTCAAATCTGGATATCTTGCCAGCGCATTAGATTCCCTTGGCGCGTGCGTCTGTATACAATCTGTTTTGTCCAGCTGCATTGTTCAAATCTGAATTCAAATTCTGGTTCCACGCGACCAAGCCTTACGACGCCGGACTGAAATCCCGAAATCTCGAAACCTCGAAATCTTGACATCGCCTTCGAAATTCGAAACATGAATTCTCTCTTGGAAATCTGCTTTTCTCGTCGTAGATATGTTCGACGCTAAAGACCGCTGTAAAGCAGCACACCAACAATCATACTTACCTTGACGACTTGACAACACGCACCTCCTACGATGAGTTGGTCAAAAGATAACACAATTTCCGTGCTCGCCCTCTTCGCAAGCTGCACGCCTATATTCATCATGCTCGCTGCATATCTGCTTCGCCAGAGACGACTGCGCGCTAAGAAGCAACGTGAGTACCTACGCCAGTGGACTGCGACAGTGACCATGCTGACAGAGATAGCTGTGTTGGATGTGGAGAGGACACCTGCAGTACTTCAACCACAACCGTCGCAATATTTTTGGATTAGAAGGGAGTATACGCTTGTGGCATTGATCCTCGTCCAGAGGGATGCCCACTTTGCGGACCGCGGAACTTGGGCGATGAGAAGTAGGTATGGTAAATCGGACTCTTGGAGCACTCCGCTGACTCCTTGGAAAGATACACATTATAGATGACCATGTCGAAGCCTGCATTCATGTGGTCATTTCGCTCGCCATGTCCCTCGTGCGCTGTCTAGTACTGCGTGGGCATCCTTCGCGTTGCGAAAATCCGGAGCAGCGCGGCGGTCTGCGTCAATCCAGCATGAATGGGCGTGGCGCGCGCATCTTTGATCGCAAGGTCATCAAGATAGCGCACGGTGTGAACTGCCACTGGAAAGACGAGCATTCAATTGTACGATGAACTTGCCGCAGTTTTTCGGGGTTGCTGTTATTGCTTGATGAGCGTCAAAGAGCTACTTCTTTAGAACTCAGCTCAGGTGCTAAGCATGTGCTGGATCTGCGCTAGACCTAATCAGGAGCGGCGCAAACCTCATTCCTTAACGAAGAACCACACCTCACAAGTGTGTAGAATTGCGTTCGAGTCAGTATGAGGAAGCCTGGTCTGTATGTCAACAGTCACTGGTTTATATTCGGGGCAACGGTTGGGAATGACTGTACTGTAACATTATACTGTCTGCTCTCAAGATATGAAAACATAGGAGCTTCTAAGTTTGATTTCGACGCTTGAACTGAACTATAGTCTCTCCATTCCATGTGGTTGCCGCTACTGGTATCGCCTAAAAAGTGGTTCAAGCAAGAATGCGCTTAGCAGCGGTATTCAGCACCAGCATGCTGGCACTGGCCGTAGTAGGCAATCTAAAAACTACTTAGTATCGAAGTCTGATATGAATTTGAGGTAAAACTTACGTTGATGAAGCCTCCATCACCCTTGTTGATTGCGGTACCGGACTTGATCTCGAAGCAGTCGTAGCTAGTAGAGAACTGTTAGAAAGGGATTTCTCCAGCTAGCAAAAGAGCACTAGACTTACTCAGTGTTGTACATGTCCCATTCGAACTTGACAGTAACGGGGCCCTCGTAGGAGGCACCTGAGCTGAAAGCATAGGGGCCGTTGTAGCAAGCTACACCTCTCACACCAGCTACTCTCTTCTCGTAAAGATCTTTGCTCAATGATTTCGTGAAAGCCTCACGAGCCTAGTGCGAGTTGTCAGCAAAATTCAAAAAAAAAATATGCAGTATCGACCTACGTCGTCGAAGTTGTTGAAATCAGCCTTTTCAACTTCAAGGTGGGCCTTGGTCGCGTCGACTGCGATCTTGGCAGCACCTGCAAGAAGCTGTCCTCCGATGACCTTGATGAGCGCAATGGCGATAGGAGCAAGTCTCTTCTCGACGACATCCTTTTCATGAGTTAGCTTATGCAATACCCATTGTTTTCAGCTGGTCATTCTCACTGGGACAACCTCGACCGATCCCTCGACGTTGACGACGGGGTCAGCGGCGGCCATGGCCGAAGACGCAAGAGCGAGAACGCTCAAGCAGCTAATCTTGGAGAATCGCATGATGGCTGAAAGTATGAGAATACTTTGGGTGAGATGAAGGTAGTAAAGTGTTGGCTAAAGATGATGATGCAGAAGGCGCTGATTAGAAAACGAGTGACTCTGACCGTGATACTTATACTGTTCGCAAGATGTGTGAGTCTATACCGTGTCGGGTAAGTTGTATGAGGTATATACTGTGCCGGATGAGTTGTGTACTGTTGCGATCAGCACCGAGTGAATCTCCGTCGGCGTACTGCGAAATGTACCGTGCAACATCGCGGTGTAGCTACTCGTGTGTGGGTCTTCTTTTCTCACAAGCCAAGCATCCAAACAACAGGACCTCGAGCCCGATTCTATAGTCATTCTGCACGATTGGCTGACATATTTGGCATCTCGTAAGATCTCTCAGAAATGGCCATCTCATGGTATAGCCTATCGCCGGACTCCATTGCCAACTCACTACTACAACTGTCTTTTGCTCAGAATTGACAAAAAGCTATGACAATGGTCGTCCATAACCTTTCAAAATCTCGTATACGTACTGCTCCCAAAGGGTAATGCTCGGTCACAATGTAACCCTGAAAGTGCTGTTCCCAAGCACTTTCCCTTCCACCATAAGCCCGTCCAACTTCTCCTTGAACTTGGCCAGCTAACGAAGTCTGGATAGAAGGCCAAGTTGAGAATAAGCGTTGTCAGCAGTAGCAGTGCAGTCTAGGCAATGACTAAGCCGAAGTCAAGCCGGGCGTTGTCCTCCTTACCAGTCAGGGTACTGATCGACAATTCGATCACTTCAGGGATAACTTTTATCCCTAGGCAGATCGCCTCTCCTATTCTTTACAGATTCGCGATCCGATGGTGATCAAAACAGGAAGCAATATGAGACTAGCTCGCGTTTAGACTGTCGCGGCGCTACTTGGGTAGTAGTAAGATCTAAAGGCGACAAAACCCTCTTATCAGTTAGGCATTGATGTTAGCGTAGTACGTAACTGTACAACTGAGCTTTGTGAGATAGAACCAAAAACCGAACAAGACAAGATGGAACCAGCCAAACTTGATAGCCACGACAAAGTCAGACGCTTCAATAATGTGGAGCGTGCTGTCTGCAGAGACTTTACGAGCGACATGCTGAAGTGCTCAAAAACAAAAGATCAGCGATGGAGACTCTGACTCGGAGCGCAGTGGCTGAGTCTCCGAAGCAGCGGAGTTGTACCAAGAAGGGGTCGCCGAAACAATTCCAATTGCCCGTAAACTACTGGAGGACAACACTCCAGACGACAATGGCGGTATTCGGTGGACCAAGACAAGGTGGAGTGCCGAATGAGGCTCATACTAGCATGCTTGAGAGTTTCCTCCGGGAATTCAGGTGCCATCTTGCTAAACATGACTGGAGCGATTTGAGACACTGCCGTTGAGCAGCACAGTGGAGATGAGGGCTGTAAACAAGGTAAGCGCCAAGATACTGGAAGAGTGTTCGCTCCCTGGACAGACATTTTGACGATGATGTTATGCAGTGTCGCGAGTTTTGCGAAGAGAAAGTCCAAATCGCCATGGTCAAGGGTAGGATGACAAGCTGCGGCTGCACTTTTTCTGGCCAAGCGCCAAGGAATATGTAGCTAATGCCGCTCGGTCAAGAACAATACCAAGCGTCGAGTTTACGAACATGATACGCGATTCGTATCTCTTGACAAGCTGATCGACGGTAAGCCTCGTGATGGTTCTGTTTAGTGCAGAGCAGGTACGTTCCCTTATACTACACCCCTTCCGACATTTCATCTCTGCTGTATTGACGCATTTGGCTCACAGACTCATTCATGTCTTCGTCTCAAATCGTGACAGCGATACAACTAGTAAGCTCGGAGAAATGTTTTTGTCGGGCTTTCCTTAGCCATCGACATAGAAGTTCAGGAATACTGGTGTCTGCTATCAGCGTATGACGATGCGAAACACAGGCCAAAATAGCCTCATGATAAGCATCGAGCCATGGAGATTCTGAGCCAAAGATGCACTACAGGACTCTTCACACGCACGTGATGATCTTGTTCGTACTAGATCATACTGCACTTACTATCAGACCTTGAACATTGTGAGATGCCATTAGGCAGATTGATGCGGAATCGTTCCGCTAGCGCGAACGCGTAATTGAGAGGCTCAAGCACGCGATAAGTGCATGAGGTACGTCTGGACTTTGCGCCAAACTACACCTTAACGACATGCCGCCCCATAGTAGAGGGGACTCTGCTCCTTCGGGGTTCTACTCCAAATCGACGCCTAATCTACCCACTTTAGGGTCATTCGATGGGCAAACTCGCGATGACCACACTGTGGCATCCCCTCCACGCTCCGCAACCCGGCCAGGAGCAAGTCCCTTGTCGCCGATATCGAATAGCGCGCTCTCCGAGGCGGCGTCTGTAGAGGACAATCAGGATGAAGACGAAGACTCGTTCGCGGTAGAGGATATAGCGAGCGAGGATGAAGAGGACGACGAGGAACCACCGCCTACATCACGACCGTTGTACACATCTAAATCGTACAGTCACCTCCCTCAACATACCGCGACTGCACTCTTTCCGCCCTTCTACAACAGGCCGCCTACCCCTCTCCCGCCGTCGCCCTCATTGACATCGCTCCTGCGCCCCGCATTCAGCCGCCCAACCTCGAGGCCTACCACACCAGACTCGTCCGACGTAGAAGGATACACAAGAGCAGGCTCGCATACAACAGGCACAAGCACGCCTACGAACCTCGCTAGTTCGGCACGGCATGCTCCGACCGTACCCCGGGCCTCGCCGAAAGTTCCTACGTATGAATATTACGGCTTTGCCCTGTACCTAGGCAGCTCCGCCGCTTTCCTCATGTACATTCTCTGGGCCTACGTGCCAGCTCCCATGCTGCATCAGATGGGAATTCACTACTATCCTAACCGGTGGTGGGCGCTCGCAGTGCCGTGCTGGCTGGTCGTGCTAGTCATCTACATCTATGTTGCACTAGCAAGCTACAACACGCGCTACCTCACCCTACCGCTAAGCAGCTGTGAGAACCTCGTGGATGAATGCGCGCAGATAGCCGTTGTCGATCGCATGACTGGGCAAATCGCACGCGATCCGGTGCTAGTAACCGACAAACTTCACGACAAAGACAAGGAAAAAGGTACTAGAGCGAGTGCACCACCCAGTCGACGAAGCTCTTTTTCGGCATATCAGTTTAGCGCGTCGGAAGAAGTGGATTGGAAAGCGTTCTGGAGCACGGGGACGGACGCTGTAATGGATGTACCAATCGGCGGCGTCTGCGAGATACTATACGGCAGCGAGGGGTGAATAAGCCATCGTCATTCTGACTGTTAGTTATTCACGCAGACTGTCGCTCTTGGTCAGAGATGCCTGTTGCGCGGAAAAAGCTTGTCACGGCGGGTGGGTCGCTCTAACCCCCACTTACTACCTGCCCCTCCCGAGCTGCGAGATTCGGAAAGCACGATGCGTGTGCCCCGCTATACCATGGGCTGGAGATTGTTCGGATTGGACGTGATTACTCTTGCTATCTAGCTGCTATTGTTTACTCCGGAGCTGATTTCCTTTACTCAGCGGGGCATGCAGCGAAGATAGCTGGTATAAGTCATGCCTTGACGTCCGCTGTTTACTGCTTTCTCCATCCCACCTCTGCCTCGTGAGTTTCGCCGCTTTGCACTGGGTTCGTCTTGCTTCATTCGCTCTTGTGAATAGCTTCCTTCGTTGACAAGCTTTCACATCAATTGCCCACCATGAAGTCTGTTGTTGCTCTTTCTGCTCTGTCCATGCTCGCTGGTGCCGAGGCAGCTGAGACCGTTCTTGGAGCTTACATTTTCCACCGCCATGGTGACCGTACTCCAAAGGCCCTTGCTCCCACCAACCTGACTACCCTCGGTTACGAGCAGGTCTACACATCCGGCCAGTACTACCGCTCACGTTACCTGTCCGGCGACTCCAAGATCCGCGGTATCAACGAGGATGAGGTCAAGCTGTCTCAGCTCCAGGTCCAAGCACCTGTCGACAACGTTCTTCAGAACTCGGCCATGGGTTTCCTCCAGGGACTGTACCCCCCGGTCCAGACTGTCTCAACGCTTGCCAATGGCCAGAGCGTGCAGGCGCCAATGGATGGCTACCAGCTCATCCCCGTCAACACCATCGAGACGGGCTCCGGCTCTGAGGACAGCGGCTGGCTGCAAGATGCATCGAGCTGCCAAAACGCAAAGACGAGCTCAAACTCCTATTTTGACAGTGCAGACTACAAGAACCTTGCGTCCAGCACTGGTGACTTTTACACCTCCCTCATTCCCTCCATCAACGGCGTCATGGCCGATGATCAGGTGACGTTCAAGAACGCCTACGTTGGTATGTCTTCACTTAACCCTGTATCGATCCATGATCCAAGCTAACATGTAACCACAGTCTACGACACCATCCACGTAGCTGAGATTCACAACAGCTCCATCCCCAACAACGACACCTTGACCAACACCACCCTCCACCAAATCGCCACCCTCGCCAACGCCCACGAATGGGGTCTTGCCTACAACGCCAGCGACAACATGCGCGCAGTCGCCGGCATGCAACTCGCCGGAGAAGTCCTCTCTTACATGAACAACATCATCAGCAGCTCTGGCGCCAAGAAATTCGGCATCCAATTCGGCGCCTACGCCACCTTCATGTCTTTCTTCGGTCTCGCAGACCTGCCCAAAGTATCTGACGACTTCACTGGCGTCGTCGACTACGCGAGCTCTATGGTCTTTGAGCTCTTCACCAACGCCAACGTCGACTCTGGATTCCCCAGCGGAGACGACTTGCAAGTGCGATTTTTGTTCCACAACGGCACGGCGAGCAACGCGAGCGAGCCGGCTGTGTACCCCCTCTTTGGCGGCAGCGATAACGCTGTGTCTTGGTCTACTTTCCAGGATAAGATCAAGGAGTTTGCTATTAGCTCTACGGAGGAGTGGTGTGGCAAGTGTGGTAACACGGCGGGTTCTTGCGCAGCGTTTGTTAACAACGGTGATGCGAGCGCTTCGCAGCAGAGCGGTGGTAGTGGAAGCGATATCTCACCTGCTATTGGTGGTGTTATTGGTGCGTTTGTTACGTTGGCGGTTGTGCTGGGTAGCTTGGCGCTGCTTATGCTTGTGGGTGGATTCAGGCTGGTTAGCAAGAAGTCGCTTCAGAGGGGTGTCGCGGGCGCAAGTGTTGAGCCCAAGGCTTAGGTTGAGATGCTGTGCAGGTAGAGAAGACGTGAAGGGGAAATGGGTGGTTTGGTGTGAGGGAGATTGAGGATGATGTGATTGGACGTGCGAGAGCAGTCACGACTTGAATGATATCAACGAATGAAGTTATGAAAGTAAAGTCTAGATTCTCATTCCACTGTATACTTGTGATATGGGTATAACATGATCCCAGCCTTTGTCTAATCCTTATTCCCTTTTTCCCGACCCCCCCTTAAACGCCAACAAATGCATACATTCATAACCCATCATATCATCTTTCTCAGCACGAAAAAGAACAAGTCGCCAAGAGCTAGCTCAAATCCCCCACACCTCAAGCCCTCAACACACTAAACTTATCCTGCGGCTTCACCCTGGGCGCCCCAAGCCCCCTCCTCACCTCATCCAACTGCTCCAGCCCACTCTGCTGCTTACCCTTCTTAACCCTGCGTCCACTCTTACCCACACTATGATGGTTCCCCAAGAAATCATCCATGATGCTATCGAAATCGCTGCGCAGCGGGGGCGCCTCTGAGCTCGACCACCCACTCATACCACTCATACCGGACATTTTGCTCATCTTGCTCATTCCACTGACCATGGACGCATCATCAGGCATGTCATCGTAATTCCCGAACCCATCGTCAGCATACTCTTCTTCAATCTTGTCGAAGCGCTGGTCCAGCAAGGTAAGTCCTTCGGTCCTGTGGAGCGCAGAACTAGACATTGAATAGCCAGATGTAGATGTCTTTGCGCCTTTTCGCTTCTTGTGGCGGCCGCCTGAAGTTAGGCCTGATGCGCCTGTTATGAAGGACTGGTTATCGGGGATGCCTCTGTTGGCGGCATCGTTGTTGTTCTGGGGTTTGGCGGCTTTTACGTCTTGTTTAAACTTCTTGAATTCGTCTAGATAGGCGAGGTCGGCTGCGTCGGCTGGGGCGGGTGCTTCGTCTGGCGCAGGCATCTCGCCACTGGCGGGCTTTTGTCTGGGGGAAGGCGCTTTGACTGTGTCATCGGATTCCCAGCCTGCGTCGTCGTCGCCGTCGAGGAAACGGTCCATGGGGTTTCTGTCGTCCTCTCCCGCGTTGTCAAAGTCTGTCGACTCGAATTCTCGTTGATCAACTTCGTAGCCGTCTTGGGTTAGGTCGTTGAAGATGTCTTCGTCGTCTTCGACGTAGGCTTCGTCTTCGAGCGCTTCGAGCACTTCGCGCAGGCGCGGGTCCATGTCTGGCTGGAATCCTCTGAGGGCGTCGGGAATGTTTTGTTGGTCTTGGTACGTGGTTTTGCGGACGAACTCTGAGGGTGCCATGTCTTCGCCAAAAAAGTCGCTCACACTGCTGATGTTGCTGCTCACGCTGAGGTCGGCCTGGCTTCTGCTGTCGCTCAGTGAGGCGTCGCGCAGCATGTCGGCCAAATCCATCTTCTGCTTTCCCTTCTTCTCGGCTTTGGCTTCGACAAAGTATGCATCGCCGCCGCCGGAGCCCAGGTCGCGCATGTGTTGCATGTAGTCGTATTTGCTGTCGTCGTAGTAGATGCCATAGTTGGCCGCTTCGCCCTCGTTCTTCCGTACTTTGTCGCCATATTCGCTCTCTAGGTCGCGCCTTGACTTGATTGCGCTGCGTCCCGTCACGGACGAGTATTGCGACGCACGTGAACTTCCAGCGGGCTGGTCCTCTTCGCGCTGGTTGGGTGCGCTGGTCTCAGCGAAGACCATCTGCGGGGCATCTTCGTCGTGGATCCGCGGGTCATTTTGGGCGCGGTGGACGAGACGAAAGTTTGTCGCGTTCTTCTTATCGCTGTCGCGGGGTTAGCGGGGTACTTTTTGGTTGCGCACCCGAATTTCTCTCCTTACATGAACTGTCGGCGAGGCATCTTGGCGGGTTGTGTGACTCGTCCCAATGATCTTCGAAGCAGTGGCGAGTTGTTGGTTGCGGTGGAAGTCTGGGGAAAGCGCTTACAAAGGGTCTTTTGGCGTCGGGCGGGCGCTCAGAAAAATAATTTAGGCGAGGGCAGCCCGTGAATGACGTGGTGGGGCAACTCCCGTCGCAACTTTCTCTTTCCACTCACCCCTCTATTGGGTCAGAAACACCCACCACAACCACACAAAACACACTTTTGACCGCAAACATGGTGCTCGCCAAATCCAAGAAGAGCGTCGGGCTGGGCAACAGCCTGATGAACGATAGGTTCTCAAAGGGAAAGGGCGATAATCTGCGAAAGGGCAACTTCAATGCGGGTATCGAGCGAACAGGTCAGAATGGTGAGAAGGTATGTTATCTATGCAGTCCAACACCTGCACGCTTGTAGGCACAATGCGCAATGTCTTGAGAGGTGTCCGATCGAACACACAATAAGACCCATACTAACATCCACAGTACATCACGAACGAGAAGAAGGAAGCGTCGTACATGAAGATGCGGTCCGTCACCGAACAAGGCGCTCTCGACGACTTTCTTTCCACTGCAGAGTTGGCAGGCACCGACTTCACCGCCGAGAAAATGAACAACGTCAAGATCATTCACAAGGACCAGAAGAACCCATACCTCCTCTCGCCACTCGAGGAGCGCAATGCCACAAAGAGGCACAAGGAGAACAAGAACAGGTTGACAGTACCGAGGCGACCTCGTTGGGACAAGGACACTACGCCGCAAGAGCTGGACGAGAAGGAGAGGGCGTCCTTACTACAATGGCGGAGAGGCTTGGCTGAGCTACAAGAGAACAACGACCTCCTCTTGACACCCTTTGAGCGCAATCTCGAGGTTTGGAGGCAGTTGTGGCGAGTTATCGAGCGGTCGGATCTGATTGTGCAGATTGTGGACGCTCGAAACCCGCTCATGTTCCGATCCGAGGACTTGGAAGACTATGTCAAGGAGGTGGACCCCAAGAAGAACAACCTGTTGCTGGTCAACAAGGCGGATATGATGACGCTGGAGCAGCGAAAAGCCTGGGCCGACTACTTTACCGAAGCGGGCATCAACTACAAGTTCTTCTCGGCTGAACTCGCTAAAGAGATCAACGAAGCCCGCGCTGGACTTGTTGAGGACGATGAGTCAGACGATGATATCGACTCGGATGAGTTGCTGACCGACGATGGTATGGGAGATGATTCAGAACAAGAGGCTGATGCGCTTGCCAAGGAAGCCAAAAAGATCAGCTTGCAAGACAAGCAAGAGGAGAAGGAACAGTGGGTGGACGAAGAGACCGTCGATGTACCCGGCGCAAGCCGATCAGAGGCTGATGGCGATGAGCGCACACGAATACTGACAACCGAGGATCTCGAAGCCCTGTTCCTCCAACATGCGCCTGATGTCGACACCGGACCCAATGGCGAACCGCGAAAGACATCGATTGGTCTGGTCGGTTACCCCAACGTCGGAAAGTCGTCCACCATCAACGCCTTGATCGGTGCGAAGAAGGTGTCTGTGTCCGCCACACCCGGAAAGACCAAGCACTTCCAAACTATCCATCTCAGTGAGAAGGTTGTCCTGTGTGATTGCCCCGGTCTAGTGTTCCCCAACTTTGCAACAACCAAAGCCGAACTCGTATGTGCTGGTGTATTGCCAATCGACCAACTCCGCGAGTACACTGGTCCCGCCGGTCTTGTTGCACGCCGCATCCCACAACCTTTCCTCGAGGCTCTCTACGGAATGAAGATCCACCCCCGACCAATCGAAGAAGGTGGAACCGGCATTCTGACTTCTGACGAAGTCCTCCGCGCCTACGCCATCGCCCGAGGTTTCTCCACACAAGGTCTCGGTCAACCAGATGAGTCCCGAGCCGCACGCTACATCCTCAAGGACTACGTCAAGGGCAAGATCCTCTTCTGCCATCCCCCACCCACCGATCCCCCGCTAGACCCCAAGCACTTCAACCGCGAACTCTACGACGTAAATCACCTCCCCGCCAAGCGCCGCCACCACCCTCTCGCCAACCTCCCTGGTAACCATTCCCTTGCCGGACCCGAAGCCGACGACATGTCACTCATGGACGATGAGCTCGACGGCGGTGGTGTACCCGTTCAAGGTGCAAAGACGCAGCGCATGGATAAACGGTTTTTTGGCCCGGGACAAGGGATGGCTAAGGTAAACCAGCCGTTTCATTACAAGTATAGTGAGCAAGGGAAGGAGCTGAGTGGCAGGAAGGCGAAGATGATGGCGGCGTTGGAGAAGGATGTGGATCCTAAGGAGATGCAAATGATGAGTGGTAAGAAACATTTCAAGGCGAATAAGAGGAGGGCGAAGAAGGTGAGGAGTGAGTATGTTGATTAAATGGTGTTTTTGTGTGCGAAAGAGAGAGAAAGAGAGATAGAGAAGGAGAAGAAGATTTGTCAAGGAAGATGGTTGCCGTGATGGAAGAGTGGAGGTGGGGAAATGGGAAGGTTATGATTGCATGATTGGCGTTTTCTGGTATCGGACTTTGGGATGATATACCGTGATTTTGAGGCATAGAATATAAAAGTTTCGTTATTAAGCCTGGTGCCGTTGCTTCTGGCTTGTGAAAGTGGGTATATGGATCGGGGAACTATGCACGTGATCAAAGATTGACGATAGGATGGTGGTGGCGAATGTTTCGTTCATGATAAAAAAAGGCTCGTGCCATACTTTTAGAAGACCTTGTCTGACTAGCATCATGCGATCAAGAGGAGATGGCTCTGTGGGTGGCTTGTAATGCCTGTGGGCTTGACCATTCCCTCGCAGTAGGCTACGCTGCGCCCAACACATCATGGAATTGAATACACCCGATGCAGAGGCCTTCTCGGACGCGGTTCCTGGTCAGTGCCGACACAGATTGCGTCCATGTCGTGGTAGACTATTCCAAGATCGGATATCACTGAAGGCAGATGTGAAGTGGCAACTGTCTAACCAATGGAAGTTCACACAGCCGCCCTTTATCTCCAGACTGTAAGTGCACTGCAATTCTTAGCGTGGAGGAACAGCCAGAGCCAAGGGAACGAGCTTTGAGGTCAGCTTCATTGGGTGCGAGCGTACAAGGCTGAAAATCAGCCTTGTGCTCGAAAGAACGTACATCCAACAAACACCCCACTGCACTGCAATCTTTAGCGCAGACGAGCGGCCATAATCCATCTACAAGTGGTTATGTGCATGAGCGACGGCAGGGATCCAACCAATAATAAGCCCGTGTGTTGACCGAAGACACTGGAGCTCAGCTTCCCTAACCCTACTCTGTAAGCTGAGTGCACTGCAATTCCTAGCGTTAAAGAACACCTTGCCCTGTACTGCTCATAGATTGAAATGGACTGCACAGAGCCCTCTTACACTGCAACTCTCAGCGAATACAAATGACTAGAAGTAGAGGGACGTATGACCAGGACTCGGCAATGGACGATTGGCGAATACGACTAGCAGACATGTTAGGGTGTTGTTAGGAATTACGATGAACTCTTTCGTGCAAGGCTTCCTTATTACCTTTCATCCAGACTATAATGTCTCCTTCATCCAAACTTTCCAAGGTTGCCCTGAATTTTGTCATCTGTATGCCCCTCTGCACTAAGGGTTGCTATACTAGATCCGCTATCAGCCCCCAACATTGACGTTGAACGGTTCGACAACAGATCAAACCCCCAAATTGATCTTATGTGGAAGCAACAAACAGCAATCACTATACATACACGTAGTTTGGTCCTGTAGCTCTTGGTCAACGCTAAATATTGCAGTGCAAATTGATGGTAAGGCTGAGGGGTGGCCAGAATCAGAGAAGCCAGGCTGAAGACCAGCTTTGCATGATGAGGAGTGAACAAGACTAAGCGTGCCATACTCCCGGGCCCATTGCAGTTTTTAGCACGGTTTACGGGCCGAACTTGAGCGACGTATTATCGTACGTGCACTGCAATGTTTAGCGCAAAGGAACAGCTAGAGACATTGAAACGAGGCCGAAGAGTACCCTTGTATGATGCGGTCGAGATCGGTCGAATGTTTGCACTGCAATTCTTAGCGTAGAAGAGAAACAACGTGAGGCTGCATTTGCTTGCCAACGATGATGGTATCTCGTTAGCGCAACTGTCTACACCTACGCTCGACCTAAATTCCTAGACAGAGTAAAATACCCGAGCAGAACGAAAAGTGTGAAAGGCACAGCGATGACGACATAGATCCAAAACCGACTACCCCACGGAAGGACTTCATCTGTCATACTGAAGATACTCGTAACCAGACTCAAGGCTGTGAACGCCAGAACAACATATGTAAAGCGCCTTACGCTACGTGCTTCGATCAACGACTGATGTGTATCAAGCTGCGAGACCATGGAACCCAAGAATGAGGCCCAATTGCTGATTTGTGAGGAGAAATGGTCGATGTCTTGTAGTACCGGTGTCCAGACCGATTTGAGTTTCTCGTTGTGGATATCTTGGAGATGAGACTCAATGAATACACGGAGAAGGCACAATCTTTGCAGACTTCGCGCACAACGTCTGCGCCAAGGGAGGAGCTCTTCGAGGTTAGATAGTTGGACACTTGCCTCGGACGAGATGAGAGCGTATTCGTAATGCTCTACGTAACGACTGAGCAGCATCGTGTAGAAGTTCCATTCCGAGATGACGATTCGAATGGGGTGGTATGCTAAGCTCAGAAGAGACGGATCTTGTGCATCGAAGTCTGGAGAAGGTTGCTGGAAGCATTGTATGAGTATGTCTCGCAACGAAGGCTCTTCGGTTGTGTTAGAAGCCCGAGCAGCCGATAGATTCCTTGCGTTGTTCGTAGTCATGACATTATCGCTGTTGCTCTGCCATTTCGAGAACTTTGTGATGCTCAGACCAAGCTTTGGTCCACCGCCATGTAACGGGACTTGTTTTAAGCAAGGTTTACTCAAATCCGTTGACATACGAACATATGCGTTTGTTGGATCGACGAATACCAAACCTAGATTGATCGTTAGCCAAGGGAGAAATTACGCGTAAGGATAGTCATACAAAGCCACTGGTCTTGCGATATCAATTTCTTCATGATCGAGCAACAACTACGAGCCCAGCCTAGGGAGCGTGGCGAGATTGGTGGCGTCAAGGTGACCGAACGCGTCAAATTACTGTTCGTACACGTTTGCTTCGACGATTCGCGTCCTGCGGGTCCAAGATCGATGACTCGTCGGTAGTGCAGATGGATACTTTTCCCCTTGCAATGAATCGAGGGGATAGTCAGTGAGCCTAGCGGTGGTCGCTCTTCGAAGTTGGAAAAGCTGTTATGCAGATGGTTTGCAAAGAAGAAGGGCGATATGTCGTATCGTGCGCCAAGATAGGATGCTATGTGTCGATCCATGTCTTCGATGATCAACACTCGTCCCTGTGCGTCGCTTGGTATGTCCAGGATATCCTGCAATTTTTGTTCTTCCGATTGTTCCGAGGTCACCGAGACTCCAAAGGATGCAGTGGTGAAAAGAGCATCTCTTGCGCGTATTTCCCACGATTGCGGATTTTGACAGTTGCCCTGTGCGAAATCGATGCTGGAAAATTTGGTCGGATGAACTTGTGTTTTCCCATAACCATGAAGAAAATCGGCCAATCCCTTGAGACAGGGATGGCTCGGTATCTGCGCATCTACGTACTCGCTGTAGCTCGGAGTCATGTGGTTCGATATCGAGCTCTTCCTAGGACGGGCGGAGCTGTTATGGTTTTGACCTTTCTTTACCGGCGAAGATAGATATGAGCGTCTTCGCTTGTCCTGGCGTAGGCACATGTGGCCAGCTCACGCTTTTTAAATGCATCTGTGGTGACAGCACAGAGCCAAAGGCGCAGCATGTTGCCCGCATCGTGAGCTGAGAAAGGCCCTGCAGGTGAGTCTACAGAACGTGAGGCTGCGCTGAAAGCGAATGATATAGTGAGCCACCCTGCTTTCGCTCACTTTTACCCGGCCTGAATATTGAAAAAGGCGCCTGAGCTGTCGCGGAGCAATTGCAGGGCCATCGGGAAGTGAGATACATGGCTCGACTGGTGAGCTATACAGCCTGGTGACCAGGGGAGTTCCTAGTTTGACGCCCAAGATTCAGATAGAGAGCCAACGGAGATCTGTAACGCTTGTTGGCATGGAATATATTTGGTGGCAGTGTACGCACGAGAATCGATGAAGGCTACGTGGCTGCTTAGGTAGGTTCGAGAAAACGCGGGGAACCCGCGCTAGCATATCTGCCTTGTGCACAACAAGAGCACGTGTCAGAAAGCTTACCACAACTTGGTACACAAATCGCACTCAGAACTACTCTGAATGACAACTCTTATTGCGACCGAATATGAACGGCATACCAGATGTTGTAGAAGGTGCGCTAGCTCAACTACTACACACCAATCGACAAACAATTACGGCTGCGGGAATGATCACGAACGAGAAGGCGCTCGCCCTAAGTAGCTGTATTGTGATCTCTAGCGCGAAGGATCAAATCAATAGATAAGGCTGAGGGCCAGCCTTATGTACTCAGAGCAGGCCTAGAAGGGCAGTAGGAGGTTGGGCAGCAAGCCTAGGAGCTTGGATAGCGAGCCTCGATAAGAGGTAGTTGGGAGCTAACCTTGCATTGCAGTTCTTAGCATGGATGAGCCGTCCGCCTGGAGTTTTGTAACTCGAAGCCTTTGGACAATGTGTAGTAACGATGTGAGATTTGTTCCCATCTCGTCTCTACAAGACTGGCCTCTTGCAAAATCTACCACAACGAATAGATAACATCCGTCTTTGGGTTGGCTTATACTTTCGCTGCAGGCGGTAGGAGGGTTACGAAAGTTGTTGCAATCGATTCCAATCGGTACAGATTGCCTAATTGAGACAGCGGAGTGACGCTCTTTCACCTCCAGTCTCTGTGGCCATCTGTTTTCTCGTAGACTTGATGTGCTGAAAGACAGTACACATTAGGGTAATTATGAAGGTCTTAGGCCAGTAAGATTAGACCAGCTGACTCATGACATGCACCTCTGTGTTACCAGTCTCGGTTTCCCTCTTCTTGAATGCAATCAAATCCGACTTTCCATTTCTAGTCCAATCCGCTACTGCAAACTCGAATAGGCCGTGGCTTCTGAATAACGGCGTTTCCGCTCGTAAGCTGAATTCTTGGAACGAAGATGCCCCAGATAACACATGCACCTCTGTGCATTTGGTAGCTGTCTCGCTCTTTTTGATGGCGACTAGATCAGGCTTTCCATCTCCATTCCAGTCAGCGACAACAAAGTCCCATTTCGAATCTGTCTCGTGTAGGGCAGTCTGAGTTTGCAGTTTGGCGATTCTGAAGCGATCATCGCCCTTCAAGATGTACACTTCAGTGGTCTTGGTTAGAGTACTGGACTTCTTGATCGCGATCAAATCCGGTTTTTCGCCCTCACCCCATTTCCCCATGCCAAAAGTCCATGTATGGTCCGTTTTACCGAGATTTGTTTCACCTTCAAACAAGATTGTCTGCAACTTGTCGGCACCAGAAAATATACGAACTTGTGTACCAGTGTAGGACTTCTTGATCATGACAAGATCCAAAGTACCATCGCCACTCCAGTCTGCGAGGAAGAAATCCATTGGTCCAGGATTCATTTGTCCGGCCATGGTCCAATGTTCTCGCATTGGTGTGAAATTCGGTATCGCGATCCTGAGGACGAATTTCTGGTAATCGTAAGCTCCATAGAGGAGGTTGACTTCAAGGTTTTTAAAGTTGGTATCACCTCTCTTCACTGCGCATAGATCTGGCTTTCCAGTCTCGTTCGAGTCATTGCCCATCAGAAGACTGTACTGATAGTCTGTCTCGTGTAGCATTGTGGAGCTATGCAAAACATATCCGAAATGGTCAGACCGAAGGGCGATGGGCTCTGGTTGCTGAAGACTGGAGCCATCGACGTGTTGAGATTTTCTTATCTTTTTTTTCAGTCGCTCGAACGCTCTTTCCCTGCCCTCACCATAGTAGAGTGTCATGTGTATGTCAAATATGCCTAGTAGCGAATAGGCCAGATCTTCCTGACGCGTTGTCTTCCGTCCCTCTGACCACTTCATTCTCTGGTCGATACCAAAGCGCGACAGCGGTGTAACCTGCAGAGCATCCGTAGGAATACCCGTGATTTCGGCGATCCAATCAACCATGCCCGACTTTCTTCCGATCAGACCACCTTGTTTGGTATAAAACTTGACGTCTTTTGGTGCAAGGAGCTCTTGGAGTGTCCATCCCCTGGTAAACCACCTGCTCTCTTGAAATTGCAACGAGTAATCATGCTCACGATCATCCCAATACATAAGTGACTCATTCGAAACGTCTTCAAGATAGACGTAGCATTTTGCCGAATCCCTATACCAACGGAACATGCAGCCAATAGCTTCTTGAAGCTCTGCGCTGCTAGATTTATCGATACAACATGTATCGATCCAGAAGAAGTCTAAACCATCTTCAGCTGCCTGTTTCGCACAAAACTGGAGTTTCCGATAACCTTTTCTCTTTTTGTATGTACCATCAACCACGTCTTTAAAGGTAACTTCGTCCTCTTCACTTCCCCAGGTGTGCGAAAGGATTGCGTAAGGCGGTATCTGTTCATCAACGCGATAGACAAGCCGGAAACTGTCATTATCTTGACGCTGTAAGAGGCGCATGGTGGGGGTGGCAACTACGACACTGACAACCGACCTGCTCGGAGTGGTGCACCTCCAACATTCGAGCAAGATGGCGTGTGCGGAGCAGACAAGCTCGAGAGGTACACGGGCACCTATATGTTTGGTGGTAAATCAAAAGGAAGAAGTGGAGCCGACGTTGAGATTGGAGCTAAGTGTCAATCGTGCCGTCGTCGCTGCACTGCAATACTTAGCGTGGACGAGGGGTTGATTTGGCCCCACAGACCTTCAGGCAACATGTTGCAGCGTTATCAAAACTCCCGCATTCCATCTCTTTGGAACTTGCATGACTAAGATTCCAATCACTTAGCAAGTAGCAGGTGTTGGTAGGATGATGAGAGTTGCTGCAATTTAGAAAGGAGTCGAATTTTTGCCTGATAAGGATACATCATGTCTGAGAGAGACGAAAGTTATGCGGAGTGAAGGGACGAAGGGGGTCGCGAAGTTTTAGACGAGTAGTGGGCGGGTTGTAAACACGAAAGCAAACGACAGCTTCATTGGGAAAACCCCATTTGACGATATTCGACCAGCAGTCCTTTTGCTCCATTGCAGGTCGATGAGCAAGTCATAGAAGCTGATGACGAGATACAGAGTGAACTAAAACCCACAGCTGCGTTGTGTATATCCGCCAGAACCTACCTAGATACCTCTTGGAGACTGGCATCACAGGGACAACTATCTATCAGAAAAAAAAATGACATGATCCAGATCTTCATTAAATTCGACCGACACGTTGTAGCCTTGTGTAAACCACCGCGATCAATAGCTCAGATAGAACACTTCCCAATCAGGAAAGTCCCATTAAACCATCGATTACAGCCAGGGCGCTTTTGACCACGGACGCCCCCTCACAGCGCCGGCAGCCATACTCGCGCTGTGCGCCCCGTCCGCTCGATTCGCCATATTCGCCATGCTCGCCCCAGTTTCCCTGATCGCCAGGGTAGCTCTAGCAGCCGTAGTCGCCATGGTCGCCCTGCGCGCCCATCGCAAGAGCGTACCGTAATCGACACTTTTGCATAAACCTACCAGATTAGGAAAGAGGAGCTAAGAAAATCGTGTGAGGTTCATATAACGAAAGGGTCAAGAGAAGTGATCAAGATGTAGAACAGTGAAAAACAAAAGGTATTAGTAGGAGGTCAAAAGATTTGAGCCCACAATCCACTGCTTTGATCATACTGCTCGATTAGGAAGAAAGTTTTGACGTGAAGATATTCGTGGTTACTATATGCGTATACCACAAACACCCTTACCGACGCTACACACAACACATCCCATAGCCCTACCACCCCAAAAACGCCATACCACGATCCCTCAACCCCGCCCCTTCTCACTCCCCAGCTCCCCCGTCAAAACTACTATAACTCCGTCTAAGCGGACTCTTCATCTCTGCCTTCCCCCCACCCTTCTCCCTCTTCCTCCTCCTTTTCCTCCCCGGCGACCCACCCGGCGAATTCGGCGGCGACGAAGCAAAGACATTATTCTTCTGCCCTTGTTGTTGCTGCTGCTGCTGATGTTGCTGCTGATGTTGCTGCTGATGTTGCTGCTGATGTTGCTGTTGATTTTGCTGTTGTTGCTGTTGTTGTTGTTCCTCCTCCTCCGCCTTCAACAAATCAACCGCTCGTTCCACTTCTTCCCAACTCGGTCGTGAATCTCTTGTTCCATTTGGCGTTGCGGGACCAGATTGAGTTTCCAGGACCTGGATTCTGGTGGCTTGGTCTTCTGCTGTGGTTGTTGTTGTTATTGGTGTTTCCGGTTCATTCTGGTAGTCGTCGTCATCATTGTCCCCGGCAGAGTCGGCATGTATGCCATTCGTGCGAATAGAACGAACCGGCGGGGGACTAGAAGACGGTTCTCCCTCTTCATCTTCCCTACGATGGCGTTGGTGATGTCGGGAAGCGTGTATATTCGGCGACGCAGGACTCGTAGGCGTAGGCGGACTATACTGAATCCGCACCGGACTACGCAGTCCCTCCGTCTCCGTGTCACTACCGTCCCCACCACGTCTGACACCACCATCGCTATCCCTCCGGTGATCATGATGATCGCTCAGATGCCCACTTGCCTCACCACTGCGCCACATGTTCCGAAACGTCCTGCGCTGCCTGCTCATGCCCTCCGCCTCGGACATTCTGCGCGGCGGGCTCGACTCGAAGAAACTGCTATACTTGCTGCCGAGCTGCTGTACAATGGGCATGTCGTTGCCACCGCCACCACCCGCACCCAGCGTCCCACTGCGAACAAACAGCACCAAGCCCAGACAGAGGAGAAGCAGCGTGCTTTGCACAACGGCCATTCTCTTCTGCCAAACAAGTTCATCCGCCAATAGAGTCAGCCTCGTACCAATCTCCCCCATCTCACTCTGCTGCCTCTCCTTCATACTCTCCAGCTCGATAACGGTACTCTGCCAGAGCTGATCGTACATGTTCCTAAAGCTCTTCAGCTCCAACATGACCGTGCTATTGAGGTGATCCAGAAACTTCTCCGTCTTGGCCAGTTGCCTTTTTTCCACCTTGACAAAGGCATCGCGGAGAGCGCGGGACTGCTCTTCAATGTATTGGAGCGAGAGCGTGCTATTGGCCTCGAGGTATTGGAGACGCTTGTGAATCGATTTGAAAAAGGATTCTTGGGTCGAAGGCGCGGGCGCATTGGGCTGGGTTGAGGAGCCGCGGCCCTGGGCAGGCGCACTCGCAACGGTGCTGTTGCTTGATGCTTTGGCTGCTGGACTACCTGAAGACGAAGCCGTGGCATTGTCTGTTGGCGCTGTAGCGGTGTCAACGCGAGATACGGAGTCTGAGGAGTTGTTCGTGGAGGCGTCGAATGAAGAGCTCGCGGCCTGCGACGTGCCATCTGTCGGTTTTAGTGGAGGGGTATCGGATGATTTCGGCTCTCCGTAAGCTGTGACATTCTCGCTTCCGGCTCCATAGGCGCTCGGCACAGATAGAGGTGATGTAGTCGTCGACTCTGGCACGGGCTGATTCTGAGGTGGTTCGTCCGCCGGTTCTGCTGTAACCGTTGGCGCAGGAGAGCTTTCAGACGACGGTCCCAAATTAGCCTCCGAAGAGACGTTCTCATCGGCGTCGTCGATGCCGAGATCCTTTGCTGCTTCAATCGGTATCTCCTCTGGTGACAAAGGCCCGCTGTCCGCAGCCGGCTTCTTAACCTCGACACCATCTGCCTCCAGATCGTCATCGTCATCAATACCCCTTGCCTCCTCCTCTTCCTGTCTGAACTGCTCCATCATCGTCGTACCATGCACCCTCAACACACTGAGCGGACAATAGTACTCATTTCCAAACTGCGTCAAAAACTCCACCCTCAGATACCTCGCCCAAATCTGCGGCTCCGTGATCAGAAACGGCTGAATGTCCCTCGAATTGCGCGCTTCAAATGTGCCCAGCGTACGCCATTTTTCCAATTTCACCGGATACCGATCAGAGACGCTGACTCTGAAATGGCGAAACATGGAGGAGAAGAACTCGTAGTTTGCGAGGACAATGGTGTCGACGAGGATATCGTCGCAGAGCTCTACGATAAGGAACTTGTTGTCTGCCGAACATATATTCAACATGTAGCTGTCCTTGTTCTCCACGAGAATAGAAGAGGAGCTTTTGGCCTGCTTATTTGTCTTCAACACCGTCGCTGCGCAGTCAAACGAGGCGAAGTTGAAGCGCTCCTTGCACGTCTTGCCTGCATCTTTGCTCAGCGCCCAAGAGCTTGGTGCGACCTTGCCTTCCCCGTCCGCGGCTTTTGAAGCTCCCGCGCTCTGCTTGCCGTGCTGGATACTGTTTGCTACATTTTCGTCCTCCGGAGACCCAAACCCACTAAAGTCAATGGATATCTCGCCTTCGTCGCCAAGCGAGTCGAGGGCGTTTACGTTGACGGGTCGTCGCCTAGCAGGTTGGTTCGTGCCGGCTGCTCGTCCCTGGCCAACGTTCTCAGGCGACTGACCGACGGCCGCCAAGTTCCTCTTCTTCCACTCCTCAAAGGAGAGGAAATTGGCATTGTCAAAAGGTGAGTCTGCCTCCAGGTCAAGCTCCGGTTCAGCGGTGCTTGCAGTATCCGTAGTTGCAGCAGTCGAGCCAGCCTCGGACACCACGACTGAGGTAGCTCCGTTGTCCACTCCTGTGTTGCCCTCGGAACCGTTTCCTGCCGCGGGCGTGGGAGTCTGTAGACCAGCTATGGCTCCTTCCTCAGCACCTGTGCCAGCGGTCGCGATTGCCTCGCCCGGCGCTGACCAGCTTGTCTTTGCGCATTGCTGTGGGAGCGTGTGTGTGATGTAGTTTATTGTGCGATATGGGCATGTGCTTCCGCTGCTGGCATACCTCCGAACGGACGACGGTGACGGCGAATGCGTGGGCGAAGACGCGGGAGTGGACGTATGCTGCGGCGTGGCACCTTCATGTGCAGTAGCGCTCGATTCGCCGTTCGCTGCCTCATTCGCTGCTTCAGCGAGGGCGGACGCGGATACGCTGCATAGCAGCAGGAGAAGAGTCCAGTTACGGAGCGGAGTGCCAGTCGTGCGCATTGCTTGGTTGCATTTCTTCGAGCTGCCCAGTGTTGTCGAGAAGAAACATGGGGTAGTCAGGAGGAAGTGACTGGGGTTGGCAGGCGCATGAACGGGTGTTCGTTCGTCAAGACACGTTTGATTGTTTCACCGCTTGCCCTAGTGAAATCGCGAGGCGCATCTGTCGTCTAAGCGATGA
Organism: Alternaria burnsii; assembly: GCF_013036055.1. NCBI lineage: Eukaryota > Fungi > Ascomycota > Dothideomycetes > Pleosporales > Pleosporaceae > Alternaria > Alternaria burnsii. Next base: position 148,093 of record NW_024066121.1, read on the forward strand.
CGTTGCCAAGAGATAGGGAAGGATGGCTGTGATGCTTGACTCGTGGCTTTTAAATGTACCCGGCCTTCAAAATAGCGACAGTAATCTTTAATTGATATGCGCACATATGTACGGTCTGAGCCCTCATGCATGGTTGAAGATAAATGCACGCAGAATCATGGCTCAATAGCGTGGCACGCGGCACGCTCATATACAAAAATGCGTGCTGTTCGTATAGAATTCATAACCGGCCGCCCCTACCGAATGCAGCCATGATACAGTCCGCCAGTATCCACTAACAAGCGAGCGAAGGTCTACACTCAATCCAAGCCACCCAAGCCATACATATCATCCAACCCACCATCGCTCTCCAACGTCTTACGCTGTCGTCATCTAGTACTCATGTGTATCGTTATGGTGATCCGTTGATGCCGAGAGGAGAAAACGCCATACGAGAGTGCAAGAAGAAGTTGCCGATGCCCAAAATCTCGCTATGCTGGTTGGCATCGGGGCGTAAAAGGGGGTATGTCCAAAAAAAGAGAAATCCAAGTCAAGAAACGAACGCAAACATCCCAGACATATGGTGGAAGAGTCAAAGGCTAAGAATACGAAGGACCGGCCTAAAAGCCTTCGTTGCCTGCGCGGCAGACTTTGGCCTCGGACACCCATTCAGAGGCGAGCACCTGGTGGGCGGTGAGGCGACGGGCAGGTATAGGATCGAGGATCGAGTAGATGACGTTACGACATTGTCGCTGAGGATTGTCAATGTTGTATCTAGATAAGGGCAGATTTGAACTCACTCTTCGCAAAACCTCAATGGGTCGATAACCCTCTTCCTCTTTGCGATCCTCGAGATAGCGGTCAAAGAACTCGTCTTCGCCCTTCTGAGCCACACGCCAAAGGTGACGGCCCGTCCTCATGGCCATGTAGATGATACCACACGCCCAAACGTCAACAGCACGGGGATCAAACTCCTTGTCGACGTACTCTTCTGGGGCGATGTAGGGAGCTGAGCCACAAAGACCAGCCGTCATGTGCGCCTCCTTCTCCCAGGCCATGCGGAAGCACTCACCGTTGCCAAAGTCTGTAATTTTGATGGACCCGTGCGTGGTGAGGAGCAGGTTCTCGGGCTTGAGATCTCGATGTGCCACGCCCATTTCGTGCATGTACTCTACACCGCGCATCAGCTGCTTGAAAAAGCAATCTGCCTCGGCAACCTCGAGCTGGCCAGCTGCGAGGACAAGCGTGTACAAATCACCTCCAGAGCAGTATTCCATGACCTCGCAGTATGTGCCCTTTTCGTCCTGGAGCAGGTCGAGCGTGGTGATGACATTTGGATGTTGCATCGAAGAGGATATGCAGAACTCGGAGGTGAGGCGCTTCTGGTACCGTTTCGCGGACTCGCCAGGTCTTTGCTTGAACTCCTTGACGGCGTAGAGCTGCTCTCGTTTCGAGTCCTTGGGGTCCTGCTTGTGTGCGACGCGGACAATGCCAAAGGCTCCCCGTCCGACCACCTCTTGACACTTGCCGTACTTCTGGACCAACGTCTGTGGGAGAGCGTTGACGGCGTTCTTCTGCTCGGCGAGCTTCTCCTTCTCGTTGCGCATGACGTCGACCCAATTTGACATGAGACTCAGCGGCTGTTCTTCGGCATTGTCGCCCTTTTTCTTGCCGAGCATCAGACTCTGGAACATGTCGGAGAGCTTCTCCTGACGCTTCGCGGCCTTGAGAACGTGCTCGTGGTTGCCATCTTCGGTGAGCCAAAAGCGCTTGTAGGGCGCAGCGGGGCCGTCTTTCCTTGTGACTGAGCCCTGGCGCACAGGCTGGGGGCGGCCGTTGGGCGAGGTGCCGTTGCCGTTGGTGGGCTTGACCTCGCCGTTCTTGTCGAGATGCGAGGTTTTGATGCCCATCATGCTGCTGAGGCGCGACGTCATGGTGGGCTTCTTGGGCTTCAGCAGCGCTTCGGCGGCGGCTTGCACGCTGCTGGCGCCAGAGTGGTTGACGACGGGCTGGGGGAGGGCGGGTATGGTATCGGGCTGCGAGTGGACTGAAGAGGCAGTCGAGGCGGAAGCAGACGGAGAGGCAGCGGATTTGACCGCAGTGCTGGGTGGGTGGTTCGTGGTTGGCGCCGCCATGTTCCCTGGTTTTGGCCTGCTCTTTTGGCCGGCGCGGCTAGGATGCTGTGTGGGTCGTTTTTATGGAGTACCGTGTGTGTGGGATTTTTGGAGACGCAGGTGTCTCGCGGGCAAGGAGCCCAGGGTGTGTTATTGTACGGCGGTCAAAACGGCGTATCTGCGTCGTCGGCGGGTGGTGGAGATGAGGTTCGGAAGGCGCGCGTGGTTGGATTTATGCTGCAAGAACACGGTGACTATCGAGGCAAGAGTCGCCGGCGCGGACGAAATCAGTCAACGGGCAATTTTGGGCAGGTGCGTGCAACGTGAAAGGCAGAGAGGCGTATTCAGCGCTGACAAACGCCGTCGCAACTCGAGGTCCAGCGCCCTCTTCAAATTGCTTCCCACCACGGGATCCGAGAGCCACAGCAGAGTGGCTGTGCACGAGTGCCGAGCAATTTGCGGATCGGCGGCAGATGATGTCGTTGGCTTGGGCGAGGGCAGCGTGGCCGGTATCCGCGAACTTGCAGCGCAACAGCGAGCTGGGCAGGCTTGGGGACTACGACGCTCAACCTTCTCACAACGAGGCCCGGCGGGTCTAATATTCGCGTGTGCGAGGGGTAATCCATGGGTAATTGTGCACTGCCTCGTCCAAGTGTACGTTTTTCTGCAACAGGCCTGGCTTGCGCGATTTTCATAAACATCATGTACGCCAGTCGTCGCCAGTTGACCGCTGGAATCTCACTCGGGTGCGGGACATCGGCGAAGAAGCCTTGCCTAATTGTGTTAAGAAACGGCACATGCTTAGCTATTCACTAATTCCACTCTGCACAACATGCGCCCCCTCGTTTGCTCGTTTCGACGACAAAAGCGGTTCCTAGAGTTGGAATGATGGCATACTTCATAGTGGAGCGTGACATGTTTAAGCTATCGACACTTGGACTTGCCTTGCACTTGCGCTGACGTATGGCTACCACTAATTCCATCTTTAGACACGTACTCGATCCGGAACATGACATCTGCTTTGTCTACCCTCTGACTGGCTTCCGTCATGCCCCCAAAGCACCGTGACGACACTGTACTTTGCACTCCCATCATACCATGATCCAGTTTGTCACCACTTCAACCTTCCACCGTCCCGAGGTCCGCCGAAACATGCGCCGGCAATTACTATCTTCGAGCTCCAAGCTAATTTCATCAAGCGCTGCTGCACCTCGGTCCTGTCCCACACAGCTTCATACAAATGCTTGGTAAGCCGCCCTCATGGCATCTCTTCAGCCTCGCCAACAAAGTGCATCTTCGTGTCTCTTGGCCATGTTTGCGCGAATTTGCAGAACCCCAAAAACCCGGGCGTACCATCTCATCTTCGACATCTGTTTACGTTTCCCAGATGCATGGTATGCTACAAGGAAGAGGGGCATTTCCCTCGAAACCTTGTGCCCCGCATTGCAGCCTGCAGCCAGGCGACATGAATAGCGCCCCTCATCGCACTCCTCCGTGCTCCTCCCCACCACTCCCGTTCCACTTCACCATGCACACCGCAACTCGCTACACCAGCCGCATGTACGACAGCTATTGTGGTGCTGACATCGGCCACTAACAAATACCGCAGCTGCCGCGAACCAAGCATAATGGCGACTGTCGTGCAGCGACAGAGCTGCAAGCCTTTATGCATCAACGGCTACAGCTTTGCTCCATACCCTCGCACTGACCTCTTGTAGTCCTTTACCACGGTAAGTACCATTCACCCGGGTCTACACAATACAAGGTTACATCCGGCAAGATTCGTCTTATTGGTCGGAGCCTTTGTCTCAACTGCTCCTCCTGTTGACGACGCACTGCGGAATACCGCGCACTCGTCATTCCTCTGCCGTAATCTTGGGCGCGATACTGGCATTGCGCGTGATCGACTCACCTACCATTTCCTGCTGTTCCTCCCAAGCTCTGTCCCGCAAAGTCCCAGGCACATGCGTTCGTTCAGACAATAAAGCGCTCAAATCGCCGCTTAGCAGCACCGATCGACCTGTCCATGACGACCGCCATGCTGTGACGCTCAACCATCAACAGGCGCGCAACCCAGTTGGCACTTCTTCCGCAGCCCGTTGCATCGCATAGGCGTTGTGACACACGACCGTCATGTACAAGCGCATGGACTCGGCCCGCGGAAGCGGTCGCAGTCGCTGTTCCTGACTACTCGAATCGACATGTGTTGCTCGTGGCTGTTGATCGGGTGGTGATTGGTTCGTTGATCCCTGGATGTACCCAAGTAGACAACACAAGCGACGCATGTACCCGCGTGTTCACGTTAATCTTTAGGGCTATCACATTGACCGCGACTTACGCGAGTTTTGTTCCCGGCTGTATGGGTCTGTTTCGACGGAGAATTGGTGCCGCGATAGATGTGGGTTCCTCTATTTATCTGTGTTTGTTGGCAGGAAATGGTATCCAGGTACTAGAAGGAGTGATGGGTAGCCAGAGGTAGCGGCAGACAAGATGATAGTCTAATCAGCTGGCTTGTGATCTCATGGTGAGCCCTCAATTCTTTTCGTTTGCCTTGTTCTGAACCTCCAATTTGTGTCGAAAGAAGAGGGAAAGAGATCATGTGCGGTCATTCCACTCTCGACCTCGCTCCAATTAAGCAATAGTTCACGCACAACCACCCCTATGCATCTACTCCCGAAAGAATGTTCGCTTGTGACGACTTTCGGATTAGCGTGCAGTCTGAAAGATATAAAACCATCGCTCTTCTGCATTTCTTCACTCCTTTCTCACTCATCCTCTGGATCAGCAAACTCTCTCTCAATTAAAACACTCAAAAGAAACAAACATGGTTTTGGCCTGTCGGAGTCCTCTAGATATTCGCATATCTTTCCCAAAATTCGAGCGGTTAGGCTTCATGTTGCCTCAAACTTGTCAGAAACGCGATTCATGGACTGTTTTGCTCCTGCAGAAACATCAAACGTACACACCGACAGCGACTCCAAAAAGCAAATCCAGATAAGGCATGGGATTCCAGTGCTTCTACCGCCTATCCAAAACTATTATCGTACCATCACATACTCCAGATCGAACAAACTTCTACTGCGATTCAAGACGGTGTAACTCAACAGCGTTGTGCTTGCGTCTTATCACCAACACCTCATCAAATCAATGTACTCTCAAAAAAGAAAGCGAGGAAAACCCCAGCAGATCTTCCACTGGCCAGGAACTTGACATTTTGGGGTTTGATCTCAAAATCACACGAACGGATCCCATGTTTGCCTGAAAACCTTCGAGTACGGTTTCCTTAGGTTACTTCCGCCGGCCTAGAAGACTATAAAATCCCGCCTTTGGTAAGGGTCATCTTGCCATCAACGATCATTTCTTTACTCAGACATAAATCGTCGAACGAGCCTTCTATGTCTGTGCTCCCAAAACTACTCAAGAATGTCGTAATGTTCCTGTTCTCGAAAGAATACAAGAACAGATATATGTTCTTCCCTCTCTTCTTCCGGAACACCAAGGATCTACAGACATGGCGTGCATCGTTGGTTCTGCAACATCTATGGAAACCGCCACTCCAGCAGGCCACATCTTCCCATCATGTTTTCTGTCCTCTTTGGCCAGAAAATTGACAGCCCCCCTTGGGCATCCACGTTCTTGCAAAAACTGCCGGAAAACGAGCATGTGTTCCTTTTTCTCTGGAAACGACTGGCGAAGTGACCGACGAAGCATTCTTTTGGTCCTGAAATTGGTATAAAAGCCACCAACCTGATCTGCTAGTTCCTTCGCCAACATCGGATACTTCCAGTACCAAAAATATCGACCGACATACAACATGTCTGTGTGGATCTCCAGAAACAAAACATGCGCCCAGACCCACATCATCTTGATATATCAATAAGGACAAAGAGATGAAGCTCTAGAGCACAAGAACCCTGCTAAAACCTGTCCCAACAACTGTTAAACATTCCCGTATCTGTATGCATGGGTAGGATAGGTGTTCGCCTGTGGTAGGCCAAACCACACATGGTTAGGCCCCTGTCCACTCTATGCCTTAGGGCACTATCAACCTAGGTCACGAGACATTGATAGGCACAGTCTCGTGACTAGTGAACCTTCGGTATAGTATAGGCTCATTCCATCTTGGTACTCTTTCTGGTGCTGCCCGGGATGATGTCCAAAAGAAGGTCACCGCCAAATTACGTTCAGAGCGCAAATAGGCTCGACGGCCTGCACTTCACCCTTAGCTCTCAAGGGGAATACATATTAGTCATCTGGGACAGCGAATTCGACTGATTTGAAGCATAAGAGAAGGTAGAGAGTGAACACAGCATCGCGAAAAGAAGCAATAGGTTGGGTGAAAGAGTCTAGCCAAGACTTGAACAAACGACATAGCACAGATCCGAGTCGCTACGAACTTGGCTACCCAAGCATCAGGCACACGGTGGTTGACACAATCGATGCACGTTAAATCAAGGCTCGATACGTCAGCCTCTCAAGACCACTATGGCTACCAAGTTGATCAGCTACGCCTCGCCGACGACCACCCGGCACCAGGCTAGGTTTAGAACGATTATCAGGCACCGGTTTCACGAGCAGGCAGACACAGAGTTTGAGATGTGGTAGGGTTAGTGAGAGAGGAGGAGTGAAGTAGGAAGGACGAGGAAGGCGAAGCCAGCTGGTGAGTATGTAGGCTTGGCAAATGGATGGGTTGGTGTAGTTCAGCGGCGTATTGAGCATAGAAACGCGTGTTCGACACGTCCGTATACACTGGAGAGGTCGAACTATCAGAAAGCACAACTTGTTAGAGCTTTGTCTCAGCTCTGTGTAAAGAGAGTAGTCGCACTTCAAACTATAATCCGTGATAACGCACAAATATGCAGAAGTATCGATACAATGGTTCGGTGATACAATTATGTTATCTCAACGAGGCTGAAACTCAGCCTTACTCGTATTGTCTAGATATGGCCTGATGACACCCCTGCCTGCTGCGGATGAGAGTAAGGCTAACTAATCATAGCTCGTAGTAATACACCACTAGAGAGAAGTATTAGCAACATATATGAGTAGCTGAGAGACATACTTGAGAGTCAACCAATGCTTGCCCATCCTCGTTCTCTTATCTATATTGCAGTCTCCTGATTACCCCCACACCTTTGCATGAAAAGGAGATCCTCCCAAGCTTTATAAAGAATCGCTTGCTATCAACTTGGTTAGCCTAACTTAAAATTCTTTCTAAACCTGGCATCCGTGTTCATTCGTCTTGATACTCAACTACCTTTCTAATCTCAATTATACAAAAGCTTTACATTATGTCGACTTGCAGAGGAGATGCCTGGAGATGTGGAGAGTACGTGCCTACAGGGCAAGACTACTGTGACGATCGTGAGAAATTCTGTTATCGCTAGCGTTTACCAAACTACACAAGACATACATGAGGGTTAACATAAATCTAGACACATGTGGTAGCAGTAATTGTACCAAACCAGCGCTCTTTTCAAGCTACTGCGAGAAACGTACGATGATATAGTGCCCCTTTATGCCATGGGCCTCGTTATTTACTAGATAACAGATCGGTGCCTTTCCTGTAACACTGGTGAAAAGTTGCAAGGCTCTCTTTACTGTGCAACACGTAAGGTTTCAGACAGGCAAACTAGGAAAAAAAGGCCCAGAGCTGACGAAACGTCTAGACAACCCTAGATAGGAAAAATATGTGCTTCTTTAAACGAAAGCCGATGATTTCTGATGTGTTCAAGCTTTGATCGAAAGCCATGTGTCACGTCCGATATTGGTCACAGGTCGGTTCGTAAACATTCAAGGATTTTCGAGAATTGATGAGTTCACAATTGGATCTGATAAATGTTATACGGTAGTGACCTGACAACAATGACTTCGAGCAAACGCCCCTCTGGGCTTTGGTTAAATACCGCACCAAATTGCTGACCTATCATCTGCCTGAGCCCTGACTGTATATAGGAAATCTTCACCTATCCTCAAGCGTCCGTGTGTAGCTGCCTGGTCGATGAGTTCAGGGACGCCCACTTTCTACTTTCCACTTTCACTGCCCCTCCGAACGTAACGTCAATTCTTAGATATTTCCCCATTTCACTACCACAAGAAATTCTGATAATGGCGGCTGAACGCGCGCTGCGCTATGACTCTGTTATTGGCGCCTCCTCTTTGCTATTTCTCGCGCCGACGCTGAACTTTCGAATTATCATCGCCTGCCCACGCTTCAGCTCAACACACGCTCCACAGACACATCTCTCATAATCAGCCTACCCGATTTGTTGATCATTGAAGATACACCTATACGCTCGCTATAGCCCCATATTATCCCCCAATTTTACTGCTCCTATCGACACTGTTCGTCACTCCTACAGACGCATACACTAGACAGGATCATCACCTCGATTCTCAGATTAGGCCATCACAGTCTTGTAAGTGTACGAACAACGTCGTGAGATGAACAAGACCTGATAAAAACAAGACTCTGAACTCTGTCATAATGTCCACAACTAGCGCAACGCTTAGTCCGTCTATGGTTAGTACCTTGTCCAAGTCGCGGTCTTCGCGACTAACACTTCACAGCCTGCATCATCGGCGGCGGACAGTGACCTCAAGAATGTCAAGGCGGCGCTCATCAGACCATGCGGTGCCTTCCTTGATGCCAACTTGGGGCGGCAGACACTCCCCTATGTCTATGGGTCTACTATTGCTCAGCACGTCCGCAAAACTGGTATGAAAAAGATCGAACTTTGCTTGGACAGTATCTGTCGCCGGGAGAAGATATTTACTCAGAACGCTTCTGACGCTTTGGACCTACTCGAAGGTGCTATAAGCAAAGCCATCGATTTCCACGTCACTGATACGACAACTACGGACGACGAGCACAGGAGACTGACCGCTATTGTGGTGGCCGAGCTTGACACCATGAAAGACAAGCAAGGCTTCTTCGTTCTGATCGAACCCTTCGTCTCTAACGTCAGCGATGCAACGGGTGTAACTGTACCTGATGTCATTGCCGCTACCAAAAAAGATGTTTCCACTTCGAACGCCGTCCTGTTCTCGATCAAGATCTCTACTCGGAACGCAAGCTCGGCTTCGCAGAATGGCTCGATCACCACCACCTCTGGTGTATCTACATCGGACGCGATGGACCTCGATCTGGATGGTGCTTCAGGAATCCATTGCAATTCCGAGTCACCAGCCAACAAGTCTTCATCCGAACTTCCATCAGCATCTAGTCATGATGTCTCATTCCAGCAGTTTGTTCAGCTCGGTGATAACCACCTAGCACCGAAACAAAGCGATCACCAGTATCTTGGTGAACTGTCTTACGAGCTCCGCCAACAAGGTCTTGTCTACCTGCACGACCAATTGGAGAAGATGCAGCGCCAAGTCTCTCCAAAATATGGGCTTTTGCTTGACAATAATGCACTCAACAAGCTGACGCATGATATTGAAAGCAACGTTCTTCATAAAATACACTCGGAAGTGATGTCACTGCCTAATCCACCGAACAAAGACTGGCTTGACCAAAAATACGAACTCGGTGTTCAAGCCGAGCATATAGCTTTGGGAGAGGAGCAGAGGTTCTTAGCGAGAGTCAGGGATGAGGAGATGGACAACGCCGAGGAAACCTCCATCCCGGTCCAGGCCAACTCGATAGATGCGCCGCTCACCCAAGAAGAGCTCAACATCATTCAGCCTCTAACCGCTCCCCCTTCGCTGGATGATTTTCCTCACAAAAAACGCGTGGACTTCATGCATCGCTTGTTTTGGACCATGAAGCGCAAGAACCACGAAGCGGCAGCGAAACTCAAGGAACGCTTGCTACCATCGGAGATACTACCCATGGTCAAGGAACAAGAACTTGCTGTTCTTCAACGCATCTCAGACCACATGCAGGGCCTGCATCGTCCACCAACGCCTGCAGAAATCGAACACGAGTACGACACACAGTCTGAGCACGAACTCCAAGACTGCAGCAAACTCGACCGTTTTGTGAATAAAGCAAAGGAGTTTCACAAAAATGCCAAGATGTTCTTTGCATCGGCAAAAGATAAGGTTATCGGCGCGTTCTGCATCTCTGGCGCAAGCAGTGTAGCTCCTGCTGCTCGACACGCACCTCCTCCGCCGCCAGTCCAGGATGTGAAAGGCCAATTCATGACTGCTCTCAAGCACGCGATCAACAAGATGAACATCGACGCCAGCAACACCTGGAATGGAGGCCAAGCCATTCTCCAATTGGCTCAGGTCGACGATCTTGCGCTGAAGTTGGAGGCTCGCATGTTGAACAACCTGGACCAAAAGCACATCGGTACGCCCTTAACTCGTCAACAGCAAGAGACCTTATACATTCAGGCTGGTCACGAAATGCTGAAGCAGATTCGGGACATCAACTGCTTCGTTCAGACAGTTCAAGCATATTTGGCTATGCCTTTCTGAGGAAGTGGTTATGAGCGTCACCAACGCCGTAGCCACCCTCTGGTATGCGATGACCCAAGGACTCCAAGCCATTCACTTAGTCCGCAATATCGACCACCCATATGCTACCAAGATTCCTTCCAAATGATCATGAAAGCAACTGAGTTTGAGACTCTTCGAGTTAGGAAAGTCGTATCGTACTAATCAGATCAATGTTAGTCTGTAAGTCATCACAACGAATCGTCGTTTGGTCTCCACACTAACCTTCACAGAAACCACGTTTTGAACCGTCCTCGCCGTATCGCATCGCCACTAAGGGTCGGTCACGATCTCTCATGATGCACCGTGCTCAGCACATACGGAGTGTTAAGTTCAAATTTTGCGAAATTACGTGCAGCTGGGTTGCTTTGCATGGTCGTTTCTCCTTTCGGTGCGCATTATATGCTGCCGTATCATATCCGGAGGAACAAGTAACTTTGTGTGACAACACCGTAGAGACGCGCATCACATTGCCGTCGGGGAAAGGTGAAATCTATACTATTTGAGTCCAGTAAGCTTCCTGTGTAGCATTGCGTATGAAAGGTTATGACACTTTTCTCGAGACTGGACATAGTGCAAGACTCCGTAGCGCGCTTACTATGCAAAGTGACGGCGCCTATCTTATCAGGAGCGCCTGCTATTCAAAGACAAGACGCTGAAATTCAGTGACATAACCGGCTTCTGCGAAGCATATGATAGAATTTCTTAGCAAGCCTCACAAAATGTAGGCTTATGAGGCACGGAGAAATTATGACGTCATTGCGTGAAATTGCGACGATCAAAATTAGTTTCCCCTCAATCCCCGGATCTTGAGGCTCATTAAGCCCGGTGGTTCTGCAGCTCATTGTATTCCCCCGCATACTAGCTAGAAAATGCTGCATGCTTAACACCAATAGCACCGCGGAATTACTCTGGCTAAATGAGTACAACCGATATGCAAGAGATTCGTCGGTCGTGCTTCTTCCCAACAGGCTGGTAGCACCTAGGAACCATCTGCACCTGCTGGTCGCTGGTATTCATAAAGCTTTCTGCATCGCCGGATGCAGGGTAAGCTCTGTCAAGGTTTTCCAAGATCCTTCAAGATGCGGTTCTTAACAAGGGTCACGACAGCTATCCTTGCGTGTTCGACAGCGACGCTCGCGCAAAATTCGACGTTCCTCAACCCGGTACTTCCAGGCTGGCACAGCGACCCATCATGCGTCAACGTGGACGAGACATTCTTCTGCGTAACCTCTACTTTCATCTCGTTCCCTGGACTGCCCATCTACGCATCAAAGGATCTGGTAGACTGGAAACATATCAGCCACGCATGGAACCGTGAGTCTCAGCTTCCGGGCTACAGTTATGCCACCAAAGGCCAACAGGAGGGCATGTACGCGGCAACCATCCGACATCATCAGGGTGTTTTCTACGTGATCTGCGAATACCTGGGATCTGGTGACTTGGCAGGTGTGCTGTTCAAGACTACGAATCCGTTTGACGATGAATCCTGGAGTGATCCAGTCAGATTCGAGGCCGGTAAGATCGATCCCGATCTATTCTGGGATGATGACGGCAAGGTGTATGTTGCGACTCAGGGCATCATCTTACAGGAGATGAATATTGGTACTGGGGAAATGGGACCTATTTCGCAGCTCTGGAACGGAACAGGTGGTGTTTGGCCAGAGGGTCCGCACATCTACAAGAAAGACGGGTGGTACTACCTCCTGATCGCGGAAGGTGGAACAGCTGAAGATCACTCTGTCACCATGGCTCGCGCAAAGAACATAACTGGACCTTACCAGTCCAGCCCGTTCAACCCTCATCTTACGAATCGCGGCACATCAGAGTACTTCCAGACTGTCGGTCATGCAGATCTTTTCCAAGACAGCAACGGGAAATGGTGGTCTGTCGCGCTCGCGACGCGCGTGGGTCCTAATGGAACTTCCTTCCCGATGGGTCGTGAGACCGTGCTCACGCCTGTGACATGGGAGTCTGGTCAATGGCCAGTGTTTCAGCCCGTACGAGGCAAGATGGAGGGCTGGCAACTACCTGCTCGCTCAAGAGATCTCCCAGGTAATGGGCCATTCAATTCGGACCCAGATGTATACGACTTTCCTCCAGGCTCACCGATACCACGAAACCTAGTATATTGGCGTGTTCCCCGGGACGGCGCTTTCAAGACCACGCACAAAGGCCTGCAAGTCATGCTCGGTCGCAATAATCTCGCCGGCTCGTTCAATGTGTCTGATCCAGCTTCGAGGGCTGTAAACTTCATTGGACGCCGCCAGACCGACAGCACATTCGACTTCAGTGTGGACATGTCGTTCGACCCCAAATCCGATGGGCAGGAAGCTGGAATCACTGCTTTCCTGTGGCAAACGGCAAACATTCAGCTCGGACTAGTGCGTAATAATGGGACGACTTATCTGCGTTACAACTCTACGGAAGAGGTGGAAAAGAAAATGCCTGTCCCTACATCTTGGCACGGAAAGCCTATGCGGCTCCGCATCACGATGCCGGATCCAAAGACGTACCTGTTCTCGGCGATGTTGGTGAACGGCAAGTCAAGACAAATTTCGTTTGGTAGAGCTTCAACAGCACAGCTGAGTCCATCGGGTTCCTTTGTTGGCACGCTGATTGGTGTCTACGCTACCTGCAACGGAGCTGGATCTGGGCTGGATTGCCCAACTACCACGCCAAAAGCGTACTTCAGGCGGTGGAGATACAAGGGTATAGAGCAATACATTTCGGAGACTGAGAGCGTACCAAGCGCAGATTTCAATCAAGATAGATAAGCCGTAGCTGAAAGTCGAATAGCAAAAGTCGTCTACGCTGGTAAATAAATTGTCGAGATATGTGACTTCATCTTTCCGCCGTGTGGACCCTGGCCCAGAACTTCAAATTTGGGGGTATCAACAGGTCATCTTGGAAGGCAAATGATATGTAGCAGGGAACCGGAGAATCACATGTACAGCCGCTGCATCTGCTCACTCCACATTTTCCCTAGAAACAGAGGTCTCTTCCTCTTTGCACTTCCATACTAGCCCGAATTCCATCCGTTACAGACAACAAATCTTTCAGCATAGTCGGTCAGAATGTCGACATTTAGTGCACAGTATGTTTTGTGTAGCCTAAGACATACTTTCTATCGCTTATGGCATAAAGAATGTGATATCATAGCCTTGTCGTGAGGACCCTGATCCAGATCATATGTATGCCCGATCACATCACTATGTGACCCTGAGACTGAGTCCAGTTGTTCAGCGTGTCATAAAAGAGAACAGATGTAATCGAAGGGTCTTCTTGAAGATGCCACCTCTCTCATATTCCTTCGGTGACAAACCACCTTTACTCTTATCCACAATACGGAGACGAAGCTTCTGTTGAACACAATACGACAGGATATAATCCTTCCCCTCCGTTACAGCGGACGTACAGCTCGCCAACAACATGTATGATCACCCTGACAACAAAGTCACTGTAGGTGAGGAAGCAGCAGCATCTATAACTTCCTCTCCGCCCCGCAATTCACCAGACAACGAGCCCATATCTGCCTCTTGGTCCTCCGATGAAGACGATCTCAATACTTCACCCATACTTAAACCTGGCTTCTCTTCCAGCCCCACCGATAACGACGACTCTCTAGCATCCTCTCCACCTCCTTTCATCTCCTCGTGCAGCCCAAGCCCAAGCCAGAAGAAGGAAAATGTTCCTTCTGGATTGCCTCGGGAAAACCCCTTCTCTTCCACTTATAATGCACCACCACATCGCCCAGCAAAGGATATCGAATCTTTCCCTTCGCCAGCGGCCACTCCTACTCCTCCGCCTCGCTCAGGGAGAGTTTCAGAGCTAACATCTGCACGCATCGCCGCGTACGAAGCACGTACCGCAGAAGCAGCCGCAAGAGCCACCACAGGAACCCCAGTCGCTAACCTAGAATCGCAATCATCGCTCCTCAATGAAGCTGCAGAAACATCCTTTGCTTCACAGCCACCTGATAGTTTCTATAAAGATGCCATCCAGCAGTCCCCTGAATCGCTGTCTGACCCCATCAACAAGCTAGACGAGTCAAAAAAGCCACGTACCGCTCGTCATGCGTCCCTCTCCGCACGGCCTACCACCAAGCCTAACCAACTAATCCTCGGGGAAGAGAACGACAAAAGGTCAACATCCGTTTCTCCCCAGGTATCTTCTTTTGCAGACTTTTACGTTGCTGCGACGGATAAATTTCCGGGATTGTCGGACGATGGGGCGCTGGAGCCGGATCGCCCACAGGAGGACCAGGTATCATCTGGACCCAGTGCAAGACGAAGTGGGATAGTGCTGAGTGAATTGGAGGAGGAGGTCATTCGAGGAAAGGACAATGATCTCGCCATAGCAGATGATGACGAAGAAGAGGAAGAATGGTGGGAGATGGAAGATGAGGACGAAAGAAAACCCTGCCTGCGATCCCTATCGCACTTCCAGATCGGAGGTGAGCATGACATGACTGCGCTTCCTATTAGTGCATTGAGTAGCCGCGAGGGCCATTCGACGATTCCAGACTCTAGGTTTTCTTTCGTGTCCGATGCACCATCGGTCCTTGACTTATCCGATGCGCAGTGGGAGGAAGACTCGAGGTTGTATTGGGACGATGCGTGTGCTGAGTTGAACGGAGTGGCCGACTCGGTTTTGGCCGCGAACGAGGATGGTAAGTCCGTGTCGCACGCTGTTTTATTGCCCAACCTCGAAGACTCATGGTCAAATACTGACAAGCGTCAATAGATCCAAGGTTTGCTCGCATCAATCCTCATTTTTCTAGGTCGGCGATACCACCTAAAGGCGAACGCAGCGAGCCGGCCGAATTCTCGGATCAGAAGTCCAGTCGAGAGGACGTTCTGCAGGTTTTCCTTTCCGGCCACCCCAAGTACGAAGTATCCAATGTCTTCCACGAATCGATTGATCGAACCAAGCACTTGAACGAGGAAGCCGATAGGCGAGCGACGTGCATCGATGATCCTGATGCCGAACTAAGTCCACCCACCTGTCCCGTATACGAAAACCTGAAGTTGCCGCTGCATGAACAATTGAGCAACATATTGCCTTCGCCGAGTAATTTCACCCCTCCGTTACGACCAGACCCGTTCGCCGTCTGGACCTATGAGTACCGACCGAAAGACCACAGTCTCCAGGTGATTAAAACGGCCAGTACAACCCCAGGCCTCGAACTCAAGGATGACTCACTCAAAGCTCGAGCTGAACAGTACCGTAGGAATAGAGAGCTACTTCAGGGGGCGCTGAAGGAAGTATGTATCCTGAAGGCAGTGCCAGATACTGTCCATGCACTCGAGTGTCCGCATTGTCATAGCGTGGGGGCGTCCGGAGGCATACCTGACCGGCCTCGCCACCAAGCTGACGTTGAAGCATTACAGTCCTTGATCTTGGAACAGCACGAGCTGAGACGAGACCTTGAGCGCCTGGAGGCCACGAAGCGTGGCGTGCAAGGTTCAATCTCAACACTGAGTATGTTCCCAAGTCGCCATCGTTTTGGGAACGCGAAGTGGAGGCTGGCGCTGGCGGGGCAGAGAGAAAGGGAGGTGTCGGAGAGAAGGAGAGAGGCGCTGGAGTATAGGGAGTCGCAAGAGAGAACATCGGCCGCGGAGTTGTGCCCGCTTGATCAGGAGCTGGACCAGGCCCTGAACGCCCTCGAACCGATTGCGGAGCCTCTCCTTGAATCTTCTCGTACCAACATTGCGACGGCGAACTTGGCCACCGGAGAGTGTTTCCCCTTTGTCAACCAGGCGGGGCCGCGCCGCGCCGCTACTCGGAGATCTTCCTCTGAATACAGCGACCGCCGTGCGAAATCGAAGGATGAAGTTGCTTCACCGCAATCCGTGCCAGAGAAACCGGACATGGTCGATGTTGGAAACGTTCCAAAGCATCCTCATCCTTCCGGTGCTCAAGATCGTGCCGCTGCTTATCGGATCATGAAAAGCGTTCAGACATACCACAACAGTGGACGAAAGAGCCAGGCATCGGCACGCAGTGGGCCCGTATACGGCGAGTCGGCTCGTGCCGGGAGAACCAAGGAACGTAGGAGACAAGAGGACGTTGTTGTCACAGGTCCATCTCGCCACGAGGAGCAATATCCTAAACGTCAGAACATTGTCCAGCAGTGAGATAATGACTCATGTCGCCTCTACAACGCAGCAGCTCTGGCACAGGTTCTGCACCAGATTTTACGTCAAGGTTCTTCGCTGTGTTGATTGGGGCGGTAGATCTTTGGAGATTGGTATAGCAGCTGTATCAAGGAACGTTGCGCATACGTCGTCGGGGTTCTAATGGTGCTAGGTTCTGGCCTTTCGTAAGTTGGGCCGAAGTCTCGTTATTCACTGAACACTCAGGTTCAGCTGCAGGCTGGTAATAGATTGTCCTCCAACGTCGTGTCCAGCATAGATCAGCATGGATAATGGGGTGGGTATCCGTGGTGCATCGAATCGCCACCTGTACCAGTCTGTTAGTATCGTGTAATTCATCCAAGATCATAAACGTACGGGTGGCATTGTGTCAGTACTTTGTCGACCTTTCTTCCGCGTTCGGTTGCTGTTAATTAGATGGTCGATGCTCTAGCTTGAAGTACTGGCATTGGCTTCGTCTATTAGTTTCGCGAGTACACATTGTATCTTTGGCGAAGCTGATCAGCAGTCAAATTCAAAACGCTGGACGTAAATGCTCTTCTGCTCGTATGCGCATCAGCGATTCTTGTGATCTTGACACGACGCGCCGACCCAGATGACCTTCTCAATAACCGGATGTCGTCCATAGTAGGCGCATCGATCCACCGAATGAGTATGATAGACACAGCCGCAGACGGGAAACTTCTCGACTACGCGAATACACATGCTGTGGGGGCTGAGCTCGGACCGATAAAGGTATTGTCTTGAGGCGAGTTTGTGCAAGGTGCGTTTGGTAGAATGAGAGATGCATAGATACGTGAGAAGTCAAGCAGAGGGTATCAGATAAAAGCAATCATGTTAACAGGCTACGGAAGCATTGAAACAAGCATGTTCTGTAGGCATCGTCTCGAGTTCGGGGCTAGTGGGAGGTGACCCCTGCATGGTGTGAAGCATAATGACCGTCTTTTCTCTGATGCGCCTAGCGGAGAATTCAAGAAGAGCTGTTTTGCTTAGTCAAACGGTGTGATACAACGGCGGGAAGCAGTCCCATTGGTGATCTGAATCAAATTGGGCCTACCTGGCTGTGGGCACCCGCGTGGAAGCAGGGAGTAGGACGGCGGGCATCAAGCCACCGAACGACGCTTCCCACTTGAAGTCCAGGTAGATATCTTAGCTATCGAATGGCATTCCAGCGCAGCCTGTCATGACCCTAGTGATGTCTCAGCGGCGCACATAGCTTTACGATCTCTGGACGGCTGTGGCCTGTGGTTCGCCCATTATGAGCTGGGTTCAGATTAGATCAACAGAAGGCGACAACGGCAGTGCGCTATCCGCGGCACTGATGTTATAAGCACGGGATGATGATGAGGCGTCTCTCACTGCCAGAAGAGGAGGGCCGATATGAAGGAAATGTTCCGAGACTCGTCGGCGGAGTACGTATACACAATAGGCGTAGCAGCAGACACAGTCGTACGTCTTTTCAGTACAATGCTTACTGATTAACAACAAGCTTCACAGTGTCGTGTGTGCAGGGGATGACGATGCCGAACGCTAGGATACAGGCACGAAGCACTGACCATCATACGTCAGCCCTAAATCTCTGGGCATTCTAGCCTACCACACCTCGTCAGCCTCCCGAGGTCCTCCAAAAGTCATCTGAAGTCGTGTATTCAACGTCATGACGACTACAGAAGTTCTCCTGAATTCTTACATGCCACTTTCCAGGCAGCAAGCCTTGATATCGCTACCTAACAGATAACAGCCTAGAATGATTCGGGAAGACTAGGCAACCCTCTCCCGATCTGTGTGCGCTCCGCGCCTATATGCATTGGCTGGGCTTTAATGCTTTTGCGACGTGGTGGGAACTTCTCTTTGGTAATGGAGATGTGATTCACGTTGATTACTGATAGTCTTAAGAACACGGCTAGTCAATGAGATGTCTTAGTTCGACATCAGGCTCAACTCATCCAGGAATATACAGCTCGAAGCTACCCCGTTGTTAGTGGATAGAGCACAGTCATAATCGAAACGCAACGTCTGCTCATTGTCCGACGGCACCAATGGCGTGGTTGTAATCGGCCCTTTCCACTTGTACGGTCCTGGGCTATCCGCAATTGTCAAAGTCTTAGTATACACGTTGACAGCTCCCAATGAAACCGTCAATGAGCAAGATGCAAAGTTTTTAATTGACGAAAATCGTACTAAAAGGCTAGGGTGTACTCCCGCGTGGTGTCGAACGAATATAGGGTCTGATATAAACTCGCCTTCGAAGAAGTAAACGAGGTTGCGAAATTCAGGACGGCATATACAGATCCTTCATGCGCAGCTGCTTGTAGTCGCTTCGGGTGCGTACATCCTCTTTCTCCTTTGGACCAAAGACTGGTGCTACCAGAAGGACCCGAGCCAGTGATGTCTCCAGATGATGGATTGAGCAGAATATTTACTCCGCGCCGCAACGAGCATTCTTGGATATTGGTTGCTTAGGAGAGGCGGAATGTGCAAGGCCAGTTGTAGTTGAAACAATGGGCCTTGTGGAGCTTACAGGAGTCTACTTGCACGACCCAAAGCTTATTTGGCAGCTGGTTTCGCAATAGTCTTTATTAGATCCACTAGAAATGGCGTCAACCTAATCCTATATGTTTCTCTAGTACGACTTACTACCAACCGTATTGACTGCAATAGCCTCCCCACTTTGAGTTCAAGCAAGGAATTCCTTTAATAGGCGCTCCGCATCTAGCATCTTTGAAGATCCTAGCTACCTCAACACATAGGACTGCCTTAAGATACGATTGGCAATGGTGTAGTACCCATATTCATTTCAGTATGTCTAGATGATTCAGCTCCTTCTTCAAGGGTAGTTTCGAGATCTTGTGTGGCAGTCATCATACGTGAGTATGTATCACTTCGCTGGCTGAATTTATCGGTCAGGGCTGAACGAAGATCACCGGAATATGTAAGAGATGCTATGATACTTCGATCAAACTGCAGCGTCGATGCTTTCCATGATCTTGCTTTGGTTAGATGACAGAATGGACGGGACGAAGAGATGTCTTTTTGACCGTAATAGTGACGTACGCCTTTGAACGGGTACAATGAAAGGGCGGCTGCATCACTTGACGAACTTCGTGCATCCTTCTGTGTATGTGCAACTACTATGCTCCTGTGACAGTGCTTTAAGTACCAGGATGTTGCTGCGGTAGCGTTCTCCCACTGAACGTACGGTGAAGGCGCATTCACTCCTCACCTGTCGGCATGGTCGCGTTGCCCGGCAACTCACTCTCACCTATCCTCGTGTCCCGGATCTTATCTTGCTGCCGCTTCCCTGAACTTTTCTGGTACCAAACTCACCTCTTCAGCCTTAATTCTCAAGCTCAACAATCGGCTCACAAGCTCTTACAGACATCTTCTCAGATACGCTTCCAAGTCCATCCGTCTACGACAACTGCAATGCCTCCTAAGAAGAAGATCGCAGACGAAGGTGCTGAGGCTGGCGGTGATGGCGTGAGTACGACCCAATACTACCATCACTTCTACCAAGCCTAATATGCATACAGAAGTTCAGCTGGACCGCAGATAATGAGCGCACAGTAAGCCAGCCACTCGTTCCGCGATTGCACAATTGTCTAATCAAATCCAAAGCTCTTGTTACTGACCATGGGACGCACCATCACCTCGGACGACCATCACAAGCTCGTTGTGGCCTTGCCTCGTAAGTTTTATCCTCCTGATTGAGAATTCATTTATACTAATCCAAGCTCAGCCGGCACTAACTGGAACGCGATTCGCCAACGTTTCGGCAAGATGCGCAAGGAGCAGCGTGCACGCATGGAGGAGCTCGGCTGGACACTACCCGATGGTGCCACTGAAACTCCTACTAAGACACCTACCAAGTCTCCGAAGAAGCGTACTGTTGCCACTGAGAAGAGCGATGAGGGTGGTGATGCTGAGGCCGAATCTCCTACCAAGAAGCCGCGCGCTCGCAAGTCTCAGAAGCAGATTGTTAAGAAAGAGACTGAGGAGATGCTTTTCAACGGCGAGGTAGAAGACGCTGGTGTCAAGGGGGAGGTAATCGAGAACGACGTCTGAATCGTGTGATAGGGCTAAAAGGATGATCGCGAAGAAGCTTCATGCCACTTCTGAATATCTATAGCACCGGCATCTGAGATCGGATTGCATTGAACACATGATAGGTTGGCGGAATCGATCGGTTTTATCGCACGTAGAGTTTCCTCACTCTGTAACTTCGGTCATGTTCGTCACTTTCTTGCCTTCTCTTCATCTCTCACAAGGTGAAAGGTGAAGGTGAGCGCAAAGAATCACTGACAAACTCAAGCTAAATCTTACTCTCACCTATTCTCACTTCCTACTGTTATTGTCTATCTAGATTCTTTTCTTAGTCTTGTCTTCTATACCTCCCTTTACGACTCTAACTCTCTCTTTCTTAGACACCTCTTTGCTCTAATTTAAGATTAGCCCTTTAAAACAACACCTCTCTAACATTTACTACAATAACAACGTTATTAACAATTATGCCTCCTAAGAAAAGGACTGTAGCTACTAAGGGCAGCGAGGCTAAAGGTAGTGTATGTACTTTATCTTTAACTTTGCTTAACTTCTAACTTACATTGCACTCTAGGCATTTTAATAGACGCTTAAGAACGAGAAAAAGGTAAGTGCAATAATTACTATAATAGTAAACTACAGCTAACAAAGCTCCTTCTACAGCTTCTTATTCTAACCTAAGGCTGCTACCTTACTAGCGAAGATTATAAGCGTATTATAACTGTATTCCTAGGTAAGCTTTTAAAGAACTAACTTCCTCTTTTAATAACTTAATTCTATACTACCTCTTCTACGCCTTCTTATCTTTATATTATCCTCTTTATTAATACTAGCTGTTTTCTGTTTACCCTCCCTCCCTCTTTCTTATCCCTACTCTACTAAAACCTAAACCCTAAGGCATAAATAAGAAAGGCGTCTAAGTCTGCGTCTCTCTCCTATGCGTTAAGCAGCGCAAGCTCTTTAAAGAATACAGCTAAACGCTTCCTAAAGGCGCTGCTAAGGCTAAGGGACCTGTTACGCCGCGCAAGAATACTACTTCTAAAGCTACTACGCCTAAGAAGAGGGCTGCTCTTAGTGCAGATAGTAATAACGAGGGAGATAGTAGTAAAGACGACATACTAAAGGCGAAGAAGGGGAGAGGTAGGAGACTAAAAGCTGAAGTTAAGGAGAAGAGCGTAGAAAAGGAGAGTGTTAAAGAGGATAGCGAGAAAGATGTTAAGGTTAAATAAGACTATATCTCTATAGCTAAGCGTGTTAAGGAGGAGCTAGTTAAGGAGATAGTTTAGACTCTCCCCTCCCTTTCCCTTTCTTCTTTAATGACTAATCTGTCTTTCGTCCGGTGCGGGACATGTTTACATTTCCGGATTGCAGTGGAACGTTCGGAATGGAGAAGTGACGTCTTCTCCTAGAAGTATCCGTCTCTCAGCCCTGTTCCAAAGAATTTGGTGCAGGGCTGATTGCACAAAAGGTGCAGTGAGCAATACCTTCGTTGCGACAAGGTACAAATAATAAATTCATGGGCGATTGATATCACTTTCCTTGCGTGTTGTGAGTGTCTGTCCAAACTGACATTAGCATTTGCATCACGACTAGTGAAATCGGTAACAAAACAGAACAGAGAACAGATACAAAATGAGCTGTATTAGTTCCGTTTATAGCTCTCATCATAGGTATCAAACGCCCTACGCCATATGATCTCAGTGTCCTCTATCTGCGCCATACAATGCTACTCTCTGGACCTCCCGAAACGCCTATCGTCACTCTGGGTATCTGCCTCATTTATCACCCTTCTTCTTGCGCAGTGATTGCCCGGCACCCTCAAAGTGTTTTGATTCCTTCTGCTCGCCTTCCTCCTCCTTACCCTTGAGCGGCTTGATCTCGTACCCGAAGAACAGTTTGTTGGGCGGTAGCCTGAGCGGCTGCGGGCCGTTGGTACGCCGTACCGTAGGAGGCGGGTTTGATGATTGTCCTGCGACGGGTGTGGAGGCTTGGGGTGTAGGCGCCTTGCTGCCTTTCTTGAGCAACTTGTGGCCGGTGGTGAGGAAATTCGAGGAGGTGGCTTTGGCTCCATTTGCGGCAGTTGTGGACGATGGGGCAATGGCGGCGTAGTTGATCGCCTCTGCCATGGTGCCGTGGGCGTGAAGTGTGCCGCCCTTGCCGGCCATGACGCTGCGCGGTGTGCTTGTGCCACTCGTTCTCTGCGGCTCTTGGTAGCCTACTGGTGGAGCGAAGTCGACTGACAGATCGGTCTCGATGGTGCATACGGCCTTGCTTGAGTGCTCTGGCTTGGCTTCCAATACGGCTATACTGTATACGTTGTCGTTGTACGAGAAGGTGAATATGTCGCCTACAGTGAGGCAAGAGAAGTTCCGGAATGCATTCTCGAGAACGGCTTTGGGATCGGAGATTTCGAGGAAGGAAGAGTCTTGAGGTTGTAGCTTGATGAAGGAACCGAGCGGTATATCTGTCGATTTCACTTGTAGCAGGTCGCCAGGTTCCAGCTGTAGCGTCTCCATGAGCCAGTATGGCAGGTAGATCTTGCCCTCTTCCGCTATGAACTCCAATACACCTGCATGTGACTTCTTCCCGTCTGCTTTGCCGTTTATGAGCTCGAAGATCATAGGATATGATATGTGCAGCCTGGTGAGCTTGTCGAGAGCGCTGGGAGGGAGGAACACTTTGCCGCCGTGGTTTGCCTCGTGGCGCTCTGGGCCAGGCAGCATAACGATGGGATAGCATCGGAAGTACTCGTCAAAACGCCTAGGAGCGCCGCCGCGGCGAGCAGCCAAGGACTGATACATGGCCATGGGATCGTCTTGGTCGTAAAAGTTTGGGTTGAACTGTACGTGGTGAGTTGAGATAGAGAAGGTGGTGGAGTCGCTCCTACCATTTTTGCGTATGGAAAGAGCGGCAAGAAACAGAGGGTAGCGGATTGTATTAGTCAGGTCTGGCGTCAGGAAGAAACGGCAAGCGGGTGGTGGAAGTGATATGCATTCGATGAGAGGCCTTGGAGATGACGAACCATGGTCGCAGGTACAGCAGGCGGTTGATGCCAGTGCCGCTAAACTCGGATCAGCGCGATCTGGCCCGAGCTTCAAATAATCGCGTTTCGTGAAGACGTCACTGTCTGGTTGCCTAGTTTCACTTTTCTGCATACCTCAACCTCAAATCACGTTCATTATCACCATGGCCAGCTCCAGTGGAACTCACAACCCCGCGCGGCCAAAGCGCGCTGGCGAGCAGTTCACGCGAACCCACCACATGGACGGCGACGAACCATCGACCAAGAAACCCCGCTTCGACCCGCGCAACCCCTCTACGCTCGCTCCGGATGCAGTCGATGATGAAGACCCTGCCCTTGAAGCCGACGTTATCGGGAAAAGCGCGGGTATCAAGCGAAATGCGGTCAATATCGACGGCTACGACTCGGACAGCTCTACGGAGAACTTCGATGCGCGCGCAGAAGCCCGAGCCAACAAAGACGAGCCAACAAAGACCCAAGATGACGATGACGACGACATGTTCGCAGAGGAGGACAAGGATGACGAGATGGACGAGGAGTCACGGAGAGACCAGACAAAAAAGAAGAAGCTGCGATTCCTGGACAACCACGAGATTGAGGGCCAGGAAGCGGACAGCAAGGCGGGAGGTCATGTCGCTGTTGACTTCACCAAAGGCCCGAAGAGCAGGACCGAAGACGTAGAGAGCAGCAGCGATGAAGGCGATGACGAGCTACGCGACCAGATCGATCCCGACATGGACGAGGAGCTCGGTGCAGGCAGCAAGAAGAAGCATGCGCCCAAGCTAGATGCTTTCAACATGAGTGCCGAGCAAGAAGAGGGCCGATTTGACGAAGCCGGAAATTTCGTGCGCAAGGCCTTCGACCCGGAAGCCGCTCAAGACTCGTGGTTGGACGGCATATCGAAGAAGGACATCAAGAAGGCAAAGGAAGCGCAGGAAAAATTGGATGCGGAGCGAAAGGCCCGGGAACGAGCTGAAGATTCCATCGTCACCAGCGACGTCTTGTCGGCTCTCATCGCACATCTGGACGTTGGCGAGACGCCTATGGAAGCTCTCGTGCGATATGGCAAGGCAGCACCAAAGAAGCCGGCCAAAAGCTGGACCAAGAAGAAGAAGAGTCAGGCTATGGACGTTGATTCGGAGCCGTCGCAAGACTCTGCAGCCATCAAGGCAAAAGAGGTCATCGATTCCATAACCGAATGTGCAAGTCGGCTGTCCGATCGAGGCGTCGAGGACATCTACGAGCTGCCCCGCGAATCCATCATGCGACAATACAAGCGCGAGACGGGAGAAGATTGGAAGAACCCGAATCCGCAATCAGTGCAATGGGAGTTTCACTGGCTCAATGCACCAGAAGGTGAGATCAACGGCCCCTACGACCAAGCGACCATGCAAGCATGGGAGGCGAGCGGGCAGTTTGCAGCAGGTGCCGAGTTCCGACGCGTTGGTGAGACTGAATTCTCGCGACTGCTCGACTTTGAGGACTGAATGGGTATGCAATGAACGTGGGAAGAGGCACGTTTGTCCTGAGCTATGCCCTTGTCCCAACCAACTCTAAGGATATACACGTTATTCTAGGGTACATTCGACAAGAAAGGTGACAGTGTATACCTTTAGGGTGTGGTATAGGTGGGTACAGGTCACAAGAAGCGAGCTCCTTCGGCAGCACAGCCACCATGACTTTCGTCTGTCGCGTAATCGTCAGCAGAAGGGTGATAAGTCGCTCTAGAGTGTTCTCTAGCCAGCTGGCTGGATTCACATGATCATCTATGCATGCGGGCTAAGCGATCCTACAAACCACTTCTGCTGTGCTTAGCCAGTCGGAAACTTGATAAAAGCGGGAAGCCTTCGTGATCGTCTAGCATGGCCGAGTCCATGTTTAGCTTTGTCGAATAAGATGCATCGTATGTGTGAGTAGGTGGTGCAACGATGTAGGAGCATGTTTGGTCGCGCCTGCAGGTGTTGAGCATAGTTGGACAGATTATACAAAGCCCTATGACTACCGGCATATAATGTGAACAAGAAGCATTTTAACAATAACTACAATATGCAGTCTTATTCCAGTGTGCACATCTGGGGTGCAGCTCGATGAACCGTACATGGGGAGATTACCGGTGGCAGGGTGCAGCTGACGACGTCGCGTGTGCTCATCATGCACCCCGAGCGTCTCGGAGGATTCTGGCCAGAGCAGCAAGTGCCTGGAGTTCATGAACACAGCAGACTCGCCGTGCCGTAACGTCGTTGATATAAACGTCTACTAAACAGAGTGTGCTCGAATAAAAAAGTATAGGTGGTGCTGTTTCCACGTTATTGGCAGGGAGCTAACGCTACGGCCCGCCACCTGGCGACTTCCAGAACGCCGGGCCATCCCTCTGTCGCACTTTTGTGAGGCTGGCCCGCCCATGATGGTCGGTGATGTGGCCCATGAGTAGCCATGGGCATCATGAGTAGTGGGTGGTGACAAGTGTTGGGCTGGGTGGACAGATTAAAATATCTTTGCTCAGCACAGATGTTTGCCTAGGGAGACATGTCTTGTCAGGATGCAAATAAGCTTGGGAGTCGATACACAACTCAATACCAAACACGAACCATGTGCTCGACGTCGCAGCACCCGCAGCGGGAGATGCTTTTACGATTGGCGTCTTGGAGCGGCAGCCAATCAAGCCTCTTAAGTCACCAACTCCTGACCTGGCCAGGCGTTCCCTTCTGCTAGACAATATTGAAAGCTCTCAGCTTTGGTGCAGTCGGGCCTCTTGGGTTCAAGTGCACGTGTGCAGCCGTCTCCCCGCGCCGTTAGTGGGTTACAGGTCAACTTTTGCTTCCAAGCGTCGGCCGTCCTCCCTTCCTTAACACGAGCCTACGCATCGCCGTCGCGTGTTAGCGATATTGAACCCCTCTGACGTTTGCTAGCCTGTTGTTCGCGTCCCACCTAAAAGTGCGGCTCGAAAGGGGACTGTCGAGCTGGGTCCGCCGGGCATCCCTGATTATTACCATCACCAGCCAACCCTCGACCACGCAAGCTCGAGCTCACGCCGACCCCTTTTCATCCCTCCGATCCGACCTGGACCTGTTTGCGACGGTCGCCTTCCGCTCATTTCACGACATTACGAGCTTGGACCACGTGCTACTCTTACCTCCGTTCTTAATTTTCTTGCTCTCGCACCCCAAACCACTCACCGGGTCTCCCTAATCTTGCACGCATATAATGTACGCTTCGGGCTACGACCAGTCCTCGTCGCGCTCGCCCATTGCCCAACGAAACCAACCCCAGACTGGCACGCTGCACCGCATGCCTTCCCGCCAGTTCGACGCCTACGGCCAAGTGCCGCAGGGCAACAACATGTACGCGCAAGACGACCATCAACGGACCTACGACCAGCCTCGCAACTACGAGCGCCTCAACCAGACAATGCACGCCGGCGGCTACGGCTACGACATGGGCGCGCCCCAGGGCTGGAACACCAACGCCTTCTCCCAGAACGGCGGCCTGGGATCGCTTGGGGGAGCCCAGGCTGCACGCATGAAGTCGCAGCAGCGCGGAGGAGGGCGCAGTGCCCTGCCATCGGTAAGGACGACTCCGTTACCTTGAATGTGGTTTGACACGACACTGACAACTCTCCGCTAGGGATGGATGGACCAGCAGCCTCAGGGTCTGCCTAGCTTTGCTCTGAGCAACAGCAACCTCAACGCCATGCAGAACACGAGCTACGGCCACGAAGTCGATGAAGAGCTCATCCCCACCGCCATTGTCATCAAAAACATTCCCTTTGCCGTCAAGAAGGAGCAGCTCGTCTCGCTCATGACGGAACTGCGCCTACCCCTGCCCTATGCCTTCAACTACCACTTCGACAACGGCGTCTTCAGAGGTCTGGCTTTTGCCAACTTCACCACCGCCGAGGAGACGGCGGCCGTCATCGAGTCGATGAACCACTTTGAGCTCAATGGCCGGAAGTTGCGTGTCGAATACAAGAAGATGCTGCCGCTGGCCGAGCGCGAGCGTATCGAGCGGGAGAAGCGTGAACGTCGTGGACAGCTCGAGGAACAACACCGGCCCCTCGGTGGCGGTCTCCAATCGCAGGCCTCGTTTGGCTCCCTTGCTTCCCACATGCCAGCTACATCGCCTTCGCCTGTTTCAGCCATGCGAGGTGGATCGGCACAGAAGACTGTTGGTATGTTTGACGATGCACTCTACGCGAGCAACGATGCTAACCGATATGTAGATGTCGACCTAAATGACCCACAAGTGCTGCAATTCTACACTCAGCTGCTTTTGTTCAAAGAGACGAAGGACCGCGATAGCATGACCTTCCCCCCGAACCTAGCCCCTCTCCAGCGCCGCACCGTCCACACCCTAGCCCACCAGCTCGGTCTGGCCCACGTATCCAAAGGTACTGGCGACCAGCGCCAAGTCCACATTTTCAAAGTCCATGACAACCAGGGCCTCAGTCCCCCCATGCCCCAGATCTCCAGCAACCACATGGAGCAGCCGCGCCGTAACCTTAACCGTGCAGCGACTACTGACTTCAGCGATGTGCGCGCCGAAGGCGGCTTCTACAACGCCTTCAATAGACAGCCATCCGGTCTCCTCGGATTCCCCGACAGCCCCGGTGGTTTGAACGCAGTACCTAACCTGCGCGGCGCAAAGTCATATGCGGATCTGAGGTCGTATACCCCGTCCCCGGCGCCGAGCACCGCTAGCCATCCGATCGGACGCCCCGGTGGAATATCACTCGAAGGATTGGGATACAGTGGAAGTTCGACAAATCCTAATGGTACACCTACGACTGGATCCATGAGCCAGCGGGATGATGGTTTGTTGGAGCGCGAAATGAGCCGCATGCAGCTTGGGGGTGGGTATCCGCAGAACAGCAGCAGCCCAAGGTCTCTGCGCCAGATGACGAGTTGGGATGCTCCGGGTCCCATTGGTGGACATAGGTCCTTCAGCACAAACTACGATGATAGACCATCCAGGCAACCTCGTGGACCGCTTCCAGAAAGGGGCCAGGGATTTGGAAGACCAAGACAGAACGGACACCAGAACCGCAACTCTGACGAGCTCTCGTCACAGTCCAATGTCGAAATCCTCGTCGGCCAATAGTTGCATCTCCGGCCCACGCTACACGCACGCAAACGAAGTTGTTGCACGCAAACGAAAACGATTAGTCTTCGCACGTATCACTCCTTTCACGTGCGACGGCGCCTATGAACGAACGAACGCCAAAGATACAGACGCGAACACAGACGACGAATATTTAACGGCCTCTACCGCCCGCTCTCCCCCTACAATTCGGTGCCCTCGCTATACTTAACCTACCTACCCACCACACCCCTGGATTGAAACTTTACGATGCATACGAAGAATGATGCTACGAACGGTAGAGAAGACATTGTCACTAGTATATCAGATCCAGAACTTAAATCGGGCTCGCTGCCCTTTCACTCTCACCCAAATCCCCCCCTCTATCATCCAAATTTTGGCATTTTCCTCACAAACCCTTGGCATTTCTAAACATCTTCGCGCTCAAAGCAGAAAAAGCATTAGTTCATGTTCATGAAATGTATCGGGTTGTTTTGTATTAGGGGGACACTCTCCACGTTATCGTACGTCTAGTTTATCGCCTTTTCTTTTTCTCAAAGTCTGGATGAAAGTTGCATCTAAGTTGTTCCTGGTGTTGATTTCTTTTGCTTCGTTTTTTTTTTTGATTCTTGCCTGTCATTTCCAGTTTTCATTGCAATCGCTTCTTAGCACTATAGTTTTTGGATGGTGCCTGGTGCCAAAGTCCGGTAATGGAAGGTGAATTGATTGTCCGTTTTGTCTTTTTGTACGTTTTGGATTTCCATGCGTGTGTTGTTTTCAAGCCTGTCGTCTCGACTTGGTTCTGTTCAGTGTGCAAATCTAGTGACGTGAGACTATGTGTTTGTAGTAACGTTGCTATTGCTGGATTTGAGTTCAGCTTTGGTGCCTTGATTCGAGAGTTGCAGCGATTGTGACCTGGCTACATGGCTTCTTAAGAGTTGTGGCATCATTAATCGTCATAGACGCAATCTTGTGACATGCTGTCCTGTGTTGCATTATCTTGGTTACTCTCCCGATCTCTAGCCGATTTCAGATTCCCATGTCAATGATCTCCAGTATGGTATCTCCGATGCCGGTTTGTTGAAATGGCATGATCAGATCAAAACCTGGATGTTGGACTCGATGCTATTCACAAATATGCTGCTCGGCATCTGCCATTGCCGATACAACCTTGTAACAAATCTCCATTTGCTGCCTTGTCCGAGTCACCCTCTCCGATCCCTAGTGAATTTCAGATTTGCACATCAATCATCTTGCCAATGCCGAGGTTGCTTCCACTGATGCCATCCATGTTCAAGTATCGTACGTTCAAAGCTTTGGCTCAATCAGTATCTGTATGGTACGGTACCCGCAAGACTAACCCAACTACCAGCACCAATCAAACGGTCCCAGCTGGTTGACACCTTTCGGAGAATATAGCCGCACCAGTTCACGTACACTACAAACCACGACTCAACCAGTAGTTTACCAAATCAAGTAGCTTCTAGAACGTTCCATGTCTGAGACCCTGGCATGTAGGATTACTCGCGCTATGACAGATCGCGATGAGCAGGTGCTGTTAATCGAAGAATACATAGGAGATCTGTTGTAAGGTACAGGAATGGCCGAGGGAAGGCAGTGGGGGGGTCTTGTCAACGTGAAGTTCGGCGCAGGAGTCCCTGGCTTGAACCTTTACTCGTTCCGTAATAAATCTCGATGAACACGCGCCGTGATCGGCTGATATATGGGAAATCTGTTGTAAAGCATCGGATTTCAAGGCACTTTCCCATCGTTCCACCTCAGACGGGCCGAATGCAAATCATACAGGGGATCATGGGTCGACGTGGCTGAGGGGGGTGGGATGACAAGTTTTGACGCCTACATGTCGTATGGAACGTTTGTTGAGATGATTCACGAGATATGTATACCAAGTGTACGTACTGAAAAGCGGAGGACGTTAGCATAGTACGACTGACAGGTTCCAGGTCTGGCCGCGAGTCATGTTAGCGTGGGACTAAGCGAATGACGCTGGCAGTGCGGTGAAGTCCACTGATCTCATCGTGAGCATTCGTACGCGACAGTGCCGACGCTGCCTTGCACAGTATTCAACCGCTCATCCCAAGGCTCCCAGCGCATCTGAACACGTTGCGCATACTCTTCAACGCGGTCATCTTCTTTTTAGCCCTCCCATTGGACGCCTGTACCCCGGATTTCTCCACCAAAAGTTAGACGATCGGACTCACCTTCCTCCGCCGAATGCCTGCCTGCCTTGCGACGCCCTTGTTGCTCATCTCTCCGCCGTTTTCCAGAACCGCCTTCTGAGGCCTTTTATTTGCGCCCTTTGCTGAAACGCCCTCCGATCCTTTGTCCGACTCGACCAAGTGTTTGGGAACAATCACGCGGTGGTGTAGTAAAACTGCGACAACGAGACAACAATCTGGACCAGACCCTCTACATAATCGTGACAGAACTGCGCTATCCAGAAACCGCCATCAGGGTACCAGCGCTGGTCCCGTTCGCCCATCTGCACCTTGCACGGCTTCGCGATTGATACGAGATCAACAAGGCTGAAAGCGGCGCTCGAGGACAAGCGAAGAATCTTTTCAAGTAACGGGATCACCCGGATAGATACAGGAGACGACATCCTCTGAATATTTCACTCCATTCAGCCACGCGAGGCGCGCAAACACACATGACGAGCCGCAAGCGACGCGCGCCGGGCGCTTCACCGCAGGCTCCAACCCAGACATACCAGCATGACATTCCCGCGCCAACTGATCCATACATGGACTGGAGCAACCCCGCAGCAGGCGCAGATATGAACTTCACCGACCCCCCGCTATACGACAACTACGGCCAGAGCATGGGAGGAGGGCACAATCGGGTCGTGTCGCTGGACGGATACACCGACGGCGCCGAGATGACGGGACAATTGGTACGGCGGAATACAAACCAGCAACTCGCACCAGCGCCGCGGCGGAATCAATGGGATGGCTTTCCTAGTCCAACGCAACAGTGGGAGACTGTGGACGATGACGAGGAGCTCGAGCAGAAGGCGGCTATCGCGAAGAAGGATGCACAAGCGAAGCGGAAACAGATTCCACCGTTTGTGCAGAAGTTGAGCAGGTAAGTGCCCGCAATATGGGACGATGGGGTGGATGACTGACGTTGATAGTTTTCTGGATAACAACAAGAACGAAAACCTCATTCGATGGTCCGACGACGGCAACTCCTTCATCGTGCTTGACGAAGACGAATTCGCAAGGACACTCATACCCGAGCTCTTCAAACACAACAACTACGCATCATTTGTACGGCAACTGAACATGTACGGATTCCACAAGAAGGTTGGGCTGTCGGACAACTCCATGAAAGCTAGCGAGACTAAAGCGAAAGCCCCAAGCGAGTACTACAACAAGTACTTCAAGCGCGGTCGGCAAGAACTACTGTGGCTGATCCAGAAACCGAAGAATCCTGTCACTGGACCCAAACGGAAACGAGATGAGGAGAACAAGGGCGATAGTGATGAGGATCGCAAGTACATCCAAGACACAGGAGGTGGAGGCTACGTCGAGGAAGTGGCTGTCAGGGGAAACGAACAAATGGCCATGATCCCGCGGTCCGAATACAACAGCTTACGAGTCGAAGTCAGGGAGCTCCAACAGCAACAAAAGCTCATTTCCAATGTTCTCACCCAGATCAAACGCCAGAATGAGGAGCTGTATTCACGAGCGACGTCATTCCAGGCCCTGCACGACCGCCACGAGAACTCCATCAATGCCATCTTGACATTCCTTGCTACCTTCTATAACAGGAGTCTAGAAGGTAATGCGAATATGAACCTTGCGGATATGTTCCCTGCAGCACGACAACAACCTCACGGTAATGTTGTGGATGTTGACGACTATCCCATGCAAGATACTCACAAGTCACCGCAGCTGCAGAGGAACAAAAAACCACTGGCCATTCTTCCGGCACCAGGACCAACTCAACAGGACTACCTTGCACCAACAACCACCGGCCGCGCCACAACCATGAGCCCAACAGCCCGGCCCCTCGCAAGTCCCATCACACGCCCGGGAAGCCGCCAATCAGTATTCCGCCCCTCAGTATCGATGAATCGCCAACAATCACAATCCTCCTTCCCCCAGCAACAGAGCCGAGAAAGCATAACCCCCTCGCAAGTCAAACCCGAACCCGCCCAACAAAGTGCTCAGCAATTCCCCGAGAACTCCGCCATAATGTCCGCCATTCAAAACGCAAACAACGCTGCTGCAAACCATTCTGGCACCACCGGCACCAATGGTCCTCCACCCACAGATTTCGATTACGCAGCCGCGCTGTCGAATTACCAAACTGCCGATGGCCATGTTCCTCTTACCCCCCAACAACGGAACGACGTCCTCTCGCAGATTGTGAATAACGCAGGTGCGCAGAATACCAACAATGCCTTGACGAACCCGCATCCGCCCGAGATGGACAGGTTACTAGGCGACCTAGCGCAGTACCAAGCTACACAGCAGCAGCTGGAGATGTTGCAGAAGCTGTCCGATCAGCAAAACGCCAAGATACAGGGAATCCACGAGAGAATACTGCCACTCAGCCCCACTGGACAAATCTCTGGGCTAGGCGAGAGCGGCGATGGATATTTTGGTGGTGGGGATGGTGGGCTCGGCGAACCGGGTGGTTACGATCTTAACATGGATTCTTTTGTCAATGACGATGATTTCTTTACGTCGACGGGGGATGCTGCGAATCCAGAAGTGATGACGTCGGAGCAGAAGAGCGGTGGTGGAGCAAATGGCGCTGTCGCTGCTAATAACACGAATGGTGGTATACCGGATTTTACCTTTGACGATAGTACGCCGTTTGACGTTGTCGATGGCGTGAATGGTGGGGGGGACCCGGCTTTTGACTTTGCGGATACGACGGCGAATGGTGGCATGGGAGAGGATGATTCGGGTCTGCTGAGTGTTAATGGAGGAGGGAATGGAAATGAAGAGGGAGTTGGGGGCAATGGGGCGGCGAGTGGGGCGAGTAGTGCGTCGACTTCGCCGGCTGGGAGTGCGACGGTGGAGGAGGTGGAGGATGAGACGAGGAGGGGAACTACTGGGGGTGGGGGTGCGAAGAGGAGGAGGAGATGATGATTTTAAGGGCGTCTGAAAAGCTTCTTCTTTTTTCACTTCCTCTTCTTCTTTTCTTAGCGCGTTGCTGTGGTAGTGATGGAGAGTGTTGGAAATGAAAGGAAAGGAAAGGAAAGGGAGGAAATTTGTGCTTGACGAAGTTTATGATTTGGGGGGAAGGGTTATGTAACCGCGTGTTTGCGGTGTTTTGGACAGTGTTCACATAAGTCCTGTTCATCTTCTTCTTTCTTTTTCATT
The DNA here is from genome assembly GCF_013036055.1 of Alternaria burnsii. Classification (NCBI taxonomy): domain Eukaryota; kingdom Fungi; phylum Ascomycota; class Dothideomycetes; order Pleosporales; family Pleosporaceae; genus Alternaria; species Alternaria burnsii. The sequence continues at coordinate 182,291 of NW_024066121.1, forward strand.
CCCCTTCCTCGTGTGGCTGTGGATGGCTGTAGTGTAGAAGCCTTAAATTATAGATACCCCACTTCCAACATCGAGCTCCACGGTGGCTTTCCAGAACTGCATAGGATTCATGGCCTCGGTTACAATGGTAGAAGTTTTTTTTTTAGATAAGTATATAGACAGCTGCATACAGTAAAGCTAAGTAAGTGTTTGGGAACACACTTCTACTGCGATACAATACAGTGTAACTCAACAGCGTTGTGCCTGCGTCTTATCACCAGCACGTCCGTCGTGTCAAAAGGGTCAAGAGTGCACAAAAACATATGTTACATGATGCCAAGGACAGCAGTCACTAGGGTATATATAGGTCTCATCCCACCATAGCTTAGCTTGGTAGGCCAGGATGGTATTAAGATATATACATTAGAATACCCTCCCATACACAACACTCATCAGCAATCCATCTACGCCGCACATTGTCCCGGCCCACCAAAGCCACCAGGATTTGACCCTGCAGCCCCAACAAAAAGCGCACCGTTACCCTTTCCATTCGGACATAGGCCGCTCGGTGCTCCTAGCCCCGACTTTGGAACAGAGTACGTGCAATAGTTTCCGTTTGTGTACGCCCACCACTGGGTGCATCCATCCGGGTCGCTGAAGCAAGCCAGACAGCACTCAGCGGCGGTTCTGCCGCTTGGACCGTTCTTCAACGTACCGGGCTGGACGGCCTGGATGCCGTATACGTCGGCTGTTTGCTGTGGGCAGAGTGTCTGGGTGGTCGTGCTGGTGGTGGTTGTAGCAAAGGTGGTTGTAGCTGTAGAAGTTTCCTGTTCAGGGTTAGTCAATCGTGCCTCATAAAAAAAAACGTGAGGGTGTACGTACGGTGACGATAGGTGTTACAGTGGTATAATCGGTGAGAGTGAGCGTTGTAGAGACGACCGCCGTCACGGTCTTGGCTGTAGGCGTAACGCTGACGGTGGTGGTAGCTGTCGCGCGGGGAGCGGTTGAAGTTCGAGTTTGCGTTCTTGTTACAGTCGTTGTCTTACATATGGACACGGTCTTTGCTGGAGGTGCAGGCCAGACCTTGGTGCATGCTGGGCAGATGAGATTGTTCGCTACGCCCTTCAGCCAGGATGGCGGGCTGACGTGACGGACTTTGAGGGTTGGAGCACTGGGAAAGTTCAAGGTAGTTGACTGGGTGAGAGTCGTGGTGGCTACTGATGTGATGGTGATCTAGAAAGTATTGTTAGGATGAGAACTTCAACGGATGGAGTGCTGAAGGCTTACGATTTGAACATCTGAGACGGTGGTAGGCGCATCGGTAACAGTTGTCGTTGCTGTCTCCGAGATCGTGGTCGTCTGCAGTACCGTGGAATCTGCTGGCGCTTCGCCAGTCGCTGTCAAAGTGATAGTGGCTGGTGCGGGAACAACCGAGCTTGTGACGGTCACAATCTTTGTGAAAGTCTTCAAGTTGGTCTGCGTCACCGGCTTCTGTGGTTGGTATGCCGGGCAGAAGCCTTTGCAGAAACCATACCCATTGTGGTTTCTTAAGAGCTTCGCAACCACATCTTGGTTCACTTGGTCTGACGCAATAGTCAGCGATGGGTTTCAACAAGAGTGAAGCTTGACTTACAGGTACGCTTCTCAATAGCACTTTCTCCATGCTCGTCAACGTGCTCGACAACCACCTTGTTCGTCTCCGGATCCTTGTAGGCAATCTCGAATGGACCGGTGCCCTTCAGTTCCGGGAAGACCTCAAGTGCGTGCGCTTCCTCAGCGACAACGTTCTTGGTGATGAAGACCGCAACGGCGAACAATACACTAGTGGGCTTGAAGTGAACCATGGCTGCGGCTAATCAAGGAGAAAGCTGAAGTGAACCCCAGTGTTCAACAGCAGAGAACTGACAGGTTAAGTATTCGACAACCCCCTGAAAGTTCTTTGACCATCACGAACATTTCCGCTATACATACCATCCCTAACCGGTAAGCCTGAAAGCGCACATGCAGTGCCAGCCTTGCAGAGCTGCAGTTCGAATCAGCCAGCGTCGTCAACCAACGCCGTGGCTTGAAGAACACCAGCTGAAGAAAGTCGAAAACAGAACTTTTAGACTTGCGTCTGGATGCCAGTCCACCAGGCACGGTGCATGTAGGCAGGGGTTACTGGTCCAATGTCTTCTGGTAGATCGTGGGGAAGTAGGTCAGCCTCGCGCGAGCTAGCCCTTTTCGGGACCACCTAGCTAATGTGGCTTGCGTCTGGACGCATTCCTTAACTGTATCTTGATGGTGGCTTGAAGTCGCCTAACTGTATTTTGACGACAATTTCCACTTCGAGTACAACCTTGTTGTAGGCCTTGACCCTGTGCTCACGTGGCAGAGACTTGTCAAGACGATTCACAGGGGAGGGACACTGCGTGGCCAATGAACGCATCGTGTCATTCCGCTTATGCAGCCTTGTTTGTTGGCCCAGCCTTGCGGCAACGCCGATCTGTAAATCATGGAACTGGGGCCGTTATTTATTGATGTGGGATGCAGCGCTTCTACGTGCCACCTGCTAATGGGCTAGGTACGTTTGCGGGTGGACGACAAGCCTGCGACTATAAACATCACCCACTGTGTTTGCGTTCAGATGTTGAAAACGGTGCACTTCTATTCAAAAGCTCGACAAAAGTTTTATATACATTACATGCTAAACGCCTCTACACAGTTCTTTTCTTTCTTCTCAACTCGTCCATAACATCACGACTACATCCTCATATTCTCCTGTATAACCTTGTACTCCTTCCTCTTCTTCTGCATCCCCTGCCCACCAAACTTGACCTTGGCAACGCCAATCCACTTGCTCAGCCCAGGGAACAACATATTCTCACCCAGATACGCCATGGCAAAGTTGCCCAATCCCAACGCCATGATAAAAACCTTGAACGGCGTGTCAAGGTAGGTAAGTTCCATCGCACTCATAACCCACGCCGCAGGATCAAACAGCATGTACAGCGTAATAGCCAAGGTAACAAAAATCGTCGTGACAAACGGCAAGTTGCGCGACATGGGTTCGCGATACGGTTTGCCGACGCTGAGAACGACGGCGGAGAAGATGTATTGGAAACAAGATGTCAGGAACAGCGCCGTGTTTTGCGAGTTGAGCGAGTTGCTGTGGTTCTTGTCAATGACGGGCGGCATGTACCATTCTTGCTTCTGCACAAAGTGGAAAGCGAGGTACTGGACCAATATGCACAACACCATTTGACCAAGCAGCGGCGTAAGCACCTTTCTGCTCACGAGATTCGCGGTAGGGCGTTTGCGGGATAAGACGGGGTAGGCGCCGGACCAGCCCATGAAGATGGCGATGGGCAGGATGAGAAGCAGGTCGATGAAGAGAAATTGGAAGTCGCCGAGGTTGGATGCACTCGCATACAAGAAGCTGACCGAGCAAAACTGTATGGCGGAATAGAGAGACATGTACTTGAAGCAGCTGAAACTGGTAACAAGCGCTGCACGTCCTTCCTTGATAACTTGAGGCACACAGCTGATGTCGAACTGCCGGGAAGTAAAAGGCGCGGCGACCGAGGCTTCGGCTTCCGACAAGGAGATACCCACGTCAGCTGCTTTGAGTGCACCACAGTCGTTTGCACCGTCACCGCAGAAACCAACACAGTAGTCTATGCTCTGTAGTTTCTCAACCAGTTCGTGCTTTTCATCGGGGCTCATGCGGGCGAAGACTTGGCCGCAGACAAGCATCTCCCTAAGCGTGGATTCCGAGGCGAAATCTACGATCCAGCGGAAAACGTCGCCGGAGACGGCCAAACTGTAGTTGCGAAGGTTGGAGATGTCGTAGGGAAGAGATACGTCGGCCTCTGGTGGCGGTGGTAGGGGCTTCAGAGTGTTGTCGTCGAGCTTAAAGACAGGGTCGTCTACGCTTTCCCAGCTCAGCTTCGATAATGCTGTTCGGGAGTCACCTTCCTCAAAGTGCGGGACGAAGCAGTGCGCTGTTTTGTTGATGAGGCCGCACTCGCGGGCTACGCTGATAGCGGTGAGGATGTTGTCACCAGTGCACATGACCTTGCGGATGTTCGCGCGTTCGAGCTCTTCAATGACGGGGGCGGTGCTATCTTTGAGCTTGTTCTCGAAGATGATGAAACCGACAAAGTCCAGGTTGCTCTCTGCTTCTTCACGCTTCATCTTCTGTGTCTTGAGCCAGTTGAGCTTGGGGATCGTTTTTGTTGCGCAGGCAATAACACGGAATCCACGGTGGGTGTAGAAGGCTAGAAGCTCCTCGTAATCAGTAGGAAAGCTTCCAGGTCGGCAGATCTCCTTCATGACTTCGGGCGCGCCCTTGACGTACACCTGTCCGCTCTTTGAACCAAATTGTCGGACGATAACACTAGCTCTTCGTAACTGGGAGACGAATTCGAATGCCTTCAGCACACCAAGTTCGACCTGCCTCCTGTTGGCCTCGTCTTCAAGATCGTCGACGTCGTACTCTCGGCCTGGTGGTGGTCGAGCGACAGACGGCGACAGCTTCTGCTCATCGTCATCACCACCGTTGCCAGCCTTCTGTTCTCCTTCCTCGTAGCTCCAGCCGGTAAAGTCGAACATTTTGACGTCGAGTGGATCGCCTACTAGCTCATCATCGATCTTACGAAGTGAATGACAGGTGGCCATGGTGTATAGGATAGTCTTGTGTGCCAGGTATTCTACGGTTGGGTCGCGGTCGTGCTGGGATGCGGGAAGGATGTCATAGGCGTCTGGAAGGAGCTCGCTGAACCTGTTCCTGGGTCGCTCGACTACGCGAACTCCCAAGACATCGAGACCCTCCTCAGTAAGCGTTCCAGTCTTGTCGAAGCAAACTACATCCAGCTTACCACCCACGTTGACTCGCTGCGGGCTGATACAGAAAATCTGCTTCTGCTTTAAGCGTGACAGGGCGAAGCTAGTACCAATGGTGAGCGTGGCCGGCAGCGCAGGAGGAACGACAATGGTGATGAGATCGAGAGCTCGTACAACGATCAAGTGCCACGCGAGACCCAGATGTACAAAGTTAATGAAAGATGCGACGAAGCCAATCATGGCAATGAACGCCATGACGGAGATGTATCGGAAGGAGTCGCGGTAAAACTTGAAACCTGAGGGCTTGGGGAAGAGCATAGATCGGACCAACGCGCCCTTGGTGGTGTTGAAACCAGTGCGCACAACCATGGCCAATGCAGCAGCCTCATCATCAACATGGTCTTCATGTGGTCTGCGAGCTCTGATGATCTTGGTTCCACTGAACAGCATGTGTCGCGCAACCTCTGGGTGAACAGCCGATGCGCTGAGGTCAAGCAAATCCAGGGCGTGGTTCGACATGGGAATCTTGGAAACAGGAATCGACTCGCCAGTCAACATACTCTCGTTGACAATACAGTCTCCAGAGAGCAACAGACTGTCGCAGGGGAATAAGGCAAGCGAAGGGTCGGTGACTTCGTAGACATCTCCGGGTACAAGCTCCGCAGAGTCGACGTGAGTCCAGAAGCCGCTGCGTAGTACACGGACTTCGCACTCGAACTTTGAAACCTCACGTAGCCGCTTCATGGAAGCCTTTGTCTCGACGAGCGTGGTGACGATACTGACTGCCGAGATGATGAAGATGGCACAAGCATAGTAGTAGTACTCGTCCATGGACCAGAGGATCAGACTGGCAATCTGGAAGACGTAGAAAGGATGGAAGACTTCATCAACCAAAAGCTGACCGATGGTCTTCTCGGCGATGTCGATCAGGTTCTTTCCAAAGACAAGTTCGCGGTAGTCGCGTTCATCGTTGTCAAGACCCTCGCGCAGGGCCGAGACGTCGGTCCAGGTGGGATCCTTCCAGGTGTTTGCGAGCACGAACTTGTCCTTGATGGGGTGGTATACGAAGCGAATATAGCGGTAGTCCAAGCATCTTAGCTCGCCAATGAGCGGATCATCTTCCTCATCCCATTCCCTCGGGCGTCCCTTTTCAGGGTCGCCGAATACAGTTGATAGCGAGCGTCCGTAGATCTGCTTGCTGACGCTCTGTACCGCGAACTCTCCCCACTGATTTTCGGTGACGATCCAGTCGCACTCCTTAAGCGGTGTGGTCTTTCCGATTATGGCGACCCTCCAGCGTGGCAGCCATCTGAACAGAAGCCAGCCGAGGCCCAGTGTCGCCATGCATAGAAGCGCATACAGCGCATAGCCAAAGAGAGATGTCTTGAAGCCGGCGATGACGATGGTAAGATCCTCGGTCATGATGTAGATCTTCTGGTTGGACCTGCGCCCTCTCCAGTCGATGCCTGAGCCTGTGCTGCCTGCCGAGGATTTCCTTCGCAGTAATGGCCTCTCAGAGGACTTCCTGCTGCCGCTCGATTTCCGCCGCGATGGTGTCGGTGATTGTGATGAGTGAGACGATGTTCCCGCCTCGAGGTCTTCCAGTTCCGACACGGTATAGCCATTGTTGTACGTGCTCTCTCCGTCCTCCAAGATTGCGCTATCCTCGTCCTCACCCTGTGAATCCTGCTCTTCATCGTAGAAGGCGAAACTCGTCAGACTGGCGCTCGAGTCGGCGCGCGACCGTCGGTGGCGGAAGCCGGATACGCTCGTGGGGACGCTTTCGCTCATGGGACCGGAGAAGACCTGGATTTTTGGCGTCAGCTGCTGGCCAGGCTTCCTTCCACGAGGGTTGTAGGCAGGGCGGGAAGGAGCAGGGAGAGGCATGGGCCCGAGTTCGTATACCTCATCTTGGGCCATCTCGACATCTTCCATGAAGCTTGCCCTGGTGTCGCCATTAGTCGCGCCTTGCAGCTGGGCTGGCCGTGTCACACGTACTCGCTCAGGTGGGAGCCACGGCGGTACATGGCGCTCATTCTGCGCGGTCTCCGCCTCTCGGGGCTTTCGTTGTCTGCCATGGCGACTGTTGTGGATTTTTGGTCGTTGGCTACCGGGCCATGGTATCGAGTTGGGAGACACGAAGATTTCCTGTCGCGTCGGCTCGGGCGAGCCAGCGAGATAGGCCGTGCGGTGTATGACGTTGGAGCTAGCCAGGGATCTGCAGCCGTTCCTGGTGCTTGCATCCGGCCCAACACCAGCAGCAATGAAGAACAACCTCAGGCATACGGCTGTCGCGCTGGACAGAGTGCATGAGATGAGGTCTCAGCTAACAGCAGAATAATCAGGAGTCGCTAACGGCATGTCGTGGTGCCGCGGCTTCTTACAAGCCACCTCGATGATTGGCTCTGCTACACCGTTCGGGCAGCCTCGCTGCATACACGTGGTTCGTGTACAGGTGTGCTGCAGCGTGTTCAGTCGTTCTTTCTACTGAATTTCTTCCTCTTTCAATGCCGTTCTCATTCTTTCTCAAGCCGCGTTGGAAGCGTGTAACACATCTCGACAACCACAGCGTCCGCAGATACACGTATAAAGCACTGGGAGGGCCGGAGTACATCAGGCTCATGATACTGCACCCGGCCTCGTCTGGAGATGCGCCTCTGAAATTTACTTTCCAGCAAGCTAGGCTGTCAGAACTCCAAGGTCGCTACGAAGCCATATCATACACATGGGGCCAGCCAAACCTGACATATCCTCTTTACGTGGGCGATGGCACACACGTACTAGTCACAGAGAATCTCGATCGCGCATTGCGGTATCTGCGTCACAGTCACAAAGACCGGGCCCTGTGGGCGGACGCTGCATGTATCAATCAAGCCGATGATGTGGAAAAAGGAAGACAGATTCCTCTCATGGGACAAATCTTCCAGAATGCCAAGACAGTTTTGGCCTGGCTCGACCCGGGTTCAGCAGTCAGTCGTTCACACGACCTAGAGCTGACTCTGAAAAGGATGGAAAACATGTTTCGAAACAGAAGGCAGGATGTCCTTTCTGAGATGATGGAACCCGATGGAAAGGGGGTCACTGCTCTATTCTGGGAACGTTTCGGGGAGGTGTCTGAATTGCTACGTCTCCCTTGGTTCACTAGACGTTGGATCGTACAAGAAGTTGCCTTCAATTCGGAGGTCCGTCTGATTTACGGTGATGTCGAGCTTACCTGGACTCGATTCGTGGGTGCTATATCAATCCTGTCAACCTTGAACCTGGAGACGGCCAACCCAGAAACAAGAGTCTGGAATTCACTCCCAAGATTAGCACGGCTGTGGAGACATCACGCCCTGTTCGAACGATTCTCAATCACGGGTGAGAACTATCCCGATACCGATATCTTGAAGTTAATGGATGACTTTGATCAGCATGGATGTGCGGATCCTCGCGATCGGATTTTTGCCCTGTACAATATGGCGTCTAATATGCGATCATCCACTGCAACTTCGCCTCACGACGACATTCTCATGGATATCAACTATTCGTTGGATCTGAAGCAAACGTATGAGGCCTTCGCACTCGCTTGCATGAGGGCTGGAAAGCAGACCACAATCATCGAAGCTGTGCTCTCCCGTCAGCACTCCGCTCAGCAACATAGTTGGGCGTCTTGGGCGCCCGACTGGCGTGTGAGCTGGCTTGAGCCAGTTGTTCTGCCAAATCCAATTAGTTTCTTCCAGCCCCCAAAACTTAAGAATTGGCCCGTGGGTGTCATTTGTATATGGGTCAATACTTGCAAGTCTCTTCTGCACGTGCAGTATAGGGCTTGTCCCATCATAGCGGAAAAAGCTGTTGGAGATACGTTGCTCCAGCAATGTTCAAACCTTTGTACCAAAGTCAACAAGAAAACTGCTGCTGGGGATCTCAAATCTTTTTTTGACATGCTCCAGTGTATGGTACAACAATCCCATCGCACATCTGACATGGGAGGAATGCTGGCACAACAATTGCAGCGCATGCGGAGCAAGGTGTATACTACTGATCCACAATGCGACCCAAAGTTTCACTTGATGAATCTCGACGCACTTCAATCGATGCTAAATACGATCATTGGACAGAGCAAGAAAATGTTTTTCTTCGAAATACCCCGCACCAAGCAGCGATCGGTCGGTTACAGCAATGCGCACCTTGAGGTTGGGGACCAACTTGTTCCACTTTCCGACCTGCATGCAGCGAGGAGTGGCTATACCTTGAATTTGGGACCTCGGTATCTCAAGATGGTACTCATAGTTCGTTCTGCCGGTACATTGAACATGAAACCCAGCCCAGAGAATATTTACCGCCTCATTGGTAGTGGCTATGTTTACGATCCACTTGTCAGTACCGGGGCTGATCTCGAGGTCTCTCTCTTTCATAGTAAACCACTGTATTTGGCTTAGGTAGCCGCTGGTATGACTCAAAGTTACCTAGCGTGCTCTCATGGTAACGTGAGATTCAATGAAATGCACATCTAGTTTGAATGAAACCAGCATAAACAAAGCACATATGTGAGAGACTGACAAGTATTCTAGCATGTGAAGACGACGTCGTCAAGCTAATGGGCGACTTGCGGCTTTGGTTGAACATGAACGAACTGGAGCATCGCACCTGTTCAATCTGCAGAACTCTTTACTCTACGATTCCGATTTCACGTGGAATCCTACAACAAGTTTGACCAGCCGGAGTGCGAGCTTTGGTGAAAGTAGCACAATGTCTAGCGAACATGAGTACGAGCATCTAGAGAGAACCTCACGAGTGACGCACTCAATGTGACGCGTGCAACTACCTAGGTAGTTGATGCGGATGAGTGAAGACGCGTTCGTGCCGATCTCTCGCCAAAGCCTGCCGGCCCCTGTCTACCCAAATATCCACACCAGGTCTTCCTACCCCAACATCACACACATCTCCATCTCTCTTCTGCCGCCATTAGCTTTTCAGATCGAAGCTGCAGACACATTGCCAAGTATTTCGCGCCTCCACATGAGAGATGCTGCGTATCCCCTTCGCGCAGAAGTGGGGCAGCACGGCTCGGAGCCGTCGGCTCCGCTTTTGGGAAGTCCAGAGTCGAGATCGCGCTTCTGATACAACTGGCATCACATTGTTCGCCCATGAAGCCTTGATCGAATTGGATAGAGGTCAGATCAAATGGTGTGAGGGGAACTCGTGTCAGGGCAGATCCAAGCTTTAGCTTCTCCACACTTCACTACGCGTGTAGATCACAGTTTAACACTAGGTCCCTTATGGCATCTCGACTGGGGTCAGCGCGGGGCTATATCACGATTCCTAGTTTGCTGTACAAAACGAGTAGCGATGTATTGACGCTAAGCAGCATCATTGGCCCTCGGGAGTCGGTAACGAGGATAGATGCACCGTGGAGATGGTGTTGAGGCAACCAATGCAGATCAAGAACGTGAGAAAGCAGTGCAAGTATAAGCACTTTCACAAATGGAGGTATAGTTGGACCAACTCGAGTGGTGCCTGCGGTGCCGATGAGCGGCTCCCTCATCCTCTTTTGTTAACACGCCATCTACTTCCGGTCCGCCGCTGAGAAAGCATGTGCGGAGCTTTGGAGAATGTTGAATACGGTCGCCAGCTCTATAAAGATACCTTGCAGTCATTCCCCAAACAAAGTAACTCCCATCCGAGGATTCGGCATTTCTTCTCTTAGCTCAACCACTTCCGTCGGTCCAGCTCAGACCCAGGAACAGCAGCGAAGCCCGCCATGAAAGCGCTCATCTACAATGGAGTCGGAAAGTGCAAGCTCGTAGACAAGGAGATTCCCCGGCTGAGCGGTGGCCTTGATGCGCTGGTGAAGATGCAGCGGACTACCATCTGCGGCTCCGACCTTCACATCCTGAAAGGCGACGTCCCGACATGCACACCAGGAAGAACTCTGGGCCACGAAGGCATCGGCGTAATCGAGGAAACCGGGCAAGAAGTTAAGAATTTCAAAAAGGGAGACCGGGTGCTGATTCGATGTATCACGTGTTGTGGTACCTGTCAGTTCTGCAAGAAAAGGTAAACAATACTCAGACCATTGCTGTCAAATTCTTTTTGGACTCGCTGACTTTACGTTCTTTTCTTCTAGCATGGCCGATTGCTGTGTGAAGGCGGGCTGGATTCTCGGTCACACGGTCGATGGCAGTCAAGCTGAATATGTTCGCATAAAGTATGCTGATACCTCGCTATACCATGTGCCCAACAACGTAGACGAGCGCACATTACTCCTATTCAGCGACATCCTACCAACAGGCCTAGAAGTCGGCGTCTTGCGCGGAAAAGTACAACCGGGCTCTACCGTCGCGATAGTAGGAGCCGGACCCGTCGGTCTCGCAGCTGGCCTGACTGCGCAACTGTACGCACCCCGCAAGCTAGTCTTCTTCGACATGGATGACTACCGTCTCTCCGTCGCCAAGAAAATGGGCGCCACGCATGTCTACAATGTCAAGGATATAAAAGGCACAGTCCGCGACCTTGTAGCAGAGCACATCGACGAGGCCGATGGTTTTGATGTCGTCATGGAGGCTGTTGGCATTCCCGCTACGTTCAACATGTGCGAGGATCTTGTTGCAAAGGGTGGGCATATTGCGAATATGGGCGTACATGGGAAGAGCGTGGACTTGCACATTGAGCGGCTGTGGGCGAGGAGCACGACAATTAGTATGGCGCTGGTGTCGGCACACACGATTCCAACATTGTTGAACTTGTTTGCTGCCGGTAAGATTGATGCGAGCGCCATGGTCACACACGGTATGCATGCCCATTCTTACCCCTTCTCATATACAATCTCTAGGAGGTACGTGTGTGCTGACAGCTCGCGTACGCAGACTTCAAGTTCAGTGACATCGAGAAAGCCTACGACCATTTTGGACGGGCGGCTGAGACAAAGTCTCTGAAAGTGAGCATCGAGTTTGACCCTTCCAGTGCAAAAGCGGGAGCCGAGAGGCGCGGGCAAAGATTGTAATGGTCCATTCTTTCATTCCTACGTAGAACCAGTCGACACAGCACCTCCCTTAGCACACTTCAACGTCCACTGTTTTGCATGCATCTCAAATGCTCCCCTCGAATTCGCATATTCATTAGCAATCTTGACTTCCACCGCGCTCTCCAACTCGGGGTGATCAAGTAGCGTCCTCAGGCTCATCAATATCTTCTCCATGGTGTGATTATGATGCCAGTCTTCTCCCAGCATCTTCCAGCTCACAACCCCCGTTCTGCCATCAACATTGGGATGGTAGATTTTAGTTGTGAAATTTACTTTTGGCGGCTTCTCTGGGTAGTCATCGGTGAACTGGATGTGGAAGGCGAAAGTGCCGCCTTCGTAAGGGGAGTTGTCAAGGCCATGGAGGGTGCCGATCCATTCGAAGATATCGCCGTGTTTGAGGTCGACGTGGTAGCCCTCTGCGGGACTTTTGCGCAGGCTTTGGAACTCTTTCTCGAGGCGTTTTTTGGTAGGCGTCATGATAGCGAAGTGAGCTTTGAGAGGGATAAAGTGAAGTTAGAAAACAAAAAAAAAAATCCTGAATTGATGCGACGCGTTATCGCGCGACTTAGAGGAAAGGAGTGTTGAGGTTGGTCGCGCGTTTTGGCATACGTCATGGTGCATTTACTACCACGCATTAGTCCGCGACTTCGAACCTTACTATAGCCACGATTCATAAACTGCACTATTGGAAAGTGGATCATATCACAGCGCCCGAGTCGGAACAGGAACGAGAACGAGAAGAAAGACGCTTCACTAGACGCCTCGACTAAGCTAGCCACCTTCGCAGCCAGTTCCACAAATCTTTTGATGCCAGGTGCATCAGCATCGTGATGGTACCTAATAGTCAGCTGAATATATGCGGATTCAGTTCCCTGGCGAGGTGTCGATGGTGATGCGAAAGATTTGAAAGGCATGTTGTCTGTGCGTTATGGTACTTCAGACTGGGAGGAACAACATCAGAACACGTCCTGGTGACACGATCAATATCAGTAATCAAAGATATCTGTATCAGAAAGAAGTAGTCTTGAGAAACACATCTTCCATACCCTTACAGCTGCTGCATAATGTTATTAGTCCCTCTGTAGATTAGTCGAAGATCAAATAGCGGAGCTCAGCGGGTATAATGCGAGACCTTCCTTCGCTTGCTTGGAGCTTGCGCATCACCATCCACATTCGCCGCATCATCACAGATTCACAGATCGCAGACCGATACATCATCATCCGATAAGTACACATGCTGGCAGAGGGATTCAGGCGGCGTCTCTTGAACCAGAACGGAATCTTGACCATGATCTTTAATCTGCTGCGATTGGCGATACACGTCAATGGGTGTCTCGCTCACTAGAACAGAGTCGTATCCTGGAGGCGGCGGGAGATGTTCGTAGTATTCTTGCTGTGAGTAGTCGTTCATAACCCCGTTCAAGCTCTTTTCGAAGCCATCACTGTCATCGTCTGCATCTTCAGTGAAATGATACATACCTCGTTCGTCGTTAGATGAGGCCTTCACTTGACTGGCGAACTGCACTACCTCATGGTCTTGCATGATCGATGGCAACGGAGTTTTTCCACGCCATCGTTGAGCCGATTGGACCATCCTATACGTATTTTGAGACTGACGTAAAGGGAAGTGTTGTGAATTGATGCCTGGACTCTGAACACCGCCGATGAGATTAGCTGCAGCGCGGTTATATAGCGACTTGGGGATAATCTCGACAAGATCAAGGTTCTGGTCTCTGGGTCCCCAATCTGCAGTCGCGTTCGTATACAGCTTATCAAAGTCTTCAGCATACGATGAGAACCACTCGTGCGCTAGAGCCTCCGATGCTGTCATACGCTCTTCCTCTTTGAGGACGAGCAGACCTTTGATGAAGTCCTTTGGATGATAGCCGATATTGGCCCACAACGGGTGATGAGGGTCGTCCAGGTTACTAAGATCACAGATAGCTGCGAGACCCAAGATCACTCCGCGAGGGTTAGCGTCGTACTCCGGGTGTCTGCGGTCACTGAACATCAAGTCGCCGGTAAGTACAGTAGCCGTAATTGAACCGATAGACCACATATCGACAGCTTTTGAGTAGCCATCATCGACTGGGATTGCCTTGTTAAGTCGGTGTATCTCAGGCGCCGTGTACTCCAAGGTACCGACGTAAGAGAACATTCGGTGATACTTGTTGTTTTGTGGAGGATTTTGGCTGTTTTTTCCGGGCAGGAATCTAGCACTGCCGAAATCGGTAATGATGACGCGAGCACCATGTTCAAGAGATGACATGAGTATGTTGTCCGGCTTCAGGTCCCGGTGTACGATGTCCTGATCGTGGAGATACTCTATTCCCTTCAAGACCTGGTAGATAATAAACGCAGCATGTAGACCATCAATCCGGCCGTCCTTGGACTCAATAAAGGAAAAGAGGTCACCCCCCGTGATGAGCTCTTCAAAAATGTAAATGGTGTTGTTACTCCGGAAAACCTTTTCGATGGCGATGATATTGGGATGGCCAAGGTCTTTGAGAATATCGAACTCGCGAAAGCAATTGGTAACTCGTTTTGGCAGTCGTTTCCTCTCCGATTCCTGCAAGTTTGACATTGCCAATGTGTCGTACATTTTGTCCAGTCGGATCATCTTGCATGCAAGTTGCCGCTGTGTCTCTTGATTAATGCCCACTAGTACCTTGCCGTAACCGCCCTCGCCGAGCAAACGCCCAGTAAGGAGGTAGCGCGATGCAAATGTTTGTCTCTCCCGCTCCTGAATGGCGGTAAACTTGACAAGCTCTGCTGGTATATTGGAGTAGTAGACTAAAGTGATGGTGTCAGAGATGCGTATCTCATCCCCGTCTTCCAAGAGGAAGGTGCTCTTAGGACCCATCAAAATGCCCGCATCTTGCGATGCCGTGTATTCTGAGTTACTCTTTCGGAGGTAGGTACCATTTGCAGAGAGATCGGTCGCGTAAACGAACGGGGCGATCTTAACAATTGGGTCCTGCTCATATAGAATGCAATGGATGCGCAGGTGCTTCCTTGAAATAGTGAGGTCGTCGCTCCACGAGTAACGACTGACAGAAGGATTAGAACAGGATCATATCAAGCTTAGGACACAGCGCTCACCAGAGCTCTGGATCCCTCCCAAGATAGAACTGCTCGTTCCCACACACTTCGATCGTGCCTCCGTGCGTTCCTGCATACGTTAGTTTGCTGATCATGATTCGAAAATCACCAACTCACCATGGGCATAATCACCCGCGACCTGAACATGCAGCCTTGCGACTGTCTCGCCCGCCATCTCACAACGCTACCCTACAGGAAATAACGCTGCTTCGGAATGATGTCGGTGAATGAATGAGGTTTGACGTAAGGAAGGTGACGCGGCGCGTGAACTCCTCTTGGCGCCTGTTCCAGGGCTGGGCGCTAAGCCGTTCTAGCTAAGCGAGCCCCGCACCCACCTAGGTATTTCGACCAGCTCGGCTCCTACCTTTGTTCTACACTCACGACACTCATCTCGACAGCAATGTAAGTTATATCCAGCCAGCCATGGCGGCGCTTGCGACACTCAATTGAGCGCAATGACTGCTCTTTGAGTGTACCTGCACTCGCCATCAACTACAGACTTGTCAATTGCACAGCCGCTGACCTCATACCACAGCCCGCCGACAAGATGAGAGCCAAATGGAGGAAGAAGCGCGTTCGACGTCTCAAGCGCAAGAGAAGAAAGACTAGGGCTCGTTCGTAAGTTCTCACCATCACCACTGCCAGTGCCGTCCGAATCTAACAAATGTTTCTAGCAAATAAACGTCTCGCCCCTCAATCTCAGCAATTCCAACCTCAGTTCTGAACGATCACGATAACTAAACGACACGTTTTCTACGCACGACCTTCCGACCAGCTCGCAACTTATTTGACTACATTGCGCAATCCAACCCTCAGGCTACGTCATACGGCGGATTGCGGCACGCGAGCTTTCAACTACTACTTCGGAGGGTGACGACTGTGCTGGACTGGGGAACGTCATGGGATGCTGGTCAATCGCCTGAATGGCACATTGGGTTCTCACGGGAGTTTATCTGAACACTGATTACGACGGTCACTCTAACACCGGCGAGCCCTCCTCTTGCGGAGGCTTGCCTTTGACTGATGCGTCGCCATGTGGACATGCGATAACGGAATCAAAAATGCTTCACGACAATATCGCTCCTTCTGTGTGTGATCTTGATTTAACAATTCGTGAAAATGATGCAATGTGCGCGACCTGAGTCTTAGCCGACAGGGATGCTAGGAATGTGATGCTCTCCTTCAAACAATTGTGATGCGACTTATCGATAACCAATTTTCATTGCTTACCGCCGGTTGAGAGGGATTCGATGCAAGTGTGACGTGCGAGTTCTCACCCATGCATGATCAAGAGAGATATCTCTGCACGGATTGGTTTCGCAAATGTCTCATTACTACACTATGCTACCACGGAAAGGAAAGAAAGATACCTGATATATCGTGTCAAAACACATGCAGTCATCACGTCCACAATGAAGTAAACCATCTTCCCACGGCCAACCAGTCGCATTTTACCTTGCATCAACCACCTCCTCTCAAGCCCAATCCCTCATCTCCTTACCCTCTACCTCACACTCACTCCCAGCCTTCTCATCCCGTCGCATCTGAACCTCCCTCACAACGTGTACGCTATTACCGACTACATGACCCTCAATGGAGGAAGAGGGCAAAGTCTCCTCAGCCCAGGCACGCGCATGTACACCAGTAGGCGGCTTGATAGTCGTGGACGAGGAGATCGACTCACTCGTATCGGTGGCGCAAGTATGGTTCGAAGTAGAAATCTCAGCGATACTGGGATGTGAGAAGAGGGGTAGCAGTGGTCCGTGGAAAGAAGGTCGGGCAAAGTAGCGGCGGAAGAATGAGGGTTGTGGTGGTGTGGGTGTGGATGGGACGGGTGAGGTCGAAGCGTTGTTCTTTTGTGAGAGCAATGTGTCTTGCGTCGTGATGCTGTGTAAACGGGATATGGAGTCCAGGCCTACGAATTCATGGCTTGTAAGGTCAGCGGAAGTGTCCTTCGTGGAGTCTGTGATGGTCGATCCGGTGATGGTTGATCCGGTAAGTGTTGAGCCCGATCTGCTGGACCAAAGCAAACTCTTCGCCTTGCTGGAAACATTCGAGGTCCAAGCCCTCGCAGCCGAAGTCCTCTTCGGCATCCTCCTGTCACCAGATTGAGCGTACAGGCTAGGAAAAATCCTTCCCGCCCCCATCCTCACCAATACCTGCCTATAGTGCGCATTCGCATCAACCCCCGTACCCAACAGACAAAATGTAATATACCCCGTCGCAACCTGGACCCACTTCTCGAAGCTAACAGTCCCCATGACGGGAATCTTTACGATGTTGTTGACAGTCTCGGGATCGTGGACCGAAGACCAGGAATAAGGCGTTGTGATCCATGATGATATGTCGACGAGGAGGTAAATGGAGTAGGACAGGTAGACAAGGACCACGACTAGACTAAGGATGAAGAGGCGGACGAAGCGTGATGAGGTAGTGTTGCGGGCAGCGACTAGACGGTGGAATTCGCGGCGGTAGCGGTAGAGACGGTAGATGAGCAGGGCTGTTGGGTGTGATTAGTTGGGGTCATGTTGGAGGAACAGGTGGGACTTACAAGCCCAGTAGGAAGCGAATAACATGCCGATGGTTGGCCACATGAAGCCCAAGACGACGCTAGGCCACGAGCTGTCATGGGCCGATATACATCCTACGATACCGTAGATGAAGAAACGAGCGGGTTGTACGACGTAGTAAAGGGCGATGAAGAAGCCTGGCACAACCCAACACCACACGACCTCCCAGATCTTAGCCCACATCCTGCTCTTCCGGCTTGTAGAAACTGTCATGTTATTCGTATCCATGACAATGGCGAGTTTGCGTATGACCAGAGCCACCGAAGCTGTCATACCAACATAACTACCAACTTGGAGACGAACGTGGATGTCGCACCAGACGGCACCGTCCCACCATTCCTGTACGTTGTCGCGAGGCCATATGAGTGCATTGATAGAATTGAAGAAGTTGGCAAGGATGATCCAAAGGATGAGGGAGCCAGCCGCTATGTTGGCTTGGCGGAAATGCCAGATCATAGGGGCCATACAGAGGAGCCAGGATGGGAATGCAAAAGCAGGGAAGAGAATGGCGGAGGGGTAGAGAAGGGCGTTTGGTCCGAAGAACTCTGGGTGGGCAGTCATGAACTCCACCATGGCCGAGATTGGATCCATTACAACCTCTGCGTAACTTGGTGTAAAGAGGAGGAAAAAACAGAAGAAGGTAGACAGTCTCTTGTGATTTTGTGAACTCGGAGGCCTGAATCCAGTCCAGGAATGTAACCGTCGTTGAAGATATCTCGTTGGAACCGTTGATGCTACTATCTCCAGGATAGATTGTTAGGCTGCGTTGGGATTTTAAGATATGAAAGAGATTGTAACGAGAGGAAACGGAAACAGAGTAGTAAGCAGTCGACAAGCAACGTTGTGGACTTCATCACTCCATGCTATGGCCGAGTATTATGGAGGCTCAATAGAAAATTCCGATGTCTCAAGCTTCAATACGGCTCAATAGGATCTTTTGGTCGACTTACGTTCACTTGAGTGGTGAAAGCCAATCTGCCGCTCGCATGGCATCTTTCTTATTGCGGTTGCCAACGTCAATCACAGTCTTTCTGAAACGGAACGATCCGTCGCTTCGGCACAGCGGTGCCTAGTGCTCGCAATATCTGGTTGCTGTGCTGTGGTAGTGATGGTGCTGAGACCTCGACTACTCCGCATTTGGGTTTGAATAGAGAAAGACCACGAAAAGACGACATCTGAATAGAAAACCAACAAGAAGGAGACGAGACATGTCTGTGATAAGTAACAGGAGCAATCAGAGAATAGAGGAATGGGAAAGGAGGTGTTGAGTCCCCGCACCTGTGGCATGGTTGCAGGTCGGGTTGTACGTGGCGGGTTTATCCAGATTATCCAGTCTTGCAGTGACATGCCTCCAGGAACCGGTGTTGAGGTGCCAAGTTTTGGATGTATTTGTCGCAATCGGAGTCCGAAAGTGAGTGTTGGTGGATGAGAAGCTGCGCGATGAATCGTCGCATTCAGGCAAGAAGCACCGGGCATGAGTATACCAACAAAAACTTGTGTTCATCGAATGATATACTGCCCTTGAGACTTGCACGAGTCTCTCCAGCGCTTTGTCGTCTCTATGATCCCCGCAAGATACACTGGGTTACACAGCAGTAGGTCGCCACACGTGCGGCATGGTCAAAGTGATTGCCATCGTCTGATTGCCCGGAGATACAAGGAATGGTCAATACCACTTGACAGCACCTGGACGCCGCGAAAGATTCCCGGATGAGTCTGCCAATATGTTGAAGGCTGAGCGATAGCGCATGTCGTGAGGGAGGTCGGACAGGGACCCAGCTCTACAACTGACGCAAACAAGCCATGACGTAAGACAAACGACTCGCTCCCGAGGCGTCTTCCACTACGGCACACGACCGTCTGGTTAGTCCGTGGGAGCATTACCAGAGCCTCCGCCATGCTTCCACGGCGCCTGCAGCCGTCGCGATCAGGTGATCCGCATCTCTGTCACGTCGCGCCTTCTTGAAGCGACGTCTAGGCACCGATCGACATTGCTGTCCTCCACGTTGCTTCTTCCCAGCGCCAACCAGTTCCCGGAGGTCCGTCATGGACACTGCGCCGGCCGATGGACAAGGCATTCACCCTCAACTTCGCCAGAGGATGCTGAACCGCGCCGCCACGTTTGCTGAGGGTGCGCGGCCTTCCACTCCACCTACAGCACCCCCTCGACGCCGCAGTTCCCTCGTTTCCGACCTCTCCGACTCGCGCTATTCGTTGCGATCGTCTAGCGACAGCCTGCTCAGAACGAGTGGGAGGAATGACATGGACAAACATGCGACTTCGGATGAGCCGTCACGGTGGCTTGCGCTGCCTGTTGTGGCTGCCGTCGTGCCCGCCATCATTGGGTTGACAGTAGACAACGGCGCAGACGTCGCTACAGACGTGTTGATACTGGTATTAGCGGGGTGGTTCCTACATTGGAGTGTCAAAGTACCATGGTGAGTACAGCAATGCAGTAACTACACGTGAACTCCATAGCTAACGGGATGCAGGGACTGGTACCATGAAGCGCAGCAACGACGATACCTAAACGACGATGTAGATGACGCGACATACGATGACACGATACACGAGGAAGACGAGGATGCGCCGGGAAGTATTGAGGAGCCTGCACGAGAGCCGCAAGCTCCAAAGCTTAATACTACAATCGATGCGCCAGCCTCGCAAGCGCAGAAGGAAGCCCGCGAAGCATTGAAGCGATCAGAGATGCTAGCATTTGTTGGCTGCTTCCTAGGTCCTCTACTCGGCGCCTTGCTCATGCACACCATCCGCGGCCAACTCATGCGCGCAGAAGGCATAGTATCCGACGCCAACCTCAGCATCTTCCTCCTCATCGCCGAGATACCACCCGTCAACCGCCTGATCAAGATGCGGACAGAGCGCATCCTCCACCTCCAGCGCATCGTCCGAGAAGCTCCAAGGGAGCCAGTTCGATCAGCAGACACACAACAACTTTCACAGCGGATTTCAGAACTAGAGGGTCGCGTCGATGGTGTGCAAACCACCAATAGCAATAACAACGAGGTAGACGTAGAGAAACTCAGCGCAGAAGTCCGACAAACAACCCAACTCCAACTCGATGCCCTAAACCGCGCAGTCAGGCGCTACGAAAAGAGACACATGGCGCAATCCCTGCAAATCGAAGCCCGCTTTCAAGACCTAGAAGCACGACTGAAAGATGCACTTGCCCTGGCTGCCGCAGCTGCTAGGACTGGTCAGCGACCCGGCATGATTGCTATGACGCTAAGCTGGATTGCTGGTACCATCAGCTCCATGTTGCAAGTGGCTTGGGACGTTGTCATGTATCCCTTCCGTACAGCGGTTGTTGCGGTTTCAATGGCTAAGAGTCTGTTTGTGAGAGACGAGCGGCGGGTGAGACGGAAGGGGAAGGGTGGTGGAGCAGGGCAGATGAATGGGCACATGGGTGTCGCGACAGGAAGGCTGCAGGCGAAACCTGCGCGATAGATTACTCTCCTCTATTAATACACGTATTTCGATTCTTCAAACTATAGTATTAGAGCTCGTGCTCGTTGTCTCCACGGGTGTAATGTACGCTATCGGCATAAATGTTGCACGGAGTAGCGAGAGTCGACGCCGATACCGGTAAAGACACCGAACTCCTATCACGAACCCTCGTACCACAACCACCCGGAGTCATCCGAAACAGTAACCCGAAAATGCAGGTACCGTACATACTTCGGAGGGTAACTATCGTTACTCGTCCAACCAGGACGCGCCAGAAAGTGGTCAACTCGACTTACTACAAGCTATGTAGGGCCGGCTTTATACGAAATACCCCGCCCCCACTTTGATAGCCAGAGCTCGTGGTATGGCCGTTGGCGGCCCCGATGTGACATGTAACGTAACAATCGGTGATTGCTACTAACCTGTTTGTTATATACTTTCCTATACAGTTCGCTGCTCTCCGACCTTTTTTTTGGTAATCTGATTTTCTGACACAAAATCTTTTGCAAAGGTTTGAAACGACTTGGGAAGAAAGAGCAAGGAACCAAACAACATAGAGATTCAACCATGTCACTAGAATCCGACGTCAAGATCCCCGCGGCGAAGTTTGACCGTAGCACGATTGACAAGCAGACACTCGAGTTCAACGAGAAGTTGATCAAGATTTGGGCTGATGGACCGAGATGGTATGAGGTACGCTGTGTCTTCCTCCTCTCACCCCCTTGGCCCCTCTCTCGCTCACGATGGTCGATAGGTTGGAGCCCCGGCGTACCGCCAAATGCGCTGGGAAGGCAAAACTCCCCTTGCTAAGCCCATCGTCTTGCCGGAAGGTGTAAATGGTTCTCTTCCCTCCAGGGAAGCTGGACGGGAGATCCCATATCGAGTGTTTAAACCGAGTAGTGGAAAGAGTAAGGGGATACATATGCACATCCATGGCGGAGGATGGGTGTTGATGAGCGAGGCTTAGTAAGTTGCTATATCTCTTTGTTCTTCAACGTAAGGTGTGAGGGTTGCAGTAGGAATAACTCAATCACGTGTGATTTGCTTGGTTATTCGTAGACACAGAGTTTCAAGGAGGAACGAATGGAAGAGAATCATATTTCAGGACCAATGAAAGTTTAAAGCAAGAAGAACTAATCAAGCCATCTTAGTCAAGATCCCTACTTAAAATACCAAGCCGACCACTTCGAAGTAACGGTCGTATCAATCGGCTACCGTCTCGCACCGGAAGACCCCTGGCCCGCAGGCGCAGAAGACTGCTACGACGCCGCAGAATGGCTAGTCAAAAACGGACCTGAAGTTTTCGGCGGAGAGCTCATGTTTACCGGCGGTGAGGTAAGTCTCCCTTTCCATCATCTTCTCGTCTCATTCTGGCTATGTTGGAATTGCTTGTGCTAACTATCTCCAGTCCGCCGGCGGCCATCTTGCCTGCCTTGTCGCCATGCACCTCCTCGAGGCAATGCCAAGTTTCGCATTCAAAGGCCTCCTCCTCCACTTTGGCTGCTACGACATGTCCTCCTTCCTGCCCCACGTCCTGCACCACGAAACACACCTCGTGATCGACCACGACGTGATGAAATCTTACATTGACGCCTTGCTTCCCAACACCACAGAAGCTGAGCGCCGCGACCCGTCCATTTCACCTTTCTGGGCTGATCTCCGCGGAAAGAAGTTACCACCTGCTTTGTTCACGTGTGGTAGCGAAGACCCGTTGCTGGATGACAGCGTGATGATGGGTGCGAAATGGGCTATGTGGGGGAATGAGAGCATAGTCAAGATTTATCATGGAGCGCCGCATGGATTCATTGGGTTCCCGCCTGGAACTATTAAGAGCGTGCAAGAGGTTTTGGATGACACTGAAGCGTTTGTTCGGAGTAAAATGGGTGTTTAGTGGGGATATTGGTGGGTTGCGACATGTAGATTGAACATGCTCAGCAGGTGTCTTCTAATTGATTTCTCAAGCCATATTCAACACGTAGTCAGACTTTTGGAATGTCTTGTTGAAAGATGAGAATTTGCGCCAACGCTTTTTAAACCCAAGAGGATTTATCTTCTCACCTTCAGTGGAATGGAAGTATTTCTTGAACTCGGCTCTTAGCAACACAGAAGTCGGATCATATATGTAGCCTCGACCGACAAGCTGATAGACCGGACTTCCAACATGTGCGGATTCAGCTGGATTGCATTGTCGAAGTACAAGTGTCGTCGTGGATGACCCATATATTGCCGAGCGATAGAGATCCCCCAGAAGTATGATGCGATCACCAGGCTCGATTTTCGTATCGCCCAAACCGAATGAATGCACACCAGTGCCTGGGTCTTGAAAGCAAAATAAGGTTGTGGTGTCCCCCAGATTTTGATCCAGTTTGTCGAAAACATCTTGAACATCGGAAGAAGATGGCTTTGGACCGCAGTGCGCACCATCTGCTTCAGGTATCATCGACATCCTAGCGAAATGCCGTCCAAGTTGCGAAGACATATCGTCTTCGTCCGAATCTTCACAGGAAAAAGTCTCCTTGCCAACAAGCTTATGAATGATTTTGGTGAGAAGAGCGGGGAAAATCTTAGGGATGAGCTTAGAAGACGAATGCGCTAGCATTCCTGGAAGATGATCGGATCTTTGCACAACGACAGGGTTGGATAGCATTCTGTACAGCTGCAACAAATGTGATTGTAATGATGTTGCGGCATCCTCTGCCTTTCTCGACATCTTCCATGTGACATTATAGAGCTGTTGATCTGTTTCGTCAGGGTAGTGCTTTCCAATGGGGATGTTCATCCGAATAACACCTGTTGCAAGTCGGCGAGCCTTGAGATCTACCCCATGATCACCATTTCCCAAGAGCCTCTGATAGGAAACTGGCATTGTTTGTCGAGGTGGAATCCGCCAATCCGGTACCCACGACGGCCAAGTGATCGGTCGAGGTGAGTATTGACGGGAAAACACGGCCTCCCAAATCAGCTGCGCCCCCTCTTTGTCTGCATTTAATCGAGCAAGCGCGAAAGCCTCGTAAGTTTCATCCACACTAAGCGCATAGTCAATATTCATGTAAATTTTATCGCTCTGCCCATGCTCAGCATGCTCTGTTTGTGGGTCGTCGTTTGTGCGGGGGGAATCGCCTTGTTGGGAGTCGTGATCTTCTTGGAGATTGCATCTTGCTGGTCGGACATTGGTCGCCATGCTAAACAAAGCGAATATACGATCTCGTGGATCTGTACACCCATACAGTGCGAACTTCTCTACCAAGGCCACAACGTCGGTGATCTCGGTGACTTCATCGGCTCTTGTGATCTCATCGTCGTATTCGAGTAGAGTCTGGAAGCGCGAATAGTGGCTCCAAAGTTTTTCAATTTCGCTAATGCCTCTTATTCTTACTAGGTCTTCAGGGTTGTTACAAGAAGCCTCGAGCTGGGGCTTCACTTGACAAAGCCCAGCAATGAACCGGGAGAAGGGAAGATCCGTTTCGCCGCATATCAAGCGAACCTCTAGACTGAAGACAACTTCTTGCACTATCCACAGTCTGTTAAACCAGGGAAGTTTCAAGAAACGTTGTACGCTGTGGAGATTTTCCTGTAACAATTCATCTCCATTCTGGGGCGCTCGAGATAGACGTTCTACTGTTCGCATGCCTTTTTGCTCGATTGCGGTGTCTCCGCCCGGATCGAGCCAAGCCATGACACTTCGTGCACCCCGGAATATCTGGACCATCAGAGGGATTTGGATCGCTTTTTCTTCATTATCTTTCTGATTGATGCACGCAGCATCAGCCCAAAGCAGTCGTTCGCGAGTTTCGTAGCGTAGGTATCGAAGTGCCCGATCGAGATTCTCCGTAACGTAGACCTGCATGCCGTCCTCGCCAACATATAAGGGAAACGTCAAAACTGGTTCTCCCCACGTGTACGAAACAGCGTCGTAATCTCCTTCGACATCTTCAAGTTTTGATGAAACAAAGTCTATCCGTAGGGGTGTGGTCTTGGACAAGGCTGGGTGCAGCACAATGAGCCTGATGTATTCCGGGCCCTCGAGTGCTCGATAGGCATATGCGTTCATGCTGTGCTAATTGGATCAAGCCACGAAGTGTAGGTAAAATCGAGTGAAACTTGAAGATTGTAACGCGAAAGAGTGTTGGTCAGTCGAGTGGTTGGACAGGTAGCAATCTGCTGGTGAGTAGATAGCTTACATGCGGCGCGGTTGAGTGAGGGGAACGCCCGATCCAATCATCAACGCGCCTTGTCAGATCACCTTGCATCCTCCCGTTTTTGGAGCAATAAGAGTGCGAAGTGCCGCACTTACATCTTGACAAAGTAGAGGTGTCCGGATACCGACTTTTGTTGTTAGTTCATTACGGACAGCACGAGCTCCCACTCAGTGAGGCTCGCGACTCTCTGCGATTCACTGATGTCAGTCTTTCGAGTTCTCATCGTAGGTACTCACAACTAGTCTTTCGTTCAAAAACAGCAAAGCCAAACAACACGTCAAGATCATTGCTTTCCATTCCTTTTTGTTGTGCGCTCCCACAATCGGATAAAAGGACAACCTACCGCAAGGGGTATTGAACCTAAAAGGAAACCCGTAAACTCATAGCTTTCGTGTATGCTCTCCCGAAAAAAAAGACGCCGAAGCTCCCAGCAAATATTTCCCCGACCCCCAAGAACCCGGAAATGCGATACAGTAAAACACAATAGGCCAAAAAAAAAAAGCCAAAGCCCATAAACTAACACCAGAAAGCCGAAGCTCACACACACCAGGCGCAGAAACGAGACACATCCACCACTGCCATGCACCTCTTTCTCTCTCTCACATATACACATTTTCTCTTTCTCACATTCACCACCTCTCGCGCATCTCTCTCCCTCCCTCCCTCTCTTTCTCTTCAATTTTCCTAATAAATCTCCCCACCCTCCTCTTTAGGCTTATACATAATCGTCGTCAAAAACTTCTGCTTATACCTCGTCGTCGCACTCGTCGCCAAGATATTATCTTTGATACTACTCGTCGCCAAATGATTCAAAACAGTATGATTCGGATGAATCAACACACTACTATCATCCTTCATCGGCGTCGTCCCATTCAGAATACTCTTGCCCAAAAACCCAGGAAGCGTAGGTGGCGTAGGCAAGTTATTCGTCATGGCATTTGCACGGGCAAAACGGGAGGATTCTTCGGGAGCGTCGAGGTCGAGGAGGTAGCGGGGTATGTTTTGGTGGTATTTCTTGGTTGGCTCGGGAACGGGCGGTTTGGCGGGTTCGATAGGGGGTGCGGTGACGGTTGGGATGGGGTTTGCGGTTGTGGGGCCGGCGGTTGCGTTGAGGGGTGGGGTTGGTGGTAGGACTTGGGGCGGGTACATGCCAACAGGGGCTTCGCGTTCTTGGACGGGTGTTATGGAGTCATCTAGAGGGTCGTTTGTCGCTGCGGTGGCGGCTGGCGGGCTGGCTGGGAGGGGTGTGAGTTCTGGGTAGGGGACTTCGATGTAGTTTACGAGGATGTTGGTGTAGTCTACGGCGGTGGGAAGTTTGTCGGATGTTCGCATGTCGTTGTCGACGAGGAAGGTAAGGTGGTGAGTTCCTGGAGTGACGGATACGTAGGCGGAGAGGGCATCTTTCTTCTTGCTGGGTCCGCTATAGAGTGTCAATATTGCCGACGTGCAGTGTAACATCAAAGGAGGCAGTAATCGAATACATTCCAAGCCTGCTGGGAATGATTGACCGAGTCTCAGCCCGAGTGGAGCTAGGAAGCCACCAAACGGGAGAATGCAGGCAACGGGTAGGTGCAGGCAGATGCAGGCAGAGAGAATGAAAAACGTGGTTCCACCTCTGCAACCCCCATCCCCTGCATCTACCCGTGCGGCTGATGCAGGCAAACTCCATGCTCCGAGACATTCCAAGGAAATCGGTACCACTTACTTGCGATGCAACTTGTACTTGCGATTCCAGCCCGCAAAAGTTCCCGTAACATATACGCGCTCCCCAGGACCTTCCCACTAATTCCCCCCAACGTCAGCATAAATCTCCTTAAACACCAACCACCACTCTAAGCAGAATCGGGAGAAGATTCAACATACCTCAATCAACGTAGGAACCGTAGGTCTCCCCTCACTGCCTTTAAACTCTTCGCCCAAATCCCCATCCTCGTCTTCCCCAGCCGTCGTACTGCTCACCATGGAACTGCGCCGCGGCAGCATACCATCGGCATCGCTCTCGTGCACAGGTGTCCATATTTCACTAACCCCGTTGAATCCACTGAGCTCCTGCGGCGCTATGATGGGGCTGCCGGGCGTGTGCACTTCCTCCTCGATAGGCAGGGGCAGGCGCGGCGGGCGGGAGAACTGTGAGGCCGAGGCTGGAATGAGGTAATCGGCGGTCATGGAGGCGGAGGTTGGTGATGGGAGGTTCGAGGGAGACGAAGCGCGGGGGTCTGGATGCGAGGCAGACGATGGGACATCGACGGGGAGGGTAGGCGAGGGTGGGCGTGCGGAGACTTCGGGTGCAGCTTCAGCTTCAGCTTCGACAGCTTGTTGTTGCTGAGCTGCGGTATCAGGTATAATGGCAGCGGCGGCAGGCTGTGACGGCGGGGTGGTGTTCGCATCGCGGGGCGAGACATGGTGCTTGTCTTTATCCTTGTGGCTGTGCGCGCCGCCCTTCTGGCTGCTCTGCTCGTTCCCCATGGTGTCTCCGGTCCGGGTGCTGTGGGTGGTGTTGTACAGGTCCTGAGCAGCGCGCAGCTGGGTGGTGACGGCTTTGGTGCTAGTCCCTGCCGTTTGCGCCCTCCCACGCGAGATGGGGCGGGCCGACGTGGGATGGCTCTCAGCGTTCTCGAGGCTCACGCTGGGAGCTGCAGGCGCTTTGGCTGCACTCAGTGCCTGGATGGATTCACGGCGGCGGGCCGAGTGGTGCTGGCTGTGTGGGGGGTGGAGATGGGGGAGGTGGTGGTGGTGGTTATGCGGTCGGTCATGGCCATGTGATGCAGTCACGTTGTGGTGGTTGCCCGCGGCATTGTTGGTGGGCGATTGCGGGTTCGACGTGGGCGTCGTCGACCGCGAATTCTGGTTCCCCATCACAGGCACGATGAGTGCATGGGTAGATCACGACAGATAGAGGTCAGAGAGCGTGCCACCCAGGTGTCAAGCTATTACTAGGCCGGCCTACTTGGATGGAGCTGCAGCGGCACACAGGGGTCAAGATTTCCATGCCAGTCAATCGCCGATAGCCTCCAACCCGCACGAGCCAATGACACCCATCGTGGGGCGAGTCGGCCCTGTCCAGCGTCGCCTTAGCATCCCACAACCACACCGACACATTCACGCGTCGGCCGCCATGGACGCGCGAACGGTCCTCGACATTGCCACGCGTGTCTCAGTTGCATTGGCACGCGTAGTCTGGTTTCCCATCAGTAAAGCCATCAATTTAGTCATCATACTATTGCTGCCATTCTACAACGTCATCACTTTCTTCCTACTACCGTTCATCCATCTTGGACAGGCAGTCATCAGAGTGCTGTCCATACCATTCAGCGTCAAGTGGTTAGAGAGAATAGAGGTACTCGATTTGTCATCTCCTTCCTATATTGATACTGATTACACAGACACTATACGTCTACCTCGGAACAGCCAGCCTCATAGGATGCATCACCGGCGCCGTCCTCTTTGTCATCTTTAGGTTTCTGTCGTCAACTCTCAAGATCGATGCACCCGTTGTTCCTAGAGAGCCTGAGAAGGGACGAACAGCCGCGGAGTACAGAGCTGCACGACGCGTGAAAAAGGAGGATTCCATCGACCATTCACCCAGTGCAACCCCTGTAGTGTTGAAAAAGGTGGCTGGGCCTCGCAGGCGAGGTCTGCTCTCGCAAGCCATCATTGAAGAGGAGGATTCAGACTTTTGAACACGGTCAACGCGGATCGACGGCGTTGTTAGACATGTTCATATCAGATACCAGAGTAGAATGTCCAGAATCTTTCCAATGTGAATCTGGTTGTGAACTGGGTCCGCAGTGTGATGGTGTTGCCGTTTGACTCAGGCCGAAATCGAATCTGTTTATGGTTTTTGTGCCACCATCGTCCTTTGCATCGATCGATAGCAGATCTAAGTCGGTTGGTGTGAGCAGGGTCGGCTTCTTTCGTACAGGTTCCGTTTGTAGTTGCAAAGGCATTCCGGGTTGTTGGTTGCCACTTTGCCGACTTTGCGGACTGGAACCAGTCAGTACACGATCTAATTGCTTGTTGCATTTCTTGGGTGAAACGTACGCTGGGGTGGCACCTTCGTTCTCGTCAGTACCGACGATGGTGAGCCAGTGAAAGACTATGGCAGCCCATGTGACTGCCATGTTTGCATCAGCAGGGCTCGGTGGCTGATAGCAGCGAGCATACCATCAAAGGTGCATAGAGTGAGGCAGATCTAGGAACAAGATGTTAGATTGAGATGCCTCGTTTGGGTTATCGAGATCTGGGCTTACAAAAGCTAGTTCTTTCCCAACCAAAATGCAAATAGCCGCAAGATTACCGGCAGTGGGGAGAATGACCAAGACACATCCAATCAAGGTCTTCTGGAGTAGGGTTTCGACTCTCTTGACGAGCGCTTTATTCGATCGATGAAGGTCCATGGTGGCTTTCTGCTGTACTCGACCCAAAGTCTTGCTGATGCACAGTGTCACCCGGTTTACAACACCAGTGCCAGAGCTTGTATTATCCTTGACCAGAGGGCTCAGAAGATAGATGAAAACGGCTGTAAGGTAAAGGTTGATGACAATGTCGCACGTCAACAGCGGGATGGCGGCGTAACGCTGGAGACCTATACGGCAGCGCCCATCCACCTCTGAAAGTACGTACTTGGGCGAGACGATGCCGGCGATACAAATGGCGCCCAAACACACAACTATAGTAATCGTGCTGAGCAACCATAATAAGTCTTTATATCGGGGTGCGTAAGGAGCCCGTAGTACGTGAGCCCGCTCGACGAGGAAGAGATACCTGCAAGTCGTGAATGTCAGCAGAAGCCAAGACAATGTCCAGACGGCTTGTAAAGACCATCGACTGACATTGATACTTTGCTGGCTGCATAGAACATAAGACATAGCATTACCGAAGCTTTGCAGCTACCATCCGTGGTAAGACCGAGGCCATTGTTGACGACCGCGGCGGAGAAGACGAATCCGATAGAAAAGGTATAGAGTGCAAAGATGTAGATCTGCGTCAACGTAAGGCGATTCGCTGACTTGCTCAGGAGATGTATGCGATATCCTGCTCGTAGTGGTTAACAGATGTTCAGAGACGATGCATTCTGAAGTGAGACAAACCGACAAGCCCCGAAAGCACACATATACAGAGTTTCGACAATACGACATAGATTGTGCGGTCTCCTCTGGGTTCGCCATAGACGACTGGGCTTTCCAGTGGTAACGGTAATTCAGAGGAGATTGGCGTTGTAGAGACGACCGCGGCAAAACATGTCCACACCCTCGCGATGGCAGTCATTGGGGTCAGGCGTTATGTTGGTGCGCTGACAAAGTGAGGTTTAAGTAGAGTGAAGCATAGCTGGTAGGTATCGATAGGTCGCGGGCTGTTCAAGGTACGAAATCAAGCAACGTGAGAGGACTAGGGGTATCGCATCTTCGGATTGCGACTGCACCATGGTTAAATTGGCGCGTCCCACCTCTCTTCCCTCGCACGCGACATGGCAAGAACTACAACAAGACAGAACTGTCATCTCACTGCAGTCGCACTCTCCCGAAGAGGAAGTAAAAGCCCTTTTGGTAAGATGATCGCACCTTGGCCCGCTACCAACCAGTTGCATCTAGCATGGACATCTTCCTGCTGCACTGTTAGTCCATTGGGTTCTCACAGTGCTTCGACAGCTCGAAGATACAATGTCATATGGCACTAGTAAGGCGCGACTAGATGAACAACCTCCAGATGGTAGCACGGATCGGAGAAAGTTGTTTACGAAGCCCTTGAAAGAAATCCATGGCATCAATCAGCCATATAGATATAGATATCTGGTACATTTGACAACTATGAGGCTATTTACATGCCCCCGCTACACTATGCTTCTGTAACAGCGCCACCATCTTTATTCTGCCTCTGTCTGAAGCTTGCTGAAGTGCTTTGCCAACGTCAACATCACTACCTCTTTCTAGTAACAGCTCCACAATCTCTGTGTGATCCTCGTATGAAGCTGCCTGAAGTGCGTTGCCAATGTCGGCGGCGCCCTTATCCAGCAGCAGCTTCACGACCTCTTTGTGGCCATAACGCGAAGCTCTCTCAAGTGCGTTGCCAATGCCAGCACCCTTGTCTAGTAACAGCTCCACGATCTCCCTGTGGCCATCTACACAAGCTGCTTCAAGTGCATTGTGATAGGATCCAGTAAATATATTGCCATAAGGTCCACCTTGGACGTTAATGTCAACGCCCTTGTCTAGTAGTAGTTCCAAACATTCTTTATGGCCTTTGTATGAAGCTGCCTGGATCGCGTTGCCAAGCTGTCCACCCTGAATATTAACGTCACCGCCCTTTTCTATTAGCAGCTCCAAAATCTCTTTATGACCATTGCGTGAAGCTGCCTGGATCCCGGTGCCATAGAAATGACCCTTGGCGTTGACGTCAGCGCCCCTGTCTATTAGAAACTCCACGATCTCTTTGTGGCCGTCAGCTGAAGCTTTCTGCAGTGCAGTGTCGCCTTCGACAGCTATCGCGTTAACGTCGGCCCCCTTGTCTAGGAGCAGCTCCAAGATCTCCTTGTTGCCCTTGGATGAAGCTACTTGGATTGCATTGCTCTTGTATGCAGTTAGGGCGTTGACTTCAGCGCCTTTGTCCAGTAGCAGCGCTACAGTCTCTTTATGGCCTTCATAAGTAGCTATGTGGAGCGCGGTTTCGCTAGCTTTCGCCGCGTCAATGTCAGCGCCCGCTTCTAGTAGCACTTCGATCACCCCCGAATGCCCTTCTCTTGCTGCTATATGCAGTGGGTTGTAAACGCCAGCGCCAGTACTGTCGACCAAGGTAGAGTCTCCATCGAGTAATAACTTGACCAGCGTCTCAAAGCCATTCCCAGAGGCCCACTGTAGGATGCTCTTGGCGGACGAGTTCTGCGAATCAATCTGAAATTTTCCAGATGCGATCGCACGTGCGATTACCCTGTCATTGTGAAAGTCAATTGCATTCCCGACAACATCTTTTGACTTCGAATATGTGAGGTTACGAGTTGCATGGCGCCGGTCTGGCCTATCTTGAACCTGCCGTCCGCCTACTGCTGTAACAAGATTACTATATTTCGGTTGCACCTCAATGGATTCCAGAAACATCTCGACGGCCTCTTTTCTGTTCATAGCGACTGCAGCGAGAAGAGGACAACCGTAGCGTTCGTCCTCAACCTGCATACAACAGCTAGCTGAACCAAGAACTCTGATGAGATTCACCATATTTAGCTCAGCTAGTATATAGAGTAGACTGACACCTTGCTTGTGCCTCCGGATCTCGTGTTTCTCGAGCAGATTGTCGAGCTTGACCCATTGGAGAAGCGGAAAGCTGTTGAGAAAGTCCGTCTGGGAGATGCCTCCATCTTCTGCCGTATCCGCATGGTACAGCACATTATGGACCGCATATTCTAGAAAAAGGAATGTCTCGGCTGCTAACTTGCGTAGATTCTTTGACGATGATGAGATTGCTGCTGGTAGCTCATCTGGTAGCATCAAGGGTGTGGCAACGTCGATGCTAATGTAGTTGAGACAGCACTGCTTCAGTCGATCATGGCTTTGGCCTTGAAAATTGTCTGCGAACTCAGGCCAGATCTTGCTAAGTCCATTCTCCTTGAGCAGGAAGTCTCGCACCGACTCGTGTATGAACTGGACTTTTTTGTTCTTGGTTTTGGTAATCTCAGTAAGACCCTTGGACGATCTAAGGAGAAATTTTCTGATCGTTTCAAGTGTGACTTCCTGATCATGCTGAGTGGCGAGTGCATCAGGCTCAGTTCCTGCAAGGATCGCAAGATACAGCTGCTCCGGTTGTAATGGTTGTTTAGCAAAGAGTACCCACTGCAAGCACAATATTAGTTCGTCCTTGTCGTTCGAGTCGCGTGTGAGTATGTCCTGAAATAGGGCGTGTAGATCGGCGGGGATTTGTTTCAATCTTCGCTCCAGAGCATGCATCCGGCCGCCATCGTACTCTTTATTCAGGATGTCCACCACAAGCACAATCCACATGAATACACCGGAACTCTTCTCTTGCAGATCCTTTCGGATCTTTTGTGCGGATGCGCTGATCCCTATCTTCAATGTACTCTCAAGGTAATTGTTGATGTCCTGGGTATGGCCTTCTTGTCCTTCAAGCACTAGAGTTATGCCTCTCCGAATCGTGACTTCAGGATAGTGCCTACTCGAAAGACATACTCGAAAAGACCTGCCAGATGAGACTGCGAGCTCGCCAAGGTTTTCGAAGAACGAAATCATGTTCCGAACCTGCCATTGTTCGCACTCATCCAGTGCATCGATGAAGCACATCACAGGCGTGTCTCCAAGACTCAATACAGCCTGCTGGAGCTGGTCTTCGAGCGAGTGCCTAGTCCACTGATAATCTGCGCTGATACTCGAGGGTACCAGACTTAGCGAACCGGAATTGCACTGTAGTGTAGGGATCTTCTCAAGAAGCTGCAGCAGAAGCGACCTATACATCCCAATGATAGTCTTCTCGAGAGTCTCGCCTCGCGCGTTGAAGAAAAAGGCGATCACAATGCTGCTCTTCCTTGATTTACTGGCCTGGCCGAAAGCAAACTTCATCAATGTTGACTTGCCGGTTCCTGGTTTTCCTTTGATCCACAAGAAGCCGTGGTGATGGGATAGTCTCGTCGGGTCGAGCCATTCAGTGTGCTCCGATTTTCGTAACAACCACTTGCATGTCTTGGCATGGGCGTTTTTGATGGTTGCATAGCGTGCGTCAATTTGATCGAACCGCAGCGAATCCATGAGAGCTTGCCTCTTTCCGTTGTCTGAGGGCGAACTTTGGTCCTGCTTAACCTCGGTTATCTCTTTCCGAAGCCTCCTGAACGCCGCTGCCTGCAATTCTCCGTATATTGGAACCATGCTGACGCCAAATATCCCAAGCAACGAGTATGCCCGGTCTTCTTCCTTTTTTGTAATACGAGTCGCAGCCCAAGACATGCGGTCATCGACAGAAAAGCTATGCAGGGGGGCTCCTCGAAGGGCAGGGATAGGGATATGTGTGACGTCGTGGATGTGTTGCTCTAGGCTGAACTTGTCACCAAGCAGCTCTCCATCGCGAGAGAAAAAGAGGACGTTGCGAGGAGCAAGCAGTTCTTGAAGTGTCCAGCCTCGAGTGAACCATCTGCTGTTCCGGAAAGCCGACATCCAAGTGACACTGGGCATTTCGTGATCAGGCGATTCGCGGCCGCCTCGTCTCTTTTTCGTCGTAACATCTGCTAGGTACACGTAGCATGTGGCAGAATTCTTGTACCAACGGAACATGGATGTGATAGCCTCTGAGAGCTCTGCGCTGCTTGACTTGTCGATGCAGCAAGTATCGACCCAGAAGTGCTCAAGACCGTCTTTGGCAGCCTGCTCAGCACAGAACTTTAACTTGGCATAACCGCTTTTCTCTCTCCCTGTCTCATTGCGCAAGTCGTCATAACTTACTTCGTCCTCGTTGTTTTCACTCCAAGTATGCGAGAGTATCGCATACGGCGGCCCGGAGGTGTTTTCATGACTGACGAGGCTGAAGCTGCCGTTGGCCTGTATTTGCAAAAGCCGCATCGAGAGGCATTCGAAGCAGGCGGTAGGTCGAGTATTGAGATGTATATCAAAGCGTTCTTGTGTCACTTTACGACAGAGAGAGGAACAGGCACTGTAATGTGTGTTGTCGAAGGAAGGCTGAAGCGCGCGAGCTGAGGGTATGAGGCGGACAGGCAGAGTGGCTTAGACCACGAGGGGTCTGACCGCTCGTGCATATTGGGGGCGCGAATGAGCTGATACGTGCATCGCTGCTGTATGCCAGTACTTTGATTTCATGACTACCTATGAGTTGTGCGAGAATTCATGGTTGTAGAATTCTCAACGTATTTGAGGTGTTGATGTCGTTCTAGCAATACCACCGACGGGGTAGTGACGTTCATGGTGCATAGGCAAATGCCTTGTGCCAAGCAATCGGCTGCGCCACATGAGGCGCTTTCTGCTTCAGCCCTCAATCACTGCCTAACGAAGGATGATCAAACCACCTCACTATGAATCTGGGTCATTAAGTCGCAATCGATATGAATTTTACTCGATCAATTTTCTATCATTGTATTCATTGTATGAAGCTCAAGCTTCATACCCCCAGCATTCTCGCAAACAGCCAATGATAGCACAGGCGGGTGAGCGGCACGGTACTGTACCGGATGGCTTGGGGAGGAAACGAATCAGTAGTGCGATTACTGGCAGACCTTGCAGCGGACATCGCGGCGAAAGACAACCATGAAAAACAACATCCGAGTTCATGCTCTCTAAAAGATCAAAATACAACGAGTCGTGATGGAGTAGTCTAAGCAGTGTCTGTGTAGGAAGTACCCTGAGTAACAAGACTGCGCTAAGCCAACCAGGGCTGCTTGTAGGTGGAGCCTCGCAATGCGCAAACCGGAAATCGATTGTGCAAGGGAGTGCACTTTTGCCGTGGAGCTATCTACGTCTGAACGTTCATCGTCATTGTGTAGACCAGTCTTGGTTCGTACGTCATGAAGCTCGCTTCCAGCCGCGAGGTCTCTCGAACAAGTACCAGGATCGCGACAGCAGTTTAGGTTGCAATACCAGTTCAAGTAACAACCGCGACATACTACTCACACCCCACTGGCTGCAGTCGAACACTCGACTAGCCTACCATAGCTGGGTTTTGTCCAGTTCGGTGGGCCATGCTCCACTAACCGCGGTTGTAAAAGCAAATTTGCCCGCCAAACACCCTAGCAACAGCTAGTTAGGCGTTGTAGTACGCAGCGATTGCTGGCTTACCGCGGGTAATGCGCGGCTTCTTGGTAGACGTAAGTGAACTCTTGTGCTACTCTTAGCTGAACGCGTAAGAAGGTGGGAAACGTGTGGGAAGCGAATGTGGGAGATGCAGTGTGCTGCAAGGGTGCGTCATAGGCGGGACGGAAATGCCTCACGACACAGCCTCTCGCGACTAGGACTGAGTGTAGAGCTTGGTGCGAGAGTGTGTGAGATGAGGCTGTAGGTGCTGACTAGACAGTGAGATTGAAATCGGGCATGGTGGAGCAAGGCAACACGACAGGACATTCACCGCAACGGTCGAGGCCGGTGTGGTCGCATCTCGCACCGTGTTCACATGTGAAGTGCCTGGAGGGGGCAAGAGCGTCCCGCGCTAACGTGCGTCTGGAGATCGGCCAGGCACAGGGGTCTGCGGGATAAGCGAGATTGGGCAGTCCGAGCACTGCCTCCTTCTAGAGCACGCGCAGCAGACGCTCGTCTTTTGTCTCACGCCTCTGCTCTTCTTCTCTCCCTCTCCCGCCAAGTACTAGACGGACGTTGCTGCTTGACGGATGCTTGATTTGTACCTCTTTTAATACCACATCTCTATACCGCTATCGCGACTTCAGCTTTCTTCCACCAACACAGCCCGTGCACGACGCTCTCCCAAGGGAAAGGAGACAGAGAACAACAACAGCAACCATGCGGAGAGGCGTCACCATTTTCCTGCTCGTCACCATAGTCGTCCTCGGCTTCGCGGTACACAGCGTGTGGACACTGCTCGGTCTTCTGATCGCTTCTGGTCGCGAAGATGCTATTCTCCGCGGAGAGCTCCCTGCGCCCAACTCGAGCGCTATCAATGAGACGCCGCAATTGATTCCCAAGATCATTCACCAGACGTACATCAACGAGAGCATACCGGCGCACTGGAAGGGCCCTCAACAGAGCTGCTTGGATCTCCACCCCGACTACGAGTACAAGCTGTGGACCGACAAGAAGTCGCGCGAGTTTATCGCTGCTGAGTATGTTGTAAACCACCAATGCGATAAGGCGTAATACTAACCTGCTCAGATACCCATGGTTCCTCGAGACCTTCGACGGCTACCCGTATCCCATTCAGCGCGCCGATGCCATCCGATACTTTGTTCTGCACCACTTTGGTGGAATCTACATCGACCTTGACGATGTACGTACAACTTCCTCTATCAACGACACCAATACTAACAATCTTAGGGATGCAACCGCAGCCTCGACCCTCTCCTCGCCTACCCAGCCTGGGTCCGCCGCACAATTCCCACCGGAATCTCTAACGATGCCATGGGCGCCGTTCCTCGCCACCCCTTCTTCCTCAAGGCCATTGACTCTCTGACCGACTACAACCGTCGCTGGCCCCTCCCCTACATCACCGTCATGGCATCTACCGGTCCCCTTTTCTTGTCTCTCGTCTGGCGCCACTACAACAACGCTTCCCCAGTCGACGAAAACCGTGTCCGCATTCTCTTCCCCGAGGAATACAACAACCACCCTTGGTCCTTCTTCACCCACCACCTTGGCAACAGCTGGCACAGGACAGACGTCAAGATCATTTTCTGGCTCGCCAAGCACTGGTTGCTGGTCACGATCCTTGGATTCGTGGTTGGCTTCACAATCTTGGGTATGCTGTACAAGTTCTTTGTGCTCAACAAGCGATCAACTGGCCCCGGCAGCCCGAAGATGCGCCTCTTCAACCAGAGGATGCCTTTCTACCGCCGCATCAGCCAGAAGAGAAGCTTCGAGCTGGACGATCGCCATGAGGTTTAGGAAGGGAACTGTTGAGAACAGTTTTGCGCATTGCATTGTTTGAGCGTTATGTCCGTATCACGTGTCTTGCATTTCACCGGAGTTTCAGTCGAATCGCGGCCGCCTCGCACTTTGGCTTTCTTATTCTACACTTATTATCTTTTTTTTTCGCTTCTATCCATATTATTTGATCGAGGGTAGAATGCCTTCCTAGCTTGATTTAACTGCTTTGTGGGGAAAAGTCCAAGCAATACATGGGCGGGGCAATGGTGCTGTTGGCACACATTGGAAGAGGCTGGACCGCTGTCGTGGGATTTGGTTGTTGAGGAAAAGATCCCTGGGGTATCATCATAGAAGGACCGGACCGGGACCGGCACAGTCTAGAAAAGACCGAAGAGCTCGGTTTTGTTGGAGACACTGTTGCATGTAGATATGTAGAAGAAGCTTTATTGCTTATGTTAATATGAAACGTACCTGCATCATTGGAGATGGCTACATTGAGCTTCCGTGATTAGTGATCTGGAGAATATAGAATACATTGACTCAACATGGATTCTCTTCTCTCAGCATTTGATTCTCTATTTCATATCGCACGATGTCTTTCTTAATCAGGTAGCTGATTGGGAAACGTCAATTGTGGATTCCATTCTACTTTCAACCCCTTACCAGGGAGTGAAAAAAATATGCGAACAGGCGGGTAGGGCAATACGCGTTATACGAGCCTATCCGCGATTGGCCGATATGCAGGTGAGAGGTGGGGAAGGCGCAGGGGAGGCGGAAAGGTACACGGTAGACGGTAGACGTCTCATGTAAGATTGGTGGCAGTCTTATGTCAGAAAGATGGCTGTATCGTGTGCCCAAAATAGCGGCTTGTGAGGAGGTGGACGTCTCGTGTAACGGCTGTGATAGTCTCCTCGCACTTGTGCCTGATGGATCTTATGGCTGAAGCCTTGGGTTAAACACTGGTCGAAAATTGAAATGGCTTAGTCTCGTGTGAAAATCGTTCAAGTGTTTTTGAATCTGGATATGTATCATCATTCTTTATTGCGACTTCTCATACGACAGCGCGTTATCGCCTTCCGACTGGACAATCGCCACAATGTGAGACGCGTCTTTAGAGAGGCTGTGTAACGTTGCTGTTCATTGGTTGGAGTGCATCCACATGTTGAGCAGACTCTGGATTTTGACCTGATAGAACTTCATCGGAATTGAAAGAACAAAAACACGTTCCGGACATGATGGAGTCTTGGCAGAGTGGGCAATACGCGTTACAGGAGTGTGGCCGGGATCAGCCGGCACTCCCGCCTCGCTACATCCTCCCTGGTCACCGGCTTAACCCTTTGCGACAACACATCAGAGTCGCGAGGACCTCGCTGTTGGTAACATGTTCCTGGATGATGCGCAACAGTGCATGAAGGTTATCGACCATCGACAGCGCGAGATCATCATGTTGCTGCGTCGACCTGCTCTCGGGCCAATGACGCCAGCCCGCCACTTCCGTAACCGTTACAAGCCTTCCGTCATCGTTCAGCATCTGCGCAAACAAGCAGCCATTCAACTTTGGAGCTACGCAATGTTGGAACTTCGCCTCTTCACTCTAAGTTTAGAAGTTGACAGCCGGTACCCGTCTTTCAGATCCACTTCTTTCTCATATCCTGATCTTGTACCTGACATCTCTTCGTCTCTCCTCACATCACCTTCCATGGACGCGACTTGATCACCTGCCACGTCTACAACCAAATTACACCCTCTACGTCACACATTCGGAACCTCGACCGACTGAACACCACCAACCCTGAGAATGGTCGGAACAACCCTTCAAATGCGCGAGGGCGCCGAGCTCGTTGGAGAACACGGATTCCGATACCTTCTTGTCAAGCCCCTCGGCCAGGCCAACGTATGGGTCGCTGTCGACGCGGCTTCCCAAGAGAAAATCTTCATCGTAAAACAGCCCGGCGACGATGACGTCGGATATGGATGGCCAAAGTTTCAACATGAGATGATCATGCACGAGCTTCTCAAGGGCATTCCAACAATCAGACAACAAGTAGACCGTATCCCACCCACCAGGGGTGGCCCGCCACGAATTGTGCTCGAAATTCTCCAATCTACCCTATGGGATGCACGAAGGAAGCGCCAGTTCAGTGACGTGGAGCTCAAGGGCATCATGCGCTCGGCATTGTTGGGCCTGCGAGACGTACACGAGCGAGGTCTGGTGTATGCAGGTACGTTTACATGCAGTATTCACCTCAAATAAGCCAACACAGCTAACACGAACAAGACCTCAAAATGCAGAACATCCTCCTCAGCGGCTTCGAAAACGAACCTAGTGCTAATGCAAAGATCGGCGACGATCGCATCACCGCCAAACTCGGCGACCTAGGAATTGTCATGGAGCCAGCAAAAGGCCTCGTTCAACCCATCGTATACCGCGCGCCCGAAGTGTACTTCCGCAACGAAATCAACCAACCAGCCGATATCTGGTCCTGGGGCGTGATTTACTGCCAGCTCCTCGAAGCGCAAGCTTCATTCAACAAATACGGTCTCTACGACGAACTGCTGCAGGGAAATTCAGGCCAGGGCCAGAAAGAACGTTCAGTTGAACGAGCTATAGCACATGACTTTGGACTGGGCGCCTTAGATTACTATGATGGGTGTCGACTTCCTTACCAGGACCGCTCACATCATGAAGGACAACACTGGGAACAACTAAAAGCCAAGGGTGTGCCGGAGAAGGAAATCAAGTTCCTGAGCTGGGTCCTCAACCCTGTCCCTACAGACCGGCCCACAGCGCAGCAGATTCTGGATGCGGGCTGGTTCACCATGGACACGGCCAAGACGGGCAAGATTGCCGACAAGTTGGAAGCGAGTGCTCAGGAGTCGAGACGCAGGAACATTCAGAGGAAACGCAGTGAGCCTTTGTTCACGTACTCGGCGGCGAAACAGCAGCCGACGGGATTGTATACGAGGGAGCCTCCTACCACATTTTCTTCCACGCATACTTCATCCAACACTCCTTCGTGGTCTCCTACACCTTGGCAGCCACAGTCGTCGCAGTCGTACTCGCATCTGCCACCTCAATCCCAGTCGCAACAGCCGTCGCAACCGCAGGGACAAGGATACCAGCCTACGCCATACCAGCCCATGTCTTTCAAACCCGTTACTGTCCAGGCGAGCGAGGAAATGGGGAACAAGGCAAGGCCTGTTACGCCGAGATCTAGTACGCAGAAACCGAGTGGCAGTACGTTTTTGAACTTTGGCTCTTTTATGCGTTGAAGAGGCTTATGGTGGGCTAGGTGGAAGTACCGCTGGAGATATTGCGATGGTGGTTTGGAGCTTGGGGTTGTAAGTGTACTGTAGTTGAGAAGTTATGTGTGTACAGGAAAGAGAAGTGGAATTGAATCCGTTCATGAATTATGTTTTCTTGTTATGGAAGGTTGGTTTGATGGAAGGTGGAGTACTAGTATATTCTGGTATCGTTCTAAACTGTTTTACTGGCTAAGATAGCATCGACGAATTTCCTAGTCTCTTCACCGATGCGATCGGGGTACTCCTGCGGGAAATTTCCAGAGGGCCCAAGCCCAATGACGTTCGTTACACTCATCCATTCAGGATACCCCCTGACTTGGTTAAGAATGGACGACGGCAGTTTTCCATCACAGCCTTTGAAACTACACCCGAAGTGCCATGATGCTTAGGGATACCTTCAATAAAGGAACTCTGCTCAAGAATCATGTCACGCTCAGTGTCTAGATAGCGCATCTTGCTAAACGTTTCTCAACCAGCAAAGCCGTCTGGGCTAAGCAACATATTGACAGATCATCCAAAAACTGGTCTAGAGATACGCTGCTCGTTGTTCCGCGCCCAGGTCCATATCCCAAACAGTCTCACACTAACCTATCAACGTGGCTCGATTGGCTGTCGGAACATGGGTTGAACCAGACGTCTTCATGGTATTGCCAGCAATACCATCTGGCGCGTTGACGTGGACGAGGACATTTGCAATCGCGTCTCCGAAGTCATGAATATAGCACCCTCACGTCTCCTCAACGGCGTGACCACTCTGGATACAAATGCCGGAATGGTTCTCATCGCTGACTCGGAACTCGGTCTAATTTGGCGCGTAGATACAAAGAGCTTGACCTACGAGACTGCTTTACAGGATGGCACGATGGCACCAAGGGAGACTTTGAACCGCCTGATCGGTATCAATGGCGTGCGCGTCTGGAAGGATTACGTGTACTACAACAACAGTCTCCTTCAGCTTACATGCCGTGTACGCATGGATTGAGCCACTGGGCAAGCCGGAGGGCCGTACGAAGTCATAGCTCAAGGCGTTTTGGGGGATGGTTTTGCTGTCGATCAGGATGGTACGGTATATGTCGCTGAGATGACTGAGAATGTTGTTACGCGTGTTCAATTGGATGGTAGTCAGGCAGTTTTTGCCGGCAACCTCAATTCTACACATGTAGCGGGCGCGAAATCAGCTGCATTTGGGAGAACAGAGAGCGCTCGCAGTGTCCTTTACGTTACTACCAATGGAGAAATCTCTGCGCCGGTGAATGGGTCGATCGTTGAGGGAGGGAAGGTCGTTGCAATTGAGCTGTGAGCGGCATCGATACCCCAAGTCGGCTTTGGAGCTAATGTTGTGAAATGCTTGATCATTCAGATCTAAGAAGGGTAGTCATTTCTTCAACAGGTCTTCTGTGACGTGCTGTTCATTATCTTCTTGCGTGCGAGCAAAAAGGTTAAATCGCTTGTCATTTGTATCTACTAGCACTTACATAGTAGGATAAATTACGCATATCACTAAGTCTCGACACATTATCGATACTTTTTTCTATGACCTAGTTCCGAAAGCTTGTTTTGCACGGTCTCAGATCTGTCTCACGCCAGCTACCTGGAGCTATCTATTCAAAATGCCGGACAGGTTGAAAGCAATGACCAGAAGCTTTCGTTGGTTTGATTTTCAAGTTGGTGCCGAGCATGAGCCATCGTTGGAGATCTTCTTGGTATCACGCCTTACGTTGCAGCCACAGTCCGTAGTGGACAGTTCGTTCTAAGCGCTGCGGTACTGGCTTTCTTGTGCCTAAGGTTACTGGAGGTTCAGCCATCTTCGCACCGTGAGTATACATATGCACCTTGGCGAAAAGGATGCGTCTTGGCCTAGTCTTCCTGTTCTTCAACCGTAGATATGCCTCTCACGAAAAGGGTATGACGCCACGGGCACAGCGCATATCGCAATGGGCCGCGCTGGAATCCTATTCCGAACATGCAGTCCACTGGTTTCCGCGTACACAACGAAATCGAGATCATGGGGTCGAACGGGGTATCGTATTAAGAAAAAAGCGTACCTCAGTCGGTCCTCCACCCAACATACACCTCGTCGGTCCTGAAGCGCTGCGTACATGTCGTATCTGTCAACTCCGTCTTCACTCCAGTACTGTATTCCAGCAACCCCGCATGTGCAATCATAATGCCGTTGTCGATACAAAACATCTCATCTGTCGCAAAAACGTTTCCACCTCTGTCTCTTGCCATCATGCCCATCATCTGTTGTAGCCGCATATTCGAGCCCACACCACCCACGACCAACACTTGCTGCGACCCGACATGTGCCATAGCGCGCTCTGTTATCTCGACCAGCATGGCGAAAATAGTCTCCTGGAGAGAGAAGCACATGTCTGCACGTGTAACCAGCTCTCCGTCCTCCGTCTTCAGTCGCTTCGCGTCCGGTAATGACTCGTCTAACCCACGCGCCAGCAAGTCCGCTGCAGCCAAAATACCCGAGAAACTCGCATCCATGCCTTTGACTCCATATGGTAAATCGACCAGGTTTTTCCCCTTCTTGGCTAATTGTTCAACATTGTATCCAGGAAATGGGTCGTTGGGGATCATCAGTGTGCGAGCGAATCGATCGATGCAGTTTCCTATGGCGATATCTAAGGTCTCACCGAAGATACGATACCGTTGGGCAGAGTAGGCGATGACTTGGGTGTTGCCGCCAGATACGTAAAGGACGACGGGGTTATCGGCGCGCGTTATCGAGCGACCCATCTCGATATCTAGCATACATTAGCCAATAGTTTTGACCGTGGAATCGCAATGACTGACGGCCGACGCAGTGGTTCACGCCCACCATGGGCTTCCCCCATAGTAGACTGATTGTCCTAGCTGCAAGCGCAACGCTTTGTAGCGGTGCACCCATTCCTGGGCCTTTGGTGTAGCATATACAATCAATATCCTCAATTTTGACTCCTGCTTGTCGCACAGCTTGTTTGATTAGCCTCACAACCCATGCTCGGTGATGTATTGCTGTATCTTTGGGCAGGAAGCCTTCGCC
This sequence comes from Alternaria burnsii, assembly GCF_013036055.1. Lineage (NCBI taxonomy): Eukaryota > Fungi > Ascomycota > Dothideomycetes > Pleosporales > Pleosporaceae > Alternaria > Alternaria burnsii. The sequence goes on from NW_024066121.1 coordinate 226,309, forward strand.
GGGCGGGGAAACATATGTGTGTCGCAGGTTCGCAAGGATGATGGGAGGTTTGTTTGGACCTGGATGAGAGATGACGCCCACGCCTATCTTGTTGGCGCTTCCTTCTAATCCTATGGCGATCATCGTGGCGGCAGTCGCGGTTTGATGTTGGTCTTTGACGCGTCGAGGCGGGGTGTCGTTGGAAAAAGCTATCGATAAGGGATGACATGCATGGTAGGGCTGAAGCCACCGCTCGGCAAGCAACAATGACTAGTTGCTCTGTCAAGCAAGCCGCATTTTTCGAATTACCTCGTCCCTTATAGATTTAGAGCATTGACGACACGATACTTCATAATCGCAGGTGTTGTTTGATCATTGGGCAAGATACAGCGAACAAGGCGGTCAGCTCGCAAAGGCGCAAAGATCTAGCACAGGGGATATAAGACCAGTCTGTATTATACATTCGGGAATCCACGCGATGGCTTCTTTGACCGCATCCATTATGCCACATATATTCGTGCGCATGCAGTGCGCATGCCGCGAGCAAACCGACATTTAAAAAGTCCACGAGCAGACGTCACCGCCGTTAGTCATGTGCTGCAGGGTCTGATCATTACCGCAACAAAGTCCCTCATTACTGCACTCATCTTCACAATCACTTCAACAAATCTACGTCTTTCGAATTTCGCTTGCTCCATAAAGTCTTTAAAACACAATCATTGCGGAGCGTCGCAAAACTTGCGTATCCCAGCCACAGCAATTCGTACTCCGCTCGGACCAAGCAGCCTCGGTTCCCCGTTGGAGCCGCTAAATAATATCCACCAAATATCCAATCCTCCAACTCTTCAAAACATCCCACATCGCACCAGAATCTCTGCGCATGGCAGACTTCGACGGCGCCAGTCAGAACTTTCTGACATGGCTTAAGCAATCTGGAGCCGAAATCAGTCCAAAGATCAAATTGGAGGATCTAAGAAACAAGGATGCAGGACGAGGCGTTGGTAAGTAGCTACTCCACTCCAGTACTACACCCCGACACCACAGACTCACTCTACGTCGCTACAAACTTTTGCGACATGTGATAAACCTTGAAGCTAATTCGAACAGTTGCAACCCAAAATATCGCCGAACATGAACTCCTCTTCCGCATACCCCGCGCCTCCATCCTCAGTGTCGAAAACAGTATCCTGGGTACTGAAATCCCCGCTTCAACTTTTGCGCTTCTCGGCCCCTGGCTATCCCTCATCCTCGTCATGCTCTATGAGTATCACAACGACAGCGCCTCGAACTGGGCGCCTTACTTTGCTGTCCTACCCACCGACTTCAACACCCTGATGTTCTGGTCCGACGACGAGCTCGCCGAGCTCCAAGCTAGCGCCGTGGTGAACAAAATCGGAAAGGAAGGCGCAGATGAAGTCTTTACGGAGCAATTACTCCCCGTGATAGAAGAGTTTGCGGAGATAATATTTAGTGGGGATGAGAGAGCCAAGGACAAAGCGAAGGAGATGCGCAGCCCGCAGAACCTGGAATTGATGCACAAAATGGGTAGTCTGATCATGGCTTACGCATTCGATGTCGAGCCAGCGACACCAAGCAAGGAAGTGGACGATGAGGGTTTTGCTGAGGAGGAAGAAGACGCTGCACTACCTAAAGGCATGGTTCCGCTAGCTGACATGCTTAATGCCGATGCCGATAGGTGCAATGCGCGCCTTTTCTACGAGAAAGACTGCCTAGAGATGAAGGCGCTCAGCCCAATTACTGCAGGCGACGAGATTTTCAACGATTATGGTTCGCTGCCCCGAAGCGATTTACTAAGGAGATACGGCTACGTTACCGACAACTATGCACAATACGACGTTGTTGAGATTCCCGCCGAGCTCGTCACTGATATTTTAACCAAGGAGGGTGTCTGGCACGCAGATAGGTTAGAATACCTAGACGAACAAGAGGTCATCGATACAGGATACGACATCGCCGCCAGCACGCCCTTTACGCTCCAAGAAAGTCTCTCTCCCGAACTTGTCGTTTTGGTCGAAAGTATGCTTCTCCCAGCCGAAGAGTTCGAGCGCCTTGCTAGCAAAAGCAGACTGCCTAAACCAGAGAAGATCACCAGCCAAGGAGCGGAGTTACTACTACAAATCATCCAGGCTCGCATCGCGCAGTACGCTACAACGCTGGAACAGGACTTGCAGACATTTGGCGAGGTTCCGTTTGCCGGGACGGCGTCGCCTAAGCAGCGAAGATTTGCAGTGGCAAAAGCGGTGCGTATCGGTGAGAAACAGCTCTTGGCGAACACGAAAGATGCGTTGGCAGAGAAGATTGCAAGAGATGGTGGTGCAGCGATGGCGAAGAGGCAGAGGGTTGTTGACGAAGAAGGAGATGTGGAGATGGGCGGTATGGGGAAGAAGCACAGAGTGTGATGATGATCACTGCATGCATCAAACCCTGTCGTGAACCGCATCACCGATGGTGGTTTGACAGAACGGTCACCAGGATCTGGCCTCCACCCGAAAATGTGAAACATAAGAGCGAGAAAAGAGGTCGGAAGACAATTATGCGTAAGTTTCTTATTTTTTTTGTCGCCAGCCAAAGTCCTTGCGGCACTTCACCAGGCGTCTAAATATGTATATCCAAGTATCGACTTGCTGACTTGTTGTGTCCAGGTAACCTTCGCACCTCACTCCACCCACACACCAACCATCCAGCATTGCCTCCTCCTCCCTGAATTTAAAAGGCTACTGTACATAACTTTGGTAGATCTTTGGAGCCAGCCCACCGAGCCAATAGAAAACAAAGGGTATAACTTGTCGATAAGTAAAGCGCTAAAAGAAGAAGAGATTGTAAACTGCGGGAATTTACCTCCCAGAAGAACCTCCAGCTGCGGCAGTTGTGGGTGTAGGAGGAAGAAGATGGCCGGATGCAGATCGATTGTGGTTTTCAATGGACCGGCGATTCGGATTTGGTGGAGGTTGTTGAACCGCAGCCTTCTCGCCCTGGCGCTCAATCATGATGCGATATCTGATGTGCAGATTGTCTGTCCAGTCGACGGGATATGTCTCCTCATCTTCACTGCTGTCGCCAGAGAAGCGCCATCGATCGGCCAAGCGGTCGTCTACCCTCTCGGTCTTTTGACGCTTCACGCCTCGGCGATCGATCATCATACGCCCGCCTCGACCAATTCTACGACGGAAGCGAGATTGATCATGGAACGGAACGTCATCTGGAGGAGTGGCAAAACGTATGCGCGCACTTCTCCGTGGATCTGTCTGCTTACTCGACGGCACCACTGCTGTTGCATCAGCACCTTCACCATCAGACACGGACGCAGGAGGCGTGGGAAGCTGACTCTCCGTAAATACTGTACGGAAGTCCGACTTCGCAGCCGGCGGCTCCAAAGGTGGCGTGATGGGTCGCCATGTTGCGTCGACCCAGCCCACATTCCACTTTTGGTGCTTAACCAGGTTGTCTTCGATGAAGCTATCGATCGCCTCTGTGCGCTTGGCTTGCTGCTCTTCGAGGTACACTATATCACCATCAACAAGACGCCCGTCTGGACGTGTGTTGGTAGGCTTCATGCCTGGTAGAGTCTGACGTTGTCTTTCAACATCGGCAGTTCTCTTTGGTTTAGGAGCAGGCTGGGACGAGTTAGTCATCTTGACAAAACCTCTGGTGAGTTCATTGCGACATACCTTCTGAGTGATGAGTAGTTCGTCATCATCACCCTTGATGCTGAGTCTGCGCTTGAGCTCCTTGACGGCATGGCGTTGTTCGAAGATCAGCTTGTCTGTGGCAAGCTGTTCTCTGATGACTGCCTCTCGTCGCTTGACTTGCGACATCAGCAAACGAGCCTCCTCCAGTTCCTTCCTCAGCTTCTTGAGCTTCTCCGTTACTTGCGCGTCGCGACCACGCGTCTTGCGGACCTGTCGGACTTCACGGCGTCGGAAGCAAACATACGGGTCAGCATCATCGGTCTCGAGATTCGTCTCGAATTTCAGTGAGGGCATCAGCGGGCGGTTGCCCTTTAGTAATCGTTGATTCTTCCAATGTGGGTAAATGTCTTTGGCGAACCGCCGTGCCGACTCGCTGATTGTCTCATCGAACTCGGCTTCAAGTTCTTCAAAGGCAAGAGCAGACGAGTTGTCGACCGCGGCATACGGCTGCTTGATTGCTGTGGTTTCTTCAAAAAAGTTCATAACCTCTTCGAACTCGTCTTCTGAGCAATTGTTGTTCTTGCCCTTTTTCTGGTTGTAAGACTTGAGAAAGGCAAGATCATCACTGTTCATGCAATACGGGCAGCCGGACGTATCCTCCACGGTTGACGAGAACCGTATGTAAGTGGCAGGTTGTGTAAACCGTTTTGGATAGACATCTTCATATTGCAGTGTGCTGGCGACAGCATCCGGAGTCGGAATGTAGAGTTGTGCAATCTTCCCACCAGTCGCGCCTTGCGCAGCTGCCTGGGCGGCGGAGATGACGGCCTGTAGATGGTGTTCCTAGAGATGATGTAAGTATGTGTATTGTGCAGGGCAGGGGAAGTGAAAGCCAAAAGCGGACTAGCGCGACTTACAATCTCCTCGCCCTTCTCAACACCGGTCTCAACCTTGGGAATATGGCGCGACGCATCGTCATCAGCAAGCTGCTCAACCTCACTCTCGCGAACGACAGGTAAATTCTGTTTGGTCGAAAGCTTGCGCTGCCTGAAGCGCTGCCCGGTTGCGCGAGCCGTCATTGTTTGTTGTCGCAGTGAAGCGCACGTGACAAATGTTTGGGTCGTTTGGGCTGCGTATGGGGCGTGGTGCAAATCTGGCGCCTGGGGGCGGCCCAGCGAAGAGGAGTCACGCTCCCAGAAGCGCTAATCCGACCACCAACGCGCCTCAATACTGCTGATATGGGTGTCAAAAGTGTCGCACTGGCCTCGGCATGCGATTTATCGCGTCGAAAGTGATGAAAAGAGGTCGTGGGGTGCTGTTTGGCGATGGAAAAGGTTTCGGTGAGCGGCGATGTCGAGCGTGAACAAGCGGATGCGTTTGGGCGGGTTGAGAGGCAAGGAAGTTGCAAGCGAAATGGACCAATCAAATGGGCGATCGCCGGAAATAGGTGGGACCTGCGCGATCGTCTTACGTTCATCACGGTCTATCTACAGGCCACGCTGCATGTTCGCATTCACTGACCGCGAGCAGAGCTGCGAAAATCTGCTGCAACCCTACGTGTTTGCATATATCGTGGATTGCGTTCCATGGTACCGTGTGAATGGCATCCCGATGGCGTTAGCGCGGCTTGGCATGGTGTCCATGGCTTTCCAGGAATGACTACCGTCGTAACTCTGATCACAACACCAGCATTACCAGCAGGACTGTCATCGAATCATGTCTCAAGGAAAGTATGTCTTCCTGTTCTGTACATTCGATGCCTCGATATCTAAGCTTCGAGAAAAGATGCGTCAGCGTTCTTCAACGTGCTTTGGACGTCGCGGGGTGTCAACGGCCTGTAATGACGAAAAAGCACGTAACCCTCAGCTAGGCCAAAGTATATTTGCTCCGAATATCCAGCGATTATGATCAACCCTCTTGACTACTATCTACGCTCAGCAGGAAGGTAAACAGGTCCTGCTCGCATTCATGATATACATGTATCCTGGTCTAAAGCCACTGCTTGGTTCCGTGGTGGGAGACAAATGCACCACCATACCCATCCTCAATGCTGGCCTTCTCCCATGTCGACCTGATAATCGGAATAGCATCCTCAACAGGTGTTGCGCCTTTGAAATCAGGTGCGTAGGTCGAAATCTTGCCCATGAAGTTCATCAGACCTTGCATCTGGTCGGGGGTGACTGCAAATCGATGTCAGCATGAGTACTCATCTAGAGTCACTGGTCTACTTGCGATTGTCAAAATGGCCCACTTCTACCACACCTGGACTCATACTCATGAAAAGAACGCCGTCTTTCTTATACTGCGCGTTGAACTTTGCGACAATTGCATTCAGAGCCGCCTTGGATGCGGCGTACAAGGAACTGTTCTCGACCTCAAGATTGTTGATGAAGTCGAGATCTGCATGGCCGCTGGACATGGCGATGACCTTCTTCACCTTACCTCTCATGACAAGAGGCAGGAAGAGATTGAAGAGATGGATGTTGCCGACCACGTTGGTCATGAACAGCTTCGAGGAGACTTGTTCTAGTTCCTCGACTTTGTCGCCCCTATAGAATGATTAATGTTAGGCATGGGCAAACTAATGAGATGGAAACAGATGTAAGCTTACAACGCGCCGATGGGGTCGAAGGCATCAAAGAGAGACGGAAATGCTCCGTTGCCAATGAGATAATCGACACCGCGTTCACCGACGATCTCGGTGGTCTCTGCAGCGGCTTGCTGTAGGCTAGCGTGACTGGTGAGGTCTCCACTGAGGATATGGATGTTTGGACGTTCGCCTATTTCTGCAATCACTTTCTTCTTGGTAGACGCCTGGTCGCGAACCAGACCGACAACGAGATTCTCCGGGTCTTGTGAGATTTGCTTGAGGAGTTCAAACTGGACCAAGCTTAGCAAAATGCAAGTATATCACCATACAGGGTATACTTACTCCAATACCCTTGGACACACCGGTGACTACGTAGACTGTCATATTGCGATTGAGGTGTCTGGAATATGTTGTGGATCAAAGAGGTTGAGATGTGGTGCGGACATTGTGTTCACCTTGTCATCTTTATAAACACAAAGATTCATCCGCTACACTGCACGTTTGCGGACTTCTTGGAGCTATCCCGCGCACAAATACTTGTCCTCCGCAATACAGGCAGGTAAGACTCTGATCGTTGCGGGTTCATGTTGCCGCGTAGAAGGTATGTAATGCATCCTGCGTCGCTGATATGACAGCGCAAAGAACTTCGGCTTTGCGTGGTGTCTTTGTCGCGAAGCAGCAGACATCTTGGCGGCTCACAAAGAGCGGTTCTCGGCGAATATGAGGCGGCTTGAAGCTGACTACAGTTACATACACACCCTTTCCGTAAGTTGATCCTTCAGAATTAATGCGATATGCGTCATTGAGGATTGGTAACCTTGTTTTACAGGATGCCGCATTGCGGACTAGTCTCCCGCCTTGCGGCCGTCTGTCCAATGAGCATGCACTCAGCGGATGACAAATGTGCGCTTACTCTACCTCGACTTCCGCACAAGACAGAATAGATCTGATTAACCTGCAAGAAAGATACTGGGTAGCCATACCTTGGTAATGTCGTTGCGATCCGAGTCAAACGCTTGCACTGCCTGCGCAAGAGCAAAGCGGAAATGCGGTCGCCAGATCCCAGCTTGCGCTCGATGCGCGGACAAGCGCAAGCCGTGCATCTATCCGCCATCAAAGAAGCAGACAGTTTCTTCATATCGACACTTGTTATCCGATGTGCCAGTGCTGAGAGGAGAGGATACGTCGTTCGCCGAAAGCCCAGTCAGTACATCGCATGTCAATGCGAGCCTCTACACCATCGACAATCTCTTGTGGGACGTGGGATTACCGTCCCTTGGCAGTAACATCGACGCACCGGAGTCTCAGATCCGAATCCCCAGCGCAATGAAGACCGATTGGTTTCTTGCACCGGAGACGTGGACGATATCCCGCAGATCGACAAATTCAGACGATGTACCTATCGGCACAGCAGCAATGAAGAAGTACGTGACGGTACTGCAGTCTTGGTTCAAAAGCTGGGTCACGACTGGTAGCAATCCCTTTGTACACTCCTGCTTGTACGGTGTGAACTTCCCAGCATGCGTACAAGTCGCGTATGCAACCCTAGCTAGTTATGTGTATCGGACACCTGCGAATGCAGAAATTGTCCTCCGCATAGTGGAAGATCGATCGAACGACTTGTTACGGGAGAATGGGACCGTTTTGGATCAAACTACTGCAGGGAAGTGGGTCGATGTTGCAGGTCGTGATGATGATCTATGGGGGCAATTGGCACGTCTTCATGCCCTTTTAGTCTACCAGATGATCGGTCTCTTCGATGGTGACGTCCGCGCCCGTCATGTCGCTGAAGGGCATATGGCGATACAGGATAGCTGGGCTGGAAAACTCTTCTCCACTGCCAGAACCGCATTGTCGAGCGAACAAGACAGTATCGCTCATCTCGCCAACTGCCTACCCAAGCTGTCTACTTACCTACAGCAACAGTGGTACTTGTGGATACTGTCAGAAAGTATCCGTCGCACCTGGCTCGTGGCCGTCAGTCTATCGCCCGTCTTCTCGGTCCTCCAGCAGCGCTGGGGAACCTGTCCTGGTGGCATCATGTACACCAATCGAAGTGGTCTTTGGGATGCTACGAGCGCTGGGGAGTGGGAAAGACAGTGTTTGGAGAAGAATGTGGCCTTCCTACAGCGCTTCGAGTGTGCAAGGCTTTTTCACTATGCGAAACCAGCTGATGTTGATGAGTTTGGCATCGCGATGCTCGAGATGACTTTCAGCGGGGACTCACTGGAGAACTGGAGGGATAGAACTGGCGGCTTGTAGTCCTCAAAAGATCTTAGTAAGCTGTGCCAGCGCGATATCAGCACTCGGTTGTCACAACGCGTGGTGACTGGGAAGAAGGTATCTAGTACCTTCAAGGTTGTCTTTCTCCCTATCTGTCAAGGCTCGGAACGCGTCGGAACGTTCCGAGTGATGTTGTTTCCATTCATAGGGCTAGTACACATTAATAGATTCCAAGGTCCACGCCGCAACGCCGCCCAGATCAACAAAAGTCGAGTCAGCCCTCGCTACAATTCTAGCACTCTTTTCATCTACACAGATCATCGCTCAACGAATCAGACACGCATTGGACACACGTTGGACACACATTGGACACACAACCACCGTTGATCTCTCGTCAAATCTGTACCTTCTAGAAAGCGCCAAGCACATCAATACCGGTCGATCCATTAGGCTAACCAGCGAGTTATGGATCAACTGCCGCAGGAGCTCGTCGAGAAGATTACTAGTTATGTACCCACGAAGGATCTCAAGAACCTTCTCACTCTCACAACGAAGTTTCGCTACAGCGCAGAGAGATACTCTGGCGCATTTACGGAATTTACCCTAAACAAGCGCAACGCCGACAGTTTTGTTAAGATTTTCTCAGGGTACCGTCTGCTATATCTACGGGAAGTGATCTTTCGACCCAATTTCCCTCCACTAGTCTGGACTCCCCCAGCCGGCGAGGAGGATGAGGAAATCGAATGTCGCGAAAGTGCGGATGAGATACGAGAGAAGAATGAACACTTTACATGTCAGGTGCAGATTATCTATAAAACCCTTAGGACCGTCGAGGAAAATGCTGGACACCATGCCCCAGGCCGATATCGACTCCTGGTGCACGGCCCTACGAGACTGCTCCACGACAACAGCATCACGTGTCCGCATCGCCTGTATAGCAGCTGGCGAGTTCGACTACTCAATACCGAAATGCCTCTGGTGTATTCCGTTCGTTCTCTAGAGATCTACAATGTATGCAAGGAAGATACGGACATCTGTCATGACTCTCATGATTACCCACCAGACTATAGCAGCTGGGAGGGACATGAGTTGAAACTGGATCTGGGTGTCATGGTCAAACTAGCATCGAGACTCCCAAACCTTGAGTACTTGGGCTGCAAGACCGGAAGTTTCGAATGGCACCCGCCTCTTTGCCATCAGGATGGCGACGAAGAACCCAATCATCATTTTCAACACGATTGGGACGGCCCACGTCGTGACGCAAGGCATGATTTTGCAAGCGCCGTTACCAGGCATGGAGCTCAGCTCCCAGCTTCACTCCGACAGGCGAATCTAGACTTCATCCGCCCACTATATCGCACACTGCATACTGTACAGGGCAGGATGCTACCTGACCTAGTCAGACCAGCGCTGTACGACCCATTCAGCTCCATTCTTCGTCTCTTAACCAACAATGTTCGGCAGCTCCGCATACGAGCCATCATCGATGAAAGCCTATTTCACATTGACGATTCTTCACAGCCGGCATGGCCTAACCTGGAAATTCTAGAGGTCATGTTCCATCCATCACGGCCTGACGGATCGTGGTACTTTCATGGACCTAGAGGTCAGGGTCGCGACGCTGTGGGTTACGCAATTACTGCTGCCTCTTACCCGCCTCTCGAAGCGAATGATCTCGACGCTGAGATGGAGGGGCGAGTATACCATGGGTTTATTCTTCCAGATTTACTCAATGGTCATAGCAATGAATTCCGCATCACACCAGATGAACAACGGATCAGACCGCTGCTGGAAGGTTTCGCCAAGGCCGCAGTACAGATGCCTTCCTTAAAGAGAGCCATTATCCGGTCGCCGTTGTTGTGGAATCCGACCGAGGGATATGATGACGGGATCCAAAGAAAAAATCTCACATGGGGTATACAATATTCCGACGAAGATGTTGGTCTTAACATGGCAAAGCATGATCCGACAAGCCAAAGAGAGCAAGGCTATACAGCGACACGTGCTTTGACTTGGATGGTGGGTGATTGGCATCCTGATGCGCAGCTGCACAGCCTTTTCCAGCAAATTGGATGCGAGAAGCATGGTGAAGATTTGGTCGAGCATTGGGAACAGAAGTACTCGTATGGCTACGATTTCTCTCGCTGGATGTTCATTAATACTTTCTGGAGTCATAATCATGGTCATTGGATCTACGATGATGGGTATGATGATCCGGGCCGCGTGCCTACTTCGCTGTTTTAGGCTGGCGATCACAGGCTCAAAATCAGGCACCGGTTGTATCTCCAGAAATCTTGATCACAGAGCATCCAAATTTGATGACATCCAGCGTAGCCTATCTTATTCTGTGTTGACGTATGATTTTTCCGAAACCTTTAAGCTGCAGTCTATGTCGATTTGCGTACTGGAAACTGAGATGCATGGTATCTTCGTACTATTGATACCGACACGAACGCAACCTAAACTACCCTTGATAAGAGCACAGAAAACATGACAAAGGTTGTATCGAAGTATGGTATAAGCAGGGCAGATACTGGATGAATTGGGTCGCATGTCTTGGTCGTCGCTATAAAGCAAAAGTATAGGCATGTATTGAGAGATCCGTTATTTATGAGTTACATTTCGCATATCATCTTAGAACATGCTTTCTATTTTCTCTCTATTCCAAGACTTCATACCACAGCCGAAGTCTCCAGACTAAGTTTCCATGCGGCATGGGATTTTCTCCGCCCTCAATGATACGACCATACTCGCTCATCAACGAGGACGGCGGCGACGACAATCTTTTCTTTGTATCTAGATGTTTTACAATGTAAGCATTAGGCTCGTTGAGATGTTCGCTGACACCCATGTGGTGCGAACCTGCATCGTTCTGGGGCGTAGCTGGCAGCAAGCGAGCATAGTACTCGCCATCGTTGAGCCGCGACAACGCCGCAATATGAAGACCTTGAAAGTCAAAAGTAAGGTCGCGTTTGCGGTTGTTTCAGAAGAACTTCGCGAAGTTTTGGCCTCCAACCCTCACAGATACTGGGGCTGGATTACCTCGCCACCGGATATGCAAGACCTTGGCCACGCGCGTTCCTGTACCTATGTAGAGTCTTTTCGAGCCCGAGATAACACATAGCAGCGCTCGTTCGGGGCTTGTCACAAACCCTTTACAAATGAATCGATTTCTGTTCTTATTCTTACACCCTGAATCTTGCAATGTGATATCGTTGCAGAGCTGCAGTTTTGCTCATATGTAACTAAGAACCTCTGAATGGTGACAGCAATATTTTTGTTTCTCTTGCTTGGCTGATGTTCTTCCGCATTTGACCACGCAGTCATCATGAAGGTGATCCTGACTGTGGCATGGATGCAGGATCTGCTCGGCCTCGTCGAATGACACAGCAGAGGTAAGTCATGCTAGGATGTTCGTTTAGACTCGCATCCTGAGGCCTCTTCATGATTCGATACACACAGAGGTTTGTGTTGGGTATCATGCTCTTTGTAGTGGCACAACGTACTGAGCTCAGTGCGGCAGTGTTTGACTGAGCCTCAGAGGCAAAGGCTGTTTGGCCCAAGTGAAGTAGCATGTCGATACCGTTGATGGTTAGGCGCTGCGGTGTGGTTGTTTCGAACTGCGTCTTGAGTTGAGTCGTGACTGGGGGCGTGATTTCCGTAGTTACGATTGATGAAGACTTGAAGCAAATATTTAGCTGGATTGTGTCGTAACAGGACATGCGCAGTTCATCTCTCAACTTCGCTTCATACCTTGATAAATCTGAGGTTGAAATTCCCAAAATGCGTTGTCTTCTTGCGCTGCTAGCTATACGAGCTATTCTCGGACTTGCTGAAACTTGCGATCCCCAAGCCTACGAGGATGGCAACCCATACGGCTTGGAACAAACCAACGATCCAAATATAATGTCAAAGTTGAACGAATATCTAGTCGACAATCTATGCATCAAGTATTCCGACGGAACCGAGCAGGATATGAAAGAACAGTGCAAAGACGTCTGCATTCCGAGCCAAAGTGCAAGCGAAGGCCAAGCTGTCGTATCATCTCAAAGTTGTATCTTTGGCGACAATCCTTGGTACGATACAAGCAACATGACACCTCTTCTGTGTGGCGCCGACGAGGCATTCAACGGTATGCTGTGTTCTGGATTTGCCAAACTTACAGACTGAATTCGAGAAACTAATGTTCAAATCAGGTCTGATGATCAAGAAAGGTTATTGCTCCTGTGACCTTCCCATCCTAGAATTCGCGGGTGAATTCTTCATTGAGGGACTTATTGAGGCGGACAAGATCTTGGAGAAAGTCATATGTCCAGCTTTGAAAGCTCTCGATGTTGTCGTAGCTATTGGCATGGCAGCAATCCCCCCTCCGGACCGCGCTATCACCGGTGGAATGGGTAAGCATTCAAGGTCCTTTTTGCTGTATGTCTGATACTGAAGGAAAGACACAGTTGCGGCTGTTCGATCGGCAAAAGCATACAAGTACGCACACGAAGCACAAGACGCTGCTCAAGAATGGGCCGACTTTTTCCTTAGTGGCGCAAACTTTGCAGAGCAGGCAGGATGTGGACCACTGATACCTACCAAGGACAATCTGATAAAGAAGGCTTTCACTCCCCTGGTCGATGCACCGGACGAGCTTGTACCAGGGGGAATGAACTATGAAGACCTACCATGTCCCAAAAGAGGTTGTAAGGGCTGCAAAGGCCCAAAATGTACGAATGGAAGCGGAAACGAAGGCGGCGATGCTTCCAGAACCATCATCCAACCTGCTCTGACCATTGGCAGTACAGTTCCCCCACAGGTCACTACAATTCTGTCGAAGACTTCATCTGGTTCCCTGCTGTCTACCGCGGCTATGTCATCAATCATCTCTTCTTCTTCATCGATGTCTTCGACAGCAACACCTTCCCTGTCCTGTCAAGACCTCGCTACGCTGGACAAGGACGAGGAGATCGTGGAGCCAGAGGCTCTTAGGCGAAGTTATCCAATTGATCTAAGATATCATAGGCTGGAGAAGCGTGAGCCAAAGAAGGGATACCCTTGCGACGGAATGCTTTTGGCCAGTTTCGACTATCCGAGCACTTCGGAATGGGGGGATCACCCACCAACGAGATATGGCTTCAACAAACGAAAATCATGCGATGACTATAGTTCCGACAGTCCAGACGACGATGAAAGTGTCAAGTGTGAGACCGAGCATGTTCTGGAATGGCAAATTGTTTGGCGCTTCTTTGATGAGATGGATCAATTGATCACGACCAAGTTTAGTCATCCCCAGCCAGGCAATACTGCTAAGCTAAGCTTTTGTCAATACTGGAGAGAGTCTTGGATGGCGAAGAAACAGCCACTCATGGAGGGACCCTCTTCTAGTCCTGTTGCCACTCCAGATCCTGCTGCTACCCCAGAACCTGCTGCCACTCCGAATCCTGCTGCCACTCCAGATTCGAAGTCTACTCCTGGTGCGGCAGCGACTTCCGATCCAGTGGCGACCCCTGACCCACAGACAAGGAAACGTAAACCGAGTGATTGGCTCGCAAGTCAATATCCATACAGGACTGGCCGAGAGGAAATGTGGCTAGATGAAATGACATTGTTGGAGAAGAACATCAACGAACTAGTTAAGGGAAGAGTACGTTCGGCGCCTTACACTACCTAAGCAGAGTGAATCATGTTAATAAGTATCGCGCAACAGTTATTCAACCAGGAGAAAACCAAAGACGGGCATTATTCACAGATTCGCGACAAGAAGAAGATGAAGGATCTGATAGAAGGGCGAACAAAGGAAAAACGTTTCAAAAACCTAAGCCTGGATCCTGCAGACCAAACCCGCATAGCGATCCAGCGGTTGCGGGAGACGATTGGAGCTCTCAGATACATGCAAGATGAAAAGGTCGCAAAGATATTTGCAGACCAGAAGAACAGAATGGGCGCGATTATTGGGCATATCGACCGAGAGCTGCACAAGACACCCCCAGTGTATAAGGATGACGTGGAGGGACCCCCGTGGCAGGAACAAAAACTCGAAGAAAAATGGAATGCCTACATGGACAATGTATTTTCCGTGGCAAAGCAAAGGGCTACAGATTACATGAAGCTCAATATTGGTGTGTTGAAAGATGAATGGAACTCTGACAAGAAGAAGGATGAGTTCAAGGCCGATTCGAACGATGATCAGGCGACGAAGGACAAGAAGAAAGGACTGAAGAAGACCCAAGAACAAACCCTGGCTCTTATCAAAAAACTAAGCGACGAGTGGGACAAGGTCAAAGATTGGCCAAAGCCAAAGAACTGGTAGAGCGGCTGCTTTCGATGCATAGATGCTGCAATGTGATGCGCGGAAAACCTATGTGGCGTTGGACAGTTACGTGTTGCAGAACGACTGGGATCGTCGTCTGAGTGGAAGAAGGAACACGGCTGTTCCTCAACCCTGCCTTAGCGCTCGAAGTGCTTCGGATCGTCTCATACTGGCTTAGCGTGCTCCTCATCTGTCACACAGGGCGTCCCTGAGTCGCAGATATAATGACAAAGTATCAATGTTGTGACTACGCCGCAAACCCGCTCAGGTCTTAAAGTTGCTGGGTGCGCTTCCAACACGTTTACTGACTGTCTGACATAATTTTGCGAAACCCACACAACAACCTGGTCGTTACCTGTCATCGAGTGTACAGATCTTCCCCAGACATCATCACAAATCTTCGTCACATCATTTACAGACAACCAGGATTCGATGGAAGGACTCCCACAAGAACTCATCGATAAAATCTCCAGCTATCTACCCAGGCGAGACTTGTGCAATGTCCTTACCCTAACTGGTAAGTTTCGCTTTGCTGCTGAGAGGCACTGCGGAGCTTTTTCCAAATTCACTATCAACGAAAACAACTCGGTCGACTTCCTTGCGCGCTTCTCTAGTCATCGGCTTCTCTACCTGAAGGAAGTGATATTCCGGCCAACCTTCCCAACGCTGTGTGGTCCACGCGACAATGAAGATGACAGTAGCGACGACGACCAAGTCCTGTGTCGAGAGCCTGCTCATGAGGTGTATGAGAGGGATGAGTCTTTTACACAACAGATACAGTTCCTCTTCCACATTCTTCAACTAGTCGAGAAGCAAGCCGGTGAAAAGCATGCCCCAGGCAGATATCGTCTGTCACTTTACAGTCCAATCAGAACAGTACGTGCCAAAAACGCATGTCCCCATCGCTATCGAACTAGCTGGCGTGTTCGGCTACTGGAAGCCGAGCTATCTCCAGTCGCGTCTATCCGGTCGTTCAAAATCTACAATAACTACGGCAACGAATCATTCGCTCCTTATCTCCATATGGACAGATCTGGTAAACAAGAGTTCAAGCTCGACTTGCGCGTTCTCATTGATCTAGCGATCAGAATGCCTAATCTTGAATATCTGAGCTTCCGAACTGGAGGATACGAATGGTGCGAATCGTTCGATCCAGAGATGAATACATGCATCGAGCACTATGAGCACGACTGGGCAGGACCTCGTCGAGATGCTCGACACGACTTTGCAGATGCTATCATCCGCAGTCTCGATAAGATACCAAAAACGCTAAGGCATGCCTCGCTTGATTTCCTGAGCCCTTTGCTTCGTGCAACTGATATACATCATGGCAAACCATTGCCTGATCTAGTCGGTCACTTGACATACGATCCATTCACTTCGAGTCTTGGTATGCTATGCAACAATCTTCGCCACCTGCAACTACGAGCGATGATCGACGAGTCTCTTCTTTTGGCACCGTCAGAAAGCTTGACAGAGTTACATGTCTCTTGGCCACACTTGGAAATACTTGACATCATGTTTCACAACGCACGCCCTGATGGAACCTGGTACTTCTCAGGGCCGGCAGGGCAAGGCCATGTTTCACGTGGATATCCGGTGACCAGTGCCTCCTATCCTCCTTATGCACCCACAGAGCTCGATGAAGATATGGATTACGACTTCCTCGACGCTCCTGATCCGCGTACGGCATTCAATAAGCAGTTTCGCGTCGCCCCTACTGCTAATCTCACCCCACTTCTTGAATCCTTTGCCAAGGCAGCAATAAATATGCCGGCACTCAAGGAAGCTGCTATATGGTCCCCTTTAAAATGGTCCGGTAAAGGTTTCATAGGCAACGATATTGATTACTGGTCTAAAATAGAGGGCGAAGACGACAAGATGCTATATAGTCCGGAGTCTCTAGCCTGGGGTATCAAATACGCAGAGCCGGGACGACATACAGATTCCAGGTCCTGTCGTCGACTCCAGTGGGTAGTCGGTGATTGGCATCCTGATGGAGAGCTGCGGAGCTTATTTCAGGCGATAGGGTACGCAAAACACGGTGGAGAGCTTGAAGAGGTCTGGACTGAAGGCCTCGCTTATGATGGGGGAAGGATGTCGGGAATCGGCCACCGGGGTGAGTTTAAAAGGATAAAGGCGTAGTAACGATATGAAGAGTGGCTATCAACTCATGAAGTCGCACGCCTGAAGTTGCACTTTGTAAGTAATGTCATGTTGTATATGGTCCAGAATCATCCTATGAAACATTCTGGTCTCATGGGGCTATGGCCAACCGTGATTGCCCACGTAGGCAGAGAGGTTAGAAGGTATTGTCGATGACGACGGCGACGGAATGGCAGATTGTTCGCAGCACTTGGCATGGGAAACAATATAGGAAAGAGCCTCACATGATTGAAATCCAAGGTACTGTCGTGGACGAGATAGCATATCGGCTGATGGTGTGAGACAAAGGAAACCATCAAATTAAAGAAGATTGTCAAAAGAGATATATCGAGGCAATTTGCTATTTCAGAGATCTGACTAGACTTCGGATCGGCACTGTACACGAAGCTTGCAGACTAGTGATGCGGGCCGTACGCCATGATCAACGGCCCTTTACCCAAGTAAGGAAAGGACTATCCACTACCTGCGCATGTGACGTTGCGGCGCGCCTGAACATCGTCGAAAATGTATAAATGTGCGAAGTGAAGTCTGCGCAATGCCCTAAAGCATCGAGCCACCAGAATGAAGGCAACTTTATCTGTTCTTGCGGCGCTGTCCGCAGCAGCCGCTGCACTTGACTCAAAGTTCAATTCTGACAATGGCTGCCAAAAGCCACTTCCATCAGGTGTCAAACTCGATCAATCCGTCGACTTGACATTGAATAGCACGAGCGGTGTCTCGCCTCGCAGGTACCGCTTACATGTTCCGCCCGCATACGACAGCGACACCCAAGTCCCACTCATCCTATCCTTCCATGGCCGTGGCAAAGACGCAGAATACCAGGAAGCCCTGAGCCAGTTCTCGAACGCAAGCTACGGTTTCGATGGGATCGTCGTATACCCAGAAGGCGTACCTGTATGTGGATCATCTCTTCGAAACCTGGCCGACGAGCTGCAAATTGTTGAGATGACAAGCTAATACATCCCCAGAACGCGAAAGGCACGCAGCAATACCAGGGCGATCCCGACTCCCCAGCCTCAATCAACGACGTAACGTTCACACTTGAACTTCTCGATCACCTACAGTCCGCTTATTGTATCGATTCATCCCGTATTTACGCGACCGGAAAATCGAACGGCGGAGGTTTTACCGGCGTATTGGCTTGCGATGCAGAAGCCACGAAACGTATCGCTGCATTTGCACCCGTGTCTGGTGCGTTCTACCTGGATGCAGACCAAAACCCCCCACCCTGCGAGCCTAGTCGGCGCGTGCCGGTTATGGAATTTCACGGGTTGGAGGATAAGACAATTCCGTACGCAGGTGGCATCAACACGCGCGGGAACGCTAATTCGACCGATGTGACGACTTGGGTTGATGACTGGGCTAGGCGCGATGGATTTGATGTCAGCGCAAACAAGACGAGTTATCTGTGTGAGAAGGACGAGGGAAAAATGGTTACGCGCTATAGTTGGGATGATGTGGTCGTGCATTACAAGTACGAGAATTTAGGTCATGATTGGCCCAGCTCATTCCCCAACGGCGACACGGGCGATGATGAGGGCGTGCTGACTTGTAAGGAGGCGGAAGCAACACCTATCATTCTGGATTGGTTTGGCAGATGGAAACTGTAGATCTGGCTGCAAAGTAACCGTTGATCGATGGGCGCGGCAGTCGGCAGATGATGACGCGAGGTGAAGGTACAGATGATGCGCGATCAATGTTGCTTGTGTGACGCTCAGTGGCTGTAGTCAGATTGATGAAGAAACAGAGCATCTTTTGCCATCACGCGATTGTGTGACGCATGAAAAACCAAGGTTTGAGACTAGATGAAAGGAATCCACAAGAAGGAGTTGGAGAGGAAAGAACGATAAGGTAGACGTCATGATGTCATAACCACACATCATTGATAAAGAACATCGTCTCTTCATCTCATCTCACCTCTTGCTTTCGTTCTCCATCTAACGCGCCTGCGCGATGGATCACTATAGTCTCGCTGTTTATGTTCCATCACCTCCAGGTCGTAAAATAGCTGGCTCCGTCGTGGCCTCAGCGATGCCTGTGCAACGGAACTCTGGACAGCTTTCAAGGCAGTCCCAATCAATGGAGCATTACAGAGAACGGGTGGATTCTTCCTTCAATTACGTTCTAGTATCAACAGGCTTCGTGTACAAACTCTCTTACAAATATCCATAATCATATGGCTGTGTGGTGATGTCTGGTCACCCTCACCAGGCAACTGCCTCGCACGTGCACCACAGCATGAACGGTAAACACGCGGCAAAAACTCAATCTCATTGTCGATGATACATGTCACGCAGTACTATATATATGAAAACACAATCTGTACTAGAAATAGTCGCGCTCGCTCTTTCGCTTTCCAAATTCTTCTCCAGCGTATGCCTTCTGAACTCTGGCGCAGTCTCAGTGTTTACCTTGACAACAACGTCTTTCTGCTTTCCACCCACACCAACCCCAGCAACTTTATTCCAACCACGACGGTAGACTATCATTAATCATTGCGACGATTTCCTGCCGCGTCAACAGGACAATACCGATACGACAATATCCATGCCTTACGAAACGGCGTATATTGGTATTGCGACAACTCCGAGCGGTGGTTTCGATCATTTCGTACGACAGTTAAAGACGTCACATTTAGCAGGCGGATACTGGAGATTTCAGTCTACCGACGATGACCGGCGCGCCTATGCTCGCGGCTTTACTACACCGGAGGATGTGCTTTGCGCTGCCGAATCCACGAGCGAAGGATTCGACGAGATCTTCATTCGATGGATAAGGGGAGCCAATGATCCCAATATTCGAATGGCTTTATCAGGCACTCCATCACAGCACCTTCAGACCATCTATGAACTACGGTTGTTGCTTGGTGTACCAATATCATCGCGAGGACAGGTTCCGCTGTACCCTATCAGTACCAAGCCAAGATTGAGACAGTACTGGGAAGCTAAGTATAGAGCACAGCGATCAGATATCCCCGATACAGCGAGCCAACTGCCAGATCAACCGATTGCTTCGCCTGTGACACCACACCCAGAAACCTTGGTTTCGCCACAACCTCAAAATCCGGTACGAGCTACACCAAAGCCTCCTGTAGGTCGAATCACGAGAGCCCGAAGTAAGGACATATCACAAGAAGCACGAGCGACGCCTGCGGCCAGAACTGCGCCTCTCAGACACCCACTGAATGCTACCACGGAGCATCTGACACAGTCTTCCGCAGCGCGCGCGTTGTCCCGTGAAGTTGCAGTTTCGAGCCTTTCCAGCTCTACAGTGAACCGCCACCAAGTCACTCTTCAGGGTAACTCTCCACTGGTATCATCGTCCATATCACCCGCTCTGTCTGCCGGTAGGTACGTGCCATCAATACCTCGCGCTGCATTGGAGTGGGGTTTACAGCCGTCCACGTCACCAACATCGTCGACACTAGAACAAGGTATTACACAGCATAACTGGGTGCATTCATCTTCTCGTAATCTAAAGGCTATCGCTACTTCAAATACACTATACCAATCTCCATATGCTGTGAGCGGGACCCAACCAGGGTATACATTTCCAGTCGTGGCAGCTCCAAGATTGCCGCCAGAACTCAACAAGAACGCTGCATCGCCATGTGGCGCGACGACCACGTCTGTCACTACTGCCAATCCTGCTCCTGCTAAAAGTTTCTCTAGTCCGGTAGCTGTTACGACCGAGCCTTCTGCTACTACCGAAAACGCTGGCGACAGTCAAGTACAAACAAGCCCTGACAATCCTCACAATGTCTTGCCAACGACACCCTCCAGAAGATTGCATGCCCCTTTTTTGAATAGCATGAGAAGCTCGATCTCGCCTCAACCAGGTTCGCCACCTTCTCGCACTAGAGTCGTGCAGCTTGGGGAATCATTCGCAACAGAAGATAGTCTCAAGGAACCGCCTGACAGACCAGCTTCTATTGAGAACGAACATGGCCAATTGTCTGAAAACAAGCCCAGCTCTCAGCTAGAACTTGACCAGCTCAATATGGTTTCTCCAGACGTATGTGGCGCAAAAGAAGAATCGAGAGCGCAAGCGACCGAGGCAGATTCGGAGTCATTGCGCACTTATATGGAAGTTTTGAACAATCTTCCATGTATGGACTGTGGAGAATACGATGGTCATACGTGGGACTGTCATCTTGGTAGTGGGTGTCATGACTGCAACTGGTCAATCTCTTACTAACAACTTCTAGACATTCAACCGATGCAGAACCTTACCATGCTCGATTACCGTATGCTGGCCGAAGCTGTGGAGGAATTCGATCCCGGTCCATGGACAACGCACTTTGACCTCCATCCCGAGCCTGAGGTAGAAGACGCAGAAACACAGATACGAGGAATGGCGGAGGTCATCCGGAACGAAGATAGCTACAAGATGGACAAGGAACTTCACAACTTGCCAGACGAGTTCATGATCATGCTGTGGGCATTCAAGACTTCAGATAAAGTTCGTGTTATCAAGGAGTACGTTGGCGAAGATTACTGAGCACTTGCGCATGAAGGCCCGATGCTGATCATTAACGCAGGTACGACTGAGATTCTGGAAGCGCTAAGAATGATATCGGGAAATCGAATGGTGTTTTGCGAGCCTAAGGAGTATAAGTTCGAGGTTAGATTGGCGGGTGCGCTCCACACTTGATGTGTCTGTCGTAAAGAATATGCGATGTCGCGAAAGTCAACCAGTGTTGACATGGGCGGTACATCGCCCAAATGTTGCGCGTGATGCGGCAGCTGCGATTTGTGGCTTGGCAGAAAGAGAAAACCCAAAAGCAAAAGAGATGGCATTGCATCATTCTCATGCTTTCTTTGTTGCTGCCTCGTTGATGAGCCCGTGCCGCCTTGTCGACGTCGCGACTAACGGCTAGAACATTCAAGCCCCGCCCGTAGTGAACCGAGGTACACCATCGTAGTGTACAACGGACGAAAATCCGACAGCGCATACCAGGCGGCACTGCTACTATAAAAGCTTATCTATGCCAGTGTGCCGCTTCTTCCATCCGTGTCGGTTGTGCTAGGTCTGAAGTGGGAATTCTGACATAGTGATCCCTGACTTTCTGACATCGGCTACGTCTTTCGGGCTTGTCCCAATACTAGCGTATCGTTTCGCACTTATATACCAAAGGAAACATCAGAGGTCTGCTTCCGATCAATTGATCTCCCAAAAGAAAACAGTCTGAACGCCATATCCGTTGCAAAAATGGTAGACTTCGAAATCGCCATCCAAGACGCCGTCGCTGCGCAAGAAATTCCTGGCTGTGCTGTAGCAGCTACAAGTCGCGATGGTAATCGCTCTTTTGTCTTAATAGTCCTTGTTCACCACCTTTTAACAAGCAATAGGCTCATTTACCTACTCTAAAGCCTTCGGCGCCACGTCCATGGACTCTTCTCGCGCTAAACCTTTCAATCTCAATACCATGATGTGGGTAGCATCCTGCACCAAACTCATGACCTCCATCAGTGCTATGCAACTCGTTGAGCGCGGGAAGGTGACTTTGGATGAGCCTATCTACCGCATCATCCCCGAACTAGAAGAGTTCAAAGTACTGACCGGCTTTACTGACGAGGGTGCTCCAATTGAAGAGAAGCACAAGAAACCGATTACGCTACGAAACCTTTTGACGCATTCAAGCGGTCTGGTGTACGAGGGTATGGGCCACCCGTTAGCGACGGCGTGGTCGAAGTACCATAAAAAGCGTCCTAGTGGCAGTGGGAAGTTACTCGAGCGGTTCACCTGCCCGCTCATGTTCGAGCCCGGTACCAGTTGGACATACGGCCCTGGTATTGACTACGTGGGTCTAGCCGTCGAGCGCATATCCGGTCTTACACTCGAAGAGTACATGAAGAAGAACTTGTGGGGGCCACTTGATATTACTGATGTTACATTCTTCCCTTTCACGCGCCCAGATCTGCAAGCTAGAATGGCAGACATGAGTGAGAGGACCGAAGAGGGAAAGATGAAGCATAGTGATTCGCCGATGCCATATCTAGACGGAGAGGGTAAGGAAGTCGTTGATTGCATGGGTGGCCAGGGCAGTTTCACTTGCGTGGGAGAATATATCAAGGTATTGAAGGGCGTGTTGGCTTGCGACGAGGGTGGAGAGGGGAAGATCCTGAGTAAAGCGAGTTTAGAAGAGTTTTTCAAGCCGCAATTGGGCGAGGGGAGTCGGGAAATGCTGAATGCTGTTGTGCAGGACGACATGGTATGTCTCTCTTACCCACCTCCTCTATCCTGCTGGTTCACCTCTAGAAGACTCTTCTGATAAACGACTCCAAGGCGAATAATGCGATGGGTAACACCCCAAAGCATTTGACGAAAGACTACGGTCTTGGCGGCATAATCATTACATCCGATGCACCCGACGGTAGGAAAGCAGGCACTATGCATTGGGGCGGATATCCTAACTTGATCTGGTGGATCGATCGTAAGACGGGGCTTTGTGGAATCTACGGTGGGCAGGTAGTGCCACCGGGTGATCGTAAGTGTGCCGCCTTGACGATGAAGTGGGAAGAGGGTGCTTATGAGCTGTTTGAAAAGCATGGGCGAAACGGTGAATCAAAAATCTGAATGTCATATCCCAGGAGACGATGTAACACCGCACGAGACAGAATGGAGTATTTCTATATATTGTTCTATCAATGTCTTTACTCAAGCTCATCCGTTGCTGAACGATGAATTAATGTGAGCATTCCATATCCGTATCTTCCTTCGTCCGTTGCGCCCACACCCATAGTAGCTAACTAGACGTCATATCAATCACCTCGACCTGATCAGCTTCTCAAAATCGCGCCGTCAACCAAACAGAACAATGAAAAGGGATACTACCACAGCATCCAAAACTCTAGCGACGACGACCAGCAGCGCGAAGCATGGCGTTGCGTCCAAGAGCTTCTTGCTGGCGCTTCCGTCCATAGTCACCAGAAGGAACCGGCATCTGACCAAGCCCAGTGCTCGTCATCTCAGGTAGGTTTGAGGCCCGGCCGGTATTGCCGTCGTCATTGACAGTCGTAACCTTCCGGATTGAGTTGCCAATGACATCACTACTAGTGGGGCCACCAATTCCCTGGGTAGCAGCCATAAAGTTATCGAAGATGTCCCAGTTGGTTTCGTCGAACTCGAAGTCAGGCATGTCGAAGTTGAAGTCTGAAAGGGTGGGGAGGGCGATCTTCTTCTGCGCTTCGTGCTGGATGTTAAAAGCTTGGCAGGCGCGGAACATAGCGATATCTTTGTCGGAGAGGTCGAGATCGTCGCCAGTGAGGTCGACTGTGGTGGTTGCAGCTGAACTTGAAGTCGACAGCGGAGAAGGGTTGTCCATGAAATTGGTGCCATCATCGCCGGTGCCGAAGACATCGTCCGTGACCATCTCGAAAGAGGGCGGAGGAAGGAGGCTACCAGCTTCACCGATCTTCTCACCCGTGTTTGGGTCGATTCCTTGAAGAAGAGGGAGGAGGAGAAGGCCTTTCTCTTCTTGGGAAAGATGTGACCAGGGTAGGGTGTAGAGTGTTTGCACACTACGAGGTTCACTGGAGGGCGCTGAAACGGTGCGTTTGTGAGCTTTCCCAGGCTTTGTGATCTTCTTAGCTTTGGTAACACTAGGCTTCTGTGTTGTCTTGACGGCCATCGAGGTCTTCGCCTTAGGCGCACGATGCTTGGCGGGAGCACGGGAGGGAGTTGGAGTATCCGGAAATGCAACATTGATAGTATCTGATACTATCAAGGGCCTCCACAGATTCTCAATGGTGCCTGAAGAGGTGGGAGAGGAGGAATTCGGTACCAAGTCAGCGACCCTAGAGGGTGAGGAGGTGAGGTCGTCACTACACTCCAATAGACCATCGACAGGCCAAACAGACATATCAGAGTGGAGGCTTTCATTGTCGAAACCGATTTCAAAAGCCGAGTCGAAGAGGTCAGCTGAGAGGTCTTCGGTGCACTCAATCGAAGGGAGGGGGACGTCGGCAGAGAGGAGGGTGTCCTCGTCGAAGTAGGTGCTGTCGGTGAACATATCGAAGGCGTGCTCAGAAGTCTGGCTGGAGGACATAATTCGAGATGCTTGTTAGGCGATATCGTATCAAAGGAGTCGTAGGGCTGTCTGAATATGATCAGAAAGTGGCGTGGGTTGCTAGGGAAAAGGGATAGATACTGCAGTCGGTAGCTACCAGGGGAGCTCTGGAAGAAGGACGCTGGGCATTATCTAAGCCATCACGAGGCTGGTTAGCAGTTATTGGGGTATAAAACATGTTAAATCGCTCACCTTTTCCTCAACCTTGGGCAGTGCTTGTGGCGGTCGTAGGTACGATACTAGCAAATTTGGCAGCGCGAAAGGCAGCGGCGGGACGCAATTGGCCCAGCCTCTCCAAATTCCTGATCTATTGCCATGGCGTATCCTTGGTTTGCATGTAAAAGGTGGTTGGGTATGGAAATCGTGTTTCAGGTCACCTTCACTTTGTGGCGCAGGCGGACCTGACTGGCCTGGAAGAGGCTCAATAACGCGACAATGCTAAAGCGTACGCTAGACCATGGGTATTCCAACAGGTTACGTCATCGTGACTTCGGATTTCCGTTGCCCTAATCGCGGCGATGCGGGTGGGTGGGTGAAGTTAGGTGAATGGGCGACGATACAGCGGCGCAGCATACCTCCGGATAGCGTCCCAAACCAAAAAGAAGGAAAGAAAATCGAGCATGGTAGCATACTCGTGTATGAATCTGGACATGCTGTGTACAATCGCACCTCAGTGACCGATACGCTTGTTGAAAGTGAGATCAACATCGTCACTTCAAGAATCCGCGCTCTTAGCAAGGTAACATTCACCTACCCGGAGAATATTAGAATAAAGGACGCGCTGAACATCGCGTTTTATATGTGCCCGTTTGCTTTCGCACCTCCGTGATCTAGTCGCAGAAGCGGCGGTGGGGCCTCTTGGTGAGAGAGACCGACAAGATCGTATATCACGGCACGTGCCGATTGGCTCGAGCGAGGCTACATAACGCTTAGTCAATGGAAAGATCTTGGATGTTGCCTCCAAAATCAGACATGGCTGCCACCGCGTCGTTGCAATATATGGCATCAGCATATATGTGAGAATTTTGTCGACCGGATGTGTGGGGTCGCGGATGAAGGCTGTGGCAGGCTCGTATGGCAGAGCGATCATTCGTGCACAGCACCAGTACATACGGCTAGTCCATATTGATGATTTTGCGTGGTAGACAGTAATGATCACTCTCGAAGACGGAACAGCGTTGACATGTCCAACGCCGGTCAACATGTGTGTAATCCCCGAATCGTCAGGTCCTGCCCAAAGAATCTACTGTAGCGCGAACATGGGCGGGCAGAAACGTCTCCAGTGGATGCCACCTTGCCCGTCATCTTTCCCTAGCCATTCGCAATCCCATTCTACCATATGTGTCTCCCAAATCTCGCGCATCTCTGTGTACCTCTACTCATTCACATCTGTTGACTTGTACATATGTTTGATATACTGCTGACGAGCAGTCGCTGCCTTACGCTACGGTCCAGATTACTTCATCGTGCCGCATTGCCGCCCACTAGTTACTCCATCTATCTTCGTCGCGTCCAAACAATGAAGAATTTCTATCAGGTGTAACAAGCCGCGTCTCCTGTGGTTTAGTTGTCTTTCTTCGTGACATAGAGTCTGACCCAGTTGACTTTTAAATCGTCATCAAGGTCTTCATCTTCCCACGCTTCACGTGTCATCCTGCTATCGATTTTCAGCCACGATGCTCGCCACTCAGGAACTCGTAGTTCTTCCATGGTGGAAGCCTGCGCAGTCCGGTAGGTAGCTTGAGGCTTTGATTTCAGCGCTTGCTTAATAGGCGGCCGCGTTGCTTCGCGTCTAGCAGCAACTTGGTCGCCGCACTTCGGAATGACAAGATCTTGCGCTCGTTCGCTTGAAGTGTTGGTCAGAAACAATGCCAGCAGATTCAAACGATGCGCCGACAGGACGCTGTGTGCCATGAAGTTGGTAGGAATCTGAGTGTTGTGTGACCTGTACGTGTCGCTCATCAAGGATTGTCCAGGACCTGTGCTACCCAGATCTCCGTTATGATGGTCAATCTGGATCTGCGTCACGGCATCATCCTCCAACAATGGCTTCACCATCTTCGATAGCCAGACTTTACCCGCAACGACTACCGGTTTCCAACCCTGAGGTCGTAGCGTTTGCAAAGCTTCCGTAGTCGCAGAGAGATGTGTAACGCCCTCAGCATCGAACACAGCCGAAGTGATCAAATGAGCCGGAACGCCTGCAAGACCGTGCATGGCAGCGCACGGCAACATCTTCCGGTCGAAAACGACTGGATTCATAGGTGGAGCTGGCTCGACAAAGTGCTGCTCACTCTTCTCTGCTTTGAGGGCGGCAATCTCGGCGTGTAAGCGTTCTGTAGTCGGGACAGCCTCGTTGTGATAGAGATGCCACCAGTAGTCGCTCATGTCTCTAGCCTTCATTACCTCGCTCTCAGACTTGTCTTCAATGGTCGCGCCATACCATTCAACCTCCTGCACCTTTGTCTCCATCCTGGCGTTCGCTTCAACGAGGCTCCTGTTTTCTTCCGTGGTTCTGCTCACTAGTCTCAGCAGTTCACTATGATCTTTTTCACCGAGAACACCTTGCTGGCCCTGAACCACTTTTCGGAGCATGTTCAGCTCGTGCATCGCTGCCTCCATGCTATCACGAAGCGTACTGCTGGACTTTTTACTCTGGATCAGCTCGGCGTCAATGGAATCGTACTCGATAGACAGGCTGAGATTCTCATTGTCAAGCTTATCTAGCTTGCCTTGCATCTCAGCTTTGTCGTTTCGCTCGGTTTGAAGTGACTCTCGCAGGTGTTCATTCTCTTGCTCAAGTGCATCAAGCGCCGCGCAATGCGTGCCTGCTGGAACAGCGCCTTGCTGTATCTTCTCGAGCTGATTTGCCGCATCGCGAAGCTGAATCTTAGTGAGTGCCAGCTTATCTTCTAAGAGCTGGATAGTATCACAGGCGCGTTTTGACGCAGCTCGCATATCCTGCTCGGATTCTCGGTGACGTTTGCACTCATTCTGGATATTCTGCTGCGTATCGAGAAGATTCTCATTGTGCTGTTCCAGTCGCTTCACCATCGTTCGGAGCTTCTTGGCCTCTTCTCTACTCGCGGTACTCGCCTCGATGATTTGGTTGAGCTGGTGTAGCTCGGACCCTTTCGTGCAAGTTTGTTGTAGAATGCGACCCATGGTTCCATGCTCCAACTCCAATTGCCGGTTCCGAGTGACAAGATTGGCGATAGTCTCTTTGTTCTTGGTAGTAGCATCATCAGAATCCGCGGACATCCGATCGTATTTCGTCTTCCATGCCTCAAGCTTCTCTTTCAGATCATCAGTCTTGTTTCTACTGGTTGCCCAGATCTTTTTCTTTTCACGGATGGCCTTGGCTCGAGTTTCGTCGCGCTCGCTAACTAGCTTTGTCACCATTTTCCGGAACGTGGAATCTTTCTGCATACAGGCTTGATGCCACTTTTCGATTTCCACGTCCTTGGCCGCGACATTGAGGTCATACATAGCTTCTAACGTCTCGATCTTAAGGTCTTTTGCTTCGAGATCGATTCGATGCTGTTCTTTGGCGTCGGCGAGACGATCTTCTAGGATTTTCTTTGCGCCTTGAACTTCTGCGCAGTCAAATCTCGCATCAGCAGCTTCCTGGGCCCAGTGGTCCACCAAGCGCTTGTCGTTCACGCGCTGACTGCGCTGCTCGGTGTATTTCTGCTCGAGTGCCTCGTATCGAGAGTGCTCCTCGATCAACTGTTGCTTCACACTGCCAAGTTCCTCTTGTAGCTTCACATGCTCGCCATTCAGCAGCATCAAGACCTTGCTGAGCTTCAGTGCTGTCTTGCCACCGTCGCTTTCATAGCGCGAGGTCTGGTCGGTCTCCGGTCTTGAGCTGCACCTGTCGCTGTTGGGCGCAGGGCTCGACTTGTCGCGATTGCTGGACGAGTTGGAAGTCATTTTGGTTGTGACATCCGAGCTGTCTTCCGCGTTTGCGACCAACACTGTTCGTTGGACCTTCTTATTTGCGACGGTGATACGGGCAGCCACCTGCTTCTGTGTTTTGTCAGACATCGAATCTTCTTCCATGCTTATCTTGATCCTAACCTTGTCTCCCCCAGTCCAGTGGTTCGGAAGTTGGTTCTCGATGCGTCTGGTTCTATCCTGATAAGCGAGCCTTTTCTGGAAGCGTCTGACGTGCGCTTGTTCAGATGATCGCTGGCGGTGTGCGATGTTCTCTCGATCTGCCCTAGGCTTTGCGAAGTGCTGCTGAATGTCCATTGTGGAGATAGCGGTGTTGGCGCTGGCGCGCGGCCTGTTCCTTTTGGCAGCTACTGTGCTCAACATGGTTGCGACCGAAATGGAGGGCTTGGAAAGAAGAACACGATGGGACAATGAGTAAATTCAACTGGGCAGGTTAAACAAGTTTACCAGTGTGAAGATGTAACAGGGAGAGATTTGGACAAAGGATAAAGGGTTGCTTTGGTCATTCACGCATCGCACAACTACCATGACGTAGGCGCATGACTATCATAACATTCACTAAACTCATGGATTTCCGATTCGACCTCCTCTATGGAGACTTGAGCCGACCCACCTAGGAAGCGCTTATTCACGTGGTCGTCGTTCTTGGGAGATTTTCATTAATGTTGTTGTCTTTGTAGCAAAGGAGTATCAATCTGATAGTGTTTCGATCTCGGTCATTTTCAATCTT
This sequence comes from Alternaria burnsii, assembly GCF_013036055.1. Classification (NCBI taxonomy): domain Eukaryota; kingdom Fungi; phylum Ascomycota; class Dothideomycetes; order Pleosporales; family Pleosporaceae; genus Alternaria; species Alternaria burnsii. The sequence goes on from NW_024066121.1 coordinate 255,973, forward strand.
GGTATTCTTAGTGCCTCTCTTATGATGTGAACGAAAATAATGCTTGTCAAACAGGGCCGATATTGATAAAGATATCGACAACGGCTCTAATGTTCGTGGCTTTCCCGTTCAAAAAGAGACCAGATAATCTCTAGCAGAAATAAATCGACACTCCGGGAGGTAACCTTCCCACTCGTGAGAATAAAGTCATCCGACTTAATAGACACCTTTCAAAAAGAATGTAGTAATCATCTTCGACGTCACGCGCGACCAATCTTACGCAATCGATGCATGAAATACTACAGGATACTACGAACCTCTGAAATCTCCCGAGATCAGATCCTTGGAAGAAACCTTCCTAACTTGGAGGGGCCCAGAGGCTGTTAGTCCATACTGGAAAAGCACTATGAGCATACACCTCAGATATCTTCCCCCAATCGAATCAATTCGGCTGGTGCGATCTCAGATCCAGCAAACCTGTCCATAGTCGGCCATCTACTAGGAGAGTTCAGTGCTTCGGCTACTACACCAGGCAAGTTTTACATTGTGCCAAGAGGGGGTTAAATGATTTTCTCTTTGCCTACTGGATCGAGGCATACTCGACATTGCGCGATGCAAACTCATAGCATGTCAGTTCAGATGGCGAAGATGTATTCGTTCACTACGACATTTGACAGGATCATTCAAGACAAAAATAGTGAATATTGAGTTCTGGAAACAGCCATACAACAAATCTATAACGCCTTTATGCTAATTGAAGCGCTAAAAGTAAAATGCTCGAGGAAAAGAGAAAGCTTCCATAGATGATCGTCATGCGGATGTTCTCTTCTCGCTCATGGACTCGACCGCGGGGAAAGTGTTATCCACATTCACATCCTGCGGGCCACTGGCGGGTGTGTCTTTCCACCTCAGGTTGGGCGAGTCCAACAATGCCATCCTGCCCTCGGCCCTCATTCGATCAGCGGTGATTCTCTCCGGGTAGTTGCGCATGAACATGTTGGTGAAATGGGTGCCGTAGTGAATACCCTCAGTAGGCTCTTGGCCCGCCTCGAATCCAGGCAAAGGCTTCATAACAGCCGAGAAGTTGGGCTCGTGGAAGTAGGCGAAAGCGAAACGCTCGCGTGTATTGAGGCCAACTTTGTGGGGAGTAGAGGGTAAGAAAGAGTTGGTGATATACTGCATCATATCGCCTGGGAAAACAGTGAAGACATCAGGAACAGGTGGGACGTAGACCCAGCCATCGGCATCCTCGTTCTTTCCAGCGGCTGTCTCTTTCCAGTTTGCGTACGTCTCGCCTTCGATGGGAGGGCGGATAAATAGACCGCCTACATCGTCCTGCGCGGCAATGACAAGAAGACCGTAGTCAGTGTGCGACCCGATTCCACGACCTGCCTTACCCTTGCCGTTGACTTTAGTATCCTGAGGGAAGCGCAGGACGCGCATGTGGTGCCAGCCATCTTGCGTGTATTTTGTCAAAGCATTTCCGTCCTTGAGACCAAGGCCCCAAGCAATGAGTTGCAACATCTTCTCACCACTCTCGCCGAGGTAATCCATGTACGCTTGCATGATAGTCTTCATCTGCGTGAACGGCCAGGGGCACGGTCCATGGCATGGCCACTTTTGTTGAACCCGGGGATCAGACAGTGCGAGATCTTTTGTGACAGTGAAGATCTCGCTGTAGTCAGCGATATTATCCGTAATCTCCTCACCAGAAGCGATGTAGCCTGCAAAACTCTGATCATCGAGACAAGCAGCCTTCTTCTTGTGGTCGAGAGCAAAGAATTTCTTGCTCGTCAGGAAAGCAGCGTCGGCGAGCTTACGATTGATAGGGTCCATGGAGATTTGCAGGATGCCGTCGCGTTTCCATGCGTCGATCATGCTCTTGCCTAGCGCTTTGTCGGAGGCACTTCCGCTTAGTGATTCAGGTAGTTCGAAGGTCTGGAGGTGGCCGACTGTGGCTTTGTGACCCGGGGGCATAGTTCCAATCTTAGTGTCGGCCATTGTCGCTAGGCGGCGGAGTGCTACAGTGCGTGTGGATGCGTGGGAGAGGGTGCGGACCGTTGCTGGTCGCCGTATCATGGCGCGGGCAGACATTGTGAATATTTCGTAATGTATACGAGAAGAGAAAAAGAGGACGATGATGGTCACTTCAAATGATTTGGAAAGATACTCTTGTATACTGAATATCACGGATAGAAGTAGCCGGGAAGATTTCAGGGTGCGAAGAGTTTGAAAAAGATGGTGCCTTCGTGGTTGATCCATCTCGAAGGCATCTGTCTGCTAGCCTTATATACACATCTCTACCATCATTGCTCTGGTCTCGGATGCTGGCGGCTGCTCTGAAGCTGCAGGTCTGATACGGTTCGGAAGTTTGCAGTTCTGACATTGACCGGAGGTCAAGTCTTGGAATTTCCTGTGTTACCCCGGACGGTGAATCTCTGTAGTGTTGAGTGTAGGGTCCGAGAGTCTGGACTACGCAGCAGATGACCGTCACAGGCCCTCTGAACATGCTTACATTATATCCGTACTTGGGTCCATAGCGTGGATTTCTCGATCGAACACCTTCCATTCGCTGATTTCCTTGTAGATGGTCTCTGGGTACCCTGCCTTACGTATGCGGATACGGTCTTATTCTAGGAATATAATTCCCTTTTAAGATTTGTGAGGTGAGGCTCTGTGTCGCGAGTGCTAAGGCTGACGGTACTGGGATCTGGGGTTTTTAAGATTTGGCCGACGGCAAGGTTTGACCGCGTTTGGTAACACTATGTTTAGCATGCTTTCGGCAAACGCCTCACAGGTAACGGTCGCGGATGATGTCATATTTGACCGTAGGTCACTTTCAGTCTCAGGTAGGAAGATGGTAAATCCCGATGCTGTGCTGTTGCAGAGATAAATCTACCACAGATCTTTTGCATCACTGCTTCCCCGGACTTGGCTGTTACTGGATCAATCGGACCTTCTTAGTCATCTAGTGCGCCGCCTCGCACGGTGCGTGTCTCATCAAGTACCCCAGCATCAACCCGGGAGATCGGTGCTTACTTCGCAGATTCTTGTCTCGAACTGTAAAACCCGATGGGTCGTTACCAAGAGAAGAACTGATGGATACCTCGGGATAACATGTCACCGAGATTCGTCTTCTTTCACCAAGTGACCTTGGGAGCGCCGAACATCGTTCGAGGCCTAGCAGACCGTCAGTGTCTATATCTAGACACAATCCCAGAACCAAATGCAGACCGCTCACAAGGGAAAGAGTTGGCCGCATATTACCACGGCTAAATCTTTTACACCAATCCGATGCTTGCAATGCGACAAGACCTTGGAAGCCTCTCAGTAGCACCTGCCGGCACAGTCTCAACAGTCGAGGGCTACAATCACTAATCTTTTCCCCACCGCTCTTCGGACGGAATCAACGCCTTGAAACCGCCATCTTACGAATTCTTGTCAGCCTCCTGCAGATATGCACAGTTCGGAAAAATTCTACATGGATATCGCATTGCGCGGGTCAAAGCATTCCGCATAAGCTGGAGTCTAGGCTTTGTCTTCTATCCTTCAACAAGATATACGGCGTGGTTTCGGCCTCTCCGTATCTTGAGGTATCATATAGGGAGGTGTAGGCCTTGGTGTTGTCTTTGCGATGGGTTTAGGTACGGTCGCATCCGCATTGGGAGACTGTATCCGCCAAGGACAATAAAATAGTACATCGGAAGGGAAAGAAGAGAACCAAAGTGACCAAAGGTTTCTATTAGTAGAAGTAAGCTTGGATAATGGTTTATCAAGGCTCTTTTCAACGAACCTTGGAGTGGGGACGAGCCCAAAAGCTCGGGCATCGATAACCATCATCTTCAGCAGCAGAGTACGAGATAGGAATTGCGAACAATGTATTGCAATAGCTAGCGAAGAAGAAAGATATCTACAAGAATGTGTAAAGTGCCAATTGTCTGACTACTCAAAGCGGAGCGTGCACATGGCGTCTGCTTAGTTCTTGCCAGTCTTGGCCTTGAGCCAAGCGACGAACTGGCTGATGGTGAACTCCTCAGGAAGCTTTGCGTCAGAACCAGCTCCAGTAGTAGGAGTAGCGACGGGAGCGGCAGCAGAGGTCGAAGAAGCAGCGGGAGTCTCAACGGGAGCGGCGCTAGAGATAGCGGCGGCGGAAGAGGAAGCAGCCGGAGTCTCGACGGGAGCAGCAGTGGAAGAAGCGACGGGAGTCTCAACAGCGGCGGCGCTGGAAGAGACTGGAGCAACAGCAGCCTTGGAAGAAGTAGCAGCAGGGGCAGCAGAGGACGCGACCTTGGAAGGTGCGGCGGCACTGGCAGCAGGCTTCTCCGGGGCTGCGCCGGCAGCTCCACTGCCAACCTTGGTAGTGAGCTCACCATCCTCAATGTATACACCGCTGAAGAACCAATCCTCAGCACCGTCCTTGTCGGCGTTACCTGGAAGCCTTAGGACACCAAGATGCCAATCAGCACCGTTGGATTGGGTGCTCGCGTCGAACGGACCAGCGGTCTGCTTCAACTCATCAGCACCGGTGGAGTGCCAGAACGAGACGGAACCAGCATCGAAGTCGATTTCGTAAGCAACGTTGTGCCACTCGTCGGCGACGAGCTCAACGTCCCACTTGGAGACGCCACCAACGTGCCATTGCAGGTTGGTGTTGGAAGATCCAGACGCACCATACTTCAGCTCGGTGAAGTGGCTCTCAAAGAAAGCAACCTGGTGCTCGTTGGTGGCAGTAGGGGCGTTCTCAGCCGTGGTCTTGACGGAGAAGTGGTAGTAGACCTTGCCCTTGTTGATGGCAGCCTTGGTCTGGGGGATGAGTTCAGTGCGCAGCATGGTCTGGCCGTTCCACTTCGCGGTCTCGTCGATGGTGATCTTAACACCTTGCTTCGACGCTGTGTCGGCGGGGTTCTTGTAGGTGGCATCGAGGTTTACGTAGTCGGTGACGGGTCCGGAGCCGTGGATGTAGTATTGGTAGCTGCCGACGGGGTTGGAGAAGGACCAGTCGGAGAGCTCGGAAGAGGAGGTCATGTCGTTGAAGCGGCCATCCCAGATGATTTCTGGAGTAATGATCAGTAGCTGCTCTCGTAGGAAAGATAGAAAAAAGCTTACCAGCAGATGCAGCGCTGAGCAACGCGCTCACGAGAGTAGTTTTGGCAAACATCTTGAAGTATGTGTTTGGAAGGTAAGGAACAGAGACCAGCTGTAAGTTGATGAAAATGAAGGAAGATACTACGAACACGAAGAATGAATGACAGTAGTGAGCGATGGAACAACAAAAACTGAAAAGCACGACGAGCAGACAATATAAGAATTCGACTTGACTCGGCGCATATTCCTCCAAAGCCTAGTTTGGCTTCTAGACAGCGCGAACGCATCGCATGGCTAATATCCAGGAAACGCGCGCAACTACATTGAGTATCGCGCAAGCGGTATCTGCAGGCATGAACGGTTTTGACAGGACGCCAGATGGCATGACAGCCGTTTGGTGATGGAAAGTCCGGTGTGAAACGTTCGCGACGGAGACGCTAAGCCACACCGAGCCTTAGTTAGACCCGCCTTCTGCTTGTTCAAGGCTAGTGCGGGCGGCTTGAAGATGAAGGATTTATGAAACGCTCCCTGCTCATAGAAGCTTGTTTCATCGTGATTCGCGAGACCGAAACGGAGATTAGGTGCACCAAGGCGGATATTAGTGTATTCTCTTCCTCAAAGACTGAACATTGATATCGGAACCCCATTAAGCCATGAAGGAGACCTAAAAGCTGCTGTGGCAGTAGTCGCGATATCGCGTCCAAAGCATATGAGAGACCATACCGGTCGACTGAGGACGTGAGAGAAAGGCTCTACTGCGCTTGTGCAGTAATGACCGCGCAGCATATCGAGCCAAAAGAAAAGGACTCATCATGTAATCTTTGTTGCCGTGTCCCGGTTTCCTGGAAGTGGATAAAGCCAAAAAGATCTGCTCTAGGTCTGCTTCTGTCGCGTATTGTATACAGTTATACCCTGCCGTCATCGTTTCCTGCAATCTTGGCACCTTCAACCGCAGGCTCGTGTGCTTCCAGTTCAGCCGGTGGTCCAGGGACAACATGCACCGCCTTCGAGTCAAGTTCGTTTTGAGTCGCTCGAGTATCAATCTCACTCCTCCATCGCCCGCCAAAGTACCACTTGCGCTCGGTATGGGTGTGGTCTTGATCCTCCATCTCTGGTATCACGACATCCGGCTCCTCGGTCGCACTAGCTTTCCGACGACGTCTCAGACACCAGAAGATCAACAGGCCTCCAGCAAGAGCAGCAGCAAGTGCTACCCCTACCCCAATTCCTACTTGTGTGCCAGTGCTAAGACCATCGGATGCGGGTGCGGCCGTTGGCTCTAGAGCATTGTTTGTTGGTGTAGACGTACTGGCTGGCGCAGGTATGCTATACCTCGCAACTAACGACTTGACGTATTCACTCGGGAAGGTTCCGACGTCGTCAATCTGCCAGGCGACTACGACAGGATCAGCAACCGCTAGGCCTGTTACAATCGTTGTGATACTGGAAATCACAGTTGTCCCATCAGAACCGTAGTTAGATGTATATTCCCAGACCGGAGTGATATCCTGGCCTTCAAAGGCGGGTTCCGTTATGATCGCAGCGTAAGCACTGACGGGGGTCGAAAAGCGGCTCAGGCAAAGATCTGGGTACTCCGGGCCAAAGGTCATATCGCTATTTGTCCCATGTCAGTTAAACAGATATTGACAGGCAGAGAGCAATAGTGTCAAACCTTTTGCAACAGCTCGCTTGCCAGAATAATCTGGTTCCATTCGATGCACTACTTGCGTACGCAGTTACCTCTGCAATTGTCTGACCGCTAGGACATATCCCAGGACTATAAGTAGCCGTTCCGTAGAGCTGGCAGTTGCTGTACTGGTCATCGGAGACGATCGATCGTGTAGGATTCACGGACCAGACAGTATCAAGGCCAATGGCCGTGTCATCTATACCGCAAGACGGCGTTGGCGCTAACAACCATCTGTCAACACATGACGGGCTTGGGGTAAATACAGATGTAAGGTCTGCTACCCTCCCTGATCCTATAGCAAGTGAAGTCCCGTAGGGTGTGACAAAGACCTCACTGTGAGACCATTGTAAGGCGCGTTTGACGGGCGTCCCATTCACTGTGAGATGTTGTACAGTTACAGTCGCCGATGCCGCACATGTCGGCAAGTAGGTCGAGGTACCGATGGCGGTTACGTTTGTAGGGCCTATGATAGGCATCTCGTGTTCTGACTATCGCCACAAGAGGCTATGATCCGTGGAGTATAGAAGCATGCAAGGCTGAGGTATTTAAGTAGGGACGCTCCATCTCTTAAGGAAATAGCCAGTCAACAAGGCTGAACTACGCTAGAAGCCCAACTGCAGAACCGATAAGCCTCCTGTCCAAATTGGTTTACCAACAGGCATCACAGAACACCCAGTGGGTGCGCCTCCTGGATCATGGTTGTTGCGGCATCAATGGGAAGCCTTGTGCAGGATTGATCATCGGTGAAAGGCCTGGTATATTAATTTGGATGTGTGAGCTTCAGAAGTCAAGGTACATGAAGTCTGTTAAAGATGCGATTGTCGTAGGGAAGCTCATAGCCCACTTTGAGAACAAGCTTGCCATGGGGGTGTTGTGATGTAAAAAGCGCTTATGTCAGATCTTAAAGTTGACCTCGAGGTAACCTGCAATCTGCGAAGGCGTGACACGGTGCTGGAGCGGGGCCGTCTGGCGGAAAAAGGGCGTCATTGGACGATAATGTACGCAAGCGGTGAGCTGTCATCCATGGCCTACTGTCTTATTCGCATTTTGCCTGTGGCAAAAACCGCGAGTGGTAAGAGATGATTTGGCAGTTGTAAGTGATGGAGATGTATCATCGTTTCAAAAGATGGACGCGTCCTCAAGCTATCACGAGGGATCGGCGCTAAATCCGGCTAGCGACATGCGGCTGATCCACGTAGCCGGCCTAGGCTTCTAGATCCATTCCACTTTTCCAAGCCCACCCAGAACACATGACAGCGCTTCCACATGGCTGCGATAAGAGCAACATTTAGCACCGCATCATCATCTATAGTGACTGTGCAAGAGGAGGGCAGACGGCCATATGCAGCGCTAGGATCAGCCCAATCATGACGGCATCGCCTTCACTCGACAAGCGGCCCCTCGAACCATCGTCTCAGAATGGCACGTCGCCCCTGCATCGTGTCGGCATGCTGGACTTGCTACATCGAGACCCCCGACCAACCTTCATTACCGACACTTCACCAGATAGCCTAGCCACTGAGAATGGATGTCTTCTGGAATACTGGAATCCGGCCATGGCTGCAACCGACCCTGGAGGCCTGTTGCAACAATTAACCCGCGATGGCGGCGCGTCTGGTGGCAACCAGAAAGGTTATGCTCCTTCCACCGAGTTTCGAAGCTGGTCCCTGGAACAGGACACGACGAGTAAACCTTTTCTCTACCACGGATTCAATTGGACGAGGGTTCACGTGGCTGACCGGTGGAACGTCATTAGCGGTATTTCAGCTACTATATGCGCGGGGGGCGAAGGCTCCGAAATGATGCCTCTAAGTCGGAAGACGTCCAAACCAAAAGCACCAAACTTCGATTGGACTGATGAACTTCCTCCTCTGCGATTGACACCACATGCGGCATGGGCGCGCAGTATTGATTGGGCTTCTACGCCTCTTGGGCCGATGTCGTCCTGGTCATCTCAACTACGAAGCATTGCCAACCTTGTCATGCAGGATCCAAGGCCAGCGGTGGTTTTTTACGGACCGGATCTGATTATGATCTACAACGAAGCAGAGATAGAGCTCTTGGGTGGCTTTCATCCTTGCATGGGAATGAGTGCTCGTGTCGCTCTTGCTTCCGTCTGGGCCGAATATTTTGAGCCTATTATAGATAAGAATCTGGCGGGGGAGACGGTAGAGAAGACTAACACAGTCATACATATGGTACGCAACGGCTTCATGGAAGAAACATACTTTTCGCTAAAGTTCATACCTATATTCGATTCCGAGGGTGTCACAGTTGGACATTATGAGCCTTTGGTAGAGACGGTAAGTGTTGCTTGTTGTATTCTCATTCGTTTCTCTTGTCGCTTCGTCTTCTACAGTCAGATTCGGTCCTACACGGTGACGAAAAGCTCACGAGACTTGAGAGACTACGGAAACGCAGGCTTTTGACTTTTGGAAATAATTTGCCCATACTGTAGAGCTGCCGTGAAAGCTACTGACAAGCGCATAGACCAAACAAGTCATCACGCAAAGACGTTCACGCACACTATTGGAGCTAAGCGAGGAGATACCAAGAGCACGCAACACAGACACTTACTGGGTCCTTGCGACCGAAGTCCTATCTCGCAACGACAAAGACGTTCCTTTTGCTTTGCTATACTCAGCCGAAGCCGACGGGCACGGGTCAGAATCAAGCAGGACGCGGTTTTCTGATACCAACCAGCAACACTGCAAGCTGCGCGGCTCTTTCGGTCTGCCGAAAGGTTCACCAGCGGGTCCCGATAACCTCGACTTTCAACAAGACCATGGCTTTACGCCGTACTTTCGCCAGGCACTCACAGCCCGAAAGCCGATCATAATTCGGTTCGATCAGGATCCCGTGGCTGCAGATTTGGTGAAGGATGTCGACTGGCAGGGCTTCGGTGATCCCTGTCGAGCGGCGGCCATTTGCCCCTTGAATCCGACCTCTTCCAAAGACAACATCCTTGGCTTTATGGTCATTGGAATCAACCCTCGCCGTCCGTTTGACGAAGACTATCTTCAGTTCATTCTAGTCGCAAGTCGACTTTTATCTACATGTTTGACGTCCATTCTACTTCATGAAGAGGACATTGGGCGCCGAGAGCGGACTATTGCTAATGCTGAAGCGATGAAATTCCAACTCAAACACCAACTGACACTGTCTCAGCAAGAGTCTGAGCGAAATTTCTCCAAGTTCAAACGCTTTGCGGAACGTGCCGATATTGGCATCTTTTTGATAGGCATGGATGGCGTCTACTCGTACAGGAATGAAGCTTGGTTCGAGATGCTAGGCCCGGTAGACCCCTCGATTGATCTTGCCGATGCATGGGGAAAGATCATTGATGACGAATTCATTGAAATGGGTAAATCGAAGTTTGAGGAATTGATAAAGACCAAGCAGCATCAGTCAGTCATGTCCATCTCGCTGTATATAATTTTAAACTTACATCCAATAGGTCATTTGAGTTGCGTCTCAAGAAGAGATGGAACGCACCCAATCAGAATTTCGATGATACGTACCCCGAGAAAGAGCCAATGTGGGTCATCACGTCGATATTCCCCGAGCTCAACGACGAAGGAGAAGTGATTGAGATTATCGGCTGCTGTACCGACATCAGTCAGCAAAAATGGGGCGAGAAGCTGCAAGCTACGCAGGCAACAAGAGCTCGAGAGTCGAAGCGTAGCCTGGAGAACTTCATCGACACGACGTCCCACGAGATGCGGAATCCGCTTTCTGCAATCGTTCAATGTGCGGATAGCATCATCGCAGCCCACAAGAGCTTCGAAAAATCGACAGACTACCAGAAGGTGTACCAAAGCATACTAGAGACTACCGTGGACGCTGCCGAGACTATTGTTCAGTGCTCGAAGCACATGAAGACCATTGTGGACGATGTGCTCACCATGTCTAAACTAGACTCTGGATTATTCGTCATGACCCCGGTCGACGTCAAGTTCGACTCCATCGCAAGAGACGCGGTCAAGATGTTCGAAGGCGAGGCCAAGTCCGCAGGCGTAGACCTGCGATTCCAGCTTGAAGAATCGTGCAAGAAGATCCAGATCGACCATGTATCGCTTGACCCGACGAGGGTGTTGCAAATCCTCATTGTAAGTGACGCGAAATCTAAAAAAGTGCAATGGCTGATGACAACAGAACCTCATTACGAATGCTATCAAGTTCACGCGGCTGGAGGAAATACGTGAAATCTCCGTGAGCCTGGGCATCTCTCTTGAGCAGCCCACCCACAGCTTCAGTGTGCCATTCTCGCGCACCTCGGACGCTTCCGAGGCAGCGACATTACAGGCGGATTGGGAAAAGGGCGAAATCGTGAGTCATCCATTGAGCAAACATGTGCTAGGGCTGTTGCTGACATAAAAGGTCTATGTCATCTTCTCCGTGCAGGACACGGGTCGTGGCTTGACTGACGAAGAACACGAGCTTCTCTTTGCTCGCTTTTCCCAGACCTCTCCACGAACACACATCGACTATGGTAATGCCTAACCGTGACGAGAAACTGTTATCTTCACTAACAAGCACCAGGTGGTTCCGGCCTCGGCCTCTTCATCTCACGACGCCTCACCGAGATGCACGGCGGTGCCATTGGCTTCGCATCCAAAGCGGGCGTCGGCAGCACCTTCTCCTTTTACGTCAAGAGCCGCAGGAGTGCCTTGCGTCCCGACTTCAACCGCACGCAGAGCGATGCCGCCGTCAGCTTGAGCATACGTGCCCAGAAAACGTTGCTTTCAAGTCGAACTCGCAACGAGACGGACGAACCGCTCGACCCGGCCGTTCTTGCAAACGACATACCGCACAAGGACCTCCACGTCCTCATCGTCGAAGACAACCTGGTGAACCAGCGCGTCCTCGCCAAGCAGCTGCGAAACACGGGAATGCAAGTCGCTGTGGCAAACCACGGAGGAGAAGCGCTGGACTATTTGCGTACGACAAAGTACTGTATATCGGATGGCTCTGGGAAAGCTCTCGCGCTCATTCTAATGGACTGGGAGATGCCTGTGATGGATGGGTTGACGTGTGTTAGGAATATCAGGGAGTTGCAGAAGGAGGGGGTCGTAAGAGCACACGTGCCCGTCATAGCAGTGACGGCTAATGTGCGGAGTGAGCAGGTCGAGGTGGCACTCAAAGCCGGAATGGATGATGTGATTAGTAAGCCATTCAGGATACCAGAACTCTGTGCTTGCATACAGAAGACGTTGAGGAACACGGCTAGGGCGTAGTGGTTTGACTGCGTGTTATCAGGTTAGGTAGCGCCTTCACTCGGTAGACTTATTAGATCGAACTGGCAGCGTCTAGAATCGAGGAACTGTACTGGAGCCGCTGGTCGGATTGAATCAAGAGCGCGTGGGAAGTGTCGCTCCTGATCCTGAAAAAGACTGGGCGAGGAGACAACAATACGCATGTACTCAATACATCAGATTGGCGCTCCGACGGCAACAACAAATATCACACTTCGGTACCGCATCCACCGTCTATTATAGGGCCCGGATCAACTAGGAGTTTGATGCGTGGATAATGCCTAGTAATGTCGCGGGTGCTCTCTATCGCTCATGCGTGCTAGCGTATTACCCACACGGCGACTCCAGGTCTCGGTGCTTTTCTCCGCCATACGTAGCTTGCGCCTGTATGTACTCTCGGAGAGTTAGTAGTCTGTATAGGTCTTGTAGTCCATTGTGTAAGAGGTCGCCAGCATATTGCGAGCCATGCCCGAACCTATCGGAACGAGCTAGCTGCAGAATGGAGAAGCTAGAGGATCGACATGCCCATGCACTCGTTACTTTGAGAAGTATCTCGTAGGTTTTACGGAGATTGTTCTGCTGTAGAGGGGTATCTTGGGTCTAGATTCGCTGGAATCTCGGGCTAGGATTGGGTATTGGTAGATTAGGAGAAACCCATGGACGTGGGATACTAGTTGCGGTTTGTTGTCAACGGGGATGCGCGTCTCATTGATGGGTTCCGCGTGTGGGTGGTGAGGTTCCGCATCATGTCGTAGATGGTGTTCCGCGTGTGGTTCCGTGTCTTTCTCGTGGGTTCGTGAGGGTCCGCATCTCGTTGTTGAGGATCCGCGTAGTCAACATGTGCTCGCGAAACGTGGGTATAGTCACTGTCAGGTCATGTGCTGCGGGCTAGAGACAACTAGAGACTGCTGTAGTTGCAGTGGTGTTGCACGGCGGATGCACGAGATAGGGAAGCCAGGCAGCAAACCAACTGCCGATGGCCCGGACTCGCGACTACCGGGCGCGGACAAGGGCAATTCATCAAGGCGCCGAGATGCGATGACAGCTGTCAAGTGTCACAGAGGGCCAGCAGACGTGGTGTTCTTGGGCGGATGGCGACGAGTGCGGTGCAGGGCGGAGTAATTTGGCTGCAAACGCATCATTGGTTACCGAGACGAAGAATGCATGCGCCGACCCGTGCCGTAGAGTTTTGTTTCTGCCGGTTCAAGGTTTGTGTTGTCGTGGTTCGCGGGCGTGCGGTGCAGCCGATTGCGGCGGGAACATCAACTTTCTGACTCAGGCCCCACTAAAAGACATTGAGAATTCCCTCACTTGCTCTCCACTACTCCATACTTTGCTCTACACACGTCATTGCATATAGATACCACGTCTTGCACCCCTTCCCACCCTACACCAACCAGCAGAAGACGACCCATTTCCAATTGCATCGCCACAAGCACAAGCACCCTCGCCCAACATGTCTGCATACACAAACGGAACCACACACGAGTCGGAGCGGATAGCGCACACGGAAGAGAAGCACCTGCCGGGCGGCTGGGTGGTGCTCAAGTTCGGGGGTACGAGTGTGGGCAAGTTCGCGGAGAACATAGCGGGCATCGTCGAGTATGTCTGCCTATTTATCTGGAGTAATATTTCCTACCCGACAGACACTGACACGACAACAGAGCTGGCCTTGAGACGAACCGCGCGGCTATAGTCTGCTCCGCACGCAGCTCCAACACGAAGCTCGAAGGAACCACTAACCGCCTCCTCCGCGCCGCTCGCGCTGCCGAACAACCCAACCACCGCGGTTACGATGACATCGTCGAGGCCATCCGCACCGACCACATCCAGGCCGGCAGGGACATCCTGAAGAACCCCGAGATCCTGGCTGCCTACATCGACGACGTGAATGCCGAGTGCGAGAGTCTGGTCAAGATTCTCGAGTCGGCCCAGCACCTGGAGGAGGTGACGAACCGCGCCGAGGACAAGATCATCAGCAAAGGCGAGAAGCTGAGCTGTCGGTACATGACTGCCATCCTGAACGATCGCGGCACGCCGGCGCAGTTCGTCGACCTGAGCGATGTGGTCAAGTTCAATGCGCCTGTCAAGGGCGGCCTGTACGACATGTTCTACAAGGACCTGGCCGAGGATCTGGGCAAGGAAGTAGCAGCATGCGGCGACAAGGTCCCCGTCATCACCGGCTACTTTGGCAACGTGCCCGGCGGACTGCTCAACTCCATTGGCCGTGGATACACCGATCTCTGTGCTGCTCTGGTAGCTGTTGGTACCCGGGCCAAGGAGCTCCAGGTCTGGAAGGAGGTCGATGGCATCTTCACTGCCGACCCACGCAAGGTCCCTACCGCCGCTCTGCTTCCCACCGTCACGCCCTCCGAGGCCGCTGAGCTGACCTTCTACGGCTCCGAGGTTATCCATCCCTTCACCATGGAGCAGGTAATTCGCGCCCGCATTCCTATCCGCATCAAAAATGTCATGAACCCACGCAATGCCGGCACCGTCATCTTCCCCGACAACCCCGGTTCCATTGACGACCGCGCGCCTCTCCGCGACGGAAAGCTCTTCCGTACAAGGTCCGCCAGTCTGCTTACGCAGCTCGAGGGCCCAAAGAGGCCTACGGCTGTTACTATAAAGCACAACATCGTCGTCTTGAACGTCCACAGTAACAAGCGTACGCGCGCTCATGGATTCCTGATGAACATCTTCAGTATCCTCGACCGCTGGCATTTGTCAGTCGACCTCATCTCCTCCTCTGAGGTTCATGTATCCATGGCGCTGCACTCTGAATCTGCGCTGTTGAGTGGTGGCGGTGAGGACGAGTACAAGATCCAGAGCAAGGATCTTCAGGGCGCTGTCAACGACCTTGGACAGCTCGGTACGATTGACATTGTGCCTGATATGGTAAGTTGTGGTTGCATGAAATGCTTGTGAGATGTATACTGACTATATGTCTTCAGGCTATCGTGAGCTTGGTGGGAAAACAGCTCAAGAACATGATTGGTATCTCTGGCAGATTCTTCAGCGTGTTGGGCCAAAACAACATCAACATCGAGATGATTTCGCAGGGTATGTCGCGCTGTCAACAACTATACTTGTGCGATTGCTAATTTTGCCCAGGTGCTAGCGAGATCAACATCTCCTGTGTCATTGAAGAGCGCGAAGCCGACCGTGCTCTCAATGTTGTACATACAAATCTTTTTACCTTCTTAGACTAGATGTCGCATCCCCATGAGCGGAGTTTAAAAGGTTGATACCACCTGGATAGCCTTTCTGGGTCAATTATATATTTTCATATCCGTCTTGTTTTCAATGTCATACTCGTGTGGGCGTTTGTACCAAGGAGCTGGAGACTTGAATTCTCTAGCATGATATGCGGGCTGTTGCGATGTCACAGTGACGATCTGTCCACAACTTCATCTAGTCTAGGGGACCTGGACGGAACGATACTTTCAACCGAGTGAAATCACCAGTATCTCATATCGTGTCTCGCTTTCACCTCGTCATCCTGGAACTATGTTTCTCTTATCACGGGTGCTCTCTGCGTCATGTCCACGATTGTTTCTCTTCACCAAGTATGTCTTACCTCGAGTCCAGCCTGCGAGCGTTTGCTTGCCGGTCCTCGCGAGTGACTGTTGCGCCACGCAACAAACGCCGGCCGTAATATCTTATTTCGCCATCACATTCTCTCCAGGACACTGGTCTGCCCTCATACGACGCGCATGACTCTAAATCTTCTCGCTCAGCCTCAACCAGTCTCGCCTCGACTGCGCCCACCACAACCACACCCGCCATGCGGTAACTTCATCATGCCAGGCGTCACAACTACCACTTTGGACAGCGTGATCTCGCCTATCACCGGCAAGCCCATAGCACGACACGAAGCCGCTGGCTTAAAAGGTCTGACTAGAGAGCAACACCCCAAGTTCTGGGAAGAAGTCAGGAACTGGACAACCGACCACTTCTCCTCAGCCAAATGGCATCAAGTTGTGAAATGCATATGGCGTAGGAACCAAGAGGACTACATGAAGGTCATAGGTTGGCGTCCGCCACCTAGACCTATTCACTCCATCGCCGCTCCCCGAGGACGCCATGTACTACTTTACAGCTCATCATCCTTCACTGCACCGACGGGCGCACATCCGCTCCGCCCAGCAAATCTGCCACGCATCGAGACTGGGTCCCCAAATACACCGCGACCACGCTGGGATGTCGTATCTGCAGGCCCCGCAACACCTCTTTCTGCGACAGCCGGCCCCATCAAGAATGCCTTCGCTGAAGGTGGGCACTGGGCTTCGCTCACGCCCAAGACGTCAGCGACTGGGACGCCGACTGCAACGACACCTGTCACGGCTGTACCGGTCGAGATGTGGGAACCAGGCACACCGACTGATCCCGCTACTAAAGCCGTATACGAAAACGCCAAGAGCGATGTGAATAAGATGGCTCTTCAGTTGTGTGCAAGCAGACATGCACTACGTCGCTCTTTCAGCGCTGAAAACGACGTCATCTACCCGTCCATGGTGAGGCCGAGGGATACGTTGCTAGCTGCTGAACTCACGTTGGAGAGTTACCAGGTGCCTGGTTCGTTGGCGGAGTACATCGATGCACTATTGCCGAGTAAGCTTGAGGCGTATGCGGATGACGAGGCGGCGGGTGCGCGACAGTACAATATCACGAGTGGGGAGATGCTGGGAGATAAAGATGCTTGGTTGGGGTATGATGAGCAGACTGGACAGTTCACCACTATCCTGGAAGCGAGACGCGATTTGCTCAGGATGAATCGGGAGAGGAGGAAGGGGAGGGACGTTGCAGTCGGAGAGGGAGGTGTCAGACTGGCGTGGGCGACAAAGGTTGTCTGCGATATTGAGGGAGAGATGGAGAGACGCAGGGAGCTGGATGGTGAAGATAGCGACGACGAAGGCTATGATTATAGCAACTTTGTTAGGAGTCTGAGTGCTAGGGATAGCGCGGAGACTGTCGAAGAACGATGGAGTGGGTCGACGTTGGATTTGACACTGACAAACAGCTCGACGGCGTACAGCAGTAGCAGGGAATCGCAACTGAATATTCCGCTCGCTCAGCGGTCATCTAGCAGCCCCATTAAGCCCACATACGGCCACAATACGCTACCGCTTCGCAACAGGACTTTTACGCTTTCCAACCTCCTCACCGGCGCAGCTTCTTCTGATCCGCAAACCCATAGCCATGCCGACTCGTATCCCGCGAAGACTTGCAAATCCAGATTCTCGCCCAACTATGCACACAGTGTTCACAGCCTCCGTCGCAGCAACACGACGAATAGGTCGCGCCATAGCCTCAGGATCGACACTTTTGACTATACTCCCTCTTCTAACAACAGGCAAAGTCCCTTGATCAGCCCGCAGGAACGTGGCTCCCGTCGCCGAGGCCCCAGTATGCAGGCTCTGAGTAGTTGGGCCGATGAACTGAAGAAGATGGAGAGGAAGAGGGCGGAGATGCGACTTGGTGTTGGTGAGAGTAACGCGGCATTGACGAATTGTAGGGAGATTTCTGAACAAGAAACTGTACGCGAAGAAGAAGACGTTGGTCTGGCGGTTGATGTCAAGGATGATGTATCGGCGGTCGATGCAAAAGATAACGGATACGTGATTAATGGATGTATGCATCCTGCTTTACGGGGAGGCGGAGAGTGCGAAGCAGAGCAAGAGGGAGGGGAGCAGGGGAGAAGGAGCAGAGGGGCTACGGGGAGTAGTACAAAGAGTTGGCGTTGTAATACTGCCGTGGAGATCGAACGGGATAGCCACGAGGAGCACGACAACCCCATCTACAACTCCAATTCCAACGACCGAGAAAACCTGGTTCACGACGTCCAGTACGAAGACCACATGTACGACGATGACTACCACGGAGAAGAGTATAATGATGACGACGATGAACAAACAACAACACCAACACCCGAGCATGCAGACCGGTCATCCCACCCCCTCCGCTCCTCATCTTCACCCACCCACGCACCCATCAAACGATCCTCTCTCCAAAGCGCTTTGGCCAAACAACATCTCTCGCCGCCCCGTCGCCCGCCTCGACCCTCTCCTCTACTCATTCTACCACCCAAGCCAATCCCACACCCACCGGTGAGATACAACAGACACGCCGCAACATCGTACGAACGACAGGCTTCAAAACTGCGTCGGGATGGCGAGGTGGAAGAGGAGAGCGAGATGGGCGGTGGTGGTGGTCATTCACAGGTGGTAGTCAGGAAAGCGAAGTTGTTGGAGGAGAGTGCTATGCGGGCTAGGGGAAATCAACAGATATGTACGCAACGATCGTTGAGTAGAGTGGGTGAGAGGAATAGGAAAGAGGAAGAGGAAAATGAGTGGGATGCGGAACTCAGGGCTATGGAGGGTAGGGAGAAGAAGAGGCAGTTGGAATTACTGCGTACGCATAGGGGAGCAGGAGGCTGATTTGTTCTTTTGGGAGATGGGGTGAGAAAAGTAAGTTGTGGGAGTTGGTGTACAGATAGTAGGCAGGACTGACACGGAGGGGATTGTTCGGACTGCGTTCTTGGATATGCATGTCAATATTGGTCAAGATTGCAATCCAGCTATGAGCGAATCTCAGATCGCCCAGTCTTATCTTACGCGAGGCTGAGGCCTTCTCTTCCGCGCTAAAGATTGCAGTGCAAGGAGAGAGGTCCTCCTCGACTTAATTTCTATTAGCGTCCCCTACCCCTGCGTGGTGCATGCCGACAGCAAGGCTGAGGTCTCCTTCTCCACGCTAAAGATTGCAGTGCAACAATGGTGTCGGCGCACCATTGCCTTGTTTCTATTGCCTCTTTAGGATAACGGAAGGAAAAGTAATTGTTGCATGCATGTCGTAAAGGCAAATAGTGCGCCGACTGCCTGTTTACAGGTCCTTTTGGACCCTGCCTGAGGCTAATATTGCCTGAGGCTAACATTGCCTGCTGCACTGCAATTGAACATTTCTCGGGAGGAGAACTTCTGCATCCATTAACTTTAGAACACGTCCGCCAAGCCTCCATGCTCACCAATACCGAATCTCAATTTTACACGCTCCTAGAAACCACCTGCTATCCCCCTGATGTCAAAGAAAATAGTAAATCATTCTTGTCAACCCTAAGGACCTAGTGAGGTACGCATGTAGAAGAAATTGCAACAAGTCATAACATCCTGATCATCAATACTACCGACTCAATTCTAGCAATACAACAACACCACCACCAACCATCCAGCATCATAAAGGAAAAGAAAACGGGTATATCCGTACTCCGCCCAAACGCCATTCTTCCATCCTCATCCGCATCCCCATCACCCACTGACTAACGGTACACCACCCACAAATCGAATCATCTCCATCCCTAACGACAGAAAAAAAAGTCAGCAAATCATCGTCACCAAGACCGTTCTAACCTTGCTTCTCCCTTTCCTCCTCCTCTTCCTGCTCAACCCTCGCCTCCCCCTCGTCCTCAACCCTCCCCTCCTCCCACCCCCCACACTTCCCAATCGCCCACCACAACTCGAGTGAAAGCGCCGTCGAATCCTACATAACAACGCACTTATCCCTATCCTCACCCTGCTGCTGCCCCTGACCCTGCTGTCCCTGCGAATGTCTCCTACTGCCTCCTCTCCCACCCATGCGTCCTCCAGCAGGCATGTAACCCGAATGATGACGGCCACCACTACCCGGCGGTGGAGGCAACCCCCCACTAGTCGCCTGGTACGCACTACCCCCCTGTCCCGGTACCGGTGCAGCAGGATTAGCTGGATGTCCTGCTGGCGGATTGTACTGGGGAGTTTGAACAGCTTCTTCGTACAAGGGCGGAGGAGCGGGTTCGCCTGCAGGTCTGTGTCCTGTAATGTTGTTGTTTCGGCGTGGAGGTATGACTGGATTTCCTTGATTACGAGGTGGCTGTGGAGGTGCGTTGTCGCGGTTCCTCTGCTCCGTTTCTCGTCGTTGGCGATCTTCTTCTTCTTCCTGCAGTTGGAGTGCGAGGGCGAGATCGTGATCTTCTTGCTCCGCTCTGCTGAGAGCTTCCGGAGATGTGGCATCGGGGTCTTGTGGGACGCCGGATTGTTGGTTGTTGCCGCGACGTCCTTGTACGGTGGTCCAGCCTTGTCCATTGTCATAGTCGTGCGGCTGCTGTTCCTGCACTACTGCTCCGGTGTTGCCCGTACTGTTATCCACGCTTCGGAAGTCTCCAGAGAAGAGCTGACTGCCCTGACCGTTCACATCCGTCAGACTCTCCCACACAATCTCATCATGTGTCGAGTACCCCTGATCCGTAACCAGGGTAACCAGCTCGCCGTTTCGCGGATTCTTACACAGTGTGGAGAAATGGTCATTCCGGAACAAAATAGCGACTTGGCCTGGCTGAAGATTGTCACGGATGACTCTTAAACCATGGTCCGTCAGCTGCGTTGGCCACCTCATCAAAAACTCCTTGATAGCATGAATATCCGTGAACATTTGCTGCTCATCCTCATTCAGACTCTCACCAGCACTCAACTTCGCATTCAACTCCTCCTCCTGGAACTGCACAAACTGGCTAGTCTCATAACTAGGTGCAACGCGGTTGAATGCAGCGTAAGCGTCACTTCCAGCTTCTGGTAGCCACCCATGCATCAAAGGTATGTTGAAGGTGCGGTATAGCTTCATGTCCTGTGTGTTTTCGAATGCGCCAGCTCGATTCGTGAGCGTAGCGTGGTTGTCACTCGGGATGTTCGAGTCCGGGACGAACATGGGGTTGACGTTGAGACCGGTGTGGAGAGCGAGGAGGAACTTGTATAACTCGCTCACGTCGGGCAAGGCTTGCGCAGCGTCGCCTCGTCTGCCAGACATGAGCTCGTCAAAGACGGCATCGAGAAGTAATCCTAGGCTGACCGTTTCGCGTGTGCGGAGTGTTTCGACGAGAGCGGTGTCGAGTCTGGCGGGGGTAGAAAGGACCAGTGCATTGACGAGAGCGAGCAAAGGACATGGACCGTTGAGGTTCTGCGTCAGAATGGGCGAAACACGCATGTCCTCAATACTATGGTCGAGCCAACGGATGTGCTTGATCTGGTAGTGTTCTTTCCGCTGCCTTTCCATCCGAGTGTTTGGCGACTCTGGGCCGGGCGCAGCTGTAGAGCTCGCACCTGTATCAATGGGCCTGGGCGGCATAGCAGGCGTCATATCTTCATGCGATCTACGTGGTGGCAGAGCTGGCGGAGGTTCTTCCAGGGTGGTTCGTGTCTCGTCCGGAGTGTAGTGTGGTGGAGGAGGTGTTGAATCTATGACGTGCGTATTCTCAGGGACAATAGGTGCTGGCGCAGTGTGCGAGCTTGTATCCGAGAAACCTGCTGGCGGCGGCGGCGCCGTCCATGCTACAGTCTCAGCACGACTATCGTGCGAGACGGGCTCCCATGGATTTGTATCGAAAGACGCCTCCGGGTGTTCCGAGCGA
Source organism: Alternaria burnsii (assembly GCF_013036055.1). NCBI lineage: Eukaryota > Fungi > Ascomycota > Dothideomycetes > Pleosporales > Pleosporaceae > Alternaria > Alternaria burnsii. Next base: position 277,418 of record NW_024066121.1, read on the forward strand.
GGCGTGGGCGAGTTCACCGCAATCACGGGTGGCTCTTCTACAGGCTTCGACTGAACAGGCGGAGGATGATCATCTAGTCCTAGATTCTTCATCTCATGGGAAGGTGTACTTGGCGTTTGGAACGCCGGCAGCTCTACAGGCGCCTCGTACTTGTGTGCCTGGCTCGGCGCATCACCCCAGATGGCGTCGCTGCTCTCATCGCCCCATCCGCTTTGCCCAGTTGTCTGCATCTTCAGATATGGGTTGTTAGTCTTCAGCGGAATGGATCCGTTTGACTGCTCGGACACGGTGCTACCATTGTATGAGGCCGCACTGGCACCGGTGGGCATGGGTGAAATGTTCTCCTGCGAGCGCTTGATTGGGATTCCGGCTGGTGGCCCTGGCTTCAAGGCATCTGGAAGGTCGCCGCTGATGTGTGCGGTCGAGGGCACAGGAGGCCTCTTGCCTGCAGCCGGCTTCAACGCGGCAGGCACGTCGTTGTGGTTGACATCTTCAAAGTCGTCGTCGGACTGGTTCCACTCGTCTTCGCTAAAGTCGGAATCGCTGTTGTGTCTGTCGTCAGGCAGACGGGTCTCTTCTGGCGTCTTGATGTTGAAGGCTGGCGACTTGCTCGTACCGGGTGGGTCGGCGGCATGGTCTGGAGATACAGGAAACGCAGGCGGATGCTCGTCGGAAGGTGTTGTAGGGTATGGGGGTATCGCTTTGGAGAGTGGCGCTGGCACGACGTCGTCGGGGTCGTTGGACTTTCGAAGCACCATGTTTGGTGGTGCTGGCGCAGGCTCGATGCAGTCTGTGTGGTGAAGCTTGCACGGTAGTTGGCGCAGCGCAGGCTGCGGGAGTTGCGGAAGACGCGGTTGAAGGGAATTGATAGCAAAGTAGGACTTCTGGGGAAGAAGCAATGCAGGCGACGTAGTAGACACGAGTAGCATACGCGGCCGGGGTATTGGATATGCGGAAGTCGCGTACAAGCGGAAGATGACGTACGGTGTGGCTGGGGCCTGTGGCTGTGGCTGTGCTGAAAGCGTGGCGTTGCGGCTCGGAATTATTCCTTGCAACAAATTCACTAGCTCAACTCACCTCGCGATTTGCGCCAACCGAGCAACCTTGGGACTCTAGTGTCAAGACATCCATAACGACACACACAGTCGTTGTCGCACATGGCCCAGTGAAACTTGACAGCCGCGACCAAGTTCGCCATGCATTCCTGCGTCCGTCCAAACACGCACGTCGCCTTGCGACTGCCCTCCGGCCTTTTCAAGATAGTCGAGATCACACCGAATACGTATGTCGCATAGCTGGCGTGAGCCCCCTACATACTCCTTCGTATGCCCGCCCTGCAGCTGCTTCTGACCGCCTCCCAGTAACATCAATCTTGGAAAGTTCGGCACCTTCAACTCGAACCTGCTCCTCGGCCGGCCATACTACCTCACCTACGAACTCCTCGACAAGGACGACGGCAAGTCCAAGACGGAGCTGCGCGTCGTACCCGCCTCCGAACTCCATGCTGAAGCTCTGGGCGAAGACCATGCGCCCGCTGCCGAGACAGGCGATGAGAATGCCGAGGGCGCTGCCGGTTTCGACATTGTCGGGGAAGATGGGCAGGTCATAATGCGGAACAACCGCCTGACTGTCGATGATGCGTCGCGTCAGGCGCTGTCCATGGCTGAGATTGAGGAGCTGAAGAAAGCGGGGACAGGTTCCGGCAAGGACATCATCGCCAAGATCATGGCCTCCCACAATGCCATTGACGAGAAGACGAGCTTCTCGCTCGCCAAGTACACGCTAAGAAAGTCGAAGAAGTACATGAAGCGCTTTACGGCGCTGCCCATGGATATCGGGCTGCTTACAGAATACGTGCTGGAGAAGGAGGCATACAAGATCATGGAGTTGAGGGAAGATCTACTGGGCTTGATCAACAGCTGGGCGAACGTACACTCGGGAGCCACCAACCAGATTCTCACGGGAGAAGACGGTATCAGCCAGATAGGAGGAGGGCGATGGCTCGTGGTAGACGATACAGGAGGTCTCGTTACAGCAGCGCTCGCAGAGAAGATGGGCATCCTCTACCCCGAGGAAGAAGACGACGACTCGGAAGACGAGGCCGAAGATGTCGAGATGAATGGTACGGCAGCGACAGAGACAGCGACGAACCCCGCCCCAGAGACAAAGGACACAGATACCGCCATGCCTGACGCCGACCCTTCAGATCCTCCTGCGCGCCCCCGAAAACCTCCCCGCCCACACATCCCCCAAATGTCCGCGCATACCAATACTCTCACTGTTCTCCACCCGAACAATCAACCGAACCTTTCCTACCTCAAATACTTTGGCTACGACTACGGCGCCCCAACACCCGAGCACCCACTCTACAAACACCTAAAGTCCATATCCTGGCTCGCGCTCCTCCACCCAGAAGACGACCCTACATACGACGAGCCTGAGGTCATCTCTGAAGAGGTGTTGGCTGGCATGAAGAGTACGAAACGGGGCACATATTACAAGAAGAGGAGGAGGTGGGAGAGGGTAAAGGGTGTCGTAGATGAGACTAGACGGGGTGGCTTCGATGGGTTAGTTGTAGCTACGGCCATGGATGCAAAGACCGTACTCAAGGAACTCGTTCCCTTAGTTAGGGGAGGAGGCAGGGTAGTCGTGTACAACCCCAACGTCGAACCCCTTGTCGAACTCTGCGACCTCTACTCCAAGGAACGGAGGGCGGCGTACATAGCGCGCGAATTTGGACCCCCGCCAACTACGACACAGACCAACGGAAACAAGAATCGCAGGGGAGAAGAGCATGTCGATACAACTGCTAGTACACCGGAAGGTGGCAACAACGAAGAAGAAGACTTCCCGGTCAATCCTACCCTGCTGCTTGCGCCCTCGCTGCAGACGGCACGTGCGAGACAATGGCAGGTTCTTCCAGGCAGGACGCATCCTATGATGACGAGTAAGGGTGGAGCGGAGGGATATTTGTTCACTGCTACAAGAGTGTTACCGGTGGAGGGTAGAGTGGAGGCTCGAGGACATCATGGGAAGAAGAAGAGGAAGATCGAGTTGGAAGAAGGGGGCGGGGATGGTACGGTGGTGTAGATGCGAAAGATGGCATGTGGGTGTGTAATGGAGAATATTACTGTGATAGATATAAAGTGCTTGAGTTCGCCGTGGAACACGGAAAATACGTTCAAGCTTTGAGGCAGTGCTTGTGTGTTTATACAATGTGATGTCAGCTCTTCGACGAGTATTAGAAGAGTAAGTATAGTTGTCAGGATTGATCTGTTCAAAAAAAAAAAAAAAAAAAGCTGGTGTTGTAACCATGCTTGCATATAAATGGTGACAATATCGAGCCTTTTAGACACTACTCATTTCTTTTCTGCAACATATGTTGCTATAAAAGCGGATGCAGTGATAACATCCCCCCTGAAGCGTTCGCACATCAAACACCCACTGTATCTAGGAACTTAGAAAGCTGCAGCCTAGCTCTACCACTATCCTCTGCCCACGCTTTTCCAAGATTCTTTCCAATCAATTCAGCGTTCCTCCGCTTCCTCTCGCCCACAGCTGTAAAAGCTGCTGCCAAAACGTCCCCAACTTCCTTTTCCCAAGCATCCATGTCAGGTAGAACATCCTCGGATCTGGCTGCCTTGACGGGACAGTAGTTCGCTCGCATCTGAGTGAATTCAAAGCCGGCGTCCATAGTATGTGCCATGTGGGTAATATTGAGAGGCTGGTCAATGGCAAAGGGCCAACCGATCCTGAGACAGGTGAACATGCGGGATGGGTCGATGGGGTCTTATTATACACACATTGGGATCCCTTGGGTAAGCGCTTCCATGACGCCGTTTGCTCCTCCGTGCGTTATGAACCATCCGCACGCCTGAAAGCTTAGTATAGTCTTCATCCAGGTAGCGTATGACGGGAATTATATCTGTACACATACCTCATGGGATAGCACGGTTTGTTGCGGCACAAATGGCAGAATGAGTGCTTCCTCATTAGCAAGGTATCTGTTTTCCAACTTGGAGATGGTTTGCGCATCCGCATGTGCATGTGCCAGTAGCTAGATGTGGTTTTAGACAAACGTTAAATTTAAGATATCCATTGCATCGGTACACTTACAAAGGGATATTTACGGGCTACCATGGCGTCTAGAAGGATTTCGAGATGATCAAGACAGGATGGCCTGGGGCATGGTCAATTTTGCCTCGCAACTTTCAACTTGCTGGTCAAAAGTAGACGTACCAGTGCTCTGTGCCAAAGCTGATGTAGAAGACACTATGCCTTCCATAAGATGACATACATCGATCCAAGAAACGTGTGACGACGATACCAGAGCCATCTGGACATGTATTGATTTCAACTTCAATAGCTTTGGCGAAGAAGGTAGTAGTGCCCGGAGTAAGTGGCAACATCGGACCAAGATGGAACGTTTGCCGACCTCGTTGACATGCAATCCAATCCGAGATAGCGCCGAGACATTCTACACTGTCATATTCCGGAGCACAAGCTGTCAAAAGGCCGTCGGCTCTCTGTGCAAATCTGGTCTGTTAGCTAACGGCGTACAAATTCTATCACCCGTGGTACGCACTGCGTCATGGTGGTTTTAGCAATCTGAATCTTGATTGCTTTGTCACCTACGTCTTGGGGATTCAGATCGTGGCATGTCATTGGAAGCATGCCTGGGATGAGTATGTCTTTGTCGCAGTCATGCGTGTTTTGCTTCATGAACTCTGCACTTTTCGTCTGGGGTTCCGTTGGGCCACACATGTACATGAAGCCTCCCGAAAATGCCATCATCCATTGGAAAATGGGTGGAGGTGAAGGTTCGGATCGGATGATCTCGAGCCATGATAGTTGGAATCCCTTTATTCAGGACATTCAGTGGAGTAAACAAACTTTGGAACTGTGTGTAAACCTACATCAAGTATTACAGCTGAGGGTGGTATGACTGCCTCAACGTGTTTCAATGTATAGCTACACGTGGTGACCTCACTTTTCATAAGAGCTGTCCAGACAAGCTTGAAGGAGCGGTCTGTATCTCCATTATCTGCGGTGTCGGTCGACAAACCAAGGACTCTGAGCTAAGATGAGCACAGGACGTGAATGAAGACGATACGTGATAGGCGTTGCTGCGCCGTGACGCGACATACCTGACTTTGCTGGAAACATTCACACCTTCAACACTTGCGCACCTGGAAACCTCTTGGGCCACTCTTTGCACAACATTACCCGAGCTGGACACCAGGATCGTAACATGAACGGCTCTAGAATGCGCAATTCGAGCAGAGAGTATGCACATGGAGCGGAGGTGGCCTGAGTGGTTCATAAGATCAGTACAATTCGCAATTCGCACGTCTGCACTTACTCCAGTTCGCCTTGCACGAAAGTACGATATGAGATTGAGCCATGTAGCTGACTCAACTTACACAGCCAGTGCAAGTCTCTTCTACTTTCTGATTATGGATGAGTAGATGGAGTTTGATAAAGATGTGGCAATGAAGTTCGCGCGTGGTGATGCTGGATAGTTCAGTTCCCACCAATATGCTACAGCCAACCAGTGTTGATGAATATTACGTATGCATTGCTAACGTGCTTTTCACTATGCCCGAATTGGACACCGCTCGTTGATAAGTATGTCTATAGATATGATTCAATCTCATGTTGTAGTCTTTCATTCTCGCACCAAATCGCCCAGCCTTTTTCTGCTGTTGGTTCATGATGGTAGTGCCTGAAACTAGGCCTTCTTTACAGGTTGCTATCTGGTAAGCTCATCAATGGACGATTCCTAGCACCCGATGCTCACAGATATGTCTTAGCGGGGGTGGCATAGCGGGGATGACTGCTGCCGCATTCCTAGCAAAATGCCCAAATATCGACGTCTATTTATTCGAGAGCAAATCTGAGATCCGCGCCATTGGCGCAGGGGTCGCAGTGTGGAAAAGATTCTGGGACATGCTTGAGGAATACATGAATTTTGATGCAGAGTGCACCTCTAAAGGGCTAAAATGTCTTCCATGGTCAGAAGGCAAGTCTTGCAGCAAACGCACGAGAGGATTTGGAATTCGCAATCGCTCGACATCTATTAAGAACTAATTTCTTTCTAGTCAGTGGTCCAGTCCTCCGAAAATCCGATAGATATCCAAGGGGAGAAGATTTCTGTCAAGTGCCACATGGACCCCGAGTTATTCCTCGAGATGGCCTCCTTGATATCCTCCACACCCATGTTGACGCTGGACGATGCCAAATCAAAACGAACAAAAAATTGAGATCCTACATCCAAGACAAGTCGGGAAAGGTCACCCTGTCCTTCGAAGATAACACCCAGTTCGAAACCGATGTGCTTATCGGAGCCGACGGAGTCCATTCACGGGTACGACAGCACATGTTTTTGGGAGACCACATCCTATCTGCACCTCAATTCAGCGGTCAGTTTGCATACAGGATGAGTTGTTCACGAGCCGAGGTCGAGAAAAGGTGTCCAAACAGCATAGCATTACGCGGCTTCAGAATTGTAAGGCGCCGTCCCAATTGTGACAGTGTCTCGAACTAATGACGCATGCCACACCTGCAGTGGTGTGGAGCAGGACGGCATGTTACCTCGAACATTGTCAGGGACGAGATCCAACTAACGGCTTACGACAACGTATTCGCTGCCGATGGTGTCCCACCCCTGTTCGACGGCCCGTGGGTTGCCGAGATCCCGGCGTCGCAGATCGCTGAGCGTTATGCCGGGTGGGAGCGAGACCTCACCGATTTGCTGCACATTCCAAAGGTTGCATCGCGATGGGCAGTCCACGTCGTAGCCCCACTCCCAGCATTTGCGATGGAGAGAGTTTGTCTGATCGGTGACGCTGCGCATGCCATGACACCACACCAGGGTCTCGGTGGGGGCCAAGGCATCGAGGATGCATATATCCTAGCTCGATTGCTGGAAGATTCGAGGACGACGGTGTCCGCCTTGCCGTATGCGCTAAAGGTGTACGACGCCATCCGGCGGCCAGCCTCTCAATTGGTGTCGCGGCAGTCGCTGGCCAACGGACTGACGTACGGGTTCTTCGGTTCGCAAGTCCGCGACTCATCTCTGAGTGAGATAGGTGGAGAATTGATTGCAAGCTGCCGCTGGCTTCTGGACGAAAGAGGCGCAGAAAAAGAATGGATGAAGGCGGAATCTGCATTTGGTGCTGCACTAAAGCATTGCGGTGACGATCTCGCTTTCCCCAGCGCGCCATCCTTCACTTCGGTATCCAAGTAGTACTATGGGGTGTCATCATAATCAAAGATGCGACGTGACAATCTCGCCCAGTTTTTAAAACTTTTCATGCACCCTCAGGATCAGATAGTGAGTTTTAGATCCAACAAAGCAGTCTTCTTAGCACGCTCAAGCTAGTCCATAGTTATATGCGTCCTTCTCCGCGAAAAGCAGTCTATGCCGTAAAGGATCTTTCACCTGCCCATCCCATTTTCGCACATCCTGATTAAACTGTCACGATAGTACCGGAACAGAGAAGGCAGGCTTTCCTTCGATAAACCTACCAGACGGGTCACCACCATGAGTACCAATCAAATCCAGCGAATCATCGTACCAGATCGGGAACGAGCATGCCAAGTCCCAAGTGCAGAAACTGTCGGCGCTGCAGTATCCATTCTCCAAAGGGATGGCATCGTGGTGTTGGAAGACGTTGTGGACAAGTCTGCCGTAGCAAAGCTAAACTCCATCATGGCCGAGAGATCTGAACAACTGGCCAACGAACCATCGACCCATTTCAATCAAGGAAAACCTACCCGTAACATCTCACAAAGGCCGCCGGCTTCTCCGGATCTAATGTTTCAGTCTATTTGGGCGAACCCTTTCGCAGCCAGTATAGGCGCCGCAATTCTGGGACCGAGTCCGCGAGTAGTTTACGCGAATGGCAACACAGCACTTTCCTCAACTGAACGGCAAACTGTTCATGCAGATTTAGACCATGAGCACCTCCGGTTTCCATTTGCATTGGTGGCAAATTACTATCTTGTCGACACAGGTCCTCTAAACGGCGGCACAGAAGTATGGATTGGGAGCCACAGAGACACCAGCATGGCTGATCATGTTGAGTCGCGCGAATCGCCAGGGGGCCTATCAACCATCAAGCCAGAACTTGTCAGCAAACGGCGTGAGATACTTCCGCCCGTGCAGATCTCGGTAAAAGCAGGAGATCTAGTACTTCGAGACCTAAGATTGTGGCACGCAGGAATGCCGAATCGGACGAACGTGCCCCGGGTCATGCTTGCGTTTGGGATATTTCCTTGGTGGTATCAAGCGTCTCTGAAGATAGCACTTCCTGTTACCGCTCAGCCATTGGTGCAGCGGTGGACGAAAGAAACAGGGCTAGAATTTGTGGTGGAGTGGCAAGAGAACTATGTGCCAACTTCAAAATTCTTCGTGACCGCTGCCTCGGCGAACAAGAACTTAGTATATGGGTAGAATACGCCATGTGCAGGATAGGGGGGTCGCTTAGATAGCATGCAATGCGACTACATGCATGATGTATGTGATTAAAACAGACTAGGTTTAGAGCTTGGCAGAATCGATGCAGAAGATCGCGCTATGGAGATTCCAGTAGATATATTACCTCATTGATTAGAAACCTAGCACAGAAGCCTACTGAATTTCGCTTGCATGAGTCTACTACTTACATTATAGGCTGTACATGGTTTTGAACACGAAGAAGTATCACCATCATCCTCTCATCGTGCTGAAACAACCAATTCAATGGCTGACATTGACGTGGAAGAGATCCTTTCTCGACTCTCTGTCGCCGAGAAATGCGATATAACAGCTGGTGAGTTATCGTCGCTTCTACTAGTCCCATTCATGTCAGACTTACCAGGCTGCAGGACTTGATTTCGCACACACCGTACCCATCCCACGTCTAGGAATTCCTTCCTTAAGAACAAGTGACGGCCCGAACACAGTGCGCGGTACACGTTTCTTCAACTCAACACCAACAATATGTCTGCCAGCTGGGCCAGCATTGGCAGCCTCGTGGAACAGGGAACTACTTCGTGAGGTAGGAGGATTGTTAGCCGATGAATGTATCGCAAAAGGAACGCATGTGCTCCTAGCACCTTGCGTGAATATTCCGCGGTCTCCACTTGCAGGACGAGGGCATGAAGCGTTTGGAGAGGATCCTCTCCTTGCGGGAACCCTCGCAGGATACATGTGCATCGGAATCCAAGAAAAAGGGATAGTGGCTACACCAAAACACTTTTTGTGCTCCGACCAAGAACAGGGGTGTTTTAGTATGAACTGCATGGTCACTGAGCGCGCGTTAAGAGAGATATATCTCATGGCTTTTATGTTGACAGTCAAGATTGGTGATCCTGGCGCAATCATGGCGGCCTACAACAAAATCAACGGACTCCACATCACAGAAGACAAAAGAATCTTACATGACATCTTAAGGAAAGAATGGGGCTTTCGTGGCCTGGTCATGAGCGATTGGTTAGTGAACTACCCCAGTTCTTCATTTCGAGTCTGATTCCATCAAAAGTTGTCCTTCAAAAGATCTTTAGAAGATAAGCAAAACTAACTTTCCAATATGTAGGCACGGATTGTATGCAACCACAACTCCTATCCAAGCAGGCCTGGACCTCGAGATGCCCGGACCTAGCCAATGGAGGGGAAAGAACCTGCTACACTCACTGTTGGCTAATCGTCTAAGCGCTCGTGATCTCGATGATTGCGTGCGACGCATTCTCAACATGATCAAAGAAGCCGCTAGCTCCAACATACCGGAACAGGCGCCGGAGAAGCCTTTGAACCGTGAGAAAGATCGCGAACTACTTCGTCGGGCCGCAACTGAGTCGATAGTACTCATGAAAAATGACGAAAGCATACTTCCCCTGAATCCCGACAAGGCGATTGCTGTGATAGGCCCGAATGCTGCTATTGCAGCATACCGAGGTGGGCGTATCGCTCATCTTCGACCTTACTATGCGGTGACCCCTCTGCAGGCTATCAGTGAGAGAAGCAATGGAAGCGTTCAATTTTCGCGAGGAATTTACAATCATAAAGAAAGGCCTCTTCTGGGCCACCAACTCCTGACAAGTCACGGCAAGCCTGGATTCGACATGTACATCTACAACGAGCCGCCGACCGTTGCAGACCGCACTCCAGTCGATCATTACGAGTTCCTTAACTCTTGCGGTTACTTCTTCAACTATGAAAACATGAAGCGTATTGATGGTGAAAACTGGCACGTGGATATTTCGGGTCGCCTTGTAGCGACTGACACTGGGCCCTACGACTTTGGCGTTAGCGTACAAGGCACCGCAAACTTGTATCTAGACGGAAAGCTCGTGGTAGACAACACAAAAGACCAGCAATTTGGCGAAGGCTTCTTCCGAGCGGGCACGGTGGAGAAGATAGGCACTGTTCACCTGACCAAAGGAGAGTCATACCACGTGCTAGTCCACTGGGCTGGAGCACACACTTCAGAACTCATCAAGAACTCTCCATTGACATTTCATCCCGGCGGTTTACGTCTTGGCGGATGTTATCAAATGGACGTTGCTGCCTCCATTCGCGCAGCTGCTGAGCTAGCGTCACAGGTCGACCAAGTCGTTATTCTTGCAGGTCTAATGGGGGACTGGGAGAATGAGGGCGCAGATAGACCTGACATCGAACTCCCACAGCACACCGACGACCTCATCATCAGTGTGCTCGATGCGAACCCTAATGCTGTCGTCTGCATTAGTTCAGGAAGTCCTGTGACGATGCCATGGGCTAGTCGCACTAAGGCTTTATTGCATGTGTGGTATGGAGGCAACGAGACGGGAACAGCGATCAGCGATGTTTTGTACGGCGACGCCAATCCATCAGGAAAACTACCACTATCTTTTCCTGTCTGTTTGCGCGATAATCCGACATATCTGTGCAGCCAAGCGGAGAGAAAACGTATACTGTATGCGGAGGACGTTTACGTAGGCTACCGATACTACGACACCCTGGAAAAACCCGTACTCTTTCCATTCGGTCATGGGTTATCCTACACCGAGTTCCGCCTCTCGAAACTTCGACTTGAAATACATGGCTCCCAGGAGAAAGCAGTGATCACAGCGCGAGTCCAGATTGAAAACATTGGCAACTTTGACGGCGCAGAAGTGGTGCAAGTATATGTCGAGCCGCAGAAATCCAGTGTTGGCCGCCCGGTGAAAGAGCTGAAAGGGTTCGAAAAAACACACGTTCTCAAGCTTTCCTCCACTACCACCCTTGCAATAAACCTGGAGTTGAAATATGCGTTGGGGTTCTGGGACGAAGCAGAAGGTCGCTGGGTATGTGAAAAAGGAAAATACAATATACTCGTGGGAACAAGCAGCAGAGGAACATTCCTACGAGAAGTGTATTCCCTCGAAGAAACGTTCTGGTGGCAAGGTTTGTAGATGCATTAATAGATAGACTCTCAGACACTTCCGACTAGAGGAAGGATTAAGAGTTTGAAACTCGGAGTACAAATGACTGCATCAAACTCATTCCTCGTGACTATCGCGACGTCCCTTGATCTTCTCGTCAACATCCATGGGTGGCGGCAGCCTCTCATTCAGACCCGCAAGGGTACCTTTAATCGTCTCCAAAGCAGTTTGATGACCTTTGACCACGTCTACAAAATCTGCAGTGGCTAGTAACAGGTTGAAATGCTGTATCCACGAATCCTCTTCTGCCGAGATCTTGAAGGATACGGTCATCAAAGGCTTTCCGTGTCGATGTTTCACCTCAACAAGTCGATTGACGGCTTCAAGAAATCTCGGGTCGTCGCGTTGACCGAACTTCCGAGCAGGAAGACCCAACGAGAGGCGAAGGTCTCCCGGGCCTAGCATGAGGCAATCTACGCCATGAGTGGCTGCGATAGCGTCTGCGTTTTCCATTGCAAGCTATTTCAAATCAGTAAGCAGCGTGGCTGTAGCTTCTCACAATAACCACGCACCTGGCTCTCAATCTGGCATATGACAGCTATGTGACTATCAGCCACTCTATCATGTGTCAGTCCTTGTGGAGCTGTATCCGTAATTCCAGAGACTAATGCGCATGGCGATAGAGACCTGTCTCCACCAGAGGTCGCGTATCGACACTTGGAAACAGCTTCGGCGGCTTGCTCGGCGGTGTCAATATGTGGGAAGATAATTCCTGCTGCACCTACAATGGAGACGACGATCCGATGATTAGCTTCTACTATGGAATACCGATGTAGGATTGAAAAGTCGGTCTGCGTATACGCATGTCCCATGGCGGATATGCAGCCGAGACGGCATATGTACACATACCTGCGTCAAGGGCGTGCGTTAGCAGATCCGAGTGTGCAGACGGGACCCGCACAACGGCGACTGTCCTGCCTTCGCTACAGAAGTTGATGGTCTGTATGATGCGGACTAGGTTCTCGGTATCGATAGGACTTGATTTTGGGTTAGACTTGAGCGAGCGTTGCCTGGTGTTAGTTACTTACGTATGCAATGCGTCGACCATGACAAAATCCATTCCTAAGACAGCGATAGTTCGAGCAACCATGGTATGCGGAAAAGCCATAATTGATCCAAAGAGATAAGAGGGTGCTTTGAAGGGGTCCATGGTCTTCCGGATGGCATGTGCCAAGTTGGAAGGTTGAAAGAGTGATGTTGCTCGAAAGTGTTGCATTGCGTTAGCTCTTCGTCGCTACTCCGGAGGTCGAATGATGTGTTGAAATGGGGGATTGTATGCAATATATCTCTTGAAGGTTTAGACAGCGCGCCTCTTGCTTACGAGTCGCGTGACACGGTGATTGCAGTTAGTGTTTTATAATAGGAGTGGGTTCATAGATCCTCGCGCAGAGTAACTCAAAATGAACGGTCACGTCAAAATCAAAATGATGATACACGACTTATTGCCGAAACGACTCTGGTTGTAGTGTGCTATATCCACATCGAGCCTGCATTGTCGTATGCCACCACTAGCATGTTGCGCCGACATGATACCTTCTACTGCAACAATGCTTCTTTCAATGAGCACCGATAACCATTAAGGTCTGTCTTTATCATGATTGTTTAATAATCCCTGCTCCGGAAAGTTCCTCGATGATTGCAAACAAAGATGCATCTTGACTGGCATGCTGGAAAACCACGTTGCCTGTTTGTGAGGCGTTGAAGCAAATTCGAAAATAACATGATCATGTAGATATCATGTAGGTCAGCATTGTCGATATGGTACAAACCCAAGACAACGGATATCGTACAAGGGATCTCGACGACCAAAATGGTTAGCGTATATGTGGGAGAACCGGGTACTTGAGTTAATTTCGGGTTCAGCAGAAGCTAGCTATGATGGGGAAATGGGCTTTCTGGCCTAGCGCAGGGTCCACACTAGAACTATCAACCCTAGTCTCGAAGAGAATAAGCGCAAATTGCGAATTATACAAGTTTCTTGTAGAGACCACTTAGCCCAAGCACATACATGCAACTATCAGCCAAGATTTCCAAAGGTCTGTTAATTTATTCCAAAAGCAAGGTGTGGAGGGCTTTTCGTAGCGCATCCGTCTCATCCTTCGTACCCACCGTAATCCTCACACAACCTCTACAACCAGCTTGCGCACCAACATATCGGATAGAAATACCGTGCCGATCTCGGAGTTGCTGCGTCAGCTGCCGAGCTCGCATATCGTCTCGTTCTTCCCCAACAAGAATTGGAATCAGCACAAAGTTTGCAGCTTGGCCTCCAATTGTAGCGCCAATGCCATTGGAGGCAAGTAAAGGGTCCGCGAGCATTTTAACCAGACATTCTCGTTGAGTCATGACCTGGTGCTGCAGTGCGATCGCACAAGCCTGTCCCTCTGTTGAGAGCGCTCGTTCGGCAAGATCTAAGACTACACTTGACAGCTTGTATGGCATTTGCACCTTTGAGAAAAGCTCTATGATGGCAGGATGCGCAATAGCCATACCGACCCTGAGTGACTCTTAGAACTGTATCAAGGTGGTGAACCAAAATTGGCAATAATCAGACTTTTGACCTACCTGATTCCAGCGAGTCCATGAGATTTGCTCAGAGATTGAACTACGATTAGATTATTGTACCTTGGCAAGAGCTGAACAGCTGAGGCCTCCTTTGCCATTGGTGCAAAATCTATGTAGGCTTCGTCAATTACGACGATGCCTTTGAAGGCTAATTCTCATATCGTTTCAGCGCGTGTCAAAGTGGGAACTAGGAGCTGCTTTCAACTAACCTTCCAGGTCAAGTATGCGCTGTATCTGATCCACTGGAATCAACGTGCCTGTGGGATTTCCGGGTGATGCTAGTAACAGAACTTTGATGCGATCGTCCTCCGACAGTGCGGTGCAGATCTGTAATAGAGGCGGTCAGTCCTGCGGATCATGGGGTTTAGCGTGATGTTTGACAAACCTGCTCCACTGGGATGCGAAACGTCCCATCTTGAGCTATATCCTGCATGCACTCCTCCACTTCGACACCTTGAAGGGTTGCGCAAACCTTGTACAGATCAAATGTGGGAGGTGAGAGCAGGATCTTGTCTTGACCAGGGGTGCATGTCATTCGTATAATGACTTCGATGACGTCTGAAGCACCAGATCCAAGACCAACTTGGTCAGGGGCTAACGGCGAATGATAAGTTAGTGAACTCGGTGTGGCCGATAATTAGAAGAAGGAGGAAAAGAAAGCAGAGCCTACAATCTAAACCTCGCCACTGCGCGACCTGCCGACGCAGGGAGGCCTGAGATGCCGACGGATATCGATGCAGATTCTTTAGACCGATAGGTCCCTGCGGTGTACCATGGTTGAGCGCACTCGGGATGCAAGGTTCATACCTTGGCACGGGCACCAGACACGAACCAGCGGAATTCTCGTTGGCATCGAGGCAGATGGATGAACGTGCTTTCTCGTGGTCTGACGTGGTCGTTTGGTATTTTGGGAAAGCAATCACATTCGGCCTAATGCTGAAATGTAAAGAAAAGTGGCTAGGAAGCAGTGCACCTGGCATGATGTGTTAGAGGTCGTGAGACACCACATTGCTTCCCTGACCCCAATTTTATACGCCGGCTACACAATGGAAAGATTGCTATACCAAAAACATCAACATCTAACGTCGAGATGTGGAGCCGGAAGAGCGGTCAGTGCAGGTATCGAAGACACGGGTCACACATATCCAGTAGTTTTGATGCACTTTCTAGGCAGATGATATGTATGGTACATGGACCCCTGGCATTGTGGTGAGACGGTCCCATTGCTGTTTAATCTCAAGCGTCTTAAACTACTGGGTAATTTGCTCTCGATCGGAGGAATCAACTTTCTCTAATGGCCGTTTGCTATCATCCAGGTCTTGCGCGTCCCCATGCCACAATGAATTATACCACTATCTCCGTCCATTGTCGCAGAGCAGCAATGGATCACAGGACGCGACATGCTTAGAATGTGATGGCCAATATAGTAGCGTGACTCCGAGAGAAGTAGACGGATCATGCAATTGGATATGGCAAGGCTTGCGATCATCTTGCGCTGGATCGAATATGCAGTTCAAGGTAGTTGCGATGCAGGAAGTGTGGATGGCTCGGTTCGGCTGAGATATAAATTCGCCATGGCGCGTCTCTCAACATGGTTACGTCTCCTAGTCCGTCCCATAACGAACAAGAGCCAGCGTCTTTGGTTCAGACAGCCTTGAGATTTTGCTGCGGTGCAGCCGCCCGTTCATACCGCCGTTGTAACACCTTCTTTTTTCTTTTTTTTCTTCTTTCTCCCTCATCTTGCATGTGTCTCTCGAGCAGTGACGAGATCAAACGATGGCCGATTGCGACGCGCGTTATGGTGATGGTGAGTCTGAGAAGGCGCGGCTCAGATGGGCCGCCCTTCTTAGCCCGCACCTGATACACGCTCTAGGAACGAGCGGATCGTACAGTCAAGACAACATCGAAGCCCACGAGACATTCTTCAGAAACCATGTCTGCGGCTGGCTAGGTCGAGAGCCGTCGTCGTTGCCGCTGCGTCCTGCATATCCATCGGCGCTGACGTGCGACGCTACACCACTGGAATTAAGCTACAGCTGGAACGGCAGGACGTCGGTCGCAGTCCGCTATGTGGTCGACTTGATCCCGATAAACGGGACGCTGACTCGTTCGGCGTCCCTTGCCGCTGCACTGGAAACGATCAATGGGCTGCGTCGGATCGCGTTGGCCGAAGATTATCACGTCGAAATGCTGCCAGATGTGTGGGTGGCTGTGACGGCGCGCCTCGCCTACTGGGAGCACACCGTTCACCCACTGCCATCTGCCGACCTAGCACCGTCCACAACCTCCTCGTGCGAGCTATGCAGCCCTTCATCCACCTTTGTCGGCTTCGACTTGACTCGTTCCGGCGCACGCGGCAAGCTATACTGGTTGCTGCCTGCCTGTCTCTCCTCACAAGGCCTACTAGACCTTCTGGACGACGTCTTTACTCTGCTGCCAACAGACATCCACGCCCACTGGCGTCAGGTGCGCCACTACCTGGCTTCGCAAGCCTCCAGCGTGCTGCGGCCTCGCATGCTCTGTATCGATGCGACACGCTACCCAGCGCCCCGCATTAAGCTATACAGCCGCTGTTATTTTGATTCGCATACTTCTTTTGCGACTATAGAGCCCCACCTCACGATGGACGGGGCCGTGCCGCTGCCGCCGCGCAGCCATTACGCCACCCTGTGGGCAAACATCCAGGCCAAGTACCGGCTAGACCCGCACCCGCAATCGCGCTACTGCATGGTCGTGTATGACATTCTGCCGTTGCAACTTAGGAGCAAGCTCTACTGGTTCGCCCACCAAATGCCCTGCCGCGATGGCGCCATCGTCAAACACGTCTTGGCCGACTTCGCACAGCCTACTGCCCTCCTTCGTAACCAAGTCGAGGCTGGTCACATGTCTGACGACACGACTTTTATTAGAGAGATCGGCGTGGCTCACCAAGGAGATGCTTTCGACATTGCCACTTATGTTAGTCCTGCTTTGTTTTCTGCTTAGCTAGCTACCAGTCTGATCATTTTTACTGTGTCTTCCTCATGATTTGCAAAAGCCATGATATCGCTTGTATCTTTTGTGTTGCGAGAGGTGTGAGTGGCTCGTCGCCTGTGAGTCGCTGCGCATGAGAGGATGACCACTCGATGAACACCAGAGAAGGTTACGAATCAACGGTAAGATGTAAAAGAAAAATCCGTCTTCGTTATCTCCACCCGTCCGTGCCGTGCCGTCCATGCTATGAAGCAGCTAGTTACCCGATCCCCTTACCCCTTCCATACCTTGCTTCATACGAAGCCCCAGCATAGGCCTCCATTGCTGTCTATCCTTCATTCAGCTACCCGAGTCTGTTCATCTGCATTTCTAATCCCCTTACTCAACCAGCTTGTCACGTGCCTTGTCAGTACTGCTACCACGACAAAGAGTCCCACAGATACCCAGAACGGAAGGTAAGTCCATCTGCCCCCCTCCTGAAAGCCGGCTGTCATTAGCCCCGCGAACATGGGGCCACTTACGATACCAGCCATCCGATCTGCCACGTTGAGTCCCGTGTAGAGCATCGTAACCTGCGCTCTTGGAATTGACCTAGTCATGCTTGACTGCAATGCGCCCGTCATGCCCCACCCCATCATGTAGATGAGTACAGCGCATACGAAGACCACCACTCGCGTTCCCTCCACTCCACTCAGGCACGACATGGCAGCGGTCAACATTCCCACCAACGTGAGCCATTGACAAACATTGACCAGACCGATGTCGAGCCTCGCGCTGGCGATACCTACTTTTTGCAGCCCGTGAAACGCCCATGAGAATCCAACCAGCGTCGCAGCTGCTACCAAACGCTGACCGGCCACAAAGTAATTTGTATGTGCGAGCGTCCATCCAAAGCTACGGCTGCTCCACTGTTGCACAATGCTATTCACGCCGTGTCCCAGCTCATTCAAAAAAACAATGGCGAGTGCCATGGCCGTCGCGGGTTCCCGAAACAGTTCTGAGGTTCGCCAGACCGCCCTAGTCATTGGTGTCCACATCCTTAGCCGCATAGGCGACCCATTGCGCTCTTTCGTCCTAGCGCTGACGCCTGCGAGTAGAAGATCGGTGGTCTCGTCAGAAGCGTCATCTGACAGCTTGAGCCGCCGCGTGTGGTCTTGGGGGTCGACAATCCAACAAAGCACAGGGATGGCCAGGCAGTACATCGTTACGCCCGTCAGTGCAGGTGCCCACAGATTTTCCTGCATGAGGCGTGCCCCGACCATTTGACCGATGGCATTGACGATGAGACGCAAGGCATTGAGTAAAAAAAGCACTTTACTCCTGCATGTGTTCGTTAGCAAAAACTGCGTTGTATGATCCGTTGTGGGGGTGATACAGGTGTGTTGCAGGTAGGCTCTCAGCGATCAAGGCATTAGCAATGCTCAGCAGAACACTGTCCCCACCACCAAAGAGACGCCACAGAGACTGGCACAGAATGAGCCTGATGTTGAAGATCTGGTGATAGTAGCCTGCATCATGGTTGTGTCAGCTCGCCACCCGATCATTGATGGGGACCGGTGACTGTCGTGATGACCTACAGATGCATATGGTGTACGTGGAGGCGGTGACTGTACCAACAATGTTGGCTGCTAAGATGCGACGTCGACTGAATCTTGCGCAAAGCGACGCGTAAGGGAATGCGGTCATAATCTCTAATCTCTGTCAGTTCTCGCTTTGAGTGATCAGTACGAAAGAATGATAAATTGTAGTAATACCAATGATTGATGACATGGCCACGTTGTATGCATTTATCATAGCCAAGTCTCTTTGTATGGCGATCGCTTTGCAGTCTTCTTCGCTCAAGTCGTCCGAGAGCAGGGATCCAGGAGAAAGCTGCAGGTGATAGGAACGACACAAGTCCAGTTCTACGATACGCAGAAAAGGCGCCTTGAATAGAGCTTGTGCTGAAGACTCGATAACTAACAAGAGGCAGCATGCCAAAGCAGTCTGGTGTTTTGAGGCATACATGGTGCGGAAAGATGTTGGAAGTGGAGTGACGCTACCGATGCGCATCGCTTTCTGAGGCCTCTTTAACTGAACAGCCGAGCCGACGCTGCATCCATGTATCAAGGATATTTTGGTTCTCTCTTTCGACCCTCAAAGATTTTGCGCGTGACGCTGAACACTGGGTGTGATCATTTCTCCTATCACTGATTTGTTTTTTTTTCTTTCCCTTCTTCCACCGCCTCTTGATCTTTAGTATCCGCAGGCTCCACCGCCTCTTGGTCTTTAGGATTCACGGACATGAGGGACGACCACCCAAGGGTACTCATCGTTGGAGCCGGCATAGCTGGACTTGCCCTTGCGCAGGGACTGAAGAAGGCATGGGATACCTTCAACACTTCAATATTGCTCTACGATCTCTAATGAAACAGTTAGAAAGGAATCTCGTTTCTTGTTTTCGAGAGAGACGAATCCTCATCCAGTCGCGCTCAAGGATGGGCTCTCACCATCCACTTCAGTCTGCCGCTATTGCGGGACTTCCTTCCTAGCGAACTTGCGAATCGCCTACACACAACCCGGATAGATCAAACCGCGGGACATGACCAGAGTCATTCTACATTCATGAATCTTGAAACTTGCACTCCCAAGTGGTCTCTACCCCCGACGTACGGCGATCGCATGCGAGTTGTTCGAGGACGACTCCGTGACATGCTCATGGAAGGAATCGAGGAGCGAATCCTATGGGGCAAGAAGCTATCGTCGTTTGAAGTTGAGAAGAATGGTGTTGAGGTACAATTCAATGACGGAAGTTGTTATAGTGGAGATCTTCTCGTGGGAGTCGACGGCTGTCATTCGACCGTGCGCTCACTTCAGTACGGGGCGCCGCTTTCTCAGCCTACGCCTATCCCGGCGTGCTTTCTTGGTACCGAGGCACTGGCCAATGAGTCCCAGATGAAACCGCTCCTTGCGCTGGATAAAACCCTCTTTCAAGGATGTCATCCGTCAAGCCCTGCATGGATGTGGTTCTCCGTCATGGAACGCCCGAACCCTAATGATTCCGCTGTGGTGGACCCTGTATGGCGTGTTCAAATATGTCTCTCGTGGCTTTCCCCTACCGGACACGCGGATATTCCTAGAACAGATGGCGGGCGCATTGACTTGATGAGGCAAAAATCGACGGATTTTCATCCTACGTTCAAGAAAATCTTCCATGAGATTCTGTCTGATAGTCACGGACCAGTTATTAACGTTCCGTTGGAGTTTTGGTGGCTGCCACATGCAGAGTCGCTCGGCAAATCCAAGGGGCGAGTCACGTTGGCAGGCGATGCAGCGCATACCATGCCTCTATGTTCGTATCACCTGTTCGTTTTGCTAATTTCTCCGGGAAATGCTAACATGTACAGATCGCGGAGAGGGTTTCAACCACGCCCTGATGGATGTTAACAATCTCCTTCGTGCAATCGATGCTATCCTTTCGAATGAGGCAGATAGAGAGCGCATCCTTCACGAGTATGAGGAAGAGGTTCGCGCGCGTGGTCAAAGATCTGCATTGATGTGCCGGGATGCTTGTCTCGAGGTACATCAGTTTGATAAGCTTGGGGCTCACTCTGTTGTTCGGCAAAAAGCCTTCACTTAGTACGGAGGCCTTCAGCCAGTGAAAATTGTGATACTTGGGGTTGGGGAGATTGGGGGGGTTCTTCGACTCGCTAGTGTTTGTTTTCGTTTTTTGTTGCTTATGGCTTAGTATCAAAGACCTCGTTGCTTGTTCGGGCTTTTACCTGTAGAAGAAGGAAAGAGCTACTCTTGCTGTCAACACGCTTTTCGCAACTCCATAACGCATCGGGCTACACTAAATATATATTTTCCAGAAATTTCGATAGACCGATCTGGGCATCCGTTCGCCAGACCGCCACACCCAGCATACAAAATTCATGCCAGTATCACGACGCTGACTCTGGCTCTCTCATGCTACTCTTTGTGTTTTTCATCTTTTTTGCGTTGTATGCTAGTCTGTTATGACATAAGTATGGATAGTGAGTCAGGAATTTCCAGTGATTCACTAAATATCATGGTTCTCAGATTTGTTCTACGGCGGAAATAGCAATAGCGCCCGGGTTGTCCCCAAAAATGCTACAAACGACGGCGGGTTCAGTCCATCGCTCGTTCTCTAGCGCTATGGCCATATTACCTATGATGATCATTTCTGTCTCAACCTCTTCCACTTCATAAGACCCAACCTCGATCTCATTCGTTTCTCCCGAGTCAACATCAAAGGTCACACGCATATCTCTGGTCAGAAGGCGCAATACCATGGTCGTCATCTGGAGCGCGTTCAACATCTTCCAGGCGACCCAATTTGTTTTAGCAATTACGTTGAGTAGCTCGGCCTATACTCATCTGTTTCTCTGGCTGCGGCGCTCTGATCTTTCAAAATCATCTTTCAATTGGGGGCAACAATATCAGGACGAAGATGGAGAAGCTTCCAAAGAATCACTGCAATCATTCGCAGATCGTCTGCCGCGAGCGGCGTTTGCCCTGCATACTTTCATTGGTAGCTTAGCCTGTTTTGGGTTAATTGTGGTTGACTCTTGCCATGGAACCTCGCTCGGCGGATTTCTCCAATTTGGCATATGGGTACCCTAGTCCTTCCGTAGGTATACTCAAAACGAGGCTGACGTCAAGCTTCTAGATCAATCTGATGCTACAATCTGTGGCGTTATTCACCGAATCATCTGCTCCACGCCGATTTCGTCAAGCAATTTGTGGAAGCATGAACTGCATCAACGTATCATGCGCTCTCCTCTTCGGTCTTTATGTTGGATTACCAAATTGGAGCACACTAGGAAACAAAGGGCGCATTCTCATGGCGGTTGAGTTTGTGTCAGCCGTGCTAGCATGTGTGTCTGGCTTGCTGCTGCCACGCCGCCCGGACGTCTTCTGGAAAGGAATTTTGGTCGATAGACGATTCACGGCCTCCGCGTTTAACATCTTCTTCTTTTCTTGGTCTCTATCAGCGTTACGCAGCTTTTCGACAGAACAGTCGCCAAAGATATACAACCTTCCTCAGCTCAATCACACGATACGCGCGCTACCTCTTTTGCAGCGCTTCCAGGACTACAGATCGCTTCGAAACGACAGTCGCTCACTCTGGAAAGATCTGTTTTCCATCAATGGGCGACAACTGGTTGTACAACTGAGCATGACAATTTTTGGATCTATCATCAGCTTTACGCCTCAGATAATGCTTCTTGGCATTCTTAGGGCCATGGAGCGAGATTCTGGCGGGGAAAGCAAACTTTTCACCACAGCTCCATGGGTTCTTGGTCTGGGTATGAGCATCATATGTACCGCTTTGATGGACACAGGAACTATTTGGGTCTCAAGTGTAAACTTGGGAGTCAAAATGCAGAAGCAACTCACCATGCTTCTCTTCGATAAGATGCTCCGTGGTATCTCCACGGAATTAGGAGAATACGACGGTGAAGACGGTTCCGGAATAGCAGATCTGACAGGTGTGAACGTCATCAGTCTTGTCACTCTGGACACGCAGCAGATTGGAAACTGCATTCGAGACGTCTATCGAGGTTATGAGGCTGTCATCAAGTTGATCATCTCTGGATGGTTCATTCAGCAGCTCATGGGCTGGGAAAGTTTGCTAGCTAGCATCGCCGTGGTTGTGTTGCTCTTCTTCGGCAACGTACTTGTTGCAAAGCAACATGCGCGTGATCAGATCGGACTTATGGAGGAAAAAGATCTTCGAGTGGCTGCCCTCACGGACGCTCTCGGAGGAGTTCGTCAAATCAAACTGTCTGGAACCGAGCAAAATTGGTTGACATATATTTCACAGTTGCGAGAGAAAGAGTTGGCAAGTCTATGGGCAGTAAACCGATGGAACATGGCTTCGAGCGCAATCTGCACCATGACCCCAATCATGCTTTCTGTGCTTGTCATTTCGATACATGTATACGTTACTGGACAGCTGAAGGCATCAACAGCTTTTACAAGTCTGTCTATCTTGGGCTCCATCAACAGCACGCTAGGAGCTATTCCGCAACTACAAACCGGTTGGATACGCGCCTTGAACAGTTTGAGGCGTCTCGAAGACTACCTCTATGCACCTGACAAATGCTTCCCCTCGACTGATCACGACGAAATTAGTTTCCAGAATGCGACTCTTTGCTGGAATGGATCAAGCCCGGATGTGTTTTCCCTCAGAGATGTGACCTTGTCTTTTCCCCCGGGCGATATAAGTGTCATAGAAGGGCCCAGTGGATCTGGAAAGAGCTTGTTGTTGGCCGCAGTTCTTAGCGAGTGCGAATTGGTCGCTGGTAGCGTCACGAAACCCTCTGTCGCCACCCATGCGCCAACAATCGCAGGTCGCTCTTGGTCTTTGAATTCGTCTATCGCGTACGTCGGACAGGCTCCTTGGATTGAAGCTGGTACAATCATGGATAACATCACTTTTGGCTTCCCTATGCAAGCAAGGCGTTTTAGTACGGTACTTCATGCTTGTGCTCTCGAAACAGATCTAGCAGCTTTGAAGGATGGCGACCAGACCGAGATTGGACCGCATGGAGTGAACCTGAGCGGTGGACAACGCTTACGCATCACACTTGCGCGCGCCCTCTATTCCCCCGCGTCTATTCTAGTTCTGGATGATATCTTCAGTGCTATTGACGCTCACACAGCGCTTCATGTAGCGCAGAACGTTCTAGGCGGCTCCCTCATCCAAGGTCGTACTGTTATCTTGGCCTCACATCATCCTTCTCTCTACATGCCCTACGCAGACTATATCGTATCGCTATTCGGTGGAGGCCAGTACGAATGCAGATTCACAGAACGTTGTGGCCTCACCAAGCCACAGGAAACTGTTTACACGACAAACGAGATGGTACCGAGACGTCGTCGTGCATCAACTAAGACGGCTACATCAAGACATGCTCGCAAACCTTCTGTTCTTTCGGTGGCTTCCATTGAGCCATTCCCAATTACTGAGTGTACCGATGCCGCGGAAGTCTACCGATATGTCGAAGAAGAGCAAGAACAAACCTCTGGATCACAACACAAGACCTTGATACAGTACTTGCAGTCCATAGAACATGCTTGGTATCTCCCTCTGGCCTTACTAGCTTATGCGAGCTACGTGGGTATGCTCGTAGGACAGGTATGTCACGCTGTCAGATAAAGATTACATTGAGACTGATGCACAATAGTCATGGTGGATCGCCCGTTGGGTACAACAGGACGAACGAACGACCCACAACTCACCCGATCCAGGTCGTGAGAACGAAACCAGCCTTGTTTGGTACCTGAGTGTATATGTCACACTCGCAATAACTTCGTGTGTCTTCGGTATAGGCCAGAACTATTTAACGTACTGTTGTGCGTTGAATGCATCAAAACGTCTATTCGACATGCTTTTGAATGCCGTCCTGCGTGCGCCAATGGACTTTACCGAACGGAATCCACTGGGCCGGATAATGAATCGTTTCACAAGCGATACAGCCATCCTCGATGAACAGATTGGTCAAATCATCGGCGGCGCCTTGACAAGCGCCTTGATGTTGCTTTCTATTTTTGGAGTGAGCATTACCGTCAGTAGATGGATACTACCCATGTCAATTCCGATGCTTCTGTTGTGCGCATACAGTGCTAACCAGTTCCTTCGAGTGGCTCGCAAATTAAAGCATCTTGACAACATAAGCCGAAGTCCAGTCCTGGAGGGCTTTTGCTCTACGATGGATGGATTGCCCACTATTCGGTCTATGCTGCTGCAAGAAAGATACACGACCAAGTTTGCAACCCTGGTAGACGACAACACACGAGCGCTTTTGAACCTTTGGCTTATCAACTCATGGTTTGGATGTCGCATGGCGTTGATTGGGTCAGCCTTCGTCACCATGGCTAGCCTGGTCATCGTCTCAATGCCCGGTACCACAGTCGCCATGACAGGCTTCGCACTAGGATTCTTGATCCGCTACACAGACAACATCTGTACATTTGTTCGAAACTTTGGCGGTCTTGAGCTTGCACTCACTAGCACCAGTCGCGTCATCGAGTATACGAAGATTCCTAGCGAGAACTATAGTGGCGGGCGCGTGCCACCTGCGGCCTGGCCAGAAGAGGGTCGTGTTCACATTTCCAATCTGGTCATTCGGCACGCACCCCATCTGCCTCCTGCACTAAATCGGATCAGTTTTGAAATCGGACCTAATGAACGGGTGGGGGTTGTCGGTCGCACGGGTGCAGGGAAATCAACCCTCGCCATGGCCTTCTTTCGTATACTTGAGGCAGAACAGGGCTCCATCACTCTTGACGGCATCGACATAGCGGATGTGGCTCTACAGCAGCTTCGCCAGCGTCTTTCGATAATCACGCAGGACCCGCACCTCTTCCCCGGTACTGTACGCTCAAACCTTGATCCTTTTGATACTCATGACGATACGGATCTTCTTCACGCTTTGGGCCGAGTTCACTGGCCCGGCTCAGATGATTGGTTCAGCGAACAAGCCGATATGGTGTCCGGTTCGGGACTATTCTCAGATGCTGATTCCATCGTCCCTAGCCTCCACCATGCAACGTTGATCCAAGGTCCCTCACTACTCTACCAACCCATTCTCGATGGGGGAGAGAACCTCTCTCAAGGTCAACGTCAACAGCTTAGTCTTGCGCGCGCTATTGTAGATCGCTCGAAGCTTCTCATTCTCGACGAAGCAACGTCTTCCATGGATCCCGACACAGATGCGTCGATCCAAAAATCCATACGTGAACTCTCCACTTGTGGATTTGCATCTATGCTTGTCATCGCGCATCGCATAAGCACAGTCATGGACTTTGATAAGATCATCGTTTTAGACAAAGGAGTTGTCGTGGAGTCGGGTAGTCCTGAAGATTTGCTAAGGCTTCCTGGAGGATATTTTAGAGGCCTAGTGGAAAATTCTAAAGGGACGGATGAATAGTCTGGATTGGACAAGATAGTATTTGAAGATGAGATGGCTCAAAGTACGATAATGCAAGGATTCGCACGAGGATGCGATCCACTGTTTGGTGGTAGAAGGCAGATCGAGCGCTGGTAGCTTGTAGAAGAGTAATTGGGCATTCTAGGTCATAGAAGCATGCGTAGTAATAGAAGAATATCCTTCTCTTCGACACCAAGGAGTGCAATACAGTCCCGTCACGCGGTTGGGGCTAATCACATTCAATCACGCAAAATGATCACTCAGACACCCAAATCCACAAGACAACTTCTCATATTCTTACACATGTTCTCGCACCATCTGGTACTTCAGCTTTTCGCGCACCACAATATATCGCCCGCCCATTGGGTATCATGCATACCCCCCATATCCATAATCCATGCTATGCCTTGCCCTGTATATGATATTCCAGAAGGAAGAAAAGAAAGACAAAACGCCCTCGCTATGCATACAAGTGTTTTATATGATACAACCCTCGACTTCAACCTTCTTCTGAAAACTTTCCCACGCGGATCAGGACGTCTAATCTGACAACTCAATAGCGTCGTCCTCGGTAGCCCCCGGTTTCTCGTTGCCGGCTAGACCCTCACTACCGCCATCTTCTTCTTCTTCTTCTTCCTCATCATCATCGTCGTCTTCCTCATCTTCCTCATCAAAAGACTCTAGCTCCTCCTCGGCCTCGTGCTCGTCCAGATCAACCTCCTCTTCGTCAAGCTCAGAGTCTTCATCGTAATCAAGCAACTCTTCATCTTCCTCGCCATCAAGCATCTCAGAATCCGCGTCTTGCTCTGCGTCTTGATCGTAGTACTCTTCCTTTTGCTCATGTTGCTGCTGGGAGAGAGAAGTAGTATACTGAGCACCAGGATACGAGTCCGTAGTACCAAAGTGGTTGTTGTACGACTCAAGTTCATCTCCTTGATCAGTCATAATGGCGTTGTTGTCGATTAGAAGAGAATCTCCATTGACGGCCTGGAAATTGCTAGCCGACATGAAACCGCCAGTGTAATGCTCTTGCTTGAAGCTCATCGGCTGGGCCTTCGCCTGTTGATTATACGAGACCTGCGTCGGTATCGGCGAAGAGATATCCAGAGGCTCTGTACTAGCAGGTCGAGTGCTGGCAGGTGATTTGCTAAGACCCTGTTCAATCCTATAGGCACGAACGGCTTCCGCACCCTGGCCATAAAGATGGCGGGGTACGAAGCGGCTCGTGCGATCCCAGTATGCTGGACGGCTCTTTGTCGAGGTGCTTGTGCGGAGTGTATTGCCGTACGTAGATGTACCGTATGTAGAATGCTGGCTTTGCGATGCGGAGAGGCCAAGGTTAGGTACACTACGACTCCAGTCGTGTTGGACGTTTGACGCAGAGGCGGCGGCAGACGTGAGACCCCTAGCTCGTGCGATGAGCTGGCTGGCATTGCCGTCAAAAGACTCCCTTCGATACATGGACCTGCTAGGGGTAAACGAGGGTGGTGGCATCTCGGCCTTTGAGTTTGCCAGCGTCTGTCGGGCCCTTGCGATGAGACTACTCGTCGAATTGTTGAACGAAGACCGTCCGTTGAAAGACACTGCGCCGTTGAAAGACTGAGTAGGCGATACTGATGATGCTGACCTCCTGAAAGACTCCTTGATGGCTTCGACACGAGCACGCTGCTCCTCCAGCATAGTCTTCGGTGCGGGCTGCTCTTGATGCTCTGGCGCAGGAGAATCTGGTGATAATTTGGGTCGCTTTGATTCGATCAATTTTGGCCTTTCCTCGTCCGATGAGCCAAAGTCGAAACTGCGCTTGCGGTGCTTGCTTGGATCGATGCCTCTAGCCCGTAGCCTGAACCAGTCTGTTTCAGTTCGGTCTACGGGTGCATTTGCAACGGCTTGTTGATAGGCCTGCGAGTACGCGGAAATCGATGTACTAGCATTGCTTGTGCTCTTGTCGAATGAAGCATCAGAAGCCTTGTTGTTGACCGGTGTTGGTGCCGGTTTAGTCGGGCTCACACCATTTGTCTCGGAAGCTTGAGCCTGGTGACGCTCTTGGGTTCGCTTGGCGCGCCGACTGTTCTGGGGAGCTACAGATTGCTTCGAAGATGATCGTCCTTCTGGTGGCACCACTGTTGACGCCTTGCCGTTCGAGATCGCCGGTTGTACTGGTGCAGGCGTGTCTGCAAGTTGCTCTTCTCCCCCAACCTCTACCTTCGCTCGCTGTTCCTTCAACCGCTTCCTCCTCTCCCGTGCCTTTTGCAGCCGCCTCTTCTTCTCTGCCGCTGCCATCATCTTGGCCAAACCCGCTCGCTTCAACTCTTCCAAGTATTTTTCGTACTTCCGGTCTACCATCGCTACTCTCTTCTCCATTTCTACCGTCATCATAGCCACCCTGGCCATGTTCATGATATCGTTTTCAACGAACTGCATTATCAATCCTTCCTGTGGGTTAAACATTACATCCGCCGTGAGCGCATGCAGCGCTGCGTCCTTCTCCCGTATTCGTGCTGCGCGCGCCTCCTCCTCTTGTAGTTTACGTTGCCTTGCCTGTCGTGCCAATTCTTCTTGCTGTTCGCGGGCTTTTCGCTCACGCTCCGCCTGCGCTTGTCGTTGTTGTGCAGCGGCAGCCTCTGCCGCCTCCTGCTGTCGCCTCTGTTCTGCTTCTTTCGCCTGCTTTGCCTGTTGTGCTTCCCGTACGCGCTGGCGTGCCTCATCCTCTTTTCGTTGCTTCTCAGCAGCTTCCTGTTTCGCCTGCTCCGCCTTCTTTGTTTCCTCGTCTTGTGGAGATGTCTCAGCTGGCGGTGGTGATCCAGCAGGAGTGAAGGAAAATCCTTCCTGTCGTAGTCCATTAGCAGGGGTGGAATTGAATGACGATCCAGTAAAGTTGAAAGCGGAAGCAGGCTTGGGCGTAGTTGCAGGGGCTGATACTGCGGGTTCAGGGACAGAAGCTTCTGGTTGAGTTTGAGGATTAGGTTGTGAGGGTGCGAACGATCCGGACATGAACGGATTTGCAGGAGTTGGAGGTGTCGTGGACGGAGGCTGTACGGCATTGTTCTTCAAGAAAGGGTTCGCGGGGGTCGTTGATGTTGTTGACTCTGACTGCGCAGCATTATTGAACTTCAGAAAAGGGTTTGCAGCAGTCTGTGGTGTAGATTCCGACTGCGCAGTATTGTTCTTCAGGAAAGGGTTCCCTGACGGTGCAGGCGATGCCGAAGGGAATGGATTGGCGTTCTTTTGCAGGAATGGGTTGGGCTTCGCTTCCGCAGGTTGCGCGAATTGGATGTTGTTCTTTGAAGGATCGAAGAGGCCAGGCTGGATTGCTTTCGCAAACGGATTTGGAGATGTTGTAAAAGCGCCATTAGGCTGGAAGGGAGACGCGGCCGGATTGTAGCCAAAGTTGCCAACGGAAGATTTCGTCTCCATAGACTGTTGCTTGAAGACGTTGGTTGTCTCCGGAACGAACAGCGAAGATTGATCATCCATTTGCTGAGCTTGCGCAGTAGACAGACCACCCTTCTTGGCTTCCTGGACAGTCAAGCCTGCAATAACAGCTGATAATGGGCGGCCACATCGCTTTACCTCGACAATCGTTTCGGAAAAGAACTGAGGCTTGACATCGGCTTTCGGAAGCACGTCGGCTTTTCGGTTGAAGTTCTTTTGCTTGATGTCCATGAAAGTGCGGCCTTCCTCGTTGAGCTCGAACACGAAGCCGTGCGCCTCACAAAACTCCACGGCTTCTTTTTCGGTATCCATACCAAGAACTTCCCTCAGCTTGTCCGTTGTCCAAAACTCGACAGGGACTTGGTGCCTGTACAGGCCGACCCGATAACAACGCCATACTACGTCAAGCACAACGTGGCGGACCCTATTGAAGGATATAGCGGCCGCACATGCCATGAGATATGACACCCTTGGCGACTTGACCAGATCCCAGAAACGCTTCCAGTTGGACTGGCACTGCACGAAGCTCTTGTAGTTGTTGTGAATGATGATGGTTTTGAGGAGGCGGAAGATCTCCAAAGCGGTCTGCACTCGTGGATTGTTTCGTAGGTCGCTGGGTAGACGATGGAGTTCGTTCTCGAGTTGGGTACTGGCGTAGATGGGGGCTAGAATCAGTCGGTATGCCCAGAATTCGGCTTCGCATTCTGAAATGATGTTGGCCCGTCGGTTGTCGGCGTACCGCTCTTTGAGCGAGATGAGCGTCTGGTTCAGCTGCTCGACGTCTTGCTGATGCGAGTAATCGTCCTTTGTACTCCGTGCCATGTGGTGGGCCGAAAGCATGTAGAATCGGGCGCTGTACTCGAGGGAAGTGAGCAGTATGGCGATGTCGGCTCTGTTTTCGATGCGCTGCGTCCGGAGATCTTTTCGAATGGCTCGCGTGCGGTCCCAGAGCCATGAGTGAAGGAATTGGAAGTCATCTTCATCTAGGCGTCCGTACAGATACTTGAGGGTTCTCTGCAGAAATTAAATCACGAACATGTATAGACTACTGCTGACTTACCAAGCAAGTGGGCGGCGACCGGATCTCCGAGACCAGCTCCACGTCCATGCCTGCCGCCGAGCGTGCATATGCCTTGACCATGCGCGACTCGTCTGCGATGCGTTGACTACGGGACGGTAGATGTTGGGTCTCGGGTGTACATTCTGGCGCCTTGACGTCCAGTTCGACTATGCGACGCACGCGCTCGTATTCCGGACACATCTCCTGGCACAAGCCGTACAGCTTGACGGAATCGACCAGGCGCATTTGGCCCTCTGGATTCATCAGGCCGTCACGAATGAACTTTTCGCGTATCTTGGGGCGCTCCGCTTTGATCTATGACGGTCAGTACTGAACAGCTGCCGATATATCCATAGTCCTTACGTGTTGTAGTCGCTTCTGATATTCGTGGGGCGCAAACGATGGCGTGCTCGACGCGCCGAAGTGGCTTGTATTAGAAGAGTTCCTAGAAGAGTCTTGTTAGAATAGGCCGCGAGCGGCCGTGGGAGACGCTCGTCTGATATGCATCGCAACGATAGCAGCGGTGTAGTATGCTCCTGGTGACGGCGCCATCGGTCCGCCCGCGCCCTGTGCTAAGGTCAGAGTGGGTATGCAGACTTACGAATTGCTGTGGTTGTTCTTCGCATCCGCGCTCCGTCCTCGTCCCTGCCCGGGTGTGTATAGGCCTTGCGCCGGTCGCTCCTCGTTTTGCGCATTGTTTCTACCGCGCGCGCGATTGGCATTGAAATTGTTGCCGCCTTTGGGACCGCGTCCTCGGTCGCCTCCGCCGCCGCTCTTTCCGCCTCGTGGTGTTGCCATGGTCGCGACTCTATCACGAAAGGTGTTAGTTCGCGATCAATCCACGTCAGCGTCACGGCCCGTGTGCATGCGACAAAGAGGTTCGGTGCGGGCGAGCGTTTGGCAGTCGTGATTTGGGCTGCTTGGCCGAGTCGGGTTGGATGCGACTGGCGGTTGCTGCTGAATGCAACAAAGGCCCATGAATGCCGCGAACAAGAGAAGCCGTGAGCTCAGAGCCCGGGCCCGTGACGCGGTCGGGCGCCTTGGCATACGTGTGGCTGGAGCCCCGAGTCTCCGCCCTTGGTTTCACACTTCCGCCTGCACCATCTGCAACTCTCTCCTCAGCGCCACTTCACCCGGTACTTCACGCACAGCATCCATGTCTTTGATTCGATATCTTGGTTCGATATCTAACATACCCGAAATATTGTTCATAACCATGTTTTGTGTCCACATGTGTTTCCTGCCACTTATATACTGTTGCATGGCTATCGACCATCCACACAACCTGGCCATCTTCCCACCTTCTCTTCGATAAAGACCAACTACCCCAAGCTTTTGTACAACGCCTTCTAGCAAGAACAGTCCCAAACCTAGGAAATTCGCCTGGCGTCCAATTATTTCCTCCACTAGGCAGCCGTGAGCTTTTGTACCGACGTCGTTGCAATGCAGTCGTGAGCGGCGTGACGTCGTATGGGGTATATTGCAAGACGCGGGCGATCGAGAAAGGTAAAGCCAAGAGAAGCGCACCAAAACATGTTCCAGCCAGTGTGCCGAAGCATCCAGCATGGCAGGGTACCAAGTCGCTGTGCTGGAACAGAAGCTCAATAAACGTGACAGCAATACAAGATGAGAAAGGAGAAGGTTACATTCGTGAGTCGTTTCGAAGACATGAGAACTAGCAACAAAAGGACCAAGACACAATCATGTAGGCAAACGCGAGAGATGCACGCTAAGTCGCAGGCAATTAATGGTGAGAGACTTCTGGTTGACAGCTGATGCTGTTCACAGTAGGTAAACCATCGAAACATGGCGGAACAAAAGCATCATGACAAACAGGAAATCCAGCGCTGCTTTCGAACGTTGAAATTCCGGCTTGAGGATGGTAGGCTGGGAACATGGAGAATGGCTGCTCGTATCCAGATGTGGTCGCTGGGATTATGTCGGATCGGCCAACACTCTGTTGTGGCTGTGGGATATGATGGTAACTTGGAAGACCGTTTGGGAACTGCATTGGTTGGTCGTAATCAAAGTTACTCCGGGCTGAAAATCGACCCTGATACGGTACATGGTCGGCCAGCTTGACGTTCAAGTCCATGCTGTCACCTAGGTGAAAAGCGTGCATCGACTGATCAAAGGAGGTGTCCAGCGTTGGCATGGAGCTGCTCACATGCATGTTTGGTAGATGCGGAGTTGGATCTCCGTGACTGGGAGCTCGCGCCTGTTGTCGCGGTTCTCGAACCTGCCCCTCTGATCGCAGATGCGACTCGATTGCGGTGTTGTCGACCTCGGTGTCGTGGCCAGATTCGTGGGCGTCATACTCTATTCTTGATGCTGGCCTCGTCCTGGTCTGTCGATCGCGCTTCCTAGGAGCGGGAGTCTGGCGTGGTGGTCTCGTAAGTGGCTGCCAGGTCACATGTATGCCTATGCCAGGATCCCGATTGTTTGTACCTTCATAGAGGGTGTATCTCGCAAAATGTTCCTGGTATGACAGTGCAATGTTGAAAAGATTCGGTATGATCTCGCCCAGGGCTCGCCCTTGCATCCTCTCACTAAATGCAGAACCTTTGGACGAGGAGAACTGATCCGGTGGTGTTGTTTCTACGGCATAGTGCGCTGCATTCCTGAGCCTGGTGACCCAGTCCATGTTACGCTTGCCCACGTCGATATCACGGTGCTGGAGCATGAGATCGACTGCTAATGTCAAGAGACATATAAAGAATTAGTTGGCATCCGATTGCGAACGGGAATGACAGCTTACCATCTTTGTCCAGGTGAGAGGGCTCTTCATAGGGCACGTCCCGGGGCCACCAAGGTGGGGTACATTCCTGAGGCTGTTCATTAGGCAACTTCTTGTGATATGGACCGAACCGGGTCAAACGTTTCGGCTCCAGTAGCTTGACCCAAGCCGTGACGATAGGCCGTACTGGCTTCATGGTGAGTTCGTCTAGCCGTTTTCGGAAAAAGCGCTTGAGCTCTTTCACGTCGCCAATGTAGAAGGTGTAGGACTTTGCGGTTGGCACACTGGCATCTCTGTCGTCGTATTGTTCGTCATTTTCATCGTCGCTAGGCTGCCGAGCCACGGTTTGACTTAGGCGTCCCCTTGCTTGTGACCGAGTTCTCTTACGCTTCTTAGTCTGGCCTTCTCTCGACGTAGCTGGACCAATTAGCGAAGGGAACTTTCAGAGCAAGCATTCGATCTTACCCGGTAACTGGGATGCGACAGGCTGGCAGATTGGCGTCGCAACAGCTCTAGGCGATTCTGCCGGACGAGGAAGTCCCTGCAACTGTGCTGGACCGTTGAATAGATGTTCGAAGCCGGGGATTGGCTTAAAGACGCGCTCTTCACGACCGTCAGGCGAGATGACCTTCCAACAGCCGATGGGTGTTGGAATAGCGAGAGCCTCCTCTGGTTCGTCCTGCTTGACGGTGGCTTCGATAGCTTGCGAGGATGTTGCCTGAAGGCATCAGCATATATGCCCATCGCTATTACCGATTATACTAGGCGTATGCCGGTCCCGGTTGTTTGGGTCACGGCAGCCGCTAAATGTGGCGCTACCCGCTGGAAGCGCAGGAGCGAACCGAAACCTTATCAACTCCCCGAGACATGAAAAAGAATCAACACTCACAGACGACTTCCCAAACTCATCACCACCATGAACCATCGCCCAAGAGTCTGCCCCACGTCGGTCGCCCGTCATTGCAGCGCCATCGCTCGTCTGCATCGGCTGCCGGTCCCTGGCGGGAGGGGCCGATGGGTCCACGGGCCGGAACTTCGCCATGCAGGTGGGTAGTTATGGAGTTGCAGCTAACGGAGCCCGTGAGCTACTCGATGGAACGCCTCTACTAATATAAGAGCATATATCGTCGTCCTGTAGCGTTCGAGAGGAACACGAAAGTAAGGATAGTCTGCCCATTAGTCAGTTGAATCTTATACCAAGCGGAAACCACCTCATCGGAGCAACAATCGAGGCGAAATGGATGGTCGAGGTCGTGATGATCGAGACTTGACTCGCTGAGCATGGTCCCGAGCTGCGCACACTTCGCTTAACATCTTGCGCTGGAATTACTTACCGGAAAGAGCCCGTTCCGGGCCAGATCCCAACTTTTGGACGAACGAAAGATACCCCTCTTCTGATTGCAGATCTAGGATACGTCTACGCTCGGTGTTGGGTTCAGCTGTATCGCAAGGGTGCCGTTACATCTATCATCGAAGAGACTCAACTAGTCACGATCTTCCTAGCCACTCCGAGGGTGCTTGGACGAGGTACCAGTAGCTATTCGGGGGCAGCTAGTTGCGCGACCAGGGGCGGGCGGTACTCCAGTCTGACTGGTCTTT
Source organism: Alternaria burnsii (assembly GCF_013036055.1). Taxonomy (NCBI): domain Eukaryota; kingdom Fungi; phylum Ascomycota; class Dothideomycetes; order Pleosporales; family Pleosporaceae; genus Alternaria; species Alternaria burnsii. Next base: position 312,174 of record NW_024066121.1, read on the forward strand.
GCGAATATCGTCCGCGCCGAAGTTGTGAACCTAAGTAGAGCCGCAATATCTAGTGTAAAAAAGCAACGAATGAGCCCTCGATGGAACAATGATAATAGGGCCGAATGTATTGACAAGGCTCTCAAGTTATGAAGCCGGCCTCACTTCATTATAACAAGCCGTAGATCTGTCGACTCTTATCTCCTGCACACTGCATCTACCCTCACACGCATACCTTCGGCAACGACAGGCGTCTTGACCTCTTCAAGCAAACACATAGAACACGTCGCATGAAACGCCTGTCCGCAGGCAATGGACCAAGGGCTGAAGTAGCCGTTGAGCGACAGGAGGCGTCGACCTGGGAGTCTGGATTAGGGCTTGTGGAGATGTCTCTTGCGTCTTCCCGCTCCCCCGAATGTACGCCGTAACTCTATTCGGAGACTCTGCGCTCTCAATGAGTAAACGTTGAACCGAAAAGTGACCAGTTGCGGGACGGACAAGGATCCTGACGTTGTTCCGCATGAGTGTATACACACTAGTGCTGAAGCCTGTTCCGCGGAGTATACAGAGTCCTCGTGATCGATCCCATCTGAATAACGTCAATCTACGATCAGCAGTTCTGATCAGAAACCCTTTGAGAGGTGACCACACGCTCGCCATCGTAGTAGACACAATTGCATGAACGCCAGACTTCGCGCCCATATTGGTAGCAGCTGCAACTTTCTTGACCCCACGTATACACATTCCACGCAAGCCATCAAGCTAGTCCACACTGTGATGAAATTTACGATGGTGTCTCGCCCACGGCCAGAAGCCGTTTAGGCATCAGATACCCCACGGCTTGCATCTATCCCTGTAATCGCCCTCACTATTCTACCTTCGCTTACCACATTGCCGCCAGTCATAGCACGGCCGTTGGAACGTACAGCACGAGGCCTGGGGATCACATGTGGCAAGAGCGCTAAACAGATGTACCCGCGTCCCCGAACCACAGGAACAAAGCCCTCAAACAGCCGAAGGGTCTTCATCGTTACGACACTGCGCCCATTCTAGCGCCACGGGCTGCATCTAAACGAAGTATACAACAGTTCTTCATGGGATCCTTTCGATCTCGGTCAGGCCCGCGCGCGTCCATCCGCTTACCAGGCTGTTGGCGAGAGATTGAAATCAATCTGGCTCGATATGTCTGATCGATACGATCTCACGCGAGTTGGCACAAGACAAGTTAGACAGGCGATCCATCTCGCTGAGGCCTGCGCACAGTTGCTGTACGTGATGGACTGATTTCTGCAGATTGCTGCACAATGTATCTACCCTTCTGCTGTTTCACTCTCGTCGTGTGAGGATATCGACTCACCGACAATAATCTGCTGTATTCACATGGCTTGGCCCTGAGCTCATGTCGTATAGACAACCCAGACCCGGAACCCAGACTTCTTCCGCGTCACACTGGAATAGCATAGCGGAGATAACGTGCCGCACCGTTGTACCGTTTTCACCAAGACGGCTACGGGCCGCTAGCCTACAACTAAACCTACGTTACACGCATCACAGAACCATGCTCGGACACTTCCGCCGGCCTCGCAGCCAGTCATGATACTGATCCCTTTCACTAGGATCCGGCATATATGCGCCACCACGTAGAAGTGGAAGGCGATATGCCTTGTCAACGGACATGCCGTGACACGCTGGCCCACGCCATGACCCCTCCGCACCTCGTGTCAGCAAGGTAGCAAACGTCGCTTACACAAAGCCTCTACGCAACGTTCCGGCGTCGAAAGAATCGCCCGGGATTTCTGATTTGCACCAGTTGACAATGAATGTGAACGCCATGCTCTCATGACGAGGACGCACGGGTACCGTAACCCGCCGCGAGTTTCCCCACCCCCCATGTAGACGTCTATTGGGTCGCTTGTCTTTCTCCAATGTGCGTTTCTGCGATGGCTATCTAGATGCTGGATAAGAGTGCATGATGTTCATCGCTAGATGAAGATACACGGCGGCAACGGGGTTCGGAAAGCGTGGACGATGAAACGTTTGCTCCGATGTTCAAGTAACCATGCTACCGAAGATAGACACAATGGAGTGACGATCACCTGACTATGATCATTCAGTTCGTATCTGTCGTGGGAGGATCGCCTAGGCGCTGTTGTCACCGCTGCACTTGGCACCCTTGCTTCATGTCCAGAATTTCTGTCGGGTAACTGCCGCTGTAAGATGCCAGTCGCGTCTCGGATTCCTTCCATGCATGTCCCCTCACCATCCTATCACAACGGCCGCTGTGACCCTTGCGGAAAGAAAATTTGATCCTTCCGAACTTTCTCCCGGGGATTTGATACCCGATGCCACGAGAAGACTTGGCTAAAAGTAAATGACTAGCCAAGGTTCTGCTTCTCAACATATCCAACATGGCACATGTGGGTATCGTACAAACGGCCATGATGTCTCTTTCCCCTCACGCGATGAAGGATGATATACCCACCAGGGCCGAGTGTTGGTCTGAGGCTCTTCAGCCGTTCATGCATAGCTTGACGCATGATATCACATTTAGACAGTCTTGAGATACTGCACGACTTGACAGAGCACCAAACCATCTGTACCCCTCTTAGCGGCGATGCAAGCTCACAGATGTGTCAATCTGACTTGCTGTTCGCGACGTGGCTTGCATGTAGGTGTTGGCATGATATTGCGACACCCTCCAAGTGTTGACTACAACATAGGATATCGTATTCACCCACCCATCATCCGGAAATCATGCTTAGTTCCAGGAAAGATTTGCAAGTTAAAACAGTATTACAATTTTATACACATGTCTACCAAGATTAACATCCTTTTTCCTATTCTTTTCTCCATCTCCACATCTCTCCACCAAGCCATATCTCTACCTCCTGCCACACTCCACGTAGTGAGATACACTCAACCAACGCCATTCGCGTGGTCTCCTTTCCACACATGCCTCCCCAACGAGGCCAATCGTGGAAGCGCCCCGTCCACATTGAGTCTGTGACCTCTCTTACCTCGGTCTTCATCAAACCCTATCGCACGCATCAATCATATTTTCTTTTTCTTTCTATCAGGGCTAGTCACTTCAGCTAGACGACTGACTCATATCCAAACTATTCAACAAACCCGCCTCGCGCACCAATTCGTAAAACAGTCCCTTCTGCCTGACAAGCTCAGCCGGGCTATCAAACTCTCTCACCTCGCCCTTGTCCAAGACGATGATGCGATCGCTGTCTAGAATGGTGTTGATGCGATGCGCAATGGTGATAATGGTCCTGTTGTTAAACATGCTAGTGCGGAGTGTAGTCTGCAACATAGCGTCTGTCTCGACATCGACAGCAGCGGTGGCTTCGTCGAGGACGAGGATGTTGGAAGGAGTGAGCAGGGCACGGGCAAGGGAAACAAGTTGGCGTTGACCGGAGGAGAGGTTGGAGCCGCCTTCATTGATGGTGGCGTCGAGTTGGCCGGGCATGGAGGAGATGTGGTCCTTGAGACGAGCGTGATCTGTTGGGGTCAGTTAGACAGAGAGCCAGAGAGGCATGGTAATGGTGACTTACCTAGTACACTCCAAAGTTCAGTATCGTCATGAACATGTCCTGGGTCAAGGTTGTCGCGCACAGTGCCTTCGAAGAGCGCTGCATCTTGTGGAATGATGGCTAGGCGTCTGCGAAGGTCGAGAAGACCAATGGTGCTAGTGTTGAGGTTGTCGATGCTCACGTTACCCTCTGCAGGCTCAATGATACGGAACAATGCGAGAGTCAGCGAACTCTTGCCAGCACCGGTACGACCGACAACACCAATCTTCTCCTTTGGCTTGATAGAGAGATTGACGTTCTTGAGAACCAAGTCGAGACCAGGGCGGTATCGGGTGCTGTAGTTGTCGAAAGTGACAGCACCCTGAGACGGCCAGCTGATTGGTGGCCTATTCTTGGAGATGATCTCAGGCGCCTCGCTGGGTAGTGCGGCATACTCAAGCACACGCTCAACAGAAACGATATTAGTCTCCACCTCAACAGTCTGACGGACAATCCAGTTGAGGCTCTGCGTAATCTGAAGAGCGTACGACATGGCCAGACCCACCATACCGGCTGATAGGCCGCTGTGGCTGGCGACGGAAATAATGGCGAAACCAGCAGCAGCCAAGATGATGACTGAGCCAAGGAACTCCAGACGAACAGCCAGCCATCGGTTAGCGCTGATGGAAGGGTAGTATGCACGCAGATTGGCGTCGACACGCCATTCATTCTCCATCTCGAAACGCTTCTGCTGGTTGTATGCACGGATCGTGCTCATACCACTGAGACTCTCCTGGAAGTGGGCATAGATCGGGCTGCGGCTAACACTGTCCAAGCGCTTGAGCTCCCGCGAGGTGCGCAGGTAATATCGCTGGATGTAAAGGTAGAGTGCGCCGAGCGGCAGGATGAGAGCAACGAAAACTGGGGTCGACCACGAGATAACAACAAGGGTGAACCCGGCTACATCGGTCAGTCGACTGTGATACAAAATGGGATGCATGTGGGGGCGGCTGCATACCTCGAGCGGAGTTGACGAAGAGCATGTTGAACGTTCGGCTAGAAGCACATGTTAGAAAGCCACCGGCAGATGGTTGGAAGCATAGTAATCGACTCACGCTAGAACTTCGTCGACTCGATAGATGTCACTGTCAAGCAGGTTAGCCAGTGTTGATATGCAAACAGGGTCAAGGTGCATGGTCCGCGGGAGGGCGGAAACACCGTTATCAAGGGGCAAGGGCCGGACCGCGGGCATGAACCTAAGTGTGGAAGATGACCTACCTTGAGAATCGGTTGAGAATGCGTCCTGCAGGTGTTGTCTCGAAGAAGCTCATTGGAGAGCGGAAGATGGCAAACGCCATCCGCTCGTGTAGCTTTCGGCTAGCTTCGATGGAGCAGAAAATCCAGAGAATCAACGTCTGCACGACGACTAGGGCAGCAGATCCCACACCAAACGCGAAGTAGATACCGATGTATTTCCCCACATGAGGGTTCCCACCGTACTTCTGGTTCATCTCCGACCAATGTTTGAGCCATACACTTGCGCCTGCATGATGTTAGCGTCAACCCCAAGAAGACGAAAAAGCGACGAGCCAATAGCGTGCTACTCACGCCTGTAGCGATATAGAAGCACCCATGATCCTGCGACTTACCAATTGATGAGGTCTGGGCTCCCAGGAGGAGCAGCAGATAGATTGTAACAGCTGCAAGATTACTGGTCTTTGCGTATTCGCCGTAGACGGACCACTTGACCTTGCCTTGCTCGGAGAACTCCTTGGTCTGCTTGCTCTTCAATCCGCCGCCCTCTTCATCGGTCAGCTTTCCACGAGGTCCCTTGAAACTTGCAGTGCTGGCGCGGCGAAGAGTCTGGAAGCTCGACTTGCGGGCCGTACCGCCTCCGACCCTCAGAGGAGCGAGATGCGCGCCACCTTCCTGGGCAGCCTCAGCTTCAGCTTGATCTTCCTCGTCGTCTTCGCCGGGACTACCACCGTAGACGGTAGAGTCTTCGTCGCTCATGATGCTGTCGGATGTGCGGGTGCTGTCATCTTCTCCTTGGTCTTCGTTTTGGGATGTCTTGATCAGTTGGGCAATCTCGCCCTTCATGGCCATTAGTTGTCCATAGCTGCCTCGCTCCAAAATCTTGCCTTCGCGTAGAAGTAGGATCATGTCTGCTTCCATCAAGACCGGGATAGAGTTGGTTGCCAGAATCCTGGTCTTGCCTGCAAGCAGACCCTTGGGACCAAGTACGTTGTCGATGAGATGGCGTCCGACGTGCTGGTCAACAGCTGACAGACAGTCGTCCAGAAGATAGATATCCGCGCGAGCGTATACAGCACGAGCAAGTGTAAGACGAGCCTTTTGACCACCCGAAAGTGAGATACCTCGTTCACCAACCTCGGTCTGGTCACCATCAGGAAGTGATGCAAAATCATCTCGTAGAGCACAGGCGTTGACAGTCTTCTCGTAGAACTGAGGATCCCAACGATGGCCAAATACAATGTTCTCACGAACAGAAGCGTTCATAACCCAGGCTGACTGTGGAACATAGGCGGTCTTTCCACGAAGCACAACCTCACCATGGATTTTCCAAAGATCACCGAGGACTGCTTGAAGAAGCGAGGATTTCCCTGCACCAACGCGGCCGACGATACACGCGAGATCTCCCTTGTGCGCGGTGAAGTTGATGTCGTGAAGGGCTCGGCGCTCAGCATTCCTGTCCCAAGTAAAGCTAGCATCACGGATGCGAACCGACTCGTCGCCGATCTCAGCCACGGCGTCTTCACGGATAACAGCGTCCTCCTGCAACTCATCGGCGGTCAGGTATCCAGTGATGCGGCCAACAGCTACGCTAGCCTCAACAATGGCAGTAATGACCATGGGAAGGATAGCAAGCGGGAATGTGAGGAGGTTGAAGAGCGTCAGAGCAGGGAAAACAATGTCAGTCGTCAAAGCACGGTTTTGCGTCAGAACGAATACACCGAAAGTTGAGCAGGAGACCAAGAATGGAGTGGTAGACCAGGTGAAAGTCGAGAATGCTTGAGTTGCACCAATTTTGCGCAGGGTCTTGAGTTCCTGGTCGTTACGGATGGTGTTCAAGCGATTGGCGAAGGCGGTTGTCCAAGCATAGAGTTTGATCGACTTCATGTTGTTGAGGATCTCAGAGATGAGTTTGGTACGCGAATCCTTGTTCTTCATTTGCTCCTTCTGCAGAGTCTTCATCCATCGTGCAATCACACCGTTGATGGGAATCATTACGAACATGGCGGCCACACCTGCGAAACAACTAACACCGAGCAACTGGTACAGTGAGAGCATGCACAGGATGATTTGAAATGGGGCAGACCACAGCTGTTGACCGTATTGCGCAAGATCCTGCAGACGCTGTGTATCCACGGCCATGTAGTTGACGATATCACCAGTTGACTTCGATGCACGACCTTCGTTGGATAGACGAGTAGATTTGGAGTAGATGGCAGCCGTGAGGGACGACTTAATGCGCATACCAGTCTCGAAAGAACGTTGGAAGTACTGATGCAGACAGGCGGTCTGGGAGACAGACACGGCGAACATGGCGAGCGCGATAGCGGCGCCACGAATGAGAGGCTGAGGCTCTCCGGGGTAGTCCTTGCGGTACGAATCGACAAAGGTGATCAGAAGTCTGAGCAACTGAGGTTGAGCGAAGTTCAGGACATCGCTCACAGTCTTGATGGCAGCGCCGCGGAAGTATGGACCGCCGAACGAGCGGAACATGGCCAGCCACAGCGAAGGGTGCTTCTTCTCCATCTCATATTGCCAAGAATCTTCAAACGTTTGCGAGGTGTGGCGAGTCGTGTCGCGCTTTCGCAAGTTCCAAAGATCGTCCTGGGTAAGGAAAGTCTTGTAGCCCTGCTTCATCAGAGGTGTCATCCAGCCAAATGTCAAGACGGAGAAGACGTCGGCGTATTCGTATGGACATTCGTCGTCGTCTCCAAGCATGTCGTAGTCGCTCAGGCGCTTCGGGACCAGCCATTCCAGAATGAAAGATAATCCGGCCAACCCAACGCTAGCACAGAAGATTGCGAAGTATGCCACATGTTCGCGATGCACCTGTTGTGAAACGAGGGAGCGGAGCTTGACGGCATATGCGAGGAGCAGGAAGAGCCAGTAGAAGAGGACCACGCCGTTGGCATTCCGCGAGCGCCAGTGTTCGATGTACTGGATATAGAAGACGACGCCGAGTGAGACGATGGTGATGATCGATGTCCAGAAACGGAAGTCGCCGGCCCATACGTCCTTGTAGTACTCGATCTGAAGCGCGGCTTGTACGGCCGTGGTGGCGATGAGGGCGCCGAGGGATATCTGGCGGCGCAAAGTGTTAGCAACTGTTCAGCTGAGTCACCTGATGGTCTCTGGTAATGTTCCGTACCAGCTTCGCGTAAAAGTGCCAATTGCGCTTCACAGGCTGAGGCGGGCACTTCCTGTAGAGATACCACAACGCGCCGGCGCCTCCCACAATCCCAAACACTCCGACGACGGCTATCCACACATCCAGGAAACACGGTGTGAAGTCGTATCGTATAGGGCTGATCGGGCCCCAGCCCTCGCTATTACCGCATAATGGCTGCTGGTCGTGCTTCGAGGCTGTCAGATAGCCGTGCGCGAGCGGGATGCTGGGGAGAAAGGGCGTCTGTTGTTGGCCCTGCATCGATCGGATGGTGCTTGTGATTGCCGGGACTCTGTGTGTCGCAGAGTTGAGGCAAAACAGGGCGTCGAAAGCGGCGAGAAGGTGTTGAAGCGGTCGCGGCGCGAGTGCACTTTTGAGTAAAGAGCTCGGGCCGTCGGTATGATATAATCATTGCTGCTTACTAGCCCTAACTCCCGATAACGCCGCAAGCTAGGCAGGCAGCTAACGTCCCATATGTGGTAATAGACGATGCGACGACGTGACGATATGAACGACCTGAATCAAGTAGATTCTTTGTATAAACGATCCCGCGCGGCATAACGGTTGTGTGGCTGTCGTGTGGAGGCGCGTACCTAGGTACGTACCGTCGCCGCGTGCAACACTGCCGCAAACGTCGCGAACCAATGGGCCGGTCTTTGTCCGATCCCCATCCCGGCGAACAGGTTCGCAGAAGTCAGAACACCAGATCACGTGCGCATGCCATTCCAACACCAACCTGCACCAGCACTGGGGAAGTTGTTCATCACCAACTCGCACCATAACGGTCAATGCTGACCTCGTACGGCCATAGTGGTGGCTCGAGATCGGAAAAAGGAAAGTGGTGGGGCACTTCATGCCCGCCCAACGCCTCCTGCTTCGCTACCTAATCATCCACCGGTTTCATTCATGCTACCCAAGGTCATATGACCATTACGCTTCCCATCTATTCCGTTGATTCTTGATTCGTCGAGGCTCGAGTTGTCCGGCATGTTGCAAATACGTTGCCAGAGACGAGATATCGCTACTTATATTCACTCAGGTTTGCATTCTCTCACATTCCGGGTTGAACGGACCAAGTCGCATTAGTAGTGTTTGACCATCAACATACTGTAGCGAGATACAGCCGCAATAACTCACCTCATTCGTTTGTCGTCTTGTCTAGCGCCTGCGCTCTGCTCCTTCGCACGCAAGGCTGCGCTTTGGCTTGTAGTGGGGGTTGAAATGATTCTCTAATGGGATGTCCTCCGCCTCAGACCCATCTGTGGCGTCTACTGTAAGGAGCCAGCCTGGTGTCTATTGGTAAATGCCTGGGAATATCCCTACTCACCATGCATCTTTTCCACACTTATTCGCTTCACACTGTCAAGCTTCGCTTCCGATAAGTTATCAAGGTAGGCTGCAGTTGGCCTTGAAATGCGTACGATACGGGCAGCATTGTCTCCTGGTCTTACCCTTTCTTCTTCACATACAGTGGAAAACATTATTCTTGCTGTACATTTCAACCATGTCTCAAGGCCGGGATTTTCGGTACAACGGATACCAAATGTCTCAACACAAGCCAGGCTTCTCTCAAGGCGAGACCGAACTAGAGCTTCTTCCTGTTACAGCCGCGGAGAGATTTACCAGTGATGCAGCTGCGAGGAAACCTGTGCAGCCTAGGGGACCGAAGGCCGATACCTGGTCCTCTCAAGCTAAAAGATGGACACCTGGATTTTGGAGGCGCTTCCCAGTGCTTGGGATGCTGGCACTTCTTGCTGTCGTTATAGGTGCGTATCCATTCTCAACACAATTGTCAATCCCCTCTATTGATGCTACAATATCTAGGCACAATCGGAGCGATTGCGATCCTGATTAACAGCAATAACAAGCCTATCGACAACTGGGGTTACGGAATCACCCCAGCTGTGTACCTTGCCATCGTTTCTGTTGTATGCAACGCATCGCTGGCTTATGCACTCACCGAAGGCCTTACGATTCTGTTCTGGAGGAACACCCTACAAGGTCACACCGTGAGTTCTCTGCACCTAGGGTGATTTCGCTAACAGTGAATAGCTACCAGAGCTTAATCGCAGCTGGCTTTGTGGACAATCGCTCAAACAAGCTCTCTCGCAAGGCTATCGCGCTGGAGGCAGAATTGCTGCTCTAGGTTAGTTGATCTTCTAAGCAAGAACCTCAGCTAAAGATAAACAGCATGCATCTTGTCTGGTGTGTCCGTTCTTCGGGGGCCATTGAACCAAAGAGCTTCTGCTGTGCAAAGCAATGTCAGGTACGATACATCCGGCAACATGTCTCTTGCCGTCGCACAACAACTACCGACTGGATATACTGGCGTACTCGATGACGGTAGAGTCAGAAGTCGGACAATCACAAGTCTGACTCCGACGTTCGCCGAAATCATGCAAGAATACTCCTTGCGATCGAACATAACCATCGATACTGGAGCTAGTTCTTGTGGCGAGTCCTGCTCAACAACTATAAAGGTATTGACAATAGAGGTGCACATCTCTCAACGTCTTAAAGCTAATGTACCAGGGTTTCGGATTCACATCACGATGCGACACTAGCGAAGTGGTCTTTTCGCACGACGGGAGCTTATCATACGAGCAACAGCTTTTCTCTGTGAGCTCAAGTCTCTACAACGTCGACGACCCAAACGACGATCCATCTACTGTTACCGGAGTCGACAACCTTACGGGGTGGGAAAATACTGGTATACGCTTCAACGCTACCTACAGTGTCCCACTCCAAGACGGCGATGCTGATGGTCAAACAGACCCGCAGGTGTTCCGATTGCGATCGCACATCTGTCTCCTAACAGGCAGCATAATGGAATACCATTTTGAACTTTCATCAAACTCAGCTCAACTCAGCACCAAACGTTCCGACGACGAGTTTATCGAAGCCGTGTAAGTCGTCTTTCCTCCGACCCTTCTAGCCTCACACAAAGATTGATGGTCTTGTAGTACACTGGATGATCCTTACAGACAAGGCACCGGCTCTACCGTCGGAGGCTTCCAGTATGCGGCGTCTTACCTCTTCGGGTCGAGTGTGAACTACAAATGGGGCGGCACAAGGTTCAGTGCTGTGTTCACAGGATCCCTTGCCAATCAGGTGGTAAAAATCAATAACATCGGCACTGGTAAGGCCACTGTTCAAGACCCAATGGACCAGATGCTCGACGCGCTACGAGAAATCACTTTCCGTACAGCAGTACAGGCAGGTAAAGATACCAGCACCCACAACGTCACTAATGCCGTCCAATCCGTAGAGTATCGCGGATACCAGCTTCGATCAATCTACATCACAGACCCAAAGTACATGATCGCCGCAGCCATACTAAGTGTTCTGAGCATCATCGCAGTCGGTGCAACATTCTACGGGTGGTGGAAATTGGGAAGGCCGTTCTCCATGGGTCCGTTGGAGCTGGCATCGGCGTTCGAGGCGCCGCTACTGAAAGCCGCTGGCAAAAATGCGGTTTCAGATGATAACACATATCGAGGTACTGCGCGCGAACCACGTGTGCAGTTCGGTGAGAAGGTGGTGGATGACAATGGGCAGTTCCTGTCCGGGACTGCGAATCGAAGGTTGGTTTTGGGGTTGGCGACGGACGTTCAGAGACCGAGGAAGGGTATGATGTATAGCTAGGTGGTTAAGAAGCAAGCCATCCCCAGATGGAACTAAGACCAATCCGATGTTCCGTCGAGAGATCCATCATGTCGACGTCGGGTCATGTTCACGTGCTACGCGTTTCGAGCGACGCGACTTTTCGTGACGTGAACGCGTTGGGACTCCATGTGGCGGCGCGGTGCGGCACAGTCGCATCACCAACACCGCGTCTACTGCCAACAAGGATCATCGACAACCTCTACACGACCGATTCCACAATTGGAGGACCAGAGCGACAACAAGATTTTGACCGATACATGCATCATTTTCCACCGCGCATGAGCCCGTATACCGAAGCAACTCTGCCCATTATGCTCACTATGCCGAAAACCTCAACGACTATGCCAATGGCAGCGAGGATCCTGCCGTATCATATACAAATTCCGATAAGCTTCCTACAACAAGGCCAAAGACATGCTTGCAGCTTGTAGAACAATGCCAACTCATATAAATCAAATCTAAGGTTCGACCGACGTCGGCCCACTTAGCGACACGCGTGCAGGCACTGCAAGTCGAGAACCGTGCCCACTAGACACCAAGGGCCCACGACCCACAACTCCGGCTTAGTACGCGATACAATGGCGGTTTGTAGCGAATTTCGACCTCCTCCCTGATGTAGAGTTACCATCTGTTTTGCCGGCTTCATATATTGGGACATCCACTTTTCCCTTCACATACGACCATAGGACACTGAAAATTAGGCTTCCCGTCCGCTCAGCCATATACAAGCAGTGTACCGGCGGATTAGTAGTTAGGTGGGTGACCACTAGCGAATCCCCGCTGTTGTATGTTTTTGACATTTTTTTGCCTATCCACACAACCCTGATGAAGTACGCAATACGATAGCTATGGGCAGCGACGTCCGCTATGCGCATTTTGGTGTAGAGCTGTCACTTGTTTTGATTCCTTCATACATCTGACTAACCACCATTTTCTTTACATGTGATCATCGGACACTGAAAATTAGAACATAGTTCCGACTCATCAAATATCAAGATACCGTATTAGGGTCATGTAGTGAACATCAAGCGCCCGTAACCAGCTCACTATTCTTAGGTGTAAGGGTCTCACTGAGATTAGACGGCTGAAATCGTGTTGAATTACAAAGTTATCGCAGTGCAGAAGTAGGTCATTAATGCGAATAGAAAGAAAGTCCTAACTCCGGCGAAACCAACCCTTCTTCTTCATCGTCCCACCTAAGTACGCCACAACTTCACGATGCTTCTTCGCCTGCGCAAGATCCAACGGAGTCTTGCCCAGACGATTCTGTACATTGATCGTAGCCCCATATTCCAGCAGCCCACTGACCATTACACTACTCCCCAGCTTCGCGGCCTCGTGTAGCGGCGTCGATCCAGAGTAGTCCTCTGCATTCACGTTCGCGCCTTCTCCAATCAATTTGTCGAGTATACTGAGCATACAATCGACATGTGTATGCACAAGCACGTGTAGAATACTTCGGCCTGTGAGATCAGTGCGATGAATGTCCTCTCTTGCTCCGTAGTCTTCAAGGAGTATGTTCACTATATCGACGTAGCCCATTTGTACTGCGTAGAATAACGCGCATGTCATTCCGTCAGCACGTGAGTGTACGTTTGCACCGCGTTCAAGGAGGAGAGTGATGATGCCGTAGTCGCCGCCTTCAAGCGCCATGGCTAACGGCTTCGCGCCAGCTTTTCCGATGGCTTCGATGTTGGCTCCCGCATCTAGGAGTGCAACGACAGCGAATCTCTGATTCAGCAAGATAGCAAGATGAAGCGGTGTATTTGCGTCCTCATCTTCTAGTTCTGTATTGGCGCCATGCGCTAAGAGCATCGGTATATGCCAGCCTAGGAGATCGAAATGTGTGACCGCATCGTGGAGTAGTGTACTCTGAGCATTCGCTGACTGGTCATTGATATTTGCGCCTGCTGACAAGAGCTGTCGAAGCGATAGCGCGTTATTGAACCAGAGGGCGTATCTGAGAGGGGTGAAATCTGCTTTAGCTGCGAACATTGCCTGACGAGGAACGTCAAGCTGTGCCCCATGTTGAATAAGCACCATGGCTAAACGAACATCTTGCGTTCGAGCAGCTATGTGAAGGGCAGTACACCCACTCTTGTCTGTCGTATTGACTGACGCTCCGCAGTCTAGGAGAATTTCAACAATCTTGTCAACCCAAGGTGTAGTGGCGTTGTTACTAATGACCCACTTAAGTGCCTTCTCTGGCTCATTTCGATACGATTTCTTTCCCTTGAATCCAGCTTGGGCAAGACAGGCCAAGGCCTGGGCAGTTATCTCTTGTGGCGATGGTCCGGTATCGTCTTCCATGGTGTACTCATCGATGATATAGTCGTAATAGCTATGATCTGGATACGGAGGTAGCGGCTGGCCAGCAAAATCATCTCTGTAGGGTAGAGAAGGAGGATTCGTGAACGGCCCTGGTGGGCTGATTTGGGCCACGCACTCTTCACAGTCGCAAGAAGGAATCTGAACGCAGGGCTCTCGATTCTCATTCAGGATGCGCTCTCCTTCACAAGACGAACACGTGCACGTATTCAGGCACGACACTACCACGTTCACATCGCTCAACGTCTGTAATGAGAGGCTTACCAGATGGTAGGCGCACGTGCAAAATGCCAGATCAGGCACGAGATCGCCAACTTCGCTGACTGCCTGGAACAAACAACAGATATCACACGGGCAATGAGCTGGCTCCTGTTGACGGGCGAGGGAAATTGTGCTCTGATACAGTGGCGGTGGCGGAGAAAGTTCGGGTTCGTCTGCTCCATGCTCTCGTAGTACATTGGCTATCTCCAGGTTGCCAATGTTCTCGCTGATATTCAGTGGTGTTGTGCCAACCAAGTCTTTGACATTTGCATCAGCACCAGCCGCCACCATCCCCAAAATGATTTCTGTTGGCGCGTCATGATAGCAGGCCAGATGCAGTGCAGTTTGACCACAATCGTCTTTGGTATTGACATCTGCTACGCCAAGGTAGCGGAGCAGAATTTTGGAAGTCTCTAAGCTTCGTCGATGGACTGCAACATGGAAAGCAGTCTGGCCTCGAATGCTCGTGATCGTTGCATTGGCACCTTTCTTGATCAAGTACTTTACCATACCAGCTCTGTGTCTGTTCGCCGAGTAATGCAACGCAGTATGGTTGAACACATCGCGCCGATTGAGGATCTGTGGATCCACAAAGAGAGCGTGCTCGATCACGTCACGTGCGAGAGAGTCGTCGAAGAAGTTGCTGGCGACAAGCATAACATTAGCTTGGTATTTGTCGAGAGCCTCAGCCGCGATCAGACCAGTGATTTCATCTCTCCAGTTTGGGTTTTTCTCCCTCGCAAGGGCCATGTGAGATTCAAATGCGCCGTCGTCGGCTACAAACGCTTCCGCAAGACTGATGGTAAGACAAGGGTCTTCCTCATTCGTGGGTTCTGCGGCCTTTGGTATATGCACGAATCGCAAGTGAGTCGCTTCGTGCTCATGATCAGTACGTTTGCCTGTACGATCCCTGGCTATGTGTTTTGCTTTCGTTACTTGCACCTCCGGTATGTCGGCACGAGTTTTATCCAAATCCTCGATCTTTTCCGTACCAGGCGTTGCCGGTCTTGGGTAGCTGTCTTCGGTCACAGCCGCAGGTGTGGCGCATAAGGGTACATTTGTATCGTTCCCGACGTTGAGCCATATAGGGTGCGACTGACCGACACCTCCTGCGGAATGATGACCGAAATATCTCGGTATATGGGAAGCCGTATGTTCCGTCTCTTCAATCTTCGTGGGAGGTGCCAGAAGCGTCACGTCACTACCAATGGATGCCGTCGTAGTGTCGTTGATGACAGTAGGTGCGTTTGACATGCCATTGCTCAGTACCGCCGTCTGAAAGGTCTCATCTCCTGACTGCGAGCCTTCCCAAGATGTTGTATCACTTCCATCTCCAGTCACACCCTCGTCTGCACAACATGGACCGCTGTAATGGATTCCTTTGGCTTGTTCCTGTGCTATCATCGTTTGGAGATCTTCAGCTGTGAGTCTCAGTTGAGGATTACTGGCTGTCATGTTACCAGTCCATTGTAGCAAGGGCTGATCACTCGTTGATTCATCCGACAGCTCGGCTATCCAACTCTGGATTGCTTCTGGGTTCTGCCAATAGTTCGTTGAGAGTGTCCCTTTGTTTTGGAAGAATTCAGCCTTCGATCGCAATTGTTTCTTGGTAAGAACAGTCTGGAAGTGTCAGCAGTGTTGAAACATACGTAAAAGCGACTTCTAACGCACTGCAATCTCCAGATAAATACATCCTAGCGACCATACATCTGACGCAGTATTGCGAGGTTGTAACATTCCAACCTGAGATAGTGTTAGCAAAGATTCGGCTCATCATGTGTAGCTGGATTCACTTCGGGTGCGATGTATGCCGGTGTATAAGCTTCGGGTTGACCCATCGTAGTCTCCCGTTGCGCCTCAGTCCAGTCTAAGGCGAGTCCAAAGTCTGCTATATACACTTGCTCGCCTTTGATGAGGATATTGGATGGTTTCAGATCTTTATGGCGGCATTTGTTATGGTGGAGATAGACTAGAGCGGAGCATAAGCATCCCACGAAGCCCCGAAGGACGACATAGTCTTGCGTAGTCCAAACATCTCGGGTCAGATATTGTTGCAGATCCAGATCAGCTACTGGTTCCATGATGATGCCAATGTATCTTCGATCGGTGTATGAACTGACACGTTGCTCGTTAGCAGCGTACTGTACTTCGGCTTGCCCAAACTCACCCTAGGAGCTTCACTAGATGATGGTGCGACAGACGCTTGAGGTTATGGACCTCATTCTCGAACGACAGCAACTTCTTGCGGTCCTTTGAAAACGTGCCACTTCTTCGATCGATGCGTTTCAGCTGTTGCTGATGAGTCAAATATCTAGCAAACCACATTCCAAGTCCTTACAGCGTATTCCATCAAATCAATCCTGCTTTGAACACGATGGACAATGCTGAAGCCGCCTTTTCCAAGCTGCTCCTTGGTGACAAAATATGAGTCTGCACCTTTGTCTGCTGAAAGTCAGCAGCGAACGGTTTATAGAACTGTAGCTTACCGAGATGATGATGACGGCCCCCTTGCACCAGATCGATTGATCTTGAGCTAAGTACATACCGTTGTTGTCGAAGAAAGCTTTGCCTGGAAGCAGCGGATTTGAGACTGGAAGTGAGGTCAGCTTCAGTGAAAGGGAAGTGAATGTCCTTGAACCCTTCGATAATGAGCATGTTCATCGCTCGTACTTCTTTGATCATCCGGAGAACGAGATATAATCTGGGTCGTACACTCCAGTCATGCTTTCCAAGTCTTGCGAGTAGTTCGCCAACCCCCAGAATTGTCTCGTCGTTGTATGGCTTATCGGTACCCATACGCTGGGCAGACGCGGTCAATAAAAGTGACGATAACCTCTCCTCGAAATCTTCAGCTCCTATATGCAGACTAGTTGTAGTCGTATCTAAACAACGTGTGGCTGGCAGCACTGGTGAGGGCAATTTGTTCGTTTCCGGGCTCAAGGCGTTCACTTGCGAGATTGCTGGTGGGGTCGGGGTGGTCGGCATGCTTGCAACACGTTTCTCCACTCTTGGCGTCGTTGGCGTTGACAGTACCTTCGAGGCTGGACTTTGGTCAATTGGCGGATCTCCTCCTGCAGGCGGTGTTTCGCGGCCCTTGCCAGCCCTTCGCGGTGGTACATGAGGGCGGGTTTTGTTGAAGATAGGACGTGAGCTCTGCGTCTCCTCGAGTATAGACGTAATCTGGTCGAGTCGCATTGTGGCTTGACGTCGGACTCTTGCAGAACTATGCTGGAACTCTTGCATCTCACTTAGCAGCACTGTCTGCTCTTTGTCTCCTGGCGATACTAGGCGTTCGTTCAGCAATTTTGCCATTTGCTCTAAAGCCACCTCGAGTTTACTGATCTGAGCTTTCAGCATTGCGGCATTAAGAGCATCACGTTCAGCAATCTGCATTTGTTTGCAACTGGAAGAATTCGTCAGCCATTGCGATGGTTGCTCAAAAAGGGTCGACATACGTTGTGACGACCTGAAACGCCAACTGAATTGAGCTCTTATGATCTTGGAAGTTGCGTTTGATGTGTTGCAGATCATCCGAGCGTCTATCAAGCTTCAGTTGAAGCATGCCTTGTCTTAGGCGGCCTGTAGCCCCTGAGATGTCAAGATCGTAGAGGAGATTGCTGAGTCTTTGAGCCTCACGCTCGCAGCTTCGAAGAGCTCGTTGGAGACATTCTAGCAAGTCGACTTGCGACTCGCCTTGCACTTCTTCCACCGCAGCGACGAAATTCGGGGCCCTGAGAACGCGATGTATGTTATCAATCAGGTCGCAAACAGCCTCTGAGTCGGCTCGAAGTTCGTCCAAGGACTGATGAACGCTACCCCCCTTAGAGTACGCGTCCTTCAACTGTTGAACTGCTGGACGGAGAATCTGTATGACCGTCAACGCAAGGCCTATGATGCTGAGAGGGTCCGCCATGTGAGGCAATTGATGATGAAAGGTTACAAGGACTTGATCATGGAAGACATCAAGGCTATGCTTCAATATAAGGGCTGGTGCACTACTTATCCTGTGGTGCACAGCCCCACAACCGAGCAACACATCGAAGCTGAATCCATAGCCATACATCTCAGGCCTATCTTTAGGCAGCTTTGGAAAGAAGCCAGGCAGAGTGATGCTATTGGCAGGGAATCAAACTTGATTGCAGATATGAGCCGCTTTAACACTAACCGCTGCACTGTCAAAAAAGGGGGGCCGAGACCGAATTGTAAGGAGGGTTGCTCGCGGAGATGATTGACCAGATAGCGCATTCTCTCTTCCACTCTTTAACAAGGAGGCTTGCCAAGACGCATCAAGACAGACATGCAGGAAGGCCACCGATAAGGAGTTGGGGGCTGATGACAAGGCTGAATGATAGCCTTCTTTGTGGAGAAACCCACCCCCTCACTGAGTGGGTTTTGCCGCTCCAAGCGACATTCCTAAGTTGTCTCCATACTTCGGCATCCAGACTCTGTCAAGGAGACACGACTCCAGTACAATGGCATTCTCGGAGCACCTGTAAGCCGTTAGGTTAACGATACGCTTTTGAGCACCTACCTTACACATGAATATGGATTCATTAGGGTTTACACGTCGCATACTGAACGCGATGTATTGACCGGTGTCTTTACAGCGCACGCCAAACATGATAGTTTATGTCCTCAAGTAACGCCAAACTTAATGCAGGAGCCTTACACGTCCAGGTGCATCAGGTGATCTCTGCGCTCAGCCCAGCAGTAGCGAGAATTCCCACGTGAGGACTCTTGATAACGTGTCGCGTAAGCAGGCACTAAAAGCGGGCCATTGTGTTGAGGATCGGACGATAGTAGAGGGTAGGTACTTCGAACGTCACTTATCCAACAAGAATTTTCTGACCAATCGTGGCGTCCTCGAATGCGGTCTTTCTCCAATCTTCCGTCGTATCCAGCTCTTTCGGTGTGGGTTGAATTGCAAATGTAGCAATGAGTGTGTTGAAGACATCCCGATATTCACGACGCTATCATCCGTGCGGTCCGCTTACGTCGAAGGTACCAGGTAGAAAGCGGACAACGTCACGGTCTGGGTGGTCCATGGGGGCTTCTCGATGCGCTTGTACACGTAGAGCTCGGTTTCATGTTCTGCTGTAGCTTACTAGTCCGGCGTCTGCCACACGTATGGGTATGGCCAGTAGACACAGCGGAGTCTCATCAGCGATACGCACCAACGTGCACGCACCCCGCTCTATCCAATCAAAGTATATCGATCGAACCGCCGCATGGCTACTTTAACATTGTTGAAACACTCCATAGTAAATGCGGGGCTGTTTTCTCCAGCCATAGCGACTCAAAACCTAAAAACGGGCCTAAGTGTTCCCAGGTCAATCACCGAGAACAGGAGATTTTGGGGCCTTCATGGTGATCAGACGAGAGCAGACTAGGCTTCCCGTCCGCTCAGCCATGAACAACCAATGTACTAGCGGGTTAGTAGTTTGGTGGATAACCACTGGCAAACCCTCGCTGTTGTATGTTTTTGACATTCTTTTTGCACATCCCATCTCATGTTCAGAGATGTCTTCACCGCACGTGAAACACCACCTCCGACTTGCCTCGACTTCTGTCCAATTCCACCGCCTCGCCGTACATTATGCCATGCACATAAGCTTGACCAATCAGCTGATAGCCGTCGACTTTCTTTCGCAAGATAAAGGGCGAGAGACCTCCCCTTAGGACCACGACGATGTCTTCAGGTTGCATGCAACGAGGCCCTAGACCCGTGCGTCCAGCTGCGGTAACAAACAAACGACGGCCCTGACACCAGTACGTATACACAGATTCAAGCGCAGCTCTCATCTCTTTCTTATCAACGTGTGATTTGATGCTGACGCCATCTGAAACGATACCGTCCTCGCGAATAGTCAAGCTCTCGATGTACCCCACTAGTACCTTCAAATCATCCGGCTGTGCTTTTTTCCTACTTCTCGTCTGGCCGGCTGCCAATGTATCAGCTATGGCTAGATCGACGTTATCTAGCATTGCAATGTCATTATGACCTGTAGTCATGTGCTTAATTGATACAAGCCATTGGAAATATTTTTCATCATCCCACCAGGTACTGTAGTCACAAATGATGGTCGTTTGAACGACTTGATCGACCACTATTCCTTGAAGTAACAGCACGTTCTTGCCAAAGGATGTGTCGCTGAGCAGGGATGGTGCTTCAAGACCCTCCGAGGAGTTATAAACATATGGCAGATAAAAGGCGTTCCGCGAACGGTCCTGCACGTCTGCACGAACAGTCCATGTTGGAAAGGTCTGAAAGTCCGCCAACATATCAACATCATGAGCGAGCCTCGTTAAAACTTCCAGGTCGTTGCGTTCGCTTAACGCATACCTCGTAGCGTCTCGCAAAACATCAGGAATCGGCTTGGTATAATCAACCTCTAGTAATGCCGCCTCATGTCCTTCTAGAGCTTTGTCTTGATCGATGAGTCCCAGAATGGCGTATATGCCGTCCCTATCCTCGGTCTTCTCAAAACGCTGGGCCGTATCCAACATTGCAGCCATATGTCTGTAGTTCGCAAAGCGACCGTTATCGCGGTCGAGATGGTCGAACATCTCAAAGGCACAGTAATAACCAGCGCGATTGAGCAGGCTGTGAGGTACGAAACGTCTCTTATAATTGATCCATGATGCAGTTCTTACTGTAACCAGAAGATCAAATTCGAAATTGCCCCAATAGCAGGTATTAGACGTTGCGAGAACGATTTCCTGGAGTACCCACAAACGTCTTCGATCGTGAAAGTCAACCACGAACGCTCTATGATGCTTGGTGTGCGGTCTTACCTGAACCATTCAAGGCTGAAGAAAACCTCAAGAGCCTCGAAGTCGATGTCCTCGCTGAATCCTTCGTCCGAAGTCAAATGTTCGCCAGTGTGCTCAACAAAGATGGTCTGGGCTAGCATGGTCAAATCGTTTGTCGCAGTACGCATGTCGGCAACAACGTCCTGAACAGCCTTCACACCTCGTTCTGCCATACCGTCATCTTCGCCTAGGTAAACGAGGTTACGCATTCCAGCGCGATAGACGGTCGACATAAAAGCCACTTGCGCACTACGTTCTGTCACCGACGACTGATCGATACATATGGCGTCAATCCAGAGTGTTCGCGGTCTGTCGCTGAGTCGCATGCGTCGTATTGCGGCCTCTGAGCTTGCCGGTACGGGTGTCAGACGCCCATTGAGCTTTATCGTAGATGGAGCTCGAGGTGGCCCCCAGCAATATGAGATGGTCTCGTAGACTGGTACGGGATTGTCAAGGAGGGAGATGGGACTCATCGTGCATTCGACGATACCGTCACCACTCGCTGGCGCAACTTCCAGAACACGTATCTCTTTGAGAGCCGGGTCTAGAGGTTCATACTGCGCTGGACAGCAGGCAGTGATGTGCGAAGACATGATTTTTCCCTGGTGACTTCTGCGAACTAACGCTCATAAAAAGGTGACGGTTCAGATACCGAAGGGATGTGATGAATTGTGGTTAAATCTGTCGAGCAGACTGACCAGGCTGAAGATGAGATGTGCAGATGACACACCTCCGACAGGAAGGCTAAAGCTCTCGGCTCTTTCCCACCAATCGCGCGTCGTCCTAAGCCACCACCACATTCAGCCTGATAAGGCATGATAAGCAGGTGCAAGCCTTTCGAGAGTCACTTCTCCTCGTTGTTAACGCCCTGCTATGCCGATGGCATGAGCTTGGTGCCTAGGCATTTGGGTATACCTACCAAAGACGCTAGCCCGAAAATGTCGCGATGCGGGGCTGGGTCATCTGCCTGACGCGTCTGCGCCACCAACCACTTCTATCGCATCACACGTAACACGCCTTAGTGCGCCCCGAAAGCCTCGTCTTCGACAGATGCGCAGAGAGCTATGGCTGCGGTTTTCTTGTCATGGCTCTGCTTAGCCTCGACGTTCGCTGTTGCAACGGCAGCCAGTCCTGGACTAAAGTACATCATGTACTTGACAGGGTAGCGCTATAGATTCACGATCATCACGAGACGCGACATTGCTGATAGCTATCAGGCAGCACAATGTAGTACCAGAGCGGTTGCTAGTTGCAAACATCACCGAAGTTGCTCTTGCTTTCATGCGCTCAGATACTTTCAACGTCCCAGATCAGCATGAGTGGCCGCTCTTCACTAGTATCGACGAAGTTCGACCCAAGTTCCCTGCAGGTACCATCATCCAAATTGCAATCGGCGGATGGGGAGACACAGATGGTTTTTCAAAGGCGGCCAAGACCGAAGAAAGCCGGAAGCTATTTGCTAGCAATGTCAAAGCAATGCTTGACGCGACAGGCGCTGACGGTAGATCACATCCCATGGCCTTTCGTGATTGAACCAAACGCTGACCTGAACAGGTATTGACGTAGATTGGGAGTACCCAGGCGGCAACGGCGAAGACTACAAAACACCTGACCACCTCAACACTGACAAAGCTTGGGAAATTGATGCGTATCCTAAATTTCTCGCCGAAATCCGTTCTGCCATAGGCCCAGAGAAGACCATCTCAGCAGCTGTCCCCGGTCTGCCACGCGACATGCTCGCTTTCACCCCTTTTAATGTCCCCGCCATCATGGAGGCGGTCGACTATCTGAACATTATGACATACGACCTGTTCAACCGTCGCGATAACGTGACAAAGCATCATACCGGTATCCAGAACTCTCTCGAAGCCATAGACGCGTACCTCGATGCCGGAGTACCGCCCGAGAAAGCAAATCTTGGGTTGGCATTCTACATCAAATGGTACAAGACAGCTGTCAACTCAACGTGCGATATCAAGCCCATCGGCTGTGCGACTGAACTCATGGAAGACCCCGTTACAGGCGCCGATCTAGGCAAAGCTGGTGCATTCTCGTGGCATGATGCCGTTCCTGAAGAGCTCTCTGCATCATACGAACGCGCAATGGAGAGAGGTGTTTACGACGACGTTGGTGGTGGACACTACTACTGGGATGCTGAAGAGAACTTGTTCTGGACTTGGGATACGCCTGAGGCTATCAAGCGGAAGGTGCAGGTCATCATGAAAGACAAGGGTCTCGGAGGTGTTTTTGCATGGGGCCTGGGTGAGGATGCACCAGCATTTGAGCATTTGAAGGCGAGTAATGAGGCGGTCCGGGCGCTGGGAACAGAGGATAGCGAGAGACAAGCTCGTGGTGAAAGGAATGAGCTGTAGTATCGCTGACTTGAGACACTTCTCGACGAGTGTTATACATTGCGTTGGATGCGATAGCACAGCGACACATGTGGTGGTAGGGATGTGCTGGACCGTCCATTATGTTCATCCTTCTTCACAATGACACCCGCATATAGTTGTAACACTTCTAGTAGGCCTGGCTGTTTTCCAATACTTCACGATGCTTGTGCCTAGGTCCATCTAGGCCGAGATTTTGACAAGCGTAGCCACGCCTTGATGTTGCGAATTGCACCAAACCAGCGCCTGCTGTTTGCGTTATCGCCCACTTTCTTCATTTTGGCATGACACCAGGCCAAATGCCGCCTTGAATGTATCGAATTCCCTCTGGTTGGACTATCAGCTCCTGGCCGGCCCAAGAGTACTCGCTTGGCTTTCGCTGTTCGACGACATTGCAGTATCTTGTCTCTTCAGTCGCATCCTGATCTTGCCAATCGTCAAGACCTCATCCGATTGCCTCAAAGGATCTTCGTTCGATACCGATCTCGGCAACACTTTGCGCCTAATCACCACACACAGCGATTGTATCCGTCGCAAAAGCGGATAGAGAGTGGGCACGGTGCCGCACACGACCAGCAGAAAGAGCTCAGCAGTGACCCAGACAAAGATGTCATATGTCGCCCACGTCAGGTCGGTGCGATTACCGAGTTGTGAAAGATGACGCGTCTTAATGCCCGAGCATACCGATGTTAGGATGTTGAGTCCGAAAACGATGCATAACTGAATGCGCTGAAGAACGCTGATCCGGAGCTTCCAAAAGACGGTCAATGGGATCATCGCCAGACTAGCATCGGCAAAGGTGTAGAAGGCTGCTAAGGTGAGCACTTTGAGCTTCATACATAGCTATCGAACTGACTTACAACCAGTAAAGATGCCATAGGCAGCCATGACTTTAGGGTCCAAGCATGTACCGTCGATTCGCGGATCCCACAAGCGCTGTGGCGGACGGCATTGTAGAAACGTCAGAAGCGAGCACGAGATGGCCACCAAGCTCGTGAAGATGATCGTTACGCTCCAGAGGTAGATGCGCTGCCACGTCCAGCCCATGTCTCTCATGATGTTCAGCAGCAATGCCGAAATGGAAATCTTTCCGGACGCCACGCCAACGATGCCGAATATCTGCGAAGTCCAGTTCAGCAGGATGGCTCTTGTCAGATTATCCATTCCGCGCTTCTCCACATCCCAGATGTGCTGGCAGCCGCCGCGATTGGCATACAACGTCAGTACAACAGACCATCCGACGAAGCACATCTTAAGGTTGTCAGTGCAAGCAAACTTTAGTCCGCGATTCACATACCCAGGTTGTACCCATGAAGATGTCATCCCAGCCGATCTGGTTCTTACGCGCGCGGAAGATGAACCGAAGAACAACAGTAACGAATGAAATAAAAGTCAGGGCCCACATCAAGAAGACAAGTGCGGGCCCTCGATCAGGTATCGAGGCTGCATCTCGCTGGTAGAGTGCACTCATTGCCACTCAGACTATGCAGATAACGAAGTGCCAAGTCTCCATAGCCATCAGTCAAGATGTTGTCGAATCTCAAGTGTGCGTCTTGCGCTCCTTTTCACAAACATTTGTGCCGCATAAGGCTGGTTTCGCAACATCGGCAAATCGTACATCGCTTCGAAAAAGTAAGCACAGTCGATGCGTCTGAAGGAGCATGGGTCGTTCCTTTGATTCGTTGGAAGAATGCGCTCTCATGCGGCGCAGTTGTGAACATGAACGAAGGATCGATCCTTCTACACATGTAGTCAAGCGCGATGTGCCAGCAAGTGTATGCGGACTAGTCGCTCACTATGCCGGGTGCACCTTGCCTGTTTAAGCGAGAGTCCGAGCCGTGGACTACTGGACCGAGCCGCTTCACTATTTCAAGGACTTCTCACGCCTCCCGGCTTGCGACCAAGCTCGTTACCAAATCACGACCTTGCACAACCTCGAAGATGACGTCGCAAGCCGATCCTCAGGCTCTTATTGAGCAGCTGCAGCTGCTGAACGCTGATCCCAGCGCTTACTTTAAGAACGATGCGCAGAAACGTGACTTCCAGAAGTCCGTTCGGCAGGCGGAGACTGCGGTGGAGGAGCCGTTTGAGACTATGCAGCGATTGGTATATGGCGTGAGTGATTGGTGTGTAGCGTTGTCGCAGACAGTAACTGCTGATCCACATCCAGCCGCTACCCCTTGTTACGGCACGCATTGGCCAAGATCGAGGCATCTTCGAAGCACTTGCGAAGAGTCAAGATGGAGTACAGCTTGATGTTCTCGCTCAAGCGAGTGGGCTCCAGAAAGGTGTCCTCGAGGCTGTACTGGATTACATGTGCACGAAGGGTATGGGCGTTGAAGTCGCACCAGGAACATACAAGGCCACGCCACTGACACATATGTTGCTTGTGCCGTTGTTCAAAGATGCCGTAACTCATTTGTTAGTGATAGGATTACTGGCGTGGACCCATGCTGACTACTGGTAGTCATGACAATTGTGCTCCTGCTTTTACAGCTCTTAACCAAGCCCTGGTGGCCCAAAAAGCAAATAAGACCGCGTTTCAGCTGGGACAGCATAGCAATGAAGATTTCTATACATGGATGGAAACGCATCCGATCCAACAAGGCGCTTTTCACCGCTTCATGGAAGCCCAGTTTGCCAGTCTCCCGACATGGCTAGATGTAATCTCATTCAACACTGAGATCGCCAAGGGTGTAAGCGCGGAGGATGTGGTATTTGTTGATGTTGGTGGCGGCAACGGATCGCAATGCGCAGCGCTGAAGAAAGCTTTTCCCGAACTCAAGGGCCGTATCATCCTGCAGGATCGCCCAGCTGTGCTCGAAACAGCATTGGATGTCAATGGCGTGGAGTTGATGGCTCACGACTTCCTCATTGAACAGCCAGTACACAGTGAGTCTATCTACTAAATCCCTGAAAAGCACCAGGCACTGATAGCTCCAGACGCCCGAGCATACTACTTCCGCCAGATTTTGCATAACTTCGATGATGACACATGCATTCGAATCTTACAAATGCACCTACCCGCACTTCAACACAACCCTGAAAGCAGGATTTACATCGATGATAAGACACTACCCGACGACAAGCCAGATGCTAGCACCCCAGGTGTTGAGTATACCGCAGCGCTTAGCCTGGCTATGAAAGCAATGTTTGATGCGCAGGAGCGACGAGAGAAGCATTGGCGTTGGATTATCGATCAAGCCGGCTTGGAAGTTGTGGAGATCCGGAAGTTCACGAAGTTTGATGACAGTGTTATTATTGCTAAGAGAAGGTATCAGGATCAATGGCGGTAACAGGACATTGATCAATTGCAGCTCAGGTTTACGATTGTGCTGAGTGTTGATCATGCGCAGGTATTCCGGTAGGGCGGCTGAGTGTGATTTAATAGTAAACGAGCGAGTTATATTGATGGACGGGGTACGCCCTTGATGATCGGGCTTTTTTCTCATGTTCCTACTAACGCAGCAGCTTCTCTCTCCTTCGAACTCTTTAATAACGTCTTAACACCCTTCCAATACCTTTCTGAATACTCTTTATACTCATACTTCAGCCACTCTCCCGTATTTTCATCTCCAGATTACATCTTGTCCTCATTATTACTAATTTGCACGGATATGGCAGAAATGGCGCTCGTGTTGACTTCGCATCGATTTCAAATTGGAGACAGCCATCAAGAAGAACACCTCAGTCCATTCTACAGAAAAACCATAGTGTGGTTGACTACATCGTAGACCTCAGTTCTCAACAATCACCTACTGTCGCTCCTCGGCCCTAGGGCGATAAGGAGACTCCTACCATGACACATACGATGATTTCTACCACGGTCTTTACAGCCTTTGATATTATACAAGATGTAAGCAAAAGGTCTACTCGAACGTTAGAACAGATAGACCAATCCACTGAATTGACAAGAAAGTGCTCGTGGAGTCTCAGCGTGAGTAGCACAAGCATCACCGTCGTTTAGACGCTTAACTTTCCCTAAATTTCCAAATAACAGTACCGTAAGAGAAGGACTATCATCAGTTAGGAAACCATTAACCAAATCGAAAATCGAGCGAGCTCAGTGTCAGTCTATATCCGCAATAGTGAAAAAAAAGTGAAAAGGAGTTCAAAAGGTTCGAACATCTTATAAGAAGATCACCAACCCGCTAGCACAATAGCACCGTACGCGGTGCCGTGATTGCGTTCTATCTCATCTCAAACAGCTCAGGTGTTTTGAAAGACCTTGAATAATTGTCAATAGATCGATAACGCTGTCGAGCTTACTTCTTAGTACGGTGAACTATGCTAGAAGCACTACCATCACGACCAGCACTACAGACTTCCACAGGGACATGCAGAAGTTATGGAAGGAAGAAGATGCAGATCCTCTGACTGCTTTCAGACTGGAAGGTCTCTGTAAACTCGGGCTAGACCAAAGGCTACGCGGTTAATTACGAAAGAGTCCACGCGCTTAAACCTCTAGGCATACTAGATGACGCTATGAAGACAACGAGCCCAGATGCATTGCAAGTATATATGGATGATAAGGTTTCGCTCTTTATCATGCACATGGCGTCGTCGTCGTACCGGGGGTAAATGATCCCGACGTCGAGCAATAGAATACAGACGGTGTAGACGGTGAACTACTAGCAAACAATTTAATCAAGCGTTCATAGGACACAAGTCATTGTACCCGAACATCGTTTGAGGGTCGACGGAAGATGGCTCCACAAGTGGACCCTAGTTGTAGAGATATCGCACGTCATGATGCAAATGCTTCATGAGAATTGTGAGGAGATTGGTGTAAGTAGCCACTTCCTTGGGGGCCGAACTGGGAAACAGAACATATCTCCGCCTTTTCCCGAAGACTTTTGAGAAGCATATACACCGGAAGTCTTCCAATTCACCTATGCTGTCTGCTGTGGGAGACCAGGAAAGTAGCGTAATGTGAGTAGTGTAAAGCAAACGTCTCCCTAGACAGAAACAGAGAGCAGTTGACTAGGTGGCATGTCATGAGCGCAACACGCACAAGACAGACCCCATACGGCATTCATAATTAGAGAACCTTTCACATGCTTCAGGTGGTCCGAGGCGACCCAACCAAGAATTGGGCTGTCGGATGAAGACATGATGATAGCTGTTTGCGTCCACTATTAATTATGCGCACACAACAATGCTGAGTTCCGACGGAATCTCATCGGCCTCTGTTAAGAGACCCCTTGGAAAGCCACGGGACAATGTTGGGCGGATTAGGAAATCCACCAGTTACTTTAAGCAGCGGCTTAGGTGAGGCATCCGTTTTGGCTTCTCATTTGTGATGCGATTCGTTAATTCCATCTGTTGAGGATTCATGCTTCCAGGATACGTCTTCCCACACATACGTCCGCCGTTTAGCACACTGCTGTGGCTGTTTGAGGACACAGAAGGCGTCGGTCTTCGCCTTTCATGACGCTCATGAGCGGAGCAAAGGGGCAGAAGTGAATCATGTACATTGACAATGACCACTTTGATTTGATGTCAAACTTCAAGAGAACACAATAGTCATCATGTCAACGAATGAGTGCATCTCCCGTCAGTGAGACTCGATGAACTCCCGGAGGGACTGCGCTGTTGCGGACAGAAGGATCTGACATTGAGAAGCCAGCCTCTCGGGAACCGTTCTCGTAGATTCGAGCGCAAGTAAAGGCGACCGCGCGTAACTCATGCGGGGTTCACCAGCCATTCGAGGCAGCAACAACCCTCAACCCAGCACGTTCGCAGCGGCTCAAGCTTCATCCTCAAGTCTCATCCATTCAGCATCATTATTGATTACCTTATACCATATCCCGACCCACAATAACACCATGATTGCGGAGAGCTCCCAATAATCTCAATAAGACCGCAGAGATCGCGATCAGATGTAACATTATGAACCCCAGTCACAGATCCTCCGAGATAAGCAAACAGCCGTGGACGGCGCGAAGCCATCCCCATGTCCAACGGCTTCATCGGTCCTTCTTTCGGAGAGACCAGCGACCGTTTTGCTGCTGATCATGAACAAAACAAGTAACCACACAGTCAGCCCTAGATACGAGTACACTCGCACCCCTCACGACACTATCCCCGGTTTTCTTGCTTCACTCAACAAGTTCAACGAGTTGGGCGTTGTTGAGCGTGAGATGTAAGGATGGACGCTGTTTGCCTGTCCGTTTTGGTCTTTTCCGTAAGCTGGAAATGGGAGATGAGGATGTACCGGCATTACTTGAGAGGAAATGGATGTAAGGCGGAAGGCTGCACCGGTGCCCAATCAATCTTACTGTGTCCAGTGCTTTCGTTGGGGGAACGCACGCACTGGATATCGACATCCAGCCCTTTCACACACCCAGCCACCCAGATCGGCTCCTGCGCATCTTGCAGCATCGGAGGCGTTTCAAACATTAGGCCAACGACTAGATCAAACGATATGGACGGCTCATCATGGCATCATTGTCGTAGACTTTGTTCGATTGCAGGATCGCACACTGGTTGGTCTGGCTGGCAAGTAAGGTTGACGCGTGACTGCGGTTGAGGTGTCCAGACAAACGGTCCGCACCGAAGTGTTCGATTATGCAATGCCTGCAGTGGTCAAAGTTTCGGCTTTGATCAAACCTACCAGACCACATCCCTTGCAGCGATCGAGGGGGGAGGGGGCTCTCATAGAGGCAGGAAGACTAACAGTTCTGTGATCGCTGTGCATGAGTGTGTGAGAATTCTGCCATGCAGCTCGCGGATGTTTCCCCAAACCGACATAAGGTCAGAAGCATAGCTCGCGTTGTGGAATGTGATGTAGCGCGCCCAGATTCAAGGCTGTCCGTTGACGAATGTGGTGGCGTCGTAGCTGCGCACCGCATCACTGTCATCCGGATCCGTTCTTGTCGAGTGTCTTCCGCCAAGCCGAAAAAAATCGGTGTCAAAGTAACCATCATCATCGGCCTGTACTTCCGCTCAGGATGTATTGGGTCCGTTACTAAATGACTCGGTTTCGTCCTGTTCGACCCGCTCCCCGCAATTTCCACCTCCAAGTCCACGTGGCAAAGGCATATGAAACAACCAAGTTACTTGTTTAGTAGATCGGACTAGAAGAGATACACAGGCGGTCGTGGTGCGGCTGTGATGAACGTCCTGTGCGGTATGGCCCGGCAGGGCTATCTCGTGATCCGCGCACAACGATATCAGGTCTTAGAGCGATGGGGCCGGCACAACCTCGCGGATCCGTGTCTAGACACACAAAAGGTTTTGCGCACGAAGAGCTTTGCGAATACGAAGTGATCCGCTTAGTGAAACGGCGTCACTCGCGTTTGCGATGCAGGCATGAGCGAACATCTGTGACGACCTCACTCTTCAGAGGGGCTGTGGATCTGTGGCTGAACAAACTTCGTCAGGTGGGCATGTACCTGGACTACCTAGCTTGGGTCGGCATATTCAACGGGCGGTGCAGTAGTGAAGCAACGGTCGTGGTACAGTAGTGGAAAGCTGACAGCTCAAGTGCGCAATCGCAAGGCGCTTGTACGTACGGATTTGGACACAATATCTGTCTTGAGATATCATCCAGTCTAGCAGGAGCCTCCGATGGTGTCCAGTGGGTTCGCCAATCCTGCTATGATACGAAGGTTTGCACCAGGAAGGTTTCTAACGCACGTCATTCTGCAGTGTACAGCATGTACAGGACACAGGTCTGGCTCCGACAGCTCGAGGTAGTGGAGCACCCACTTCAATGCAGTATCCGAATGCCAATGGCCTGAAACACTGCTGGTGCGATGTCGTACCAGAATGCAGACCATTTCATTCAATAATGGTAACCCTTTGTGCGAATAGGATCAATTGAATTTTCCGGATTCTTTACCGATCCATCCCATTCGTTGGAACCCACGAGGCCAACCACCAGGGCGACAAATATAGGGATATAGCTAGTTAGTGAAACTGTTGAACGCAAGAAGGTAACAGCAAGCTAGTCGCGGCCAGTCACTCCAGCAGATGTCAGATAGTTAGATGGAAAGGTTAGTAACTTTGCAGTCGCCGTCACGCAAGGGTCCAACCCGGAGCGACGATTGAGTCATTGACCGCGAAAATGCCTTTCTCGTCGACGTTGCATTGTGACTCCGCGGCCAGCTCGAAAAGGTCCGCATCTTGCCCGAGTAGACAGGACATTTCAAAACTGACTGTGCGTGGTGGCGGAGGATCCACGGCAATGTTAGACGATCTATTGATATGCTAGTCGCTAGCTCACCCATCGTCACACGCTATGGCGGACGCAGACCATGGTGTTTAGAGGGTCCGGCGGCGGGCTCGAAGCCACAAGAGAAGAGACCAGCGCCACCACTCCTGACGCACGATAGCAGTAGTGGTGTTTCTCGAGGTCGTGCCGAGGTTCAGGCAACCAAGACAGATAACGTCGTATGAAGCCAACAGCGGGAGGTTACGGGAATGTCAAGTGCCATGAAACCGCACAGTATAAGACAAACTTAGCAACGGTTGCAGCGAGTTGAGAGCACCTACGGGTGCCGTTGCTTGCAAAACTGCTCTTGATTCTAAAAGGGTCTTGGCTGTAACGTCGAATAATATTCCGCATGCTACTGCAACAGGGCGAATAATGTCCTACACTGGAGTTAATTTCAGGAGAATAAAACTGCAGGTTGCTCGTAATCAAGTTCACGTGGCACCCGCACTTACACTTTCAGCTACAGCTGCGCGGGCCGGACCCCTCTACAGCTTTCGACAAATGAGCGCTCGACATTGGCCGAGGTAGCCCCGAAACAAGCTTTGCTTTTGGTCCCTGAGGAGGAGTTCGCCGCACACGGTGTTCGCATTCATTGCGCTCCGCCGGATGATAGCCGCTTAGCGCATTGCTAGCAGGAATTATCCGTACGATCCGGATCTCCAGGATCGTCCAGGGACCTCATACTCCAATGTAGATCATCCCCGTCATGTGCACACCTCTGCGCACCTGTAGTAGCTGGTCTAGTGGAGCTTGCCGAAATGTGAGGTTGGTTATCTCAAGGTAGATGGATGCTCAGGGCGGATCACGCCGTGGACGATGCCAAGGTGCACTATCAATCAATAGAAATCGCCGGGGGTAATCCTAGGTCCATGGAACGCCGGGAAGGCTTGATCGTCATGATATCTCTACTACAACGACAAGACGGCAGGCCGGCTTCCTCAACGTGTGACAAGACAGTGCCCAGAAACAGCGAGGAAGATGACTCAAGTTGGCTTTTGCGACAAACAGATGTAAAATCGCTTCTTCCTTCCCCAAACGAATCCATCCGAAGCGGAGCAAAATAGTGAGAACCGACGCGAGTACGGACCAGTGATAGCTGCTACATGCGACCCATCGTGACACCGCTGTGAATCTGCGCGTTGGTGTGTGATTGTTGCCGACCGGATGCCGCAACATGTCACATGGCAAGATTGCAGTAATCGCGCGTACTCCAGAACAAGAATCGATGCGGTGTCTGTGACTGAGCCATGATCATACTGTACGTAACAAGACCCTGATGTGTTATTAGCGTGTCGTCGTCGATGTGCAAAGGCATCACATCATCGAATTTGTGCTGATCTCAGCCGATTTTCGCCTACCCGCGCACCTCAAGTCACACTTGCTGCCACCTGCTTTCCGGAAGCAATCCGGGGCAGGCGAGACACTGGCGCAGACCGAATGAGCTATTCACAGTGGACTGTTCCAAAACCGACAAGGTAGAATTCTTGATTTGATGATTCGTGGGCTCAGCTGAACTTCTGGTCATAGCAGTACGAATAGCGCGATTAATAGTGATGCGACAGGCCTGGTACTCCAGAAATCAGACCACGAAGACACGGCGGTCGAGCACGTGTATCAACGAGTTAAAGAAACTAGTTCGCGTCAGCGCTATTGCAATCGACACGCGAACAGTGCGAGGAATATTGGGTTAGTACGCTCTGCCATGACCTGTTCACCAGGTTGAGAGTGGACTCACTGATCAACGTATTGTGAACGTGCGGCCTGAGTCGATGCTGGTTGTATATATGTCCGGGACCTATATTTGCTTTGTTTAAGAGCTTGCGAAGCAACGATGTTCCCAGTCGAAGCCACGTCTTGTGGCGCGCGCGTGAACATGCGTAACCTGGTTACACGTACTTCATACCAGTGGAGGGCTAGGCAATGTTGAGTTGTTTCTCGTGGATGGGGCTGGACGGGCGATCGTCTTCTTACTGAGACCTCCAAGTATCTAGCGATAGCCGTTGAAACCTGGTTGCTGTCAGGCGCGGTGTCAGCAAGCCTCAATAATGATGCTAACGCACGGATGCGAGACGAGTGATGCCCGCCCTAACCAGAGGAGGATGATATCTGCAATGCCGCCCGGCCGAAAAGGGCGAAGTGCGTGACTTGCAGGACAGCACTGACTCGAACCTCACAAGTCTGGCTGCGGACCGGACTTGATAGCGCCGTCCACTGTCTGGCTAGTCGGCATAAAGTACATCATCGGCTATAGATGACGTTCCTGACTAGATGATAATTCATCGAGTGAGCTTGCAAGGGACGATCAAGGCTGAAGCGCACGTCTGGGGAGAGAGCGACGCGGCTCTATCCCTGGCCCTCAACGGCAAGGATGTCGCGTCAGTCACCAAGTTGCCTTTGCAGTAGACCATGCAGTTCTGTTGCTGCAAATGCACCAGGACCCGCTTGGTCGTCACGCATCAGCTGCATCGTCGTCATTGCCAGTCTCGCGTCCATTGCCTGAAGGCCTTTGGAGGTTGGGTCATTGGGTCGCATGGCGACAGGACTGATAACATTGAGAAGTGCGTGGATGGGTGGCAGTCGTGGCCGCGACCCCACAGCTGCGTGGCATCAAACGTAGCTGCAAATCTCAGGCATACATCGATGCATCTTACACGGACTATTGGAGAAGTTCGCAGGTCACGGCGTGCTGAGCGGTGCAATTTTTCAGATGGAGTGTGATGGGCGTGCATGATTCTCTCCAGGATGAGGGGGAGGGACTTTATCATGGTACGTGCACGCTAGGCTGTGTTTGGTCGTCACTTGACTTTTATGGATGCGCGGCGACTGCTGAGCCAAACACAACCCACGCGGAGATGCGCAATTCTCGGAGGATATTTCGTCGCCCTGGATCTTCCCAGCCGACGGTGGTGCGGCGTTTGCATGGTTGCAGTGAACATTAGAGGTAGGGGTTGGTCGACAACAGCTGGGCTGAGAGCCAGGAAGCAGACGCGGCCGTGTGAAACATAGCGCACCGTCCCGGATCCGCGATGATTAGACCAGTCTGCGTGGTCCTTGGCCACTCTTCCTCATGACGCTTGGTCTCATTCGGACTCGCATACCCCCATCCCAGTCGCCATGCTGGACATCTGCGCTGTGCCTTGTTCCGGCTGCATCCTGCTCTCTTGGCCATCTCCGCACCGCTCCCTCAGCATCCGACCGACTTCGGGCCTGCTGAAGCCACCCGGAAGGGCCGCATTACTCAAGCTGACTCGATACTCGTCTTCAATGCAGTCCGACGACCGTTTCTGGGTCCAGGACGTTGCGGGATGAAAAGAGTTTCGCGTGCTGCCTCACCAGCGGCCGCCGTCCAGGAACATGAAGCTTACGCTGTCCTAACGTCAGGCCCTGGCAGCTGGGGAGTCATGGCGCACTAGTTTAGCTGGCAATGGTGCGGTGGGCGGCGGTGGAGTACGCACAGGGAATGCTGCTTGTGTGCGTTGATCGTCTCATGGGCCAGACCCACGAACTGGCGGATGGCTGGAGGTGAACATCCCCAGTAGGACTGCCTCACATGTCCAGTGTCTCCGTCCAGGGCCTAGCAGTGCGCTCAGCAGGGGGCGATCGCTGCGCTACTGTAGCCATCAACTGTCTGCCATCCGAACCAGGTAAGGTCTTCCTAGCGGCCAGTCTCGTAGTGTGTCATGGCCGCCGGAGACAAGCGTTTCCCTCCCAGGCACTTCACCACGACGTATTGCCTTCGTGCTCTGTCGCAAGTCGTGCATATTCCCTCACGCTTGACCTGCCCCATCCATCAGAGTCATTGCCAGGAGTCGCCAATTATCTCCGACAGCCCATCCTAGCTGTCATAGGTTGGATA
Organism: Alternaria burnsii; assembly: GCF_013036055.1. Classification (NCBI taxonomy): domain Eukaryota; kingdom Fungi; phylum Ascomycota; class Dothideomycetes; order Pleosporales; family Pleosporaceae; genus Alternaria; species Alternaria burnsii. The sequence goes on from NW_024066121.1 coordinate 347,626, forward strand.
GCGTGCAATTCCAAGGAGCCATGTCCATGTCCGCTGGCTGATGCCGCCGTTGCTACTATTACCTCCACTCCCTATTATCGTCCCAGGGCCTACCTACCCTGACATCCTTGTTGCTTCGCAATTCGCCGACGCATCGATATTAACCCCCAATTATACATACTTGTACCCGTTCCCTGGACCACTCTCTGGTACCTCCTGTCGGCGACCTACATTCTCCATATTGTTGTTTGCATCTGCAGCGCCAGTACGTGCACAGTCCTGCCCCTCTACCACCTTGTGGCTTGACGACCATCCAAACAATTTCTGACCCTTTATACAGTTCACCCACTGCTGCTGCAACCCATCACGACGGCCCACGCATAATTCTCGTCCTGTAAGCGAGATCAAGACTGGAGTCGGGATAGAACTATCTGCATCGTCAACGCACCTGCCCCGCCTTTCGTCCCGCCCATTTCCAACCTCAACATCTGGAACGACGCCGTTCGCTTCGCCACATTTCGCTCTCTTCAACACTCATTCATTGCAACATTGATACTGGTGAGTTCATATTCTAGCACCCGGCGTTGTCGCATGCGCTCATTGGTTACAGCCTCTTGTCCCAACACTGGTATTCCGAGTTCTTGGTCCCGTGTTACATCCGCGCATCTTCACTACCATCCATATAACGAATCTCGACTGCTGTGCGATCGAAGATCGTTTCTCATGCTACTCTGCTGATCAAAAGGATTGACCTCATTTCCTTTCCGGATCACGTTCGAAACGTTCGTCTGAAAACGGAATCGAAACCATCAACTACCACTCTTCCCCATGTTGCAAGGTATCAGGGCATCGACTCTGACGATGCCTTCCTTCGGACATGACATGTCCATTGGTGGCGCGCAAAAGGTGGAGGGATACAGCGATACAGATTCATGGAACTGGCCCCAGCAACCGACCTCCCACCAAGCTTCATACTCGAACATGTTTGATCCTTCCATGTACGCCAGCTTCACCCCTCCCATGCAACAGCAAGTTCGCCAACCGCCCCGCCATCACTCAATCGCCACTTCTCGCGTCGTTTCAACTGCGACTAGCACACCACCACCCCCCAGGCCCCAGGTCACAGGAAACATGGTCAAAGCGCAGCCGGCTTTCAAGCCCACGTGGCAGGGATTCCTGGACACAACCAAAGATGCCATGACCGTAGTAGAAGCAGCACTTCAAGGCCGCCTCAGCCATATTAGTCGCAGACCGCATGACAAAGAGCGCGCAGAGATGCTCACTTCTGGAACCGTATTGGTGTACGAGGAGAACGCCTCTGGTATCAAGCGATGGACCGATGCTGTCCACTGGTCCCCAAGTCGGGTTATGAACAACTGCCTCATCTACCGCCAGCTCGTGCGCGCGTTGAAGCCAGAGGAGAAGAAGTCGGCCCTGAACCCATCGTGCGGAACCAAGAGGAAGCGGAAGGAAAACAATGGGCCCGTTAGGTCCAAAACTGGCGAAGTGCTAGAAAACTCCGAAGACGAATATGAGAATCCCTCGTTCGATCCCTCGCTATCCGGCGATGTCGACTCCATGAACAAGGTGTACGCCAACTTCGCCCAGAGCTTGACCCCCGATCAACAGCGACGTTTCTGCGGCTCTCTCATCGATAGCTACGAGTTCAAAGAGGGTGGTTTGATGAAGAAGACCATCTCAGTCAAGTACCAGGGCACTCATCACCATGTCATTTCTTATTACAGTCTGGAGGACGTCGTGAGCGGAAAGCTCAAGCGACCATTCCAAGATCCAAAGCTCGCCGACATCCAGCCAAGACCCGAGCTTCTGAATGGTTGGAAGGTTAGCCTTGAAGATGAGGAGAGCAAGGATATGCCCCTTGTAGCAGGATACCCACACCACATCCAGCCAAGTCATGTGCAGCATCATGTTATCGGAGCTGTAACTCAATCGATCGGTGCTCAGGGCCAGCTCCAGACTCATGCCCCCCTTCATCTAACAGTTCCCGACTACTGGCATGGTCCCCAGGTTTCGCAGTACTCGTCGAGCCACCATAGCCCTCAACACTATGCAGCACCTCAGCCTGTGGCACCTCAGTTCTCGGCGCACCAGCCAGCACACCAATACTCCGTTCCGCAGCCATCGTCGCAGCATTACGCACATCCGCCATCTCCTCAACCATACTCTTCGCCACATTCAGCAACTTCTCAATACTCCACACAAGCTCCTACGTCTTCACACTACACGCCACAGCCACAATCGGCGCGTCCCTACTCTTTCGACCCCCCCTCTACTACATCAGCCTCCTCATACTCTCAGCACGTACCTGCCCCACAATACCAGGCGCCACAGCCTGCTGCATACACTCTACCTCAATCCGCTGGCTTCGAGGCCCAGGCTCTGCCCCAGCAAAGCTCACCTGTCGGCCCCCAGCAGACCCAAGTCCCAGGACCACAACACGACCAACAGAGGAGGGCTTCGGCACCAGTGGCTCTGCAGCAGCCGTTCAGCACACCGCAATTTCCCGCGGCTCCCCACCCTCACTCATACTATGTAACGGATCAGAAGTACGTTCCAGAGCAGAAGTACTCATCTAATGCGCACCACGGATATTAGGGTGCTGTCGCCTTGCATCATTTCACACATTTTCGAGATATACGATCTACAGAGCATACACGAGACATTCATGGAGGATGATTTGGTTGCGATACCCCCTTAGCGACATTTCCTTTGGCGAAGGTGGTACTTTCCCAATACCAGCATTTTGGCTCATGGTAACCCAGTTACCCTCTTTCCTACAGATACGGTCGGAGTTGTTGGTCCTTTGGTTCTCTTTGCTTATGTTTGTCCTTCTGGACACGTGTTTCAATCAGTCTGTCATCATGGTGGTCTTTACTAAAAGCATCTCATGTTCTACTTCGCATGGTCGCTTACGATACCTTGTCGCATTGCATTGCATGTGTTTTCTCTCGTTCTCGTTACCATACTTGCTGCCCATTACCGCCATACCCTTGTACAAATATAATCCGACGCATGTAGCTAGTGCTCTATAGTAGCAGCCTTTACCACTAAACATCGCGGATACGCGCGACGAAACAAATCAATCAATAAGTGAAAATATTCTGCTCCACCTTCTTTTATTCGTAAATGAAACGTGTCCACCTTTTCAGTCATCAGTTGCTCTATCTCTATCTGCCAGCTGCCGCCAACCGGCTTTGTCGTACGATTATTCCTACGAAGCGGACTGCGAAACACGACAACAAGACCCATCCTAGACGTCGACCTTGTATATCACCCAAAGCGGAAAAAAGAACACGAGATTTTTCCACGCCGCACTCCCGCGCTAAATCTACGGAACAGCTACCATGCCGCAACTCAATCCAGCCCTATCCTACTGGCTAGATGGAATCCCCGTTCCACAGGAACAAATATCACATCATTCACATCACATATCGACTGACCCGCGCCGTATCGCCGAGCTATCGTTATTGGGCATTGCACATCGATGACAGGATTCCGATTCGCGAGATACGGTAGCCGGGCCAATTGATAAAGCAGGGTGAAGAGCAAGGGCTTCTGGAGTTGGGAAAGGGATTGCTACGCTGAGTAGTTGACGCGATAGTGGTGTGCAGGAAGGCGTGTCTTAGATGTGAGATCTGTTAGAGATCCTAGCGGGTAAGGACGGAGAGCTTGGGAGAGATGTGAAGGATCGATGGACAAGATGACGCGTGTTATTCGTAGGACGAGGAGTCGGACGGATTTGTGCGAGCGCTTAGCAAGGACGTTGGAGATGTGTTGTTAGCGTCGGCGCATCGCTGCATGTCATGTCGAAGGCATACATCCCATAGGATGGGTTTTTGTTCCACCCATAGGGCTGTGAGTATGTCCTGCATGACATTCGATCGCGGCTCGGTGTGAGTTATGCGGTGTTGCGATTCATGGTCACGCCCCTTCGTGGCTGTAATTCCTTCCATCTAGTACTTTGTGGAACACGTTGCATGGACAGCCTCGGGGGGGACATGCATGTGAAGAGCGCCATGTCAAGCAGTTCTACGGTGAACAGGCTTCGTATCATCCGAAATATGATAACCAAGGGTTGGTATGTGATATCTACGTCTTGCCAGTGCCTTTCCATTGACGGACGGAGAAGAGCTTGCGGGCATGACTTAGCTTACTGCAGATACCCTTGTCTACAATATCGGATACGTAATCCTGGAGCGTAATGGCTGTAATGGCCCTTGATCGTTCTACTGAAGCGTCTGAACATGTGACGACACCATGATCACAGTGCGCGATCATCAACAGCGCAACTTTCGTATCACAGTGCATGGTGGATCGAGGTTCGCAGGGTGTACTCCGTCTCTGAGTCGCAGTTTCATGTCGGTTGTGTATAGACCGTCACTGTGTGATTGTCATGAGTAGTACGGAGAACGTGCCCGTCTGGGGCAGCCGCGTCGCGTGCGCGAGCGCGATCTCGCTTCTTCCTCCAGCCGCCCTCTTTCGTCCTACCATCCCATTTCTCCCCATCTTTCCATCATCAGATTCCATCGAAGAAACCGTTCAAACTCCCGCAACTGTGCGCCGCCTGTTTAATGAATATGGACTCATTCTACGTATCCTTCACAGGGTGCTTCCACTGCTGGTACGAGACATAAGCTTGGAAGCCGGAAATTCCGAGGCCTAGGATCCCGATGATTACTGCGATGAAGACACCGACCATTGTTGCCATCAACATGTATCTCGTGCCGCTCTTTCGCTCGAACCAGCTCTCCAACCGAGAGTGAGGTTTGGGGTTTTGCAGCTCCTCGTAGAGCTCTACCAATCGAGTACCGAAGTAGGAGTAAGAGAGCTCAGGTTCATTGTGTTTGTAATGATCCCACGATTCAAACCTTAGGAGATCTCTATCAAATCCATGTTTTGTCACGAGCGACGAGAGAAGGGCCTGCGACTCGTGATCCGAGGGAAAGAGAACCCTATGTATGGTGTCGAATACCTCGAGAATGAGTCGTCGTGGTAGTACACAAGTTGTCGGTTGGCTTTCACACACTAAAAGAGTTTCTCGCAGCATCGCCGTGCAGTGGAAGATTTTGAGAACACGTCTCCTATGGTCCAGCATTAGATGGCTCCGCAGATCAGTCGTTGCTTCCATATCGAATCCAAGGACCCTCTGCACCTCTTTCCCGCTGACAGCAGCTGTTATGACTGGCCACTCTAATGGTTCTTTCCGGGATGCGATGGTTGGATGAGGTCTTTCTGGGAATGCTTCCAGAAGGAAATTGTCTGCAGACACCGTATCTCGCCACAGCAGCGATGAGCTACCCTCCTCTACAAGACCTGCCGACTCGTATGTGCTCCCGCAATCCAGAGAGAACATTATGCTGGCTGCAAGATTCATGGCTCGTTGCTGATCAAGTGTGGCGGTGAGTTGCACCTCATCATCGCGCTGCGCCCCAAAGTGACATTCGGCTATCTGTTCTCTTGTTGCACGAGGTCGGTTTTGAATAAGCTGAATCAGCTCCAGAAGATCGGCATGCGACCTCAGAGCTGGGCACGATGTGGTCAGCTCAGGCATATACGCTGCCGTTAGAGCTTTGTATCGGTCCCAAAAAGCATTCTGTTGGTTCGCTCGGCTCCAGGGACATCGCGCATCGAAGCATGTTGTTTTCCCAGTGCAACCACCGCATAACTGCCATCGCCACAAACGTTGACCGAGCTCTTGTAGATCGTTGGTGGTAGTGGTTTGTAGAACAAAGAAACTCATTGCCTTCGCTTTTCAATGCTTTGGATACAATGATGTACTGGAGCTGGTCCTGCTTCAATAACTCAGCGCCTATCAAAGGCTGTGGTGAGCAATTATATCAATTCTGAGTATGTGGCAACAACACACTGCATGACGAAGTTGGTCGCGGCTTTATTAGGCGTCGGGTTCGCAGCGTGCATGCCTACCTCAAGCACACCCAATCATGGGTTGGTGAGGCCCTCCTTTAACGAGCTGATAAGCATGCACCAAGCCCACGTTCAAATCCCTCAAGACTCACCGGTTGCGGGGCAGAACCGAGAGGCAATCAGCTCCCCGCTACAACCTTATGAGACCACACTTTCACGTTATCTCTTGAACTCAATTGAAGCCTTGTTTCCAGAGTGCTCGCATCAGCAATATGCAGACCCCAAGGCCTACACCACCGCACACACAGCTTCAGCAGGACGATTTCGGACTGCAACTCGGCCATGGCAGCCCTCCAGGGAGTCCCAAACGCCGCTCAGCCTCGTTGGCTGCACTCATACGACATAGCTCCGCTTTGGCGATGTCTTCTGGGCAGCCACCGGATCCAGCAAGACTAGTCTCTCTGTGCCCTGACATACTTCAAGGTATGCGAAAGTTCGAACGAGAACTAAGCGAAGAGATGCTCCGACATTCTCAGGGCACTGTACGCCGGCTTGCTGGGCTCTTGGCTTCTGACTTGCGCAAAAGTCGACACGAATATCGGCCTATGGCCATTCGGTTGATGCTCTTAGGGGAAGATGAAACCTCGATCCGACCATACATCGTAGTGTTTTGCCCAGAACTGGTTAGAAAAAGAGCGGAGAAGTTCTTCAAGAAAGACATGATTCGAGGTATATACCAGTCCGATGAACCAGGACGAGAAACTTTTCAGGTGGCTGTGGTCGGTCAAGCACCTCAGCCTAGAGCTGACGAATCCACAAGTCTTGTAAAAGTGGCTCCAGCATACACAGCAAACTTAGCTTACCCCGGCAATACATCGGGGTCGCTGCGGGTCAAAGCGGAACATGATGGAGTTTCGAGGTTGGCTACGATAGGAGGCTACATCGTAGCTAGCTGCCATGATGGTATAGAGACTATCTACGGCTTGACGGCGGGCCATATCTTTCCTCAGACAAGATACAATACTTCATCCTCGGATCAACCATCGGATGGGACCATGCCATCCCCAGCTTCAAGCGATTCGGATGACGATGACGATATTACCCTAGAGAATGCCAATCAAAACAGCAGCCGGGGCGCGCACGAGAGCTTCACAATAACTAAAAATGAGCCATATTGGACTGATGTGAAGTTAGCGGATGTGTCCTTCTCTCGCGAGGCTCGGGACAAGGACTGGGCATTGGTCGAAGGCCTTCAAACACACCAGATTGATTCGTTAGACATCGGAGCTACCAATGCGACAATTGCACTCGGTGCCATCGGAGAACAGCAGTTGCTCCAGATAGGCTTCGATGCAGAGGTCGCGCTAAAATGCGTACTTTCCCCCACTCCTTCCATGATTCTCACACCCTCAGGGCACAATTTTGTGCAGGCACACATACTCACCCCGGGTAACAACTCCCCCTCATCGCTGTCGCTAAGTGCGCTAATACGTCGATTCACATAGATGCCTCTCGACGTTTACAAGACGGTGCTTCCGGCACGTGGGTCACTTCTCAGCCTGCTCAAGTTCTGAATCGGAATGCGAACCCCATATCAGTCTATGGTCAGGTAGTGGCTGATGACGTCTTTGGGGACGTTTACATGATTCCGCTGCGCTGTATCATGGATGACGTTAAGACATTGATGGACGCTGCAGTTATCAGGCTGCCAGCGTCCATAAAGGAGCTTCGGCAGATACTTGTGGACCAACTGCACCGAGAACATACGATTCTGGATCATGGGAAGAGTAGCAAAGCTCCGCATAGTCTTACTACTGATGCCACTGCGGAACGAATCAACCACGACGCTTACCCAGGTATCATGCTTGACCACTCTGTCGTACTCGAGTCTCCAACTCAGCTGCTTTCCGGTAAGCCTAAGCGTTCAATTTCTGTCCGCAAGCCCAAATGTCATATCTGCGGGACATGCGGGCGGTCATATACGCGTAAAGAACATCTAAAACGACATGAACAAAATCACGCACAAGGGGTCCCTTTTAGATGCTCTCAGTGTACGAAAAGTTTCTATCGAAGAGACCTCCTCGAACGTCATGAGGCGCGGCACCAGGATCCACTCTCTGCTGAAATCGAACATGCCGAGACCCAGACGGACTATGCTGAGATTGATGACGAGGACGTGCGTGATCCAACGACAAATGGCAATTCGAGACGGGAGAAAATCAGTGATATGATAGTTTCTCCAACCAGAAACTTCTCCGCATTACTACATCCCAGGTTCCGGTCGGTCTATGTAGAGGACGATTGCGATGACGATCTATCGAGCAACTCTCACGGAGCTCCGAAGGCGAAAAAGAGCCGGACGGAAGCTCCTTGGACATCCAAAGAAGATTTGTGTCTGAAGCGAATGAGAAGTGAAGGGGCGTCGTGGAATAGAATCATGGAAACATTCTCGGATAGGCCTGAAAAGAGTGTCAAGAAGCACTGGTACAAAGACCTACATCGTGAAGGTATGACAGAGGAGGCCCCCGCGTCCGTCAGTATGCCGGAACCGGGGGAATGAATGTGTACAGCATCGAACAAGCGCGACATCATCTCATGATATGCATTTCATACACAATGCTTCAGTTTCAACCAAACTCACATGCCGCGTTCGATTTTCTAGGCAAAGGTGGTGGTACAGTGATGGGTTGAAGGAGCTAGGCAGTGGCTGGGAAGTTGGATGGCGCTTACGTCACAGCTGCCTCCAGTACACCTGAGCGCGAAAGCATCTACACAAGTACCATGTCACACACACATCAACTTAGACTAATTTTGACACGAGCGCCGGATTCCAGTTCATCTTCGATATGCCAGCAAAACGTAAAATCTCAGGACCAGTCCCTAGAGATGAGCTCAAGAGACGCGTCACGCGTTCATCTGCGAAAACAAGCACGGCACCTGCACACGACTTACCGGACGACTCACCGAAAGCGGGAACAAAGACTCCAAAGAAGTCTTCCGCACCAGAGCGCAAAGAGTCTTTTCCAACAAATGCGATAGCTAAAGTAGATGAGGCACCGGCTGAAGATGGGAGCCCAGCACCTCAAATAATCACAATCCGAACCATCACACACGACCTGGTCAAGAAACCAATCCAATGCCATCAATACACGCCATCTTCCTCAAGTATCTCACCAACCCTGATCTTCACCCATGGCGCAGGCGGCACGCTCTCCGCCGATGCGGTAGTGAACTTCTGTACCGGCTTCTCCAAGTATTTTCCCGTCCTCGCATTCCAAGGCTCCATGAATCTGAAGGCGCGAACTAAAAGCTTTCACGCGTGCATCGAGGAATTTCACTCTCGCCAAGAAACCGCGCAAAAGAGGAAGCCAAAAGAGCAGAATAGGAAAAAGAGGATGTTGTTAGGTGGAAGAAGCATGGGCGCCCGAGCCGCCGTCATCTCAGCCAGCGAACACATAGCCGAGAAAGACCACGGACAAGAGGAGACGAGTATACAGCTCATCCTCGTATCGTACCCACTTCAAGGTCCTAAAGATGATTTGCGGGATCAGATCTTGCTCGACTTATCAGAGGGTATCAGCGTACTGTTCATCATCGGCGACAAAGACGCCATGTGTCCGCTCGATCTCTTGAACGAGACTAGAAGCAAGATGGTAGCAAAATCGCAGGTCGTCGTTGTTAGAGATGCAGATCACGGTATGAATATTAAGCCTGCCAGCGCTACGAGGGAAGTAGGCGAATCGACGGGACGGGTAGCTGCGTGGTGGGTGGAGGGAGAATTGAAGGCGGATGTACAATATATAGGAAAGCAAGAGGAATGAGTAATAGGGGTATGAAGTTTCCCAAAGGCGGATCTCCAAGCATATTGGTGATCTTGAACATCTTTATGTTTCTCATCTGCTTTTCGCTCCATTCTGAATATGATATATTGCTCACGCACGACCCAATCTGATTGGGAGTATCGATCCTCTACTACTCGAGAGATCTCGTGCCCGCTCTCATGTACCTCGTCAGATGCGATAATACCTCTTCTTGCTAGCCCCTCCAACCCTTCTGACGTCTCAGCCAATTCCATTCACCCTGCAATTTCATCATCATCGGATCCATCACTATCGTCTTCCTCATCAGATGCGTGTACTGAGAGCCGAAGTCGAGTCCCAAGATGGTATCGAATATCTTGTGAGTGCCAACCTAGGTTGGGCGAAAGGGAAGTTCGCCAAATCCTTCGCCTGCTTAGAGGCCATGTCAGCCTTTTTGTCGGCGCGTTCATTGCCGAAATTCCCGAGAGTGCTGGAGACCAGAACATCTGAACCCTTCCGGGTTCGATAGTGTCACAGATGGTTCGGGGGGAATCGTGTGTATTAGGTCTGCCGAGCTAACTAAGATGGGATGGGACCCCATATACCCGGCATGCGCCATCCTTGGCATTCATGTGCCAAACGGGGTCAGAGTTGTCTGGTGCAAGAGGAATGGGTTACTAGATCTTGCTGTGTTTGTGAATTGCAAGTATTGCTCTCTTGGAATGCTCTTTGAGCATATGACAGGCAGCATCCCGTTCTTAGCGACGTGACTAGCGAAGCGATACCAAGTGCCAGTATACAAAGATGACCAAATCAGAAGCGTCTCCACCATGGGTGTTGCTCGACAACCTTGAGTCGCAAAGCAAAGTCTTGGTTAACCTCAATTTGCTGCCGAACTTGTTCTTAAAGCAAAGTCCTGTCGTCGGCCAACTGTCGGTTCTGTCGAAGCATGTTCGACGCGTCTGCTCTCGCAATTGACCAGCTTGCGAATGAGGTGAAAATGGCAGGTGTGGTTCCGCTGAGGGCACTAATGAGGATGCACTGGCGCAACGGGCGAGGCATCTCGTGGGCGAATTGATGTCCAGATGAGAAAGCGGATCTCCTTTGGTAAACCAAGGAAGCGTGCAAAGCTGGGCTGCGGTCTCAAGCCATGCTTTGTAATATCTGACCACGACTGAGCCGGCTCAGCAGCACTGCAATATTATAAGGAGACTACCCCGGAAATGTTAACTGACAATCTCCGACACTGTCGCAGGTCATTAAACTTAGTAGTAAATCAGGGGCGAAGTTGTCGCGAAGGTACAGTAGGAATGTCGTGTACTGGTAGTCCCGACGGAATAGATCCACATAGACCCGGGTGAAATTGGCCACCAGGCCCCGAAAGTAGGGTCAAGATATATTGTTGGAGACCTGGAGGCTGAAGACTGCTTTTGAGATAGGTGAGGATGGTCGTAGGTATCGATATCGCCGTGGTGTGATGGTTTGGGTATGAATCGTGTGTATTCCTATCTATATGGTGCTCCTAATTGGTTACCGGGTCGCTACCGGCTTCTGTGTCTGTAGTTGACACGTGGTGAGACGATGTACTTTGTGTGAGGTCTGCTGGAGACCTTGAGCGTAGAACCTCCTGATGGCTGTAGTGCTTCTGAGGTTTGTGGAATACGTCGGGCTTGTGCAGCGTAGGGTCAGGCAATGGAATGCGTTGTAGGAGGCAAGTAAGGTGAGAACAGCGTAGTGGTTGAGCGCTGCGTGATGGTATAGAGCAGTCTCGACGATGACTCGTAGTAGTTGTTGGAGTATAAGAGTGATGGGTTGATTCTACAGATGACGTTGACTATATAGGCAGTACGCTAGAAGTCTAGCAGGTACCAATAACAACATAACATGGCTCTTACTCTGGTAATTAGGCGTTGATGACTTGTAGGCAAGTACTAACGATATGTAGTAGGCAGGTCCTGATAGCATATTCAAGAAAGAGTGGGCTATGAGCATTTTGTGCAAAATCTGAACTCAGAATGTAAGTTTGGTCATGGGCACTGTATCTGTACCACGATGCTATCAAGCGAAATCAGATATTCCTCCTATCCGACTGAACCCAGAGGCAAAACGTACCCTGAGGTATTCTCCGTGGTTTCTCCCGACCTATAGGAAGGCAGAACCAAGCGAGTATCTTGAGCATACCGTGTGACTTCCTCGATGTACGGACGTTAGCCAGTAACATCGCCCCCTGCTTCCCCATCGTCATGCCCAGCACCACCTCCCTTGCTCTTGTATGCCTTGAACGCAGTACTAACAATATCCCCCGTACCATCCCTCAACCTCCTCACCTCGACAACCCCACTCTTCTTCCTCAGCATAACACTATAAACCCCCTCATCAACCACAACCCCCTTCAACCACGCCAAAAACTCCGTCGCAAAATTAATACACACATTCCCATCCCAGCAATTCGTACCCCTGCGCACCATGCCAGGAATCTCATGCGTATTGAACGTCTGCAGCCCCCTTAGTATTCCAGCTTTACTCCTGAACCCCACCGTGATCTTGGGTACACCGAGTAAGAAAGACTGAGCCCAGAACTTGAGTAACTTGCGTTCGAATTTGAGAATGTCGCGGTGTTGTTGCTGGCGAGGTGGAGGAAGTTCTTCACTAGTCTTCAGTTCGACCCATTGGATAGGTTGCTCCGGGTCGGATGGTTTTGGTGCGAGGAGGCCGTCTACTTCGCCGCCTAGTATCAGACTATGAGGCCCGAATGATGTGTGGACTATAGAGCAGTGTTGGGCGGCGTTTGATACGACGCCCTTTTGGTGCCGTGCGATTTCCTCGCGAGGCGTAGAAGAGGGTAGAGTGGGTATGAGGGTGAGTTTCTCAAACTTGTAGCCCCAGTATGTCATCATTTCGCGGGATTGCTGGTCTGGGTGTTGGTTGTAGCGAGGCGGGGGACGGGAACTTTCTGCGGCCCGATCGGCGGCGCGCGAAGGGAAGTCTTCTTCGATGTAGATGGTGCCGTTGTGAAGGGTTGCGAACATGCTGAATTCGGCAAAGTTGTCAAAGGGTGCTGTCATGATCTGGGATGTTGTTAGTAACTCTTCCAGGTCCAAGCAGCAGCAAGGTAAGAAAGCTAGATTCGCTTACCTTGCCATGTTGTAGGCCAGTCTGCTTCAACATACCTTTGTCATCATGCCTCGCCAGGTCATGAAGTCGGCTTTCACCTCTTCCTTGCCCGTCTTGTCTTCCATAAGCGCGCGAAGCAGACTGTCTAGATGAGGATCTTCCTTGTCCTCATAGTGTTTGAAAGCATCGAAGCCCTCTTTCAGATCTGCACCCATGGGTGGCGGTATGTAGTAGTTGATGCCCGACTCATCTGGCTGGTATTCGTGATTGTCGTCGTAGGAGAAGTGGGCGACTTCGCGCGGACGCTTTATCTTAGCCGACGCGCCGTGGAAGCGATTGAGTGGCTGTATGGAAAAGCGATGGATCGGAGTGTCAGCTGCCGGAGCCTCGATCTTGGGGGCCGGCATGTCTGTAATCGTCGCTGTATTCGTCGCGCTGGTTGAAGCTGGAGCTGCCGCTTGAGGAGGCGCGCGGGTCCTGGGTCGTTTGCGAGGCGGCGATCTACCTCCCACATCTCTGGGGGGACTTGGCGAGGGCGAAGGAGGGTCTCGTGAAGCCATGGCTGGTTCTGATACGGCCGAGGCGTTTGTGCGCTGGCAATGTCGCACAAGACGCTCTAAGCTTCGCCGCGGGGGTGTCGCCATCCCAGAACCCCAGCTGTCGCCGCCCCACCGAACGGTACCTGACTAGCTACGGCGCGCCATCCGTTCCATCATTTCACAAACACTACCAACATAACATCGAGTCAACCTCAACCTCGACCTCACTCCACATCCCGTCCTCCAACACCCCAAACATAATACTCCCTCTACCCCCCAACAACACCCTCCACTCAATACAAAATGGACAACCGCGCAATACGCCTCCCACCAACAACCCGGCGCAACATCTTCGCCTCGCACACCGCCCAAAACCCAGACCAGCGACAACAACCACAACACGCACCCGCACGTCGCCAAAACGGCGCCGCACCCTCGGTCCGCCCCGACAGCCGCGAAATAGAAGCCGACATCTTCAGTTCCTCCGCCGACGAAGATTTCGTCGAGCGCGACGCCCTAGGCGAATACATAGTCAAGGCGCCAACGCCCGTGTACCGCGACATGGGCGTCGGCAGCGAAGAGGACGACGAGTCTGGTATGTCGGTTCCTGTCGCCGTCTTACTTACTGGCATCTTGTACTTTTGTCTCTTCTTCTGATGAGTCGGCATGGGCATCATGACAACATGACACATGTGGTACTACACGCCATGAGGCGAAAAACAAACGCTGACTTGTGCTATGCGGATAGAGCAGGAGAATCAAGTTATCAATCTCTACGGCAAGACGAATGCGCAGTGGGATATGGAGGCTGTGGAAGAGGAGATTCGGGCTGCGCTGAAGAGTAGCTTGAAGAAGAAGGTTGGCAGTTTGGAGGATGATAGGTGGATGTTTGAGGGGGAGGGGGAGGGCAGGAAGTAGATCCTGTCGTCTCTTGTTGGCCGTGGAGGAGAGTAATGGAATGAGGCATTTAATCGTATGATACCCCTGTATACATAGTTCGTTTCTGGGAATAGAGGCATGACTTTGTGAATACGGTTGGGATGAGCTCTAATGATGTGATGATAGTGGGCTGTGCATGTCGTTGTGAGACTTTTTGTCGGAATAAAGGTTAAAAAGTGATATATTGGTGTACCTCAGCTGCATATAATCTGTCTGCGTACATGCCAAAGTCACCTTCATATACAGGTATTCGATGTGGATCTCGAGACGTAACGCGGGACTATAGTGTACCGTATTAGGCAATATTCATTCCATGCGCTGGCGCATCTGGATAGGCGACTTGTACTTGATCAACATATGAATGTGCGAACTCGCAATTGCTCGGCGTGGAGACATTGTCTATCTTAAGGAGGTATCGCAACAAGCATCCAGCTATCGAGTTCCGGCGACGTAGTACCAACAACGTACCTTCTTGTGTAGGTACTTGATGTACTCTGCGAGATATATCGCTATACGATATGGGATCATGCAGCCACACATGTGTTTCTGACTTGGTAAACCTTAACATGTCACTTCCACTTGATGGCCACATGGACTTGGATCATGCATAGTCACTCAACACACAATGGTTGTCATCTTCCAGGGACCATCATGAGAAATCTATTCGCGGGCTTACGCTCATCTTAGCTGCCGCTCTTACTGAACCCCCAACCTCAGTCCCAATCCAACCACCACCCCAAACTCCCACCGAAAAGAAAACAGACCCAGGGTATCATATCAAAACACATCTATAAACGCCGTTCACCCTCTCCTCACCGCCGCCAGAGCCTCAAGCACTGGTGTCCATCGCTGAAGAAGAATTAGCAAATCGTTCAAACCCACAACCAACAATATATGAACTTACAATCCCCCTCGTCCTCCGGCCTATACGCATCTCCGCCATACGCCCTCCCAGCCCAATGCACCGCAGCCATCAAGACGTCCAGCTCTGCGGCCAGCACGTCGAGCTCCGCCTGCTCCTCCGGGAAGATTGTCTCCCCAAACGCCATGTACACCGCCATGCGGTCGTACTGCGCAATGGCCATTTCCTCGAGGCCGCGGAAGAAGAAGTAGAGGACTCGCCTCTCGTGCGAGTCGGAGGCGAGGGGGTACTCGTCAAACTCCCGGAGGGAGTCGGCGCGGAGGTCGTTCATGTTGATGGTGAATTCCATCTTGTTATTGTTGGTGGTGGTGGTGGTATTGGGAGAGGAATTGTAGTAGTATAGTAGTGTGGCAGCAGCTTGAGAAGGTTGTGATTATGGAAATGTCTTGCTGGTGCTGGTTTGGTGGTAGGAGCGCGCTGATTTCGACGGTTTATGTTGTGGTGCCAAGACCACCTTTGGCGACGGTCTGGCTTCGCTATTGATGAACCAGCGTATTGGATCGACAGTGACTACGTTGTACAAGTTTCTTGTGAGTACCCCGTCCTGCTACCAGGAAGTTCTTCCGCCTAATGTTTGTTGTAGGGTGTCTGAGCGATACATATATCCACGAGGGCGAGGCTCCTACACCACCAGGGATATCCTCAAGACAGCGACGCCTTTCGGCGAGCTCATATACAACAAAAGGTATCCGCCAGACCTCTCCAGTGATTCGCCTTCTTCCTGCCATTTCCTTCCTCGTATATGCCCCAAGCCGCTCCGCAAGCGCCCTCGACCGTACACGACGGCACCCAATTAGACTTGAGAAAGGTACAACAGCAGCAGACGGAGGCACACAAGTAGGAGGAGACTGTATTGAAGAAAGATGAAGAGGCTGTTATGCCTGCCCAACAGCCCTCAAGTCGTGGGTGCGTAGCAGTCGAATTGAGCGGTGTACGCGGCGTCTATTTTGGCGCTGCTAGCGTTGACAATTCATATCGTATTGCTCCGATTCAACAGCAGCGCCGAAACCTTGAGACTGACGGAAGAGAAGCTGCGTAGAGTTGGGTTTATACTTAGGTAGAGTAAGGGAGAGATAGGACAACGGATGTCAGAGCGGAGGGTACGACCTGGAAAGGGGAGGCGCAGTAGATATGTATAATGGCGAATTCTTATTTCGCAGAGCAGTCAGCCCCTTGAGGCGTACGATCTGATAAGCTGATTGTGATGTTTCTACCGCGTCATGGTTCAGTCGCTCTGCCTGTTAAACTCAAGGCGCTGAAGGCGGACGAAGGATACAGACAAGTAGACGAACACCCAGCAGGAAAAATGCGTGAAAGGGGCTGCTGGCTTTTCGGACTGCGCAGTCTCATCTCCGGGGTCATGTTGCTTTGTCGTGCGGTGTACCTGCCTACTTCTGGAGTTCCACAGTCTCAAGCTGAGGGTTGTGATGGTCTCGTCGCGCAAGTCCCTGGACCCTGGAGTTGAGGCCCTGGAGGAGCCATTCGGCAGCCCCAAGACGGACTGTCTGCGTCGCTCATGTAATGACTGTGAGTTGCTTGGTTCGTCTCGTGATGCCGAAGTACAGCCTAGAGGCCTTTGTGCACTTCTATATCACTCAGATCGCCATGAAGGAAGTCGCGAGTGCCTTTAGGCCTTATTTTCGCGCCGACCTTTACTGGTGCGCTGTCTGAGAGGTGGCCTTGCCGTGAATGTCCCATGCATACTACCGTTCAAGCTACGTTCCTGGATGACGGGGTCTTCCAGAGTTCTCGCACCTGCTATCGCGAGTCGCGACCGCGTGGTCCTGGCCCTTTTGGCAGCTGCGATGCGCTCTCAGCGGCAGATCTCACCACGAGGTGCCGTCTCTGCCGCTGGACTCCTCGTGGCTCTGGAGGTGATCACAACCCCTTCATTCCAGGTGTCCACAAATATTGCCTCAAGCCACGAATCTGTAGCTTCGGTTCCTTTGGCGACTCCTGAGCGCCGCGAACAGCAGCGGTCATTATAGAAGACCTGATTTCTGCTGGAGAGCCACCCTTCGTGTTTGGGATCATTTTTCACCCCAGAAATGCAAATAACCGTATCTGTACTCCCGTGAAGTTGCTTGCGCGCTGGAAGTCGTGATTGTCTACCCAGAAAGCTCATCGGCATTCCCACGATCTCCGCCTCTGACTATGAAGTTTCTCATTATCTTTGTAATAGCCTTCAACTTCAGCTCTGCAAAGCACTATGCCCATAATTTTGTGAAGCTTCCTTGCGTGCTAGAAGCCCTTCTTGCCTACGGAGCGGGCTCAGCGTCACCGCCGCGGTCTCTTACTTCACACATGGCAGCGGAGTTTCTGAGGTGAGACTATATTTGCTCGGTTTCTCAAGCTTCTGTGTCGCTTTCCTGCGATTGTATCGTCTTCAAGCAGGTTGACACTGAGTTTCCAGCTTTGAGGTTGCTCTTGCGGCACCGCTTCAACGTGCCTTCCCAGAGTGACTTGGATTCCCTAGACGCTCCCACAAGCAGCAGCAACTTCCTCAATGATGTGATGACACGCTGAAGGTCGCGATTAAGAATCGCGCTCTCGCACCGCCTCACGTCATCTCACGCGGTTGCAGCTCACGATGTGCATGTGCCAGACCCATATGCTCTCCACAGTCATTGCAAGATCCATCACCATGCTTCCAACGCGTGTTTGAGTGACTTCTCCACCCTCCAGTCCACGAAGCTTGGAGAATCTTTTGACGTCAAAAGGTCCATATAGCGGTCTGATACAGCCACAAGAATTTTACAACAGCTAACAGCACCCCTATCGAGCTCGATTTCGCTGTGATCATCTTACAGCGCCATCATCACACGCTCTCACGTTCCTGCTGCGCCTTCCTTCGGCTTCTACCCGCGGAGACTTCTGCCTGACGCTCCTGCCATGCCGGCACCCTCCGCAGGGCGGTCAGGCGTCTTGGACGACGCTAGAAAGTGGTGAGTGGGGCCTCACGACAGGTGAGAAATAGTTGAAGTATGGGAACTTCAAACCCGGGAGGTGTTTTGCAACTGAGATGCATCCTCAACTCCATTGAAGCCACATATACTTGGCTAACTAAAGTTGTAGAGCTCGACAAGCGCTATCTCGTCGTGCCCAGCTTGGTCTTGTGCGGGTGGTGGTTCGCTGGGTTTTGTGGGATACCCGTATACACTCGTCTTGGTTCGTCCATCAACGTTCGCTCCGAGCTCGTCCATCGCAACCTCCTTTTCGGTACGCATCTCCATATCGTGAGTGATGAGTCCTTTGTCCTGGAATACTGCCGTCGCCCGCAGTAGTGCCAATCACCTGACCTCTGGAGCTGCGGCGCCGATGGGAGCATATAAAGAGCCCACCCCTCGCTCCTTCCACCTCTTTTCTCCCCCATCCACACACCAACACCCTCACCTTGACAGACTCCTTGCTTGAGCTTTGCCAATCTTCCAACTCTTGCACATCCCCTTTACATCTTCACACTTGTCTCATACCAAGACCTTTCAACAACATCTCATCATGTCTCATCACTCCCCTCAATCATCCTCTGCCAATGGCCCCCCCTCTTCACCCTTCGGCGGCACCAACCCTACTGTGTATTCGCCAGAGGCTGACCGCAAGCCGCATCACCGTCGTCGGCTCACCGCCATCGCTCCTGGTCAACAAGTTCCCAAGAACTTCCTTCCTCAAGCTCAGATCTACATCGAGGGTGCCTTCGTCGACGAGTTCCTCCAGGGTGATCCCGCCTACGTCTCTCGGTACCATCACGTCCAAGGCGGAGCCGACATTGATCATCTCCAGTTTCTAGTTCAGTCTCAGATGCGGCGTGTAAGTTGTCTCTGCCTCCATCCATCATGTAACATACTGACCATCTCTAGTATGCTTGCTTCTTGCATGCTATCCCCTTCAAACATGAGCACTCTTCGACAATGTATGTTCGTTACGACACGGTCTCCGATGCTGCCGAAGGCAAAGATATTCTCCTCCAGGCCGGCCTCTTCGTCAACTACGTCTCGATTGTCGACTTCGCCAATGCCCAGGGCAAGGACACTGGCAAAGTCAAGGAGTGCGAAGGCCAGATCACCTTGTCAGTGTCGATTGAACCAAACCCCGATCATGCCATCTGGGAGTTTACCTCCGAGGACCTCAACAGCATTACCAAGAACATTGAGACCATCGCCAAGGTCTTCGGTCCGGTTCGCAATGTCGTCCACGTTGACACCCTCAATGACAAGATGCATCTCGTGTTCCGGATCGAGTTTGACTCTGTCGATGCTGCCCATCGAGCGATCCAGTCTTTGCGTAAAGACCCGGTCTACGGTCTGAACGCTGATGTAAGTGTTCCATCTCTTCTTTCTTGCATGTAACCATTCTAACTTTCTCACAGGAGTCCTTCTACTGGACCACTGACGATGTTGGCGGCTGGCTTGGTGAGCGTCTGCTGAGCCCTCCTCGATACCTCCCACGCATCGACAACCAGGGCCAGTTCTTTCCAGGAACTAATACTTCACCCACCCGCCGCTCTTGGTCCAACCCCTACAACCAGGCGACGCACCGGTCCAGCCACCATCCGCATGATCAGCACAACCGTGTTCGCCGTGAGCGCATTCTCGATGGCAGCGACGTCCGCACTACGGTGATGCTTCGCAACATTCCGAACACGCTCGACTGGGTATGTTTCTTCTTCCATCATCTTCATGAACGCTTGACTAATCTCTCTCGCAGATGGCCCTCAAGAACATCATCGACATCGCCTGCTTCGGCACGTACGACTTCATCTATTTACGGATCGACTTCAAGTCCGGCTGCAACGTAGGCTATGCCTTCATCAACTTCACCGACGCGAACGGCATGCTGATGCTCATCGACCGCATTGAGCGTCGATTCTGGCCGGGTTTCAAGTCTGACAAGGCTGCTGAGATCTCGTATGCGACCATCCAAGGCCGCGAGGCTCTTATCCAGAAGTTCCGGAACTCCTCGGTGATGCAGGAGACCCCGTTCTGCCGCCCTCGTCTCATCATCACCTACGCCGCGGCAGAGCAGATGGATCAGATCCGCCTTACTGGCACTGAGGAGCCCTTTCCTCGTCCTGACAACATCTCGAAGTTGCAGCGCTCGATGGACTCTGCGCGTTCCACTGGTCTTTACCCTCCTCGTGGCTACTCTTCCGGCACCGAATACCGCAACCGCTCGAGCGCTTACGACCGCGGCAGCCCCCGCGACATGATCCAGGCCGCTATGCATTTTGCGCACCAGCACGCTGCTCCTGTCCAGTTTGCTGGCTTGACAGAGGATCAGAAGCACGACATTGAGGCCTGGTACCTGAGCACCTTCGGCGGCGGTCAGCGTGGTGCTATCGGCTTCGACTTCATCCCGATGACCCATATCACTCAGTACTTTCACGACCATCCAGGTGCTGTCGGCAAGGTCGCTGGTGCTCCTTCTCATCTTAGTCGCATCATGAGCCCTTGGCGCCCGGTTGCTCTTCAGCACTTCTCCACGATGGGCCAGCAAGTTCCTCGCCACCACTTTGGCCGCGCCTGGTAAACTTTGTTCGCTCACTGTCGCGCATCGTTGCAACATCTGTCCCGACCAGACCTTGCACAACGATTACACCATTTCCATCACTTTCTTCAATTTGTTCCCAGATGTTGCCAGACTTGCTCGGTATGGCTTTTGACACACACTATCGAGTGTATGTCTTCTGGGTCGGTTTCGAAGCGATTTGTTCAAGATGTGGATGGTTGACAGTTTGAGACGATCTGACTGGATGATGGATGCCACTGATGAACACTGAATGTACCTAATGTTTGCTTTTCTTCAAATACAATGATCATTGATCGCCATACTTGTTCCTTCTATTGCATCGTGACTTGTTCTTGTTGTCGTTGCTGTTAGCTTGAGGTCGAAGTCGAAGTCCATGCCAGCGCCGCGCTTGTACTGGGTTGGAACGGTTTGCTTGACAATATCGGGGTACTTGGAACCGGAGTTACTGGGAACGTTCGGAAGACCGCTAACGACGGTGATCCCTTGGCCACCAGTGGAATGGATATCGTCAGCCATAGGGAAGGTGCCAGTGAGTTACTATGCCTTCTGACGACTCCATTACCCCACTGAGTGTCGGTATTGCCAATCGTCCTCGTCTTCCTGTCTGCAATCGTTG
This sequence comes from Alternaria burnsii, assembly GCF_013036055.1. NCBI lineage: Eukaryota > Fungi > Ascomycota > Dothideomycetes > Pleosporales > Pleosporaceae > Alternaria > Alternaria burnsii. The sequence continues at coordinate 368,947 of NW_024066121.1, forward strand.
TTGGTGAGCTACCAGGTACGGTTGCTACCAGATCTCCAGCTTTGATAGCCATGTTGGTGCTGAATGTTGACTTGACAAAAGGGATGATGCTGGTGCTTGGGCTTTTGCGCATCTGCACTCCTTCCTCCAAAGGTCACCGCCAGCTAAAGAAGGAAAGCTGGCGAGGTAGGAATTGTGCGTGTGAACTTTGAGAAGACACCTTGATGTGCGTATAACGTTCCGACCGCGTACAATGGTGTGTATTGCGTTCTGACCGCCTATAATAATGCGGATTAGCATTAGAGCATGCTGGAAGGTACCACGTTCTTCCTGCCGTCGGGAATCTTGGTCTTGAGGGTCTTTCGAGCCCTAGTCTTCTCGCCCGTATTGCTCTTCTTGCTTGGAGTCAGCCTGCTACTGAAGCCTACATCGATCTTCTTCGAGAGTAGTCATAACGGAAGGTACCGCGTTCTTCTTGCCGTCGGAGTCAGCTTGCTACTGAAGGACTCCTCATCCTACGGAACAGGGCTTAAAAGTTGGAATGTCTGAAAGGGCTAGTAGCGCTCTTTGGTTGGAGTGCTCGGTGTAGAGAGGCGAGAGGTGGTGGCGTCACGGTAGCGGACATCACGCCTTGCTTCTGGGTGCTTGGGGGACCGATGCGACCCGGAGTAACTGGGGACCTTGGATAAGTTGACGCCGGCGTGGTCAGGTACATTGATCCCATAGTGCCCGTGAGCTGACCTGAAGTAGGCGTCATCAAGTTGGGGAAACCGGAGACCATGTTTCCGAGTAGTAGAACCAGGAGCTGACCTGAACGCGGCAGTGGCTTCTCCTTGGGATGCTTGAGCAGTCCCTTGCCTATGTCGAGAATGTCATACTTAACAAAACCTTCCAACTCATCGTCTTTATGCTGCATCATATCGGTAGCAGTGATGTCGTCAGCCTCCTCGATTCGGCTGCGGAATGACTCTTCCCAATCGTCGCCGTACTTGTCTTTGCCATTGTCGGTTCGACAATGCGTCGTGTATTGCGTTCTGACCACCCAGCAGGTAAAAACAAGTCCCTGTAGTAGGGTCTATTGCGCCCTGGCCGCCCAGACCATAATCATGCATGTCGATTCCAACATCGCCGTAGCATTCTGAGGCTGCCCATAGAAGCTGTCTCCGCAACTCAGCGTTTTATCCACAAAGATGGAGGTGAACGGAGTCAAGTAGCTGATCAACGTCATAGGCAGGACAACCCAGGTGACCACGAGACAAAACGCGAAGAGGTCATGGAAGTGGCCGGTGGCTAGATGAGTTGGTAGCGGAAGGGCTTCCTGGAGGCCTTGCTGCGAGAAGGAAGATGAATCCAACGGGTGAATACCGGACGAGGCTTAGCATAGAAGCAAGCGTTCTTGCCGAGTTGACCGGAGTGCTCGTGGAAGTACTGAGTGATATGGGTCATGGGAATGGCTCCCGATACAGCAGGAGGCTTGCTGTACCAGACGGTGCCTCTTCGCCCTGCATTCCAATGGATCATTTCCTTGTTAAAATGCAGACGAACCTCAGAACCAACATCACCCATATTGTCGACTTCACGTATCACGACAAAGAGGTTCTGTAGGTTCCGAGGTTCGTGAAGGCTGATCTTTGCGCGGATACTGCATTGCTCGATGTGCAGCATCGACCGAGTCGAACTCGATGCGGAATATGAGGTGCATCTTGTCGTTGGATGACACCAACATAAAGGTATACGCTCAGTCTCTTGTATTTGAGAGAGCGTTATGATATCGTACACGGAATCGTAAGCTGAGCCAAGAGTGCTCAGACAAACCAGGAGGGTGTATGGGCTCTGCGTACGTCGTCGTAGGCCGTATCGACGGCATTTTAGGCGTCATCCCAAGCCGCACCGGCGTGGCGGAGCATTCGGATGGGCAAGCTGAGCAGTGGCAGCTTGATCAGCCTCGGACAAAGCAAGAAAATCCTCATGTGAGTCGTTACTGACGAAGTCATACTCAGCATGGTCGTTGACATCCTCCTCGTAGTTATGTGCCTCCATCTTCTTGATATACTTGTCAAAGTCGAAGTCCATGCCGGCAGAGTGCGTATCCTGCACGACTGAGGAGCTCCGAAACCAACAGTGTGATTTGGCCTTCGAACTCCTGACCCTGCCAGTTCCCTTCCCCTGGACAGTGGTGAAGTTGGCAAGGGAAAGTTCAGCTTTGTGCTGCCAGTACCGGTCCTTATCACCTTAAACACCCTGCATTTTTGGTTGTTGTTCTTGATGATAGCTCCCTGGCCAAGAAACTGGCCGAATGATGAGACATTTTGAGATGTTGTGAAAGACTCGCGTGCTAGAACAAGTGCCCTTACGAAATCTTGACCGGCAAAGGACATCTGGGACTGAACCAGAAACTGGAGATGATCAATGTCGGTTCCGCCATGACATGACCGTGTTGATATATCCATATTGAATCTTACGGTATCTGTGTTCTGCTTACTGGTTCTAGCCCCAACAGTTCGTAGGTTCCGTTGTCGACGTTGTGGAAAGGTCGTGTGAACAGGGTAGGTGGCGTAGATATTGTCTAAGAGATTGACTGACATACCACACACCCCTGGTTAGCACCGACAATATGGCAAGACATGCAGAAATGCCTATGAAGCCGTGCGAATCTTCAGCAAGACTTCTTTTGACTGTAGTGGCTGCAAGTTGGTGCGATGCAGTAAGACTTGAGGCTTGGTGTGCAGTAAACGACCGCTTCCTTCCCTTCTCAGCTACTGGGAAACACCAACAAACCCAAAGGATAGCCCGAGAGCTACACTGACGTCTTGCAGCGGACTCTCAACTGACGAAATGCCGCTGTATCGGTTTGGCAGAGCAGAATGTCACTCAAAAGCCGATTTGAAGTGAGACGGGAAGAGATGAAGCGTAAAAAGCGAGCTCTGAAGCAGGCTGACTCTTTACACCTCTATGACATGATGACCCATATTTCGTGACACTGCATCGTGTTGTGGAGGAAGGAGCTGCCAGGCCTCCTGACCCTTGTGAAGGCCTATCTCAGGGGCTTCAGGCTTAGAGCACGCAACACCGTGTATGTAGAATGAACACCTTCAGCTTTGATGCTACGTCCCTTATCAAAGTCTAAGAGATCACCATCCAAGAGACTTTCGGCGTCTAAATGGCTCTGATATCGCAGATCGTGTGTTCTCGTTGTTGAACTTATAGCTAACTTGATGTTTTGCAAGCCTCCCTCTCCATTCCCAATCGTGGCAGTTGTATGCTGTGCCCCGATTTATGGGCAATGGACTGACCTCCTCAGGAGTGACTGTATAGCTCCTGGGGATTCCATTTTTGTTGCGTGCACCATGCTGATCTCTCTCGTTGGCGGATACTGCGAGGACGCAGAATCTCGGAGTGGTGCGCACGGGCCATAGCAGCGTATCATGAAGTCCGTTATGGTGTAGCAGCTGGCTTCCACGACTTCACCAGCGACAACAGCATCACACACGATCCCACTTGTTGCCAGATACCACAAGCACACAAACACTTCTACAAGACACCACTCGGCCACCAGAAGCCAACAAGATGACGCCCTGCAAGAAGCGGGTCTGCTGCGAGATCACCGAGGCCTACAAACCTTGGGTCAAGGACGGCGGCGTGAAGTGGCTGTTCCGCGACGCCTACACACGCGTGGGAGGTCGCTGGGCCATCTGGTCCAAGAAGGACAAGGACGCCATCAAGTGTAGTCGCCTGAGAGCTGTTGAGGCAGCTCGGAAGGGCACAAGGTACGTTCCGGCTTCGAAGAGCGTCATCAACAGCACCCCACGAGGCTACAGCTATCCTGTGGCTAGCTGATTTTCAGCCAGTGATCCTACGAAGACTTTCGCGCTTCTCTATTGTTGAGAGCGGTGTCGTATGTTTGCTGCGCAAAACGGGCTAACAGATTACGCAGGAACACCACCGACTCCTCCGAAGACCGCCGCGAACTTCAACAGAAGTTCCAGCAGATTGGCGTACCACCAGCAGCATATTTCGCATAGAGGATCAGCTCGGCGGGCGGCGAAGCGGGGAGCAGGAAAGAACCCAGACGAGGCCAACGGGGCAAACGGCGACGCCATGGACATCGACGGCAGCGCAGCAGAGCAGGCCACGCTGAAAATGGAAACATGAAGAAGCGCAGTACTTTCTCTCTTGCTGTGATGACTATACTGACACAGCAAGCAATCGCGTACACAGGACTCATCCGCCGGCTGGGTGTGACCATCGACAGCGAATATTTCGGTCTTCGAAGACCTATTACGGTCCACACGACGGACGAGCCGTGGCTGTCAACGAGACGATTTCGTACGACGACACGGAGCTGATCGGCTTAGCTCTTTCGATGATGGTTGCGACCAGCGCAGCGGTCTGCGGCGTCATCATGGAGCACACCACCGCTTCATCCGCCACGAAGGCCGGTAGTGCGAGCATCCTGTACGGCGATAAGACTTGAGCGATAACCGAAGAAGACGGATGGTCGGTTGATGTGGTTGCAAGAAGGAGGGTGGTATCCGGCTTCGTCGGCAGCGTCGTCTGATGTTCAGACTGACGAAGATGGCGCACACTAGCCAGTACCGAGCCCCTGAGTCAAATCAGGTACACTATTGAGCGCCATGCTTAGCTGCAGACGCCTCGCGCCGCAGATCATAACATGGCGGATGCTATGCATGGTAACGAGTTTCTGGCAAGCGTCTTGACCCTTATCCTCCGGAAACAACTCCTAGTCGAACGGCATCTGCGTCGGGCAGGGTCGAGTAGACTTGAAGCTACCATAAGCTGCAGGAATGGTGCCGCCGGGCTCAAGGGGTGCGCGCAAGTCCGCGTGTGGACGTCTAGACACCCTGTTGAGTGAGCAATGTCCAGCGTGGCGGTTTGACAGCCTCAACCCAGCTCTGAGTTCGGGCTCGTGCACAAGGATCGTATACGCACTTTCTGGAAGTCGCCCAGAAAGACATGGCGTGTGCCCGCGCCAGCGCTCCCGGGAACTGACTGAACCCAACTGATCGAAGCCAACGTAGACGACTAGTGTGTACGTCTGCCCATTCTGCTTGGAACGCGCAAAGGCGGGTACGGCAACGTCCGGATGTCACAAATTGCAGCCTGGTGTTGCAACGCATGCAGATTTTACTATTCTCGAAGATATCCAGATCGGAGTTGAGACACTCTTGGTGTTGTCAACTGGAAGACTGTGCACTGCTGTTGAGAAGGAACAATCTTCAGCCACTAAAATGATGACGGCTTATGAAGACATCCGTCTTTGACTAGCCTCAATGCCATCACGAAGTGCGACTAGTAGGAAACATGCTATGAGGATACCTTTTCCAGCATGGATGCCGGATTCAAAGCTGCGCATTGGATGTTTCTGCATCGCTCATGACGCTCGCCGAGCTTGGAGCTTCAGTGCCGTACCGAACGCACATCTTGTTATCGAGCCGAAGACGAAAACGACAGTGAGAATATCAAAGAAGATGTCTACCGCTGAGGGCGAAAGCGCTGCTTTGCAAGTGGGCCGGAAAGCACCGTAGCCGACTTGAACCAGAGCAGATGTCTTTCGTGTTTGCTAACTCCCAGCGATGATTCCTTGTAACGGTGCAAAGGTTGACACTAGCCATGACGTCTCAGAACAATGATGCTACTGATGGCCCGACTAACACCATGCTCTTTTAGTTCATCTTCAGTCGCTCATTGCTGTGAGGTTTGCGTCTATGCTACGGTAGCACCGGCATATGACAGCGCGCCTGCAGCTCAACGTCGTCAACTTCCTGGGGACCAACGCAGCTTTTAGACGACAACGGTCGTTATTCTCAAGGCGCCATGGCTCTCGAAAGTCTGATGCTCTATGGTAGTCTTTACGGAATTACTGGGATATCCGTCGAGCTCGATGTCATGGGCCGAAGTCACTCATAACCCGAGCATCAAAAGCACCAGGCGAGTGTTGCGAGGTCGGAGATGGGTCCCTACAGGATCCGCATATTTCGTTAATTCGACGCGCCAACGTAGTACCCTAGAACCATTATGATGCTGGTGCAAGATTGCAAGAGTAATCCGCAGAAGGCTCCTATGGTTCATGGCGAAGCATGAGGAACCTGCGAGAGCAGCGTCAACCCAAAGCAACTTTGAGTATGTCCGGTAATGTATGCTGCGGCTTTGGAGGCAAATCCCTGGAAAACGACAGTGGAGTAGTCGCACATCGAGCAGGTGTCAGATCTCGATACATCTGTAAAGATGCTGCCACCATCAATAACGTCAGGCGTTCAGGTGACCCATGTCTGCTGTTGTACCTCTCTCTAGCAGGATGTCACATGCTTTGTGCACGCGATATTGCTGTGCATATCCCCTTGTCTCTCACCATTTGAGACATCGCAATAGAAGTGTGTCATCGACGTACAGGCGATTTGTCATGGGACATGCTGCAGACGGTTCATACAGTCGTGGGTCAATACGCATCCGCAAAGGTTCGACCGCTTCGCAATGTTGTACGTCCGGGGTATACATCCGCGGGGTTGAGGACAGATATCCGAGATCGAGGTATCTGATTATACTCGTCGCTTCGAGGCATTGTATGCAGCAAGGATTGTTTGCTTCGACATCGGGTGCTTGCTGGCCCCGGAGTTTTGGGTAGTACGACGGCGACGGAGAGGATTCCTGCATGGATCAAGGAGACAAGGCGCTGCTGTGTAGAGCCAATGCTTTTCAAACATGGTCATCCAATGTTGCTTACCGTGGTGGTGGTTGTTGCTTGTCTTTGGGGCGGCGGAAGTCCGCTTCAGCAGGTCGCCAAAACTACCCACTTTAGAAACGGCGCTGACATAGGCAACAGCAGCGGCCTTCATGCAGCTTCCTCGGTTTGATTTCAGGCGTGTTTGGAGAGACACGTTCGCCAGGTTCGTCGTCGCCGTGCATGGCATGGCAGGGTGACCATTGCCTCCCGAAAAGCCCCTAGGTTGCCAGCGAAGCAGCCGCGGACCGCGCCAGGCACAGGGCAGCTGGGTGATTGCAGCCCTCCGTCCAAAGCCTTGTTTGTGTAGGTGTGTCGATCTTCGAAGCTCTCGTCGTTATGATTGAGGGGTTACGATATCAATGCTTCGGGGGTGTGCCTCGATGCGCCGGTGAAGCCTCCTCAGTCAAGGCTGATGAGGATGTCGTAAAACGTACGCGGTTTATCGAAGTAAGCCCAAGCAACAGGGCAGTGCTCTCCATCGGTCCTGTTGTGGGTGATGTGGGTTAGAGGGGTCAAAAGTTGGGCTTGTCGCGCGTCTGTGTCCATGCGCTGGCTGGCGAAGATGTCGCAGGCCGAGTCAATCAAAAAGGCCTCTATACCATCGACAGCTTGCTCTGGACTTGCTGAGGAAGCTGGAAAGCTTGCGAGAAGACTTCTCATTGCCTGTGTTGTGGTTGTGGGTTGTTAGCAAAGACAAAGCTTGCGTCGGGAGTCCGCCTCGAGCCGCCAGCAAAGCTACAGTCGATCACGACCATGGCAGAGACCTTGCGGCGGACGAAGCTCGTCTAGAGATCATCAGATCCACAGTGATTCTGGCACTACCTTTGCGATGGTCCGAAGGTGGTGGTGTTGAAGCGGCGCGGGTACTTGCTTGGGAGAATTGAATCCCAGAAGCGCGCACCATGAGGCACCGCGCCTGACGAAGCTTCATCACCTCATCCTCTTGTTCACATGAGCTCGCTCCACTAGCTGCGTGAGTCTGAATGAGCGAGGGGTTGTGTTGAGTGTCATCGCGTTGGTGGTGTGGTTGAGGCAGTGTTGTTGAAGGAGGCTCGAAGCTTACCCCACAAAGAATCTCAATATCGGAGCGCAAGACAAGGGGTCTGGACAGCTACCAGCCTCCCAGAATCGCGCTTGCAGCCACATGCAGTAAGCTCAACGGTGCAGAGGATATCGTTACAAGACTGCACGACATAGATCATTGAAGACAGGTCACATAACGACTATCGAGGTCTTCGAGGGTGATGTGACTATAGTGGGACTCGGCAAAGCCCTCGAATGTTTCTGTATGACCCTATCTACCTTTACCACACAGCTCGACGTTGTTTGTCCACTCCACGGCGCGACGTGTCAGATACAGATACACGACGGAATACTTCGCATGAAGACCTCAGCTTCCCCTATAATGGAAGACCCAGCTGAAGAGCTGTACTACTCTAGAAAGTGTCATCCGCATCCCCCACCAAGCCGCGTCCCTAGACTCCCCCTCCCGTAGGCTCGTAGCTTCCGACTCCGTTGTACAGGAGGACTCAAAGGTTTCGATATTACCTCAGACAACTCAAAATCGCTGCCCATAGCGAGACTCTCACCACTCAGGAGGAAAGGTGGGTAGTACCGTTGTCCTCGTGGCTAGAACATCTACCTCTCTCTAGGGCTTGACGAATGCTCAATGATGGCCGAAGAAGCATAAATAGCAACAGGGAGATCTCCAGACGTCCATCATCTATTCTATACCTCAAGCTCAGCGTTTGATCAACTACAGCGCACGTGTGCGTTACCTAAATTAAGCCAGGACTTGTCCCGTTGGTCGTCTTGTCACTTGACACCGCGCTCAGGAACATCGCGCCGAATTTCCAAGACCTCTCTCCTTGATACGCCGCAAAGACCCTTCGCTCCCTTTCATGTGCAAAACAACCTCACTTCTTTTCGTCTTCATCGTCACTTTTTCGTCTTACGGTCATCAGAAAAACTAGTTGTCCCAAGTCCGCGCGTAAAATTTTTCTCCAAGGTTCCCTTCCATGAAAGCATGCACATAGCCTCTACCGCGACAATCAAACACTACAATTATAACGTCATATTATATCTGAACTCCAGATTGGGCACTTTCGCGCATAGTTGCTTGTATTGAACTTGTAATATTATCCTTCGTGGATACGACATTCAGTTCAACGCACGCACACACCCCATATCCGCGGCCCTATACAGAACACGGCAGCGTACATCCGCCCCAAACCAACAACACACCAATTCCACGACAGCAGCGCCTGTGTTTCTTCACGCTCTCAAAAATCCGCCTTACCCAGCAAATTTGCATTCCATAAAATATCTCCCTGTCTACCCCAAAAATGGCAACAGCAACGTCCACCCTCCCACATCACCCACCCAACCCGTCAATCATGGCCTCATCTACCACTACTCCCACTCCGGTCATTACAGCGACAGTCTTGATGAAAGCATCTCCCCATGACATAGCCCAGCTGCACGACATCCACACCCTGCTCAACAACATCTTCGCGCGCAACCGAAACCAGCACCAACGCAGCACATGGTGGAAAAGTCTCCACGGATTCCGCAAGCAAATCACCCTCCTACTCCAAGACCTTCTGCACGGCCCCAAAAAAGAGCGCGAAGGCAAAATCGAAGCGCGATTGAGGTTTTGGGATCGCGGAGCTGTGCATACGTGGTACTAGTATGTTTACCATTCTTATCCTTCCAAACCTGTTCTGATTCCGCTTGGAAGATGCATTGAGTTTAATGGATGCTAATTATTTCATAGTCAGTTTAGCCAACTAGTTGCCGTAGGACCGTTCGCCGTGCTTGGCCTCGTTATGATGGCGAGTGTAGCTCGCGTATGCAGAATTACCGGTATAACAGCTGTTTACGAGGAGATCGCTTCGAGCGATGTCAAAGGCGTTTTGAGCGCGAGTGATGAACTAGCCTTGGCGGATGAATTTAGTGGGGCATTGGACGAAGGGGAGGAGTGGGATGAGGGTGTTGTTGTTGCAAGGGAAGAAGAGGATGACGACGAGTAGATGGTTTGAGTCTCGTGTTTGAGTTCATGCATGTATATATACTATCAGCGACAGATATGGGACGATACCTGACGGCCAGGCCTGGCTGTCTTCACGGCGTTTGGAGAGTTTGTATCAAGTCATAGAATGTATTCGATGCTTTTCGCCTCACGTATTCCGTCGCTCTTCTTGCTGGTAAACCTTATGTGGATATATGCAACTCTCACTCTACCGAATACCGAACCTAGAACCTATAGTACCGAAGCGCTCCCTACCGGTGGTTACCGTTGGGCTCTGTGCTGCGATCTGTGCCCCCTCCTGTACCTTCTCAAGTAGGACGGCGCCCTTGATTTGGTCAACCTTACTGTACTTCTTGTTCCTTTGTGCGATGTCGTAGAACTCCAATTCGTTATCCGTGCCCATCAATGCTACAGTCTGTGTCAACTCGTCCAAATTCTCCATCAAGATAGGGTTGTTGAGCGAGCTGACGAATTCGCTCAGGAAGGTGGTATCAGCAGCTAGGGTGGCAACAGCAGCAGGGGAGATGCGTTTGATGTTATCGGCGAGGGGGAGGTCGAGGATGGCGGTGGAAGCATGTGACAATGCATCAAAGTAGATGAATTCCTTAATCTCTGTCGGCAGGGCTAGAAGCACCGAAGACATTATGTTGGAGAGATACCTAGTCAGCTCCAACATGTATGTCGAAGGTTCAGTCTGCGGTTTGGTAGCCATCCAATCGTACTCTGCTGTTTCGATCAAGTCGTCAATCTTGCTATTCACGAGCTCGAAGACGCGGTTTGAGGCGGTGTTCTTGGCTTTCGCGAAACGTTCCGTTGCCGCAAGGACGATAGGGCCTGTCGCTGATGGTGAAGAGCGCGCTTCGAAGAGCAGATCTTGTAGCTCCACACAAGCATTCTCGAAGTGTTCCAGATTAGTCAAGATTTGGACAATCTGTCCTGGATATTGACTGGCGAGCTTTTCTATGAGACTACCACAGACTTTCTCGCACAGTAGCTCATCCAGACTCGTCCTCAACGTCTCATCAATGATACTACTCTTCTGGAAGTAGTCGTCGCTGAACAGGTAGATTTGATTCAAGAAATTCCGAATATCGATGCAACATAGCGGGTACATCTGAGAGAATGGTAGAACACATGGGAATGTGAGTGGTTCGTTGGAGGCCGGAGGGTTGTACCAGGATACTGAAACAACCTTATCATACTCTTCGCTCGAGTTGATCGGCATAGGCATGTAGTCGTCGGTGTGTACAATCTCGAGAAAGTCCTCGCTGAAGCGGTGTTTCAGGAGGGTGGAGTATTTGGAGAAGAGCGTTAAGAGAAGGTCGTTCATTGCAGATACGGAGTAGCCCCATTTCTGCGAATGTGGTTAGCACACGCAATGCAGTGATGATGTCGGGACGTCACGAACCTCCATTGTCAGCATAAAAAGCGCAATACGGCCCTTGATCTTTAGGAGCAGCTCGTCGTTCTCGACGGTGTGGAGTTGGCTAGTGATGAGATTGATGGCGCTTTGACACATTGAGTCCCATAATTCGTCGACCTGTACACGCGTTAGCGATGCTTTACGCAAGTGAGCAAGTTTTTCGTACATCAGCTTGTGACCGCAGGTTGAGAGTCTTCGACATAGTAGCCTTCTCGATGATCGCATAACCAGCAATGCTCTCTAACAAGCTGCTCAAGTCGCCGCACTCCTCATCCAGCAAGTTGAGCTTGTTCGGTATGATAAGGTCTTTCTGAGTTCTTCGATCCGAGGCGTACTCTAATCTGAATTGATCGCTCTTACCGAGCGTCTCATTGATGTGCATCGCCTCAAATAACGGCGAGAAGTCTGTCTCATTTCCAGCTTCCTCATTGTTTAGCACGTCGAACTCGTCTGTCTCATCGGCTACAAGTTCGATTGCTGAGTTCAGTTTGAACTTCGAGAAGCGTTGGTCGGCCTCGGCGCGCTCTTGATTGCGCGTCCTACGTACATCGGTGTAGTAGAATGAGACCTCGCCCAAGAATTGCGCCGACTCGCGGATGCGATAGAGCCATGTACTCAAATCGTTCTTGACTGCTTCTCTGATTTGTTCTTGGGTTTGCGGTATAGATTTTTCGATCAAATTGGCGATCTTAAAACGGTTGATTTCCTTCAAATGGATCGTCTGCAGCTCGTCTAGCGCTCGTAATGCTGCATAGTAGTTCTTTTCCCTCAGCATATCTTGGACCGCATTGGCGATTCGCAGTACGTTTAAACACGCGTTCAGGGCTTGAGATGCTTCATCGATGTTTTGACGCACGCCTCGCGAATCAACGAGAGCTTTTTTCTGCTCCGCCAGCTTCTCAATGCTTTCTTGGATCGACTCGTTGAGCTGCAGGATCTCGCCACTCATCTGCACAGTCTGGTCTCGTATTCTGAGTAGTGAGTCGACTGAACTGACGAAATCTTGATGATTCGCATTGCATATTCGCTCAATCTCGCTTTCCCGATCGTTGGCATAGCGGTCAAATGTGATTTGTAGCTGGTTTGAGTAGCGTGGGTCCTTCATGATGGGGATCAGCTGGTCGATGTAATCTGATCCCACGGATGATTGGGAGATCTATTTCCGTCAGAACTTATAGCACATAGACATGTATATTGGGGTCATCTACTTGTTTGATGGCCATCCACAAGTCATCATCAGGGTCCAAGGCTGAAGGCATGATGGCGGTTGCCTGGTACGAGATGTCGCGTCCGATCGCAAAACACGTCAAGTATCGAACGAAGATCAGGTCACAATGGTCGTAGCTATGTCTAGTTCTGTTCTGATGTTGTGGTTGATGTTGCTCGTCGTCGTCGCATATGAAACGCGTACCTGGCAAGTCGGTGGAAATAACGCTAATACGGAAGTAACTTAGCTGACTTGGCGCAGCTCATAAGACCCACTTTCCCTTCTGAGGTTCAAATGTTTGAGACCGAAGCGCGATGATCAAACAGCTACAATGAATTGAAAAAGGATCATGGTTGTATGTGTATCTGCTGTGATTCAGTTACCTTTAGCTTCAACTTCGACGTACCGAACTGAAGCAGCGAAGTCTGAGGTCGGATGTATTGATCGTTGTCGAGTGTACACAGCAGAATATTCCACTGAAGTGCATACACAACCGCCGATGTCATGTCCAGCAATCACAGCAGAAAGGGATGGTCTTTCACATTTCTCCACGCGCGAAACATCTAGAATTTGGTTAAGTTCGGAACGTTCATGGCTTTGCAGAGACCAATGATCTGCGCGACGCGCCGCGCGCGCCCCACTTTCTGGAGCGATGACGGAGTAACCCCGCCGATTTCTCTCTACTCCGATCCGGAGTCAACGCCAAAGATATAATCTTCCCCAAACTTTTTCGCATCTTGGCAATTACTCTCAAATCACACAACATGGAGGCCATCACAAGTAAGTCAAGTGCATGATTGAGGCGAACTTCGACTAATTGATGGCATAGACAAAGTTCAGAACCTTATGGGCAACGTCAGCGGGGCTGCTGCTGGAGCATACAGCGGAAAGTAGGTGGTCGCTGAATATTTATTCTGGTAGAACTTAGCTAACTGGGGGGGCAGGACCGCTCTCTTGCTCGGTGCTGGTTTCGTGTAAGTCAATTACCAACTCATCCCAGTGTTTATCAATCTAACAACCACAGCACACGACCCACTGTTGACGTCCTCGCAAAGTCCGGTGTCAAGGTCACAGTAGCATGCCGTACTCTTCAGAAGGCTCAAGACCTGGCCAAGGGTATCCCCAACACCAACGCCATCAGCGTACGATCATATTGCTCGCATCTGCATTGCTCAGTACTAACAAATCCTAGCTCGATGTCAACGATGCCGACGCTCTCGACGCTGAAGTCGCCAAGGTCGACGTCGTAATCTCCCTCATCCCCTACACATTCCACGCGACCGTCATCAAGTCGGCGATCCGCAAGAAGAAGAACGTCGTCACAACCTCCTACGTCTCCCCAGCGATGATGGAGCTCGACGCACAAGCCAAGGAGGCTGGTATCACCGTCATGAACGAGATTGGTGTTGACCCCGGTGTCGACCATCTCTCTGCTGTCCTCACCATCGACGAGGTCCACAAGGCCGGTGGCAAGATCCTGTCATTCAAGTCATACTGCGGTGGTCTCCCCGCACCAGAGTGCTCAGACAACCCGCTCGGTTACAAGTTCTCCTGGAGCTCGCGCGGTGTGCTTCTCGCACTCCGTAACCAGGCTGCCTTCTACCAAGATGGCAAGGTCAAGTCTGTTGAGGGCCCCGAGCTCATGGCTGAGGCGAAGCCATACTTCATCTACCCCGGCTACGCTTTTGTCGCGTACCCCAACCGTGACTCCACCCCCTACAAGGAGCGCTACAACATTCCCGAGTGTCAGACCATCATCCGCGGCACACTGAGATACCAGGGTTTCCCAGAGTACATCAAGTGCCTCGTCGACATTGGTTTCCTGTCCGAGGACCCCAAGGACTTCCTCAAGGAGGGCGAGAAGCGCACATGGCGCGATGCCACCGCCAAGATCATTGGCGCATCCGGCGACAAGGACGAGGACCTTATCTGGGCCATCTCCTCCAAGACAAAGTTCGCTAGCACAGAAGAGAAGGACCGCATCATCACCGGTCTCCGCTGGATTGGTCTCATCTCCGACGAGCAGATTGAGGCCCGTGGTAACCCTCTCGACACCCTCTGCGCTACTCTCGAGAAGAAGATGCAGTACGAGAACGACGAGCGTGACATGGTCATGCTCCAGCACAGGTTCGAGATTGAGAACAAGGACGGCAGCAAGTCTGTCCGTACCTGCACACTAGCCGACTACGGTGACCCCAAGGGTTACTCCGCCATGGCTAAGCTTGTCGGTGTACCCTGCGCCGTTGCCGTCCAGCAGGTGCTCGACGGTACCCTGAGCGAGAAGGGTATCCTGGCTCCCATGAGCCCAGAGATCTGCGCCCCATTGATGAAGACACTTGAGGAGCAGTATGGTGTTGTGTTCAAGGAGAAGACTGTTCCTTTGTAAGGAAGTCGCCTGTGATGCACAATGGAAGGCAGATAAACGGTGATCATGATATGGTATAGACAAAAGCCAATGAGCTTTGAGATGACTGAATGAAAACATCAATCGCTTCCATGTCTGAATTCTCTTCTGAAAGTGGTATCTTTTCCTATTGTGATATCGCATCCGTCTGTACGCCACCTCTTTGTGATTCCTTCCTTAATCTAGACCAGCAGCCGGCGGCCTACCACCAACAGCCTTCTTCGGCGCCGCCGCACCTCCTCCTCCCATGCCTCCCCCGAACATACTCCCCAACATGTCGAACATGGGGTTCCCCTGCCTCGGAATCTTGATCCCAAAGTACATCTCGCCAATCTGATCCAACGCCTCGTTCCAGTTCACCTCCTTGAGATCCCCCGCATAATGGCTCTTGAGCTGCCTCCACAAACTCGGATCGCCCCTCTCCACGCTCAACAGCAACAATCCGAGGAAATTCAACAACGGTAACGAGGGGTATACGCGGAAGTCGGAGGACTTTGTGCTGACGGGCTGGGTAGGCGGATTCGGTGCTTTTTGCAGCGAGGAAGTGAAGAGGAGGTAGTGTTTGTTCGCAGCGCGTAGGTTGCCGGTTAGGAGGTAAGGCAGGATGCCGCGGGCGGCGTAGAGGGGCGCGGTGTGCGGGGCGTCGGATGTGTACCACGAGTAGTGGAGGGAGGAGAGGGTTGAGGCGCTGTCTTGGGTGCCGAGGAGGAGGTGGCGTTCTGCTTCGTAGGGCTCGAGGTCTATTTGGCTCTTGTGTCAGTATCCCCTGCTATTGCTATGGGGGCTAGGTTTGTGCATACCCTCTGCGTATAGTCCTCCAGCGACATGGTGTATTTCTGGGTCACCAGCTGGGTAATCGCCAAATCGACTGCTCCACGCTACCATCTCACCCACAAACTTCTTCTTTGTAGGCTCATCCTTGGGAAAAGCACGCAGAAGGCCTAGTAGTCGTCCTTTGCTTTCTGCATCTACCTTCACTTCCCCCTTGTTGTACACATCGAGGAGGAATATGCAGAGGTCGCCGCCTGAGCCGCCTTGACCTGCTTG
The DNA here is from genome assembly GCF_013036055.1 of Alternaria burnsii. NCBI lineage: Eukaryota > Fungi > Ascomycota > Dothideomycetes > Pleosporales > Pleosporaceae > Alternaria > Alternaria burnsii. Next base: position 384,780 of record NW_024066121.1, read on the forward strand.
GAGGAGGGACAGCGCGCCAGAGTGGAGGATGGAGGTTGCAGACGCCCAGTCTGAGGCTTTTGTGTAGCGGGAAGCGATTACGCGGAGTTGTTGGTGGGCTTCGTAGAATTGGCCTTCTGCGATTCTGGGTGGGGTTAGTCGTCTGCGCTACGTGCGATAAGAACGGGACCAATTACTTTTCGCGTTGTCGCGCAAGCGTCTTCTCGATTTTGGAGGCCATGTTGGGTGGTCGAGTGGCTAAGGTGGGGAGTTGCTCTGGTGTTGTTGGAGCCCTGTGAGCTTCTGGATGGTGTTCGGGAGCGATGACGCAGCGCTACGGGCGGCTGCTGAACCCCACATCAGCCGCATGGTCGAGTCCAACTTCTTTCGCACAATATTCATTAACATGTTCGTTACGTTGTTTACCACTGACTTCCTTTCAGGACGATATGCTTCTTTCTTACGACGCTGTTTGAGAATTGTCATAACGACTGGTCAGGCAAAAAGAGAAGCCCTCCTGCTTTGAGACACTTGAGTTGGACAGACAGTCGAACTTCACCAACACATTAAGGGCAAACTTCAGGAGCAAAAATCATGAGGTTTTTTGCGACGACCGGGACTCGAACCCGGAGCCCAAGCAGGCAACGTATAGAGCGTGGGAAGCTTGGATTTTACCCTTAAACCATCATCGCGGTATCATGATTAGCTAATTTGAGGTATACAACGGTTATATAACTATCAAAAGTCTGAAAACAAGGGGCGGTTAGCATGATCATGATGACGAAGTAACATATCGAAGGATTCAATAGCTTCAACAGCTCTTCCGCGTAACCGGAGCATGCTGATGGCGGGGCTGAGGTGGGACGAGACGACAGGAGCGGGGTGCTGGCGCTTATCCTGACAGGTCTCAAGGGGCCGTGGCTCCTCCGCATAACAACGGTCTCGGATCGAATTAGAACGCTGCATATAATCTGAGACCTTTTAACGATAGACAACCGATGGGGGCCAAAACAAGCCAGACTCCATGCGTAGGCAATGGCTTGCATGAGCGAGCAGGCTGACATTTCATATCAGCTCATCAACGCCTCAGCCTGATGACTTGACAACCCCTCACTTTCAACAGCTTTGACCTGATAATTGTTTAGAGTTATTCATACCAATATTCTAGAAGATATATACGTTGTTCTTCGTCAAACACATAGCGACATGGTCAGCGAAACCGACGTGGCGACAGCTGCGTTGGCTATAGCGATCTCAGCCTTGGTCATCGCAGCCGGTCAACTTATCGCCCAGCTATTTTCGACTGCAGACGGTTACCGCAGATGCCAGCCTTCTGTCATTGGAGAGTGGTATAAATTGGTAGAATTGAAGTTCCGGTGGTGAGTGTGCTGATCATGTACTGGCCGCACCAAGATCGGTCTCAGATGTGCTGATTTAAGTAGGAGCTCATTTCGATATGAAGTCAAGGTCACGACACCTCACTTCGAGATTCGCCCAATGGCTGATTTCGAAGAGCGCGAGTCTTTTCTATTGGACCAGAATAAGCCCCTTCCAGAGTTTCCTTGGTCTTTGTTTACACTAAAGTCACGATACCTGGCCTATCCTTGGAAGCCAGCACCACTCCTGGGTACTCAAGGTTCGCGCCGGGGCACTTTCTCTGATGACAGAAGGAAATTTTTTGGTAGAGTTACAAAAACAGCGACGGCCGAACACAAGGCTTACACACGCATAGATAGTACAGGAGACGATGTTCCTACGTGGGTAGCTTTACTGAACGATGCCCACAGCTGCCAGTCTGTCGAACTTCGTCTCCGTGTAGACTACAATGTTCCCCCATGGTATTGGAACAGTGATATAGCACCCATATGTATCACAAGTAGGTTTTCGAAGGTCAGAGTGTGCTGAGATATACTGATTCGCAAATAACTTTCATAGGGAAAACCCGTTCTTGGGACTTCATGCCGCCGGATATCGTGCGACCAGTCTCTAGCACAACAGTGGGCGATCTAATCACGATGGCATATCGTTTAGGTATGATATGGTCAGACTTCCGACTTGATGAAGGCAAGATGCGTGCTAGCGGCAACGGACGAAGCTTCTCCGCATCGATAGTACGCGGTATGGGGCTGGTCGTTGAGTATAGTGGGAACGGGTCCTATAGAATTTGGGACGGGGTAGATAGTATACTCAGTGTCGCTGCTGATAAGGTACGTCATGTTTCATCCATGGATACAACGATCTGTGAGCACCCTTGTTGAACGCTAGGTTGATCCCCAAGCTACTGTTTCTGAAGCACCCAATGCGACATTGGACTATTCAAGATATGTCACAAGGCGTTGCCTACTTGCAAACCTAGCTTACGAGCATAAGATGACCTGTGGGATCATACCTGCCAAGCGCAATACGGTCAGGGGCAGGGATCTACTTTTGAGGACTACACAATCGCCTCAGGATTTGGAACTCAAGCAACCATTTTCAGTTCTCGACATATATGGGGATGCCAAAATAGCTTTAGAAGCAAGTTTGTCGCATCCAGATCCGGCTCATAGACTTCCCGCGTTCACGGACGTCATGGGATTATGGGGCAATTGGATCCTCCTCGAGAGCCTTGGTACGAACAAAATCGACAACCCATTTCCCTTCCCATTAACAACGATGGGTGAAAGACCAGAGTCACGTCACGTTTGGAGGTCGGAGCTTAGAAAACAAGAGTCATCGCTCTCAGATACGCGTAAGCGAGTGCTGCAGTTCTACGACGACTGGGAACTCCATGATCCTCAAAGATTCGTGAATAACTACCGGCTTTACACGACATCAGATCGTCAGTTCACATTCTTCAAGAAGGCGTTTGACGACACAACAGCATACTTTGATGGAACTTCGAAAGCCATTGACCCAGACTTCTCTGATCGGACATACGAACTACTTATAAGTGCGCACATCTCCGTTAACGCACACAGTGTTGAACAAGCCGAGAAAAATGTCAAGAACAAGGTAGTACGGGAAAATGACTCGCTTCCGGACAGTCTAGATCCAATCTTCAAAGAGCGCGCTTATATTTACGCCGAAAATGTACCCAAATTTGTGGAGGGTATGAAGAGGAGTCGGTTCCATGATCCCAAAAAGAATATCTCGTATGAAGACATATGGTGGATACTGATGATGCGCCTCCATGCGTGGACTATGAGCGTCAACTGGGTCGATGACAGAAGAGGCGTGAAGATCCCGAGCGAACACTACTATAGTCCAGCTCGAGTGTACATCTTGTAGAGCAGGCTCTGCCTCGTCTGGATACCGATGGCGCGTGGTGAAGGGGTTAGATTTGAGGCGTATTTGATGAAAGACCATGACAGTGTATAGTTGGGTCAAGACCGCAAGTTACAAACGCACGTCGTCACGATATTGCAAACATATGAACAATTGTAGGGGTGAGCGCATTGCTCAAAACATGCATTTGTCACAATGCCTAAAGGTATCCAAGAAGTGAATCGTAAATGGTCGTAGCACAGCCGTCGTGTCCGAAAGACCCAGTCCACCGATAATCGATGGTGTAGAAGAAGAAAGCCCAAGTACCTGTCCCGATAGCCTCTAAACCCCAACCTATGCCCATATACACCTTTTGTAAACCGCGCAGCTAAGTTCCTGTAGCATACAACCAGCCATCCCTAAGCAGATGGAGAAAGAAGAAGAAAAAGTAGAAAGAGGTGCCTAAGCAGAGGCAGTGAAGTCACGGGCGTGGGCACGCTTGTTGACGGAAGCGACAGAGGCGAGCCTGGGACCGGGCGCATCCTGGATGGTCTCACCAGCCTCATGCCAGTAGAGGTCCCACTGGAGGAGCTTGTCGCTGGAGTGGTACAGCTCGGTACCCTTCTTTCCAGCGGGCACCTTCTGGCTGTCGTCACCGCCGGTGACCTTGATGTTGAAGGCCTGAGGCCAGAACTGGCGGTTGCTGACAGGGCCGTTGTTGTGGATGGAAACGACCTCAGTCCTGAGGACGTAGTTGCCACTGGGGATCTCCTTGGGGATAGTGACGCTCTGGGTGTTGCCGTTGTCGTAGAAGATGGCGTCGGTGCCCCAGTAGCCGACCTCACCTTGAGGGTCGCCGCCGGAAGAGTAGCGGCCCTTGCGGTAGTCGATGAGCGCGCTCTGGTGGATCTTGAAGAACTCAAGCTCGGTCTTGTCGACGTTCTTGCAGTCGCCGTTGCAAGGAGCCATGTAGGTGGCTGTCCAGCCGTGGTGGGAGCAGTCCCAGCCCTCCTCGCCGGCGCCGCAGGTACCCTCGTGGTGCCAGGTGAACTTTACGGGCTCGCCAGCGGGGGCTTCGACGGTGTATGGGGAAGGAGAGGCATCCTTGTGGGCAATGATGTCGGGCCTAGAATTCAGTCAGTACATGGAAAGAAGAATTTACTGGGGGTGGACATACTGGTTGATCTCACTGCCGTAGATGGGCTGGTATCCCCAGCCCTGGTTGGTCCACCAAGCAGGCGACTTGTTACCAGGATCCTGCTTGGAGGCCTGACGGAAACCTTCGTAAGTCTTTCCTCCAGCCTCGAACTTCTCGACGGAGGTGTGGCCGGCCACGGCAGAGATGAGGGCAGCTACAAGAGCGCCGGTCTGAACAATCTTGGACATAGACATGGTTGATTCGTTTGTTGGTTATAAGATGAGGTTTCTTTGCAAGAGTTTTTGGGTGGTTATATGTTCAAAGAATGTGAAGAAAGTGAGTGACTCGTTGATAGCACCGGGCTATAGAAAGAATGACTGGTCAATGAATGACTGAAGAGAGTGTGACTTGCTTGTTGAGAGCGTGGAGGATACGTTGAGCAAGGGCGAGCAGTCCTTATGAACACTTGCAGCAAGACTCAGCCAAGATGCAGCCAACGTCCAGAACATCATTTCAAAGGCGCTTACTTTTCGCCCCGCCTTTCCCGGCGGCCGTGAGGGGTTTGCACGGTCGCTTCTGATGTCTTTGACGTGCGTCGTGCTGACCATAGAGCTGCGCCGGCGCTCAGCATGTGGAGAGTGTGCCTGACGCTAATGTAGGTACGAGAGGACTAGTCTGTTCGTTACGACGACTGGGTTCGCCTGGTGTGTTGGAGAACACACTCGCTACCGCGGGTTGTCATCTGAGCGCGTATGTCAGCTGTAAAGATGACGAAGCATACCCCTTCTCTTTGCATCGTGCTAATATTGTCACGTCGCTGGCGGTGTCTCAGCCTGCTGTGCTATGCTCATCCCCGAGTGGAGTTGGCATACGCACTCTCGTATACCGAAGCCCGGACACAGAAGCCTCAAAGAATTTCGGTGGATCTCGGAGAATACCGAGATCACCTAAATCAACCAAAACGACGAATCAGATCGCTGTGATGTCATGTGAATTTGCGTTTGAAATGACTTGGGCTGTTTTTCTCGTGGTCGGATCGCCATTCGGCTGTGAGTCGTGGAAGCAGGGGTGTATACGGGGCTTCCGCTGCCGCACAGCGCCGCTGTTTCAGCCACCAGAGGGCTATCGATAAACAGCCTATCGACAAGGCCCATCGCCTCCCAACACATGCCGGGCGCATGCACAAACTGTGGTTCACTTCTGCGACGAAAACGTACGGGTGTTTCGAGAGAAAGTCGTGCTATGTTTCAAAGAATGCACCCTGACGAACTCCCACCGAACACACATTTGAGATTGTAGCCATAGCACGCTTTCCGGCCTTCCTGGTAATACGAGGTACACGCATGAGCACTGCCGAAAAGCCTTGGTATTTTTCCTCCTCTGTGGCCCAGATGCTGGTACTCCGCTCAGGGATCGACAAGTCGCCACGAGCAGGCTTGACCTTCCTCCTTGAGTTGTGCACCCGTGTGATCCGGACGATGCAGATGCATGCGAGCGTTTCCCGCAAAGTGTACGATGCCGTAGTAGCGCTCGGTACGGGATAGTTGCGGTGTCGGCAAAACTTACTTACGTGTAAGACTTGTCAAAGCGAAATAGCAAAATGATCAGTAATGTCGCAAATAGCCAACCAGCGCTCCGTTGTACCGACACCTCTTTACCATCATATCCGTACTGCAACAGCCTTGGTTGCCATCTTTTTCTCCGGTTTGAACAAGCGAAAACATGCTGGCAAACGTAGAATTTCTTGGTCAACACCTAGAAGATTCGGGTGTTTTCCCAGCGTCATTTGGTGGCGCTCTCCATTTGCAATTTGCAGCCTTGTTGTTGGCCAATAGTCGTACGATTGTACCATCGAGCATCAAAAGCAAGTCCGTCGACAAGTTCCTTGTTCATCCAGAGACACCCCGCTCTCGACAGCCTGCATGATGTTTTCTTTTGATGAGCGATTCCATAGGCCTTTTGCGACAATGACTGCAGGATCGTCGTCCGGCACGGCTCTGCAGGCGAGAAATGCACCCAAGTATTGATTTTCTGCCCTGCTACCACGAAAATCCCATCGTGAGCGTCAATATTACGACCGCACTGGCTTTGATCGACGTTTCCTGCAGCTTTTCAAGGTGCACTCTGTGGTATGCGACGACGTCATTACCGCCCCGACTTGCAGTCCGCGGCAGGGTTTAGTGAAAAGCTCCTGGAAGTGTAAGAAATACCGAAGATGAGAAGCCCGAGTTCGATCAAGCTCCAGGAAGCACTTGTCAGCAGTCGGTACGTTCAAAGTGTCGTCATGCCGTTGCTGCAACGGCGATTGCTCCGACGCCGTTGATTGCATCGTGAGCAAATACACACGTACTAAGATTGTGGTCGAGTACATACAGTGAGAAGCTACATCACCTCAGCATCTTGTCAGCAAATCTGTGCTCAATTATTCAGTGTTTCCTTCTTCAAATCTCCAATCATGAAATCGTCTTGCCTCGACAGCGTCGTTGATGTCACGTTCCGGGAAGTCGTTGTTTTCGAATAATGCTCCCAAGCATTGGCGTTCCTCTTTTACTGCTTTGGTATTCATGTTCACTATCGGTCTCACACTCACATCATATCGACCCGGGTCCCATACACATAGTTCGGGTGCGTCTTCTTTCGTAGCTATCGCGCAGACATGTTTCTTTCTCGCGCAAAGGTGGTAACTCTACGCGACAAGATCTGCGAGGCGCAGGCGAAGGTGCAGGTGAAGGCGCTCTACCAGTCGTCCTGGACCCTCTGTCGGGTAAGGGAACACGTCGGCTTTGACAACTGGCTACCCACAATGCCATTGTTTTTGTTGTAGCCAGCGCGCTAGTGTGCAGGCGTATCGAGCATCGCCGAAACCTGTTGAACACCGAGACTACTACCATAATCCTGTATTGCTTCAAAATTGTCGGCTTCATCATCTTCTCCATCCGAGTCTCCACTGGCTTCGGATTCATCTGTGATAATTTCGTGGCCTGAATTTCCGCTGTCTTTCATCTCATCTGCGACATCCTCGCTGTTCTGAGTTGTCTCTGTTATTGTCGCAAATGCTTGCATCGCCTGCCAGACCGCTGTACCCACTCGTGATGCTTTCTTTTCCTCCTCTTCCCGCCTTGGGTAGATATCGAGGTTCATGAGCATCAACGCAGGACCACAAGTGTAAAATCTTGACCAATCCTAAACCACCGGCCCAGATCCTGCTGCCCCTCTATATTGATACTTGCCTTTAAACACTGTGCTGTATCGCCTGTCAAACTGCTTCGAGAATAGGCATGCCCGCTATCATGCGTTCGCTCGCTGTTGCCGCTTCGGGAAGACGGACTACTGTGGTGTCGGTGAGTCTAGGGCGTCCTGATTACCTTCGAAGATGGGACTGTCTCTGAGAGATGTCATCATGTTGTTCCAGACGGTTGTACAGATGGATAGTATGGCGAATCAGTCAAAGTAAAAATTGTTCTCACCCGCTAGTAACCACTGACGAAGTTGTCCGAGCAAAGTCAGTGACTCCCGTTGCGACGTTGCGGGAGCGCCACTAGCACTTAAAGCTTTGGATCGAACGAAGCAATAAATCGAGCCATTTTCACACACTCAACAATACGTATAGGGTATGCTCGTTGTTTCCCTGACTTCAAGGCCGCATCCCGTTGTGCTCTCGACTCGGTATCGATTCCAAGGTATCCGCATTGTTTCAACGTCCACGCGAGCCAGCCAGCGATGTAGTCGACATCTTTTTTGTAGCAGCGATACGCTAAGGATGACGAGTTCTTTTTCAGCAAATTATTCCTCGTTGAATGGCCCATGACGATAATAGAGAATCGACAAGTCGCCTGCGAGTTGGCTGTGGAAAGAATTCGTATCTGTTGTCTCTCTGCACTTGAGCGCAAAATCTATGCTTTAATGGGGAGAATTTGTGCCATAAGGAGTCGAAAAGGGGGTAAGACGGGATTTAGTCAGGTATCAGGACTTCTACCGTCGCGTGCGGTGATTGCCAGGAATGGCGGAGCGAATCGGCCCGCTGTGATCTACAATAGCGAAGTTATCGCTGAGGAGGTAAATAACAGGTGAACGGCGGAACGGATCAATCCAAGTTCTGCCAAAGCCCAGCTGCATGAACGGATCTTGGTTTTCTTGTAGTATCGTTGTCATAAGCGGCTTGTTGTTCAGCAATGGAGTCCCCGCCTTTGAGAGACTGGGTTTCCAATCGATCAAGGATGTGAGACGACGAAGTGCTAAGGCCTGATAATGCTTAAGATTGGGGGCAAGATCCACTGCGAAAGTTGCCGGGGGCACCACGTACTCCACACTGTAAACCACACATACTCGGAAGCTTGCTCTCTTTTCATCCGTCTCAGGACGTCTTCCAAAGAACGCTACTACGCACGTCTTCGGCCGACGGCTGGACCTGAAGCGGGTTGATCAAATTGGAGGATGACAGCAGTGAGAGACGCTCGCCCCAGAGGTTAATTGCTGATGTGTCCGTAGCTGCAATCCAGACCAGAGCTAAAAGAACAGCATGCGACGACCGTTCAGTGTTACTACAGCAGAATCCCAATGTGGGCATCTAGATTGTCGCCGACGAGATAGTGAAACGACGCACGACTTGGTCGTGGGAGGTTTGTGTCAAAGAGCTTTGAAACATCGTTAAAGACGTTAAAGGCGGTTGGGCTCATAGGACGTTGTCGACACGACGCGACGCGAAGTCTTCTCCGAGTGACAAGTGGGGCCATTCTTTGCTGTTTCCAACTCCATCAATTCCACGCTCTTAGGCATCGCGCGGTCACCGCTCGAACTTCGGCTTACTTCACTGGACTTCCTCTCAATTCTCGCTTACTGTTCCAGCGCGCGACTGCAGTTCGAAGCGGGATGATATGCGCGCACATGTACATCCGTGGAGCGGCACAACTCTTTGGGCGCAGTGAGCGCAACTTTCCATCAATCAGCTAGAGTATCGCCCACATACGACATGCCATCGCCATTGTAATTCTATGCACCGGTTAATATACGCCCTCCAGAGCACAAGTCTAGACTCTTCGTCGTGACGTGATGTTGTACATTCAACGATGACGTTCGATGACGATCTTATCAAATCCTAACCCCACCAGAACCCGCCCCTACAATTACCCTCTGCGATCGACAGAAATGTTCAGAACAATCACCAGATCTTCAAACCTCATTTTCAGGAAACCAATCACTTCCTCTCCTTCAATCAAATCTATTGCACGTACCTTTACTCACACAACCTTCAAGATGAGCGACAACAAGGCTCCCGTTACCGCCTACCCGTCTACAGAGATCACACCTCAGAACCAAGAAGGTGGCCCAGGTCTCGACGCGAAGACAGATCAAAAGGCAGAATGGTCGCGTCTTGAGTTTTGGGACGAGAACCAGAAGCCGTACCTCAAGGAGTATGAGGGTCGAGGCTTGATGCAGGGCAAGGCTGCATTGATCACGGGCGGAGACTCAGGTATTGGTCGAGCTGTAGCCATTCTATTCGCGAGAGAAGGCGCCGATGTTAGTATTGTGTATTTGCCCGAGGAAGAGGAGGACGCACAGTATGTCAAGAAGAAGGTCGAGGAGGCTGGTCGCAAAGCGAACCTCATGCAACTCAACTTGAGGGAGCGGAAGAACTGCGAGCAGGCTGTTGAGCAACATATGAAGGTGTTTGGCAAGCTGAACGTCCTCGTCAACAACGGTAAGATCCTATTACTTTGTTCGTGTTTGGAGAATGATACTAACAGTATAACAGCTGCGATGCAAGAAGCTTGCACAGACATAACAGAGATCGACCTCGACGTAACAGAGAAGACCTTCCAGACAAACGTCGTCTCCATGTTCGCCATGTCAAAATACGCACTCAAGCACATGAAGCGCGGCGACTGCATCGTAAACAGCACTTCCGTCGCGGCCTACATGTCTAATCCCATGCTTCTCGACTACGCATCCACCAAGGGAGCCATCGCTACTTTCACCCGTGGTCTTGCGCAGCAGCAAGCGCCAAACGGAATCCGCGTGAACGCTGTTGCGCCGGGTATCATCTGGACCCCGTTGCAACCGGCTACTAAAAACAACCCAGCGGATGCTATGGATTCGCTTGGTGTTGGTGCTTGCCCGCTGAACAGGCCGGGCATGCCGGTTGAGATGGCTACATGCTATGTGCATCTAGCTTCACCGCTGGGATCGTACTGCACTGGTGAGGTACTTCACGGATCTGGTGGTATTGAGATGCAGGGTTAAGAGAGACGTAATGATGTAGCGGTAATGACGACAAGATCATGAAACAAAGGATGTGTCTTTTGGGGTAGTTCAGATGAATCTAATTTCGACCGATGGTTGCGGGCTCGCATCGTCTTTCTTCTCAAATGTTCTTTATGCTCCAAAACGATTAAATACACCCGTGGACATTGGCTTTAAAGATTTCGACTGTAGCACTATTTGAGTATTGTGGTGCAGTTCCATGACGCATTCTCTCAATGCTTTCCTGAACTCATCGCAAGAACAGGATTGGGTTTGGAAAGACCAGCTGCAGCAGATCATAGTATAATGTGCTCTCTGTTTTGGGCTCGAGGACGGCGGCCATGGAACATACTTGGCGGAGTTTTTGATGTCGAGAACAAGGTATGCAAAGATACAGTACAGAGGTATGAGCTGGAGAAGACTCTATGTAACTACACCAACCACTGCAAGAAAGCGTAAGTCATGGAAGCTTCCAACTGCTCTTTGTCGAGTCTCGACGCATCCACTTAGAGCGTATTTTAAACCACCTTTTGAGTTTCTGAAACAAGCATTTCGTTATGTGTAGAGGAATCTGCCACTCTGCAACAGATTCGAACCTTTCATAAAGTTTCTACTGCTGCTTTTCTTTTGGAGGGCTCGAAACTTCCATATACACATCTGTTTTCTGTTTTGATTGAGCAAAGGTGACGAAGACGTGTCGGAGTTGTTGACGGTTTTTAGAAAACGCCAGGAGAGACGGCGGCCATAAGACGATGCACTAGTCTTTTGGAATTAGAAAATGAGGATTTGTAGATCTAGAAGAAGGCTACGACCAAGGGACGAAGTTTATATACATCCTTCCAGCAGCGCGCTAGCCCAAAGAGTTGTGTTCGTCATTGGCATCCGTCGTGGTCGCACTTATTGGAATGCGAACATGGTTTCTGGAAATCGCCGGAACATGGATGCAAACCCCGTTCTAAAGTCAACCGAGTAGACCAATACAGCATGATCTTGCACATGGTCACTTTGTCAACCCTGGACTACACTGGAGTCTTTCACCACACGCAAAGTCATGGGCTGAACCTTTTCTGTTTTAGAAGAAGAGGGGAGACCATAGAGCAATCCTCAGGCTATTTTGGCATAAGGATGATGCCAAATTAGGTAGTGTAAGGCTAGGAGGGGAGAGGGCGGAGGGAGTTTATATCGTGCCTCAAGTAGCGACGCGCTGAGCACCACTGCAACACTGGAGACAGTCATGGTAAAAGCTTCTAAATAGTTTCCTTGGAACAACATATTTTTCTAGATGTTGCGTTTGCGGCAGTAAGGTTGCTAAGGACATGTACTCTAGTGTTTCCTAGTCTCTCCCCAAAAGTCCGCAGATCATGCGCTGTTGTCCCTTGAGTTTTGAGAAGAAAAAAACCAGAAGACCATTGGTGTTGCTGTCATAATTTTCGTACAATGGAAGAAAGGCCTGATATAGATTTGGAAAGGAGCAAGAAGGGAGTGGTTTTTGTATGAGAAGCGAAGTGAACACTCCGCATATGTCGAAGTCGCCGTTTTTGAGGGCGGGATTTTATGTGCTTCTCATCATCTTTTGGAGGAAAACGGAACAACCATGGCAGTGGTTGTATGATTTTTGATGTTGTCGTGTTTTTGGTATAGGGATGTGTTATGGATGTGTAAAGGCGACATTGAGGTTGGTTTTATATTGGGCTCAGGACGGAGACTTTGTCCGCGATGACGTGAAGGCTGCTTTGACGACAACATTCCAATTTTGTAGCTCCCAGAGGCTCTCTTCCCTTCATGCGTGCGTTTTGGGTCGATATTTCGTTCCATTAGTTCAAATGATCTTGGTTTTGGTAGATATCTCAGCCAGCGGGGTCGTTCACTTCATACCTCCCGTCGCGTCTTTTTTTTATGATAACAGCGGCAAGGAGGAGCCAGCAAACCATGGACTGGTTTTTCGAAAATTTTAGATAAGTAAACAGAGAAGTCGAGTGTAGCCGAGAAAGTAGATCCAGTTTGGGAAGATGCTTATATACCCACGACAGCCGGAACCAGTCGTGCCTAGTTTTGTCAAGGGGCGGCTTGGTTGATATGTTCTCATGTACTGGAGTCATCTTGTTTCATACAGCAAGCCTTATCAGCCACCCGAGAGACAGCATATCGTGAGTCAGCTTGTCTTTTAGAAGAGCAAGGCCCACCCGCAAGACATTTTGTCGCGCCATTGTGTTTTGAGAAGAGCTGGAGATGGAAGATATTGAGACAGCAGGTGTTGCCTTCGGACAGTCCACTCAAGCCATAGTATGCTCTGAATCATATCTTTCTGTAAAGACACAAGAGAAAGGCTCTATGATTCATCGGGACCCGCGTTTCGTAGAGTACAAGATCTGGAGATGGAGGGTAGCAGATCAAGTGTACGCCTCGAGAAGGGTGTTTATATACACTTTGCTCAGCTGATGGGGGCAGTGACGAGCCACACAGCTTATCAGAGTACTCTATGTGGGTTTTTGATGCCTCCTTGGAGTACCGCAGAACACATAGGAAGCGTCTCTAGCAATTTTGTACGGCCGGAGTCGAGGACGATATATTTCGGAAACAAGGAGAAGGTAGACGACATAGCGTGGCTTTTCAGTTATTTTGAGTGAGAGGTCTGTCCTCCACACATACGATCGTTCGCGGGTTGTTTTGGAAATTGCGCTCTCGTAGATCCAAGACTAGTAGGTTTTTGGAAGAAAAGAGAGGAAGAGCAGTCTCTCATTGCGTAGTTGATGCCTTTTTTCTGGAAGAAGAGGCAGCGAACATCGGTGGTATCTTTCTTGATTTTGGTAATAGATGAATAGAAAAGTCGTAATGAAGAAGAGAAGAGCGCTGGCGAGAGAGTTTTTATACCCGCGTATCCAGATCCGGTAACTTCGTGGCTCCGCTGCGTAGTCCCAGAACCATGTAGTCAACAGGTCTTGTTTTGTTGATGGCCTCGACAAACCTCAAACGCATACAGTCTTGCCTGTAGGGCTTTGAACGTTGTGTTCCAGTAGACAGACTTCGGACTTTCGACAGCAAAAACTTCATGTTGTTTGCTAAACTTCTCTTTGGCTCTCAGACAGCCGACGGCATGGCGATTTGAAATTCATCTTTTGGTTTCGCACAGCGAAAACGGCGCCATTCGTTCGTCTACGGCGATTTTGAGAAATAGAGATCGTCGCTCATGGAGTTTTGGGTTGAGAGTTTTCGGGAACTGGCCAGCATATCGGCATCCTCGAATGTTTTTTTTAAAGGACAAACAGGCGCAAGAACAAACATAGGTGCTTGATGGCAAATTTTTGATAATAAATAGGCGAGATGTCGACGTAGAAAACAAGGAGTAGATCGCTGCGAGTTTTGAATTTATAGGCTCAAGGGCTGGCTTCTCGCCATGATCTGTTTGGTCGAAGATTTTTGGTATCGCGCGAGACGAAGATAACATCCTGCAATTTGGTTGCCGCTTTGGTTGAGAAAAGAGGACAGAATATGAGAGGCGTAGATCGAGCTTTTGGAAGAATGCCGGGAACATGGGTAGAACGAACTGTGTTTTTGGAGAGCGAGGCCAGAGCAATCATATACTTGTTCGGGTTGACTTTATTTTGGTAAAAAAGGTATGAATATGATATGTAAGAAAGGAAGGCCACCAAGACTTGAGCAGCTTTTATATCCACAGCCGCAGACCAAGTCACGAGACGCCCAAGATCAACCTTGGAACCAAAACCCCCAGGAAGGGGAAAAATAGTCATTTCATCCAAGCTGAACCACGGTCCTACCAGAATAACCATGGCGGATACTACCAGATACCCCAAGCAGCTAACCAATCATGCCTTTTACCCCCAACTACCAGACGATGCATTCCCATCCAAACCCACCCAAACCCATGTCTAAATAGCATGATACCAATCCTCGCCCCATGGCTCCTTTTTCGGTAGTACAACAGGCGAATCCTAACCACCCTTCTTCTCCGAAACCTCAATATGCTGCGTCCTCAGCCCATCATCCCTACCACCCACATCCTCCATATCCACATCCGAAAACCTAACCTGACTCTGCAACTTCTGACTCTCCCCATCCAAATCCATCGCATCGTCCCCGCGACCCACAGTCTCGCTACTAGCATTACTCATATTCGTCGTCACGCCCCGGGCGCCCGTCTCCACCATTTGCTGCTGCTGCTCATCATCCTCGATTTCCGTATTCGGCGTTAATGTCGCAGAACTCATGTTTGAATCGTTGCGTGGGCGACCACCAGTACTGCTAGAAAACTCCTTGGCACTAATCTCACTCCATCCGTTCTCATCCACTCCCTCATCGAACGAAGGATCAGCATGAGATGTAGGATGCATAGTGTCGTCCCACCCCCCTTGTACCACATTTCCATAGTCACCGCCATAATCTTCCCAGCCGGTACGACTCTCCTGCAACTCGCTCAGAAAGTTCAAATTATCCTTCTTGGCAAAGTCCTCGAGAGCCTTGGGTATTGGAAGGGGATCGGCAGTCGTAGCAGCGTCATTTGCATAGACAAGGAGCGCAGAGGCGGATTCCGTGGTTGCGCGTTCGATAACTTCGGATAAGGAGAGACGGTCGCGCCGGATGATAGGATTGGCAGATTCACTATCGTATTGCATGCGCCACCATTGTGTTGCATTGGGGGTGTTGGAGTTTATATCAGGGTGTCGAATGTAGACTACGTCACGGCGGGTGGCTACACCCCAGAGTTGGTAGGGACGGTTCATGGCGTCTTCGGGAGCTTGCCCGGCTGGGTATTCGACCTCGACAGGCTCCGAGGGCTTTTCGGCTACATTCTCAGTAGTTTCGGTAGTGGTGTCCATGGCATTCTCATCCGTTGTGGTCGCCGTTGTGTCAGTACTGTCGTCTACGCGGGGCTTGAAGCGTCCGGAGATGCCTGCGATGGCCTTCTGCGCTTGTTCAGTCTGCTCCTCGAGGGTTGCAAGCTTGCTTTCGATGCTACTGTATAGCTCTTGTAGCTGAGCCAAAGTTGACGCATCCTCTGGAGAGCTACCAGACTTTGCAGGCTCAAATGCGGTCATGCTTGTTTTGAGTAACTGCAAGGAGTCCAGCTTTTTCGCGCCTGCTTTATTCGGGGTATAATACTTCAGCTTCTCCACGTGCGACTTGATAACGTTCAGTTGTTCCTCGTGCTGCCTGATATCGCTGTACATGCCATCGATGACATGCTTATTTTGTTGGAGATATCGATCGATATAGAGGGTAGCTGGAATGCGAATGCCTAGGTCAGATGCCTCTGTATTCGATGAGGATAGCCGTAGTATCAGGACGTTACTGGGTTCACGGATGTGCGCACTACCCACAGCCACAGAGAACAGCGAGTCGTCCAAAACGTCGTACAAGCTAAAGTCAGGCCGGGATGGATCGCGTGTTACCACAGCATCGAGCACAAAGCTCTCTACGGTGCTATCCGCGACGTCCACTGTAGACCGAAGAGTACCGTTCAACTCAGCATTAGGCATGTGGCTCTCGAACGCGAAGCCCCATAACACAAGGAACTTCAGCAGATCATCGTCCGGGTCGTCGACAGTCGACGGGAGTTCTCTCCAGGCCTCGCTCTCAAGTAGTCCGTTGACCGACCCATAGATCCGCTCGGTTTTATCCAGAAAGGCCATCATCCGCTGCGCTTCGTGAAGTATTTCTAGATTATACGACTCGGATAGCCCAACACTTGCATCAAAGATGCGCGAAGCCGACTTGGGATTGCCTTTCCACCATTCGTCGCCCTGCCAGTAATCGTCTTTTGTAATACCCGGGCATAGCAGCGCATTTCGGAACAGCGGTATCGAATGGAGGATAGGAATGAGGTTGGGAAGGTAGTTGAAGTTGGACGATGGCTTGAGAATTGCAGGCTCTCCTTCTTCGCGCTTGCGTTGACTGGGAATGGGGTCGGCAATGATCTCGGTCGCGGTTGGTACCAAGGCCCACTGAGACGTATCGTAATTGTCTCTCATGGCCGGCCCAAAGACGGCGTTGGAGCCGGTGACACCTGTTTCTTGACCCTCTATGCCTGAATATCTGTCAGCACTCGGCGTCCAGTGTTGCTGGCGAACTCCCTGTACTGACTTTGTATAGGCGCGTCGCCGGCTTGAGCTTGTGTAGAGGCGACACTCGTCCGTGAAGGTGGCCGTGTGGGGGCTCTGCTATTAATGTTGCTATGTGGGTAATTCTCGTGGCCTGGAGCATAGTCAATATTGAATGCTGAAGCGAGCGGCTGTCAGTCGTGTTATCGTAGGAAGTCTTCGGAACTGAGGTCGACGTACTGGGAACGTTTGTGTCGTCAATACCATAGCCGGCCCCCGCAAAGGCAGTCTCGTCCCACTTGGCTTGCGAATTGCGCAGGTGGGTCTTTAGAGATTGTATGCCTCCTTGCTCCATGCTGGTGAAGTATTTGTCCATGGCGGCCTCGACACTCTGGCCATGATTCTGTTTGCTTGGTTAGGGCTTTGTCGCAAGGCGCAAACAGATTGCGAGCTGTTTGGGCCATACCGCGAGAAGCTGTCGGGCTTCATTTCTGTCCAGCTGATCCGCGCCAAAACTGAGTAGGAGGTCGATGTTGGCCTCTATGTCTGCGTCGGCCATGGTCGCTGTGGACGTGGTGTAGCGAGGGGGTAGTGATGTTGGCGCAGTTGTGATCTCTGAAGTGGAGCGGCGGCGGGCAAGCGGGCGCGAGTGAGTTGAGGAGCGAGGACGCGAGGCTGGAGTGAGCGAATGACGGTCGCCTAGTGACGTTTGGCAGGCGCGCACGAGTCGTTTGTAGAGCGGGAAGGTGCACTCATGTGTAGGACGGCATGGTGGGGAGCTTCTAGAAGAACGAGCTTCGCGGAGGTGATGCGGGCAGCGGAGCGATGATGTCGCTAAGACCGGCGGAGCAGGGGTCGTGCTTCCATAGCCGACCGTTGTCCTGCGTCATGTTCAACATGTATCTGCAAGAAAGGCATCCTATATTGTGAGGGTTCAAAGTAGTGGATATAAATGTATTCAAATCGTCTATGGTATCATGGAAAGTTATTATACCCTCCCTTCATATCCTGACCTCCTAATCAATGGGCGCATGTACTCCCTCTCACCAAGGAAGAGGAATCGCAGCACATGTCCCTACCGTATGTATTTCCCCGCCATATTGTTGCATTATATGAAGAAAGAGAAGGAAAACGACAACGCCGAGTGACCTCTGGTGTGAGAGGGTCTATATGCAAAACAAGCTCTATATGTACATGGTAGCCTCAAGGCGATCGACATGCGCAACATGTAGAAGGGCACGGGAGGGGACTTGCGTCGTAGCATCGCGTCGCGTCGTTTACAGAGGGAAAGGAAATGCTCTTCGTTGATCGCCAAAAGACATCTCCAACTCCTTTTCCAGAGGCGTGATATCGTAGTCGACTTCCGTCGTGGGCGTCGACGCACCTGGTGAATAAAACTGTGGCGTATAAACACCAAGCTGTACTTTCTTCTCGTCTGTCGACTGTGGCGTATAAACACCAAGTTGTACGTTTTTCTCGTCCGTCGGTGTGCTTTCTATCGTGACCTTCTCAAGGATCTTGCCGAGACTACCAGCCGTGTCTGGCCTTTCAAAGTCTTCTTCATCGACATCCATAGTTGTCGGTATCCCGTGTGCAATGTTGTGATTTCGTTGGAGGTACTGCTGAAGGCGGTATTCTTGCCTCGCCCAGCTCTCGTCAACAAGGCCCAAAGCGGCTTTGATGTCTTGGTCGGAGAGACCCGACGGATTGTTCATCTCCTTCTTGGAGTTGCTGACTACGCGATTCGTGAGTCTGCTTCGGACAGAAGACGACTTTGATTGCGTGGGTATTGCTGCATCGTCTCGCATGGACTTGACCTGCTCTTCAGTCTGTTTCAGTGCCATCTGACGTGCCTCCTCCATGCTGGGAAGAAAGAGGAGAGTGGTGTTTCGATGAAGTGCATTGACTAGATCAGTAAAGCCAGTCAAGGCAATACCGTTGTCCTCACAGTAAAGGTACTGCAAAGTAGTGTTGACCTTAAGGACGTCCGCTAGGGTGCTTGCTCCCTGTACACCCAACTTTTGATCTGGTATGGTTAGACGGTTGCCTAGCAGGTATGAAATGTATATAGACTTACATCTGATGTACAGAGCTCGCAAGGTCCGGTTGTGTTGCAAACCCCGTAATGCTCGATTAATACCAACGCCTAGCTTGGTCGTCTCAAGTCGGGAGTCCTCCCCAGAGATGTCAAGCCACTCAAGACTTGTGTTGTCCGCAAACATCTTTTCCATAGCATGACAAGTTTCTTCCGATGCTTCGCATGGTAACGATGCTCGCGAGATATCGAGCTGTCTGATGGTGTTGTTCGCGGCCAACGCAAGAATCATCTTGCGAAAATCGGCGTCCTCTTCGAACTCTAGAAGACGGAGTGTAAAGTTAGATGGCGCGAGACCATCAGAGATAGCTTTGGTCAACTTGTCCAAATCTTCCTCAATATTGTTCTCGCTGACGTCTAGATGTAACTCGCGAGCTTTCCCAGGATGTTCTGTCATCGAGTGCAACAGGTACGCTATGTCTCTTCCTGTAAGGAAACAGTGGTCCAACCTGACTTCGCGAAGAGCTGATGATTGCTTGTAATTAACAAGATAACTATGCAGTCGTTAGTAAAACACGCAAGAAACCGAGGTATATAGCGGCTCACCCAGCGATTGCGTCAACCATGGCCGGATTGAGTGAAGTACCACTCAGAATCAGCTCTTGTAGTCTCCAGCCAGCAAACGTTTCGACTGAGATCAAAGACTCGAGACCCGACGAGCGCGCAACGTGCGACAGATTGAGTCGCGTGAGATAACCAAAAACGCCAATCTGGGAATCGAAGATGCTGGGCGACAGCCTGAAAGGGTTAGACGACAGATCCAGGGCCTCAAGCGTAGTCTCCTGCGCGCGAATGGCATCCAGTACAAGAGAAAGCGAGCGATCCGTTAGTCCACACCCACTCAATTCCAGGCCGCGGAAGTGGCACGCTCGTTCGACACCCGCTGCGACGAGATAGTCCAAATCTGTATCTCCAAGTTGTATCTTGTTCAAAGCTATCCAATCGACATTGGTAGTTTGGTACTTGCACAGCGGGAACAAAGCTTCCACAATGCCGCAGCCCTGATCTCTTGCACTGCCTCTAGCCTCCCCGTGATCTTTAGGTTTTCTGGAAATGCAGGCTGTGAAATCCATCCTCCGTAACTTGCGATTCGTAAGAGCCAAAGCGCGGATTTCTTGCACAAGTAGGCAGGACCGTTCAAGCTCTTCGACATCTAGCCGTGCATACGTTCCGCGTTTTGTTTTCAAGCAAACATGCTCCGCGCCATTCGGATCTTTCAGCCCATTCAGGACGTCCAACTTTACGTCTTTAAATGAGATTCCCCCGAAAGTTTCGTTGTAGCGCAACGCACGCATGACGGCGAGTAATTCGAGGGTGTTGTACTCTTTCCTGCGCAGGCCGGCAGGTGGCAGCAGCTCGAATCGGGGAGCGTCTTCGTGTGGATAGGTGATTTGATAGCTGATGTTCTCTGGCTGTACGTCGTAAGCAACACAATACCCAATCAAGGTCCTATCCAGAGAATCTTGATCCATCGGGTGTGGGCTTTCCTGCCGTCCAATGTCATGATGCACATCTTCTGGAACAAGAAAGTCAAAAGGTCGTGTCTCCCACTCTGGTCTCAGATTAGCTTCTATGGATCGTAGACGGACAGCGATGTCCCGCGAAGCTAACGATGCTAGATGGAGGACCTTAGGGCGTTCGAGAGGTTTACTGCGTGTTGTCAGCAGGGTCCCTACAGTGCAAGAACAAACATTTACCGGAAGGTTAATTGAAAGGTATCGTCGATTTCGTTTACGCACACTTCGGTCAGGGTTAGGATACCATGCGAAGACTGGGTGTTATGAGACACCAATGAAGGGCTTGAAGACCGTTGTGATGATGGCTTGAACAACGGAATAATGTGCACTTTGTGCACACCAATAGCAAGGAAACATACTGAAGCAGATACTTTGGCTAAATCGTCTGTGGAAGACCTCGTCGTCGTCTTCCCTTGTGGTCGGAGAACAACCTTGTATATGGCGTAGTGAGGAGGTACATAATCGCGTTCTGCTTCAACAACGCGCGCAGCCAGGTGAGAATTGTGTGCAGAGATGGGTTTCGCGTCAGACAATCGCGCCCTATTAGCCGCTTCTCGTATAGTCTTGAGCCAGGAGAACATCTCCTCTGGATCACCGAATTGCAAGGTCATGGATGAGGCGTTATTTGACTCATCATCCAAGTAATAGAGTTCCAGCGCAAAGTGTGGTCGGCCGTCGTCTAGATGGTATACCGCGACGATATGGCGAAGGGGTATGCCATGGTGACGGTCTCCGGACGACTCTGAAGCCATGGACTGGAGTTCGTGCGCAGATCCAAAAGATGGACTGTGGCTGTGACGGTAGTAGCTCATTCGGTTGTTCGGCGACGGTATCCTGTGCTCATTAGCCTTGTCTCTGAAGCTTGCCGACGCTGAGGCGCACCCAGGAAAAGCTTCAATCGCCTTGGAGTGGTTCTTGAACCTGATGAGATGCTTCTCAGTCAGCACCAGGTATTCTCTCTTCTTCCTGAACATGGAGCTGCTCGTCTGGACCTCGCCATGCTGCAGCACCTGCCGATCCTGCACGTCCTCCCAGATGTATTCCCCAAAGCCAGTCGATGTTCGCGTCGAGGTCGCAGAGAGAGGTTCGGGGTCGTCGTCGGCGGACAGTTTGTAGCCGCGGAAGGAGCTGAAGACGGAGCTGGCGCGCTTCAGGCTGGCTTTGGAGAGGGCCGGTCGCTGGGGGTCTGGCGGTTCCATGAGGGTGCTGCTCCCCACTACCGTGCTGCCGTTGGAAGGCACTGCTTCAGGGTATTGCGACACATCGGAGAGATTCGACATGAAGGACGCGGTGCGCCGCTTGCGCAGCAGGTTGGAGGGCTGCGATTCATCCTTGTTACTGCGCGACGCGAAAGCATTGAGGGAGCTGCTGCCAAAGATGCTTCTCCGCTTGTCTTTGGACATTCCGAGATTCTCGATTGGCGCGCGAAGCCCAGCACGAGCTCGGCGGCACAGCTATCGCATGCAGAGGGGCTCTGGGGAGAGGGAGGCAAGTGTCGCGTCGGAGGATATTCTCGGAAGATATTGACAAGACCTGGGGGTGGAAATTGGAGCGGGAGAGCAGCGTTGGGCGCAGAATGGCGGTGGAACCAATCAGGGCGTGGGCGCAACGGGAGACAATGCAGAGGACAACGGCGGAACGATTAGACGGTAGCAGTAGCAGTGGCAGTAGCCGTAGCAAGGCCCTGGGTGCAGCAGATCGCGGGCTCGGCCTGTTGCAGGAGGGGGGTCGGCAGGCGTGCTGTAATCACGACATGTTATTATTCCGCGGCATGGATGAGGGTTTCCAAGCTTCGCCGCCAACAGTGCTGTCGAGCGTTGTGTGAGTCTGTGAGAGGGCGCGGGATGCTTCACCGGGCCGACTATCACAGCGCGTTTGCAAGGAAATGACAGGACGAGATATACGGGTAGGATGCACGAGTGTATGGGTGGATTACAGGGTGGGTCTCTGGTTACTGGTAGCTTTCCGCGCGTCCACTGGCCCTGGCCGCTTGCGCGCGTACGTCACATGGCTGATCCCAATGATCGCCCGGCGTTAACAAACGCCGACACATTTTCTGAGGGCAGTCGCGACCGAGCGTCACTGCCATTGCATATCAAACGCCACCTGCTCGCCTTGCCCACCACGCTCCCTCCAATGCTGCGTCGCCAGCTGTCGCCAGCCTCGCTATGGCATAGGACTCCCGTTTGCCTGTTCTGCGCTGCCCGCAGCCAGACTCGACTGCCGCAACGCCAATCCATCCGGCACAAATCTGAACGCGCAGTCCCGATCAGGAAGCATGCTGTCAGAGACAAGAAGAAATCGGGAGAGGGGGAGGAGAGTGAAGGACCACGATCTATCCTAAGTGGTATGCTTGGTGACAAGAAAAAGAGGGACAAGGAAAAAAATGAAGAACGAGAGGCGATTGCTATCAGCACCTTGTACCCTTCCGACCTCAAATTTGAGGCTGTCGAAGTCGACAAACCACCCGTCCCCATGTTGTCATATGGCCTCGATCGTGTTCTATTCAATCCTGGTGTATATCTTCTGCAGGACCCACGAACGCACGTGTATAATTTCGACCCATACCTCGAGAAAATCATGCCGGCGAATGAGTTTGACTTCGATGCCTTGAGCGAATACAAGACTTCGTCCAAGGACGAAGATTTACTGGCTTTGACAAGGCGGGTTGGCACAAAGTTCACTGGCTCTACATCGAGTATGTCGAGTATGCTCCAACACTTTCATTACATCTTGTCCAACTTCCGAAGACTCAATCATGGCATGCTCTCACGGCAATTTCCCGAACCTTCTTCCAAGTTTTCCAGGATCACGCTTGGTCCCAGTGCCGTCTTCCTCCGGTACAAGGATGGTACTTATGCGATAGACGCCGACAAATCCTACGATAGCCCTAATATCATGAGCTGGTTGGGTCACTCATTAGAAAAGCTCCTCACAACCGAGCGCAGCGAATTTGAGAAATTCCGAAGGTCAAGTCCCGAGAAGGCGCCTACAGAAGAGAACGCTAGTCGTTGCTACCATTACTCGAAACAAGGTAACATTATGATGCGCTCGCAGTTAGACGCTGTTGACCCACGACTACCCGGAACTGGAGTGTTTGACCTGAAGACGCGAGCTGTTGTTTCTATCCGGATGAACCACAAGCATTACGAAGAGGGTTCTGGCTACCAGCTTCGTCACAGTCTAGGCGAGTGGGAGTCGTTCGAGCGTGAGTTCTACGACATGACGCGTGCAACCATGTTGAAATACTCTCTACAAGTCCGCATGGGGCGCATGGACGGCATCTTCATCGCCTACCACAACATCGAGCGTATCTTCGGCTTCCAATATCTAAGCCTTTCGGATATGGACGCTGTCTTACACGGCCAACATGACACGATTCTGGGAGACCAGGAGTTCAAGCTTTCCTTGAACCTCGTTGATGAGCTTCTTGTCAAAGCTACCGAACAGTTTCCCAATACAGTAAGTTGCCACCCGGGTAGTACAACTTCGTCGCTAATCACAATAGTCTATCCGATTACACTTCGAGGCTCGCGAAGGCAAGACACCCTTTATGTATGTCTTCGCCGAACCCGTCACCGAAGAGCAAGCAGACGAGATTCAGAGTGCTGGAGAGGCCGCTCAGAAAGAGTTTGCACAAAACGTTGTTGGTGTAGGGAAAGGTGATGCCGAGACTCAAGCAGCTTGGCAAGAAGCGCAAGACGACGTCGATGAACAAGTCGATGCTGAAAAGACTTCTGAAGAGGTTGAAGCGCAAGAAGACGAGCATTCGACTACAGTGGAAGACGTTGACCAAGGCATGGTTGAAGAGACTGCTGAAACTGCTGAAGAAGTTACTGAAGATTCAGATGATGTCGCCGAAGATACATTTGAGAACCCAGCAGCCCCTAATGGCCCCTTGATGGGTTGGACAATGACTGTCCGCAGTCTAGTCAATGGGGGCTATGTCGACCGACCAGAGCAAATCTCTGAATGGGATGACTGGAAGATAGAATACCATATCAGAGAGATACCTGAAGAGAAACGATGGAAGCTGTACAGGTCGCTCCAAGCGCGAAGGCATCAACTCATTGGACAAGACGAAGAGGCCGTTGACAGGGGCCTTAAGCATTACCGTGATTTAATACAGCGCTACAGCAATCGCGGACGCGCGTGGAGGAAGCAACAGGACAAGATCAAAGCTACAAAGGGCGTACAGCTCTTCCGACCACTTGGCCCTGGCTCAGATGCTGTCGCGTCGCAACATGATATTGTGCAGGGGAACGAATTTTCTGATAATCCCGACATTGTCGATGATCAGGCACGAGAGGAGGAGCCTTACAGCGAAGAATCGACACCGAAGGAATCACTCTCGAAGGAGAAAAAGGCAGAGGTGTTGGACGGCATGCCCTCTGTACCGTCGTAGGCATCACACTTGTAGAAAGGCCATGTCGTTTGATCTTTCTTTGGGGCTGCTCGCGTAGAGCATGATTACATGATTGAACGTCTCAAATAATATATGTAAGAATACGTGTACAATTTAGAAGGCAAGAGTAGCATAGATACGAGAACATTGGATACGAAGATTCATCGGCACAACATATTTTTCTGTCCAGACTTCCTCAGTATGTCTGGGTGACAAAGTAGCTCCACGAGATGAAAGAACGGAAAAGTATTGTAGTGTAGTGAGGATGATGTACCCGATCTTCATCTGAGATGAAGTATGCACCCCACATGGCACCCCCACTAAACAAGCTCATGTCCGAGCTCCGACCGAAAATGTACGTTGACATCACCTCATCTACATCTCATCGCGTGTTCAACGTTCAAACATCTTTATCCACCAACTGCGATTGCGATACGGCGTTTCTTTAATTAGACACGCGACACCAATGATAGCTCAATCATGGTGAGACAACATGGCAGCTTGGAAAAGGACGCAGAGACCAACGAGGCGGCTTGGGAAGCTGCAAGGGGTGCGTTGATCGGTGGTACGAAGGTATGCATACGTTTTTTTCAACATCCTTCTTATGATACTGCCTGTTGGTCTTTCTTTTGGATGTACCAGAATTTATCGACAAATGTGGCAGCATGACAAGAAAGAGAAGGAAGACTGTGTGCGTCCGATTACTATGTGCACCCGTGGATATCATTGGCCAAGATGTGCGCCTGGCTACAGATGAAGTTTGCGCGATCGGTTGTAGATGGATCAAGAGAATGCAAGATTTCTAATCTACTAGTACGATGGCTGACTTGGGGTTACAGTGGGGCGCTTTCTTCGCTGTGGCAGGTGGTGTCGCATACGCCTTCTCCCCTGTATACAAGGGACTCACCGTCCAATTCAAGACGTATGTGCTTTCCAATATTTCCCTACTACTCTTCCCTCACACAGACTAGTTACATCCAAATGTCCGGAATGATACTGGGTGGTATGCTCGAAGCAGATAAGCGCATGGTCGCCTACCAGCACCGCGTCCGACATCACAAGAGAGTAGCCAGAGACATGGAAATATGGAGACGATACGAGGACTCGTATGAGGAACGGGGAACGCCTGGCGTAGGGGGTGAGAGTGAAGTTCATGGAACTCAAGACAAGAACAACTAAGACTTTGCACGACCGTTTTGTATATGGTGTGAAACACAGTCTCAGGCTTCCATGCAAGTGTTTGTGGAGTGGAGACAACAAAACGGATTGTCATTGCTTTCACCTTGTATGAAAATGGCTTTATCTATTTAACTACCTTACTTGCGTTCTTTATCTCACCTACCTCACTACGCACAGCGCCCATATTCACAGACACAATGAGAACACCCTCCCCCGATAAAAGAGAGCGCGAGCCCTCTTCCTCTATCGAGGTGACACCCTCACCCGGCTCTACCACCACCGAATCCACGGCTAGTCAACCTTCGCATACCGGGTCTACAACCGACGGTTCTATAATCCACTCCTCTCCGACTAGCAACGTTTCATCCACGGGGTCGACAGTTGTCGAATCTACACCTTCTGAATCCACAGACAACGAAGCCTCAGACAGCCAGTATTCCGAATCCGAATCCGAATCCACAATGACCGAAGAACGCGGCCGTACAGATGCACAATGGTGGGAACTTCGCGAGCAGTGGATTTTGCATCGCTACGAAAAGAAGACGGAGTTTACGTGCCATCAGTGTAACAAGAAGAAAACAGATATTCTTGTGGCGATGAAGCCGGAGAAGAATTGGAATAACATGTGTTGCAATGCGTGTTTTTGCATGAAAATTGGGCAGGACTCCGATGAATGGAACTTAGTTCATGTAGATGGAGTCGATCATATTTGGTAGAAGGGGGGCCGATGATTACTGCTGAGGACCTAAGTATCATGATGTTCGTGTAGCTTCAGAATGTTCCAGTGTGTGCAAGTGAGTAATGAAGCTCCGGTAGCCAATGACGTGATTCGGCGCGATGCAGTTTAGCGGCAGCCCCCACCCGCGCCGCGGGCTTTTAAGCCACCTTGCGAATTCGCTTGCTCCTCTTTTTCCAGGCAGCACTCGCTGGTCCTCATTCACGACACCTTCACGCGTACAATTGCTATAGCTTCACGTAACGATGGATGTCTTCTGGACACTCCCGCCGGTCTCTAGGTAAGCGAGTCTCTTCCTCATCGAGCTCTGCACCACTCGAAGCTTGGAGCTTGCAGCTTGTCTCAAGCTCTCAAGCTACTGCGCAAACACCTGCGAACAATTGCTAACCCTCCCCCCCAGGACCATCACAGCTGCAGCAGTCGTTGTATCAGCTGCTGGCTATGGCGGCATCATTAGCCTCTACCACTACATCTTCGCGAGCCACTATGTCTTTACGACGAAGGTGTTCCCTCAGCTCTGGCGAATCTTCACGGCGTTTCTGATCACGAAACCGAAGTTCGGCATCCTGCTTGATCCATACTTTCTATACCAATACGGCAGCTCCATCGAGCGGGAGTCGTCTCGCTTCTCGCAGCCTGGCGACTTCTTCGTATACACCATGTTTCTCGCGAGCGTCATTGCCGTAAGTACTTATCTGCAAACACTCCGCGGCCACGCGTACATAGAAACTCCCCATATCGCATCGACACAACTGTCTGCGACGACTTCGGTCACCAAATCACCTCCGATTATCTGCCCGCCCAGCCTATTATTTCTAGCTGAAGCGGTTCCTGGAACGGAGGAAGAATACCCTTGCACATCATGCGGTCCCGTCATTCGCAATCAATCAAAGGGACTTGTGTGGTGTGTAGGCATGGTGGGATTGTCACTTGAGAAAGCTTTGCGAATGCTCTCCATTTCGCAAGGCGGTGTTGGCTCCCTACATACTTTTGCGACTTCTCGCGCCTTTGTTACCTTGTTCGCCTTGTCGCTCTGATCCAAACGTGCTGTGGAATGGACTTGTGCTAACAGTCCCCGTAAAGGCAACAGCAGGTGGCATTCTGAACCAGTACACTTTCCTCCCCGCGCTGTCCCTCGCATACGCCTACACGTTCGCCCAAGATAATCCCACGCGCTCCGTATCCTTTTTCATCATCACCTTCGAAAGTAAATACCTGCCCTTCGCCATGCTCTTCATGACCTTCATCATCGACGGTCCTGATGCAGCTGCCGGCCAACTCACCGGTCTCATCGCCGCTCACTTGTACGATTTCCTGACACGCATCTGGCCTACGTTTGGTGGTGGAACAAACTACATCCGCACGCCACAGATGGTCAAGGGCTGGTTCAGTGCGACGCCGGGCAGTGTGCAGGACAGGGGATTCGGTCATGTTGTCGAGGGAAGGGGCAGGACGGCTGGTGCGGCTGGAAGTGGTGCACCGCCTAGTGCAGCGAGGGCTACGGGGAATGCTTGGAGTGGCATGGGTCCGGGGAGGAGACTGGGAGAATAGATGTGCCGACTGAAAATGTCGCACGTTCTTGACTCTTCAGAGCCTTGGTGTTATTGCGGGCTTAGTGACATATCCGCACCTTGGCCTTTGGCTGAGGAAAGGCTTGAATAAACAATACATACTTATTCATTCCACTGCATGTGCAACCAACTGGAGTAATTGTGTACTTTCAGGGTCTGAGGTCGTACTGCGTCCTTGAGGAGTGGCGCACCCCCTTCTAAGACAAACCATGGGTTCTGTGAATTCAAGTGTACCCAGTCTTAGTCTTGCATATTTCCCGTTGTTCTGTTCCAGTCATGGTGAGTGGTCTCTCTGCAGTAAGCTTGCAATGCAGGCTAGCTAAGGCATTTATGGGTGCATAGGGATGATTTGAATGCCCGAGGAAAGCGTCCCCACTCCATTCAACACATGCTATCCAATCATACTTAAACACAAGTACGGCTGATGTAGTACGACAGACACGTGCAATATCGACTAGAGCATGGGTTCGTGTACAAGACGAGGGTTCTGGGCTACGATTATGCCAAAGCAACCACACATGTAATTTCTCAGCCTTGCATGCATTTCACTAATATCTCACGGACCCACCCGATACACCACAAATAAATATACCGTCGGCATTCTCCTCATTTCATAGCTACATAGCCCTCCGTGCTACTCCAAGAAACTTTTCCATTCTAAAGTCACCCACCATTGTATCGTTCACCTTTGAACAACTCACTTTACCGCCACAACAACACCTTTCCAGAACAAAATGTGTGAGAAACATACCATCGACTGGTACTACGGTTCTGCAAATGCGGCAAGTGGTTCAAGGCAACTACAGAGCTGCATCCGTGTCGAGATCCTGGGGTGAGGAGTTGTTGCCGGTAGACGGGCGGGAAACTGCGCGATCCACCGAGGAAGAAACATTCGGCTACGATGCCGTTGGGGTGGACAGGTAGTCATTGTGCTACCTGTGAGGTATAAGCGTGGGGAAGAGGGTATCATGCCTGTAGGCGTGGCTGAATACCTAAGGGTTGCTTGAAGTTCGAGCTACTCAGAAGTACATCTATGAGATGGCAGTCAGTAGCTAGATACTCAGCAGTAGCAGTGATTTCAGGACCAGAAACAATAACAAGATATGCACACATATAATAACAACAATTATGATGATTATGCTTCTTATATTGAATGCCTCTTGGCTATAATACAGGTTCCTACTTCTTCAATAGAGTAGAACTTTACTTTGAACTCCCAGCAGGGTTGCTTGGTCCATCGACAGCCCTCTCGACGTGTCCAGCGATACCATTCTTGCTCGCATCGAACTGGCTTCCAATGACACCGTCCTTGCTGAACGGCCCTCCAACCTTCTCGCCAATCTGGCCAATTGCGCCATCGGGGTTGACTGTATAAACTGATTAGCATCTGTACATTGAAGAAGACATGTGGTTCAAGATGTGAAGACATACACTGCTTTCCAATAGCACCCGCTGAGCTAATCACACTAGGGTTCTGGCTAGGGATGGCATTGGTGTCCTTGTTTGCGCCGAGCTTGTCAGCCGCTGCGGTGGTGTTGTCGGTCATGTTGTTTGGTGTGGATTGGTTGGCAGTGCCGAGGCCGAGTTGTTCTTGGAGGGGACCGGTGGATTTGGGCATTTAGTTTTTGGTTTGGAATGTGTTTGAATGAAATTACTTGGGGCGACAGGATAGTTATCTTATATGCGGAGATGAGATGGTGGTGCTGATGGGGTTACGCGCAAATGGTACGTCACGATTGTGGTGATGTCATGATGAGGGTGCACATACACATGCGGAGTTTGGGATACGCATACGGATTCAGACAAGTCGATGATGTATCTAGTGAATAGCTTCCGTGGATCTCGATTGTACGTGGGGTCGGGATCGGGTTTGGGTGGTCTTGATTTGTTGGATGGGTGACGATGGCGTTATACACTTGTCATGCTGGGAGATGGTCTCCACGCGTGATCTACAAAAGGTATCCGCACGGCTGAAATGGACATGTTGGACTACTGCGAATGGAAAAATGACTTCATAAGTGTAACTGTTGGTATCATTGCTGGTGCCTTGTGGTCTTTAGACCGTAATTACATGCGCGTCACGGCTAAGCCCGTCTCTTCGCTCGTGCTCCGCCTACCCTGGGAAATGACAATGGCAACTTGAGCTTGGCGATGAAGTGGTTGGCGCTTTCGGCCTTGGTGAGCTTCATGCGTGTGAGGTCGGTCTGTGTTGGTGCGGTGAGCTTGCATCCAAGCTCGGCGAAGTATTGCTTGATTCTGCGCAGCGTTAGCATAGGTAACATTAACAAGTCCTTATGTGATGGCTTACTCCTTGTTCTCGAGCTTGAGATCGTCTCGGAGATCGTTCACATCGACTTCGAAATCGTCAACGATGAGTGCTGCTGCCGCAATGTGTGTCATGAGGTTATCGATGTTCCAACGAGGCATCTCACCGTTCCTGAAGACGTCAGAAAATACTCAATGGCAGGAATCGGATGCAACTCACCCTGCCTCGGGAGCAAACTTCCTCCTGATAGCCATGATTTGACCAGCAGGCGTATCCTCACCCATCGCCGTCTCCAACTTTCCTTTCATGGGTATCTTCTTCGGACGCGGTCCACCCCCTCCAAACAATGCAGAGTTGAAGTTGATACAAAGCAGTATGAAGCGTAGTACCTTCAACTTCTGTATCTGCTTGTTCTTTGCGAGCTTGACGATACGTTTTGCAACGTATTTGCTGGTGACGTTGACACCCTGACCAGCTGATGAGGCCTGCACCCAGTCCTTGACATCCAGAATAGTCATCAGCTCGCTTCCAACCACGACGTCTGTGGGGTAAACATCGGCGGGGTATTCGGCTGTGAGGTTGGGCATCGGGCGAGGCTTGGAGCTGTCTACGGCTGCTGCGAGATCGTCCTTGTTTGGCATAACGGCCGTCGCAGAAGACATCTGCTGCAGAACGTTTTCGGCGATCGCATCGGTTCTCGCGGCATCTTCGGCGCCAGTTCCGCTCTTGATGGCGTTGAGTGTCCGGTCTTCAAGCGCCTTCCTCGACTTCTTGGATCCGAATTCTGCTGCAAGAGCAGCTCTCTTTGCTGTGACGGTGTTCACGGCCGCATCCAACCTCTCCTGCTCTTCGCGCATTTCTTGTGCCTCGCTTCGCAGTGTGGTTCGTACAACGACTCTCTTGACGGGAACAACTTGCAACTTGCTTGTCGCAGGGTCGAATACGCCGATGTAGTCTTGTAGTTGGCTCTCGGCGCTGCCATCCTGCTCTTCTGAAGCGGTGTAGTCTAGGCGGGGATGATCGGAGGACTGGAACAGTAGTTCGCTGCTTTCGCCTTGTGGTAGGATCTTGGTGCGCTTGTATGGCTTGAAGGATAGCTTCGATGGCATAGAGAGACCGGGTGTGACAGCTTGATTGTGTTAGAAACGACTCATAGAAGCGCCCGGTATCCTCTTGTCTATTCCGATGGCTTCGAACGCTATGCGACAGTCTCCAGAGTAGCTATCATACCTAGAAGTGGACCCAGAGTCTCTTTGTTCTCTACCATCTGAACGCGCACATTTCCTTGCGGCGCGCCGGATGTCTTCTTCTTGGGCCGCTCGCCATTCTGCTCCTGCCTCTTTCTCTTCTTTTCACTCATGTCGTCGTTGCGGTTGCGATATGGCAGCATTGGTCGCGAAATGTCAAAAAAGTTCAAAAGTCCAATCGCGAATTGGCAGAACTTTCGGGCGGTGAACTAGCAGGCATAGCCGAGCGACAGGGATGTTGCACGGACTAGTGCGTTAGTGCAGGCGCGATGACGTCCACGCGACAGACGCGTTCCAGACTGCCGCACTCCCGCACAACCAAGTGCGATCACGGCACACACGGGTCTTTCTGGTTTCCGTCTGTTGTACCTAGTCAATGCAGCTGCCCCAAAGCAGTAAACAATTCAATCCCTATCTTCATCCTTCATCCTCCACTCACGTCATCTCCATCATCGATAGTTCCATTGACCACTGAACTTGCTTCCAATTCCACCTATTCCCACAACCTCCACCATGCCTACCGTTCTCCAGACCGCGGGCGACATGGTCGACAATCTGGGCAACAAGATTCACTACACCACGAGGAGAGTGGGTGATCAGATCGAGACTACCACCAATCAGGTGCTACCGCCCAAGCAGCGCGAGCACATGCTCGAGAGAGCCCGAGACTACGCTCGCCAGAACCCGAAAGCAGCAGTATGCTATTACGCGTCCTCTGAGAAATACTTCTAACACCCACATGTAGGCCTTTCTGACCACACAGACCGCATTGACTGGTCTCCCGCTCGTGCTTTTCCTCGCTTTCGCAGCAACAACCCTCCTCGTCTCCCTCTCAACCTGCCTCTTCCTTGGCATCCTCGTCTCAATCGCCATTACCTTCTTCCTAGTCGGCTTCGCCCTCCTCTTTGTTGTCCCCACCG
Organism: Alternaria burnsii; assembly: GCF_013036055.1. Classification (NCBI taxonomy): domain Eukaryota; kingdom Fungi; phylum Ascomycota; class Dothideomycetes; order Pleosporales; family Pleosporaceae; genus Alternaria; species Alternaria burnsii. The sequence continues at coordinate 417,375 of NW_024066121.1, forward strand.
TCATCATCGCCAGCTGTTCGGCTACCATCATCTTCATTTGGGGCTTCGTGGGCTACATTATCCTACGCAGGTTCAATGAGGGTGAGGAGCCAGCTAAGCTTGGCACCCGCGTTGGTGACAAGTTGCACAAGTTGACAGGCGGTAGATCGGGATATTTCCAAGGCGATCAGACATCTGAGGAGAGCAGTCGCGACCGAGACGTGGTGGGTGCTGGAAAATCTGCAAAGGGCCATGATGGTGGTGCTGGGCACGCATATGGTGGTGTATCGTCGAGTGCGCGCGACGGCGGGCCTGTAAATGGCGTAAATGGCACGCAGGGTACTGTTGAGTGGGAGAGGAAATGGGATGGTGTCAAGTCTGAGCCTGTTGTCTTGGATACGGAGAACGTCTTTGAAGCTCTGAAAGCGGTAAGTACACATGCAGATTGCGCACAATACACAGCTAACGATAAGTAACAGGAGACTCCAGTCGCCTAGAAGCGTGCCTGGAACAAAAGGTCTTGAAGTATTACTATTCCTATAGCACCTCTATCTGCTATTGCACTCTATCATGAATGATTTCAGCTTACTACGAGATTGGAATTGAACGTCATGCGTGCATGCTGCCGTATTTTGATGTTTCCTCACAGTATGTTCTCCACAGTCTAAATCACGTGCTTCTATGCTCTCCTCTAAACACCGATATAAAGCTTCTCTTCTAGCTGCTTCTCTATCTCTCTATCGACCTCAGTACCTTTCTATTCCCCAAAATTCCTTGTCCAACAAACCATGTTCTGCGGCGGAGCTTTCCAAAAATGTACACCATGGTCTACAGGGACCTTTTGTTCAAAACCACTCGACGACATATAATCTACACACCATTTCGTCCCTTGCCATAGCCTTCCAAAAGTCTGCGATCCAAATGCTTCAAGGACAAAGCGATGTGCGGCATCTAAAATGTCGAACACGCCTATTGTGATCGGTTCGAAGAAGTGACGTGATATGTCATGATCAAAAGCATGAGGCAAATCTTCCAGTTGCGCAGAATCGGAGCACAAAATCTCCAGCATGTTGCGGTCGGCGAGCTTGGCCTAGACTCTGTACACCGTCTCCACAAATTCGAAAAAGATATCAAAACTCATCATAGTGTCTCCGGTTCAGAGGAGCATTGTGGTATATCTGATTCCCGGGAAGAGGTCGATATTCGGCATACGAGTGCCCTAAATACATTAAAACTACTATCATGTGTGGCGGCCGCATTTTGACCTACAATGCTATTTACACGAAACAACATGGAAAAAGAATACCCAATTTTTTGGGAGCTTAGGGTCATCAGCCATTACGACTATGTAAACCCTTCCTTCCACCGTTGTCGCCCTCCATCATCGCCATTGCCTCTTTTTCCAAAACGACTTATAAGTTGGCCATGTTCGGTGCCTGCTGTTGACCAAAATCACAACACCGACCTCTGATGTCCTGCAGCACTTTCGCAGTCCAGTTTTGTACCTGGTGATGGAAGGCTCGGAGTACTCAAAAATCGCTCGGGCAGATGCATGCTTCTGTCTTTTCTTGGTAACTACATCGTCAAAGTCTCCTCTCACGATAGTATATTTCCAAATCGGACTACCAGAATGCGATGGCAGCGCGAGCGTTTAGATCAAACTGGAGAAGGGGGAACGATCCCGCTTTGAGATTCCGGAATTGATCTAGCCCGTAGACATGTCGCTGTCATTGTGTTGTTTCGCTTCATGCACAACAAAAGAGATAGCGGGAGCACTCATGGACAGCTGTCCCTCCCAAATTTCTACTCTGAGTTTGTCAGGATAATCTTCCAAATGTCGAGATAGTACGAAACATGGGTGATACCAAAACAGATCGCCAAAAATGGCATGTCGCCTGGTATACAAGACCCGCAGCTACTTTACCATACCTGTTTGAGCGCTCTCTTCTCGGTAAACAAAGCAAGTCGTCTAGACAAGCGACTATGCTGCTGTTTGCACCGCTACAGTCGCTTTATAATTTCTCTTTCTTGCAACTGAGAGTCTACCATCTTCTACACCATTCGAAATCAACAATTAAAAAAGATCTACGAAAGGGTCATGTTTGCTGTTCTTGGTACAAGAGTGATGTCTCATGGGGGTATCGGTAGACACTTTTGTGCGGACTTCGGAAAGAACAAACTACATTCGTGATCACAGCATGATGCCGCTCTTCTGCAGCGGTCCGCGAATATATAAAGTCCCTTCTCTTACCTCTTTGTCTCCATCCAAACGACATACTGTCTTGTAGAACATTCTCAAAAACACGAGGAGAAAGTCGATGGTTTCTAGAAACACCAAAAAAGGCCGAATGGCCCTGTTTCTGCGAGTACCTAGGTAGACTTTAGCAGTGTGCAAAATACGCTCTTCTACTGTCCATGTCCTCTACTCATAAATCATTCTTCGAACCTTGTACTACCACGAGAGGCTAGTGGGATCGGTAACTATTGTTGCCTTCTTTGTGTTGATAGAGATATGTGGTAATGGCCAGATAGAAGGAGTTGTTGGATGACATCAGTGAACCAAGAGCCGAGTAGCCGATACAACCGTCACTTTATCCGAGCACGCGGCCTTGAACAGTCATGAGAAGTAAAACATATCACTTTTCAATCGCTGCAGGCTGCGTGCTTCAGGCGTCGGCTTTTCTGGAGATAGCGTCTTAAGAAACCTAGGCTAAGTACTTGGCTGCTGCCTAAATTAGCAACCACAGCAGCGCCATCATAACATTCACGCACCAAGTTTCCGCCCACGTCTACATTCTGAGATAGCTTCGTCGATACCAATACTCAATATGTCTGTGGTTTCATCAAGAGACTTGGCTCACACCAGAAGGCGTCTGCAAAAAGAACTGCAGAACCTCACAAGCGATCCTATAGAAGGCCTTTCCGCCGCACCCACCGATCCATCGAATCTTTTCTCATGGAAAGCAACGATTAGAGGACCGCCTGACACTCCATATGAATCCGGTACTTTCCACCTCACCATGGACTTCCCAGAGATCTACCCACGCGCCCCACCAATAGTCAAGTTCGTGACCAAGGTCTATCATCCAAACATCGATAGCGAAAACGGATGGATTTGTCTGAACATATTAATCATGGACTGGAGCCCTGTGTTGACGGTTTCGACGGTTTTATTGAGCATAAGGGCGTTTCTGGATAGCCCAGATACGGATGATCCAGCTTGTCCTGGGATTGCAAAGGAGTATGTGTATAGGAGGGAGGCTTTTGACCAGACCGCGAGATATTGGACAGAGAGATTTGCGAATGCTGGAAGCGTAATTGAAGATGCGACTGAGGAAACGGCACCAAGTCAAGGGGTGGCTGAGAATACGATTGAGGACTGGGAACTTGTGTGAGTTGGTCACTGAATTTGGATACGATCAGGTTTACGTAGAAAGCAAATGTTGACATTTCATTATTGTATGAAGCCCAGTCATATCTAGACCAAGTTGCTTATATCGCGAGACAGGAAGGCATGGTACCATCGAACTTCACTAAATATCTCGAAAAGGAGCATCCGTCGAAGTTATAGCTCAGACCGTACATGTCACTTCCGTCAAGCGACAGTGCCATCCACATCTGCATCATCAGTCACGATCGATCTAGTGGATAATTCAGAAGCTTTATCCCTTCAGGCATTGGGGTAGAACGGATACATAGCCCGAACGGTAGCTGCATCACCAGCAGAGATATCAAAGTGCGGATAAGGTCTACCGCCTTTGAGAGGCAGGAAGTGAGCTTCATCTCCCGCCACGTTGAACGCATACAACGGGTACAGTAAAGGGTTCGTTGGATCTGGCCCCCATATAGCAGAATTAGCCCCATGGCGACAATCGTAGTGCATGATAGAGTGGAAATCATATTGTGAAACAATATCCGTGGCTGAAGGTGCAAACCTGACGAACTCTGCGCCACCCCATCCGTACATCTGGGCGACCCCTAGCTGAGTGCAGAGCTGATCCTCGGTGTAGCCATCAGCTCGAGCTTTTGCTAGTGCACTATCGAATCCGATAACATTCCTACAGTTGTAATTAATGTAGAAATCTCGGTCGGCGCGCTGATGTTCGTGTAAGAGGCCAAAGATATGACCGAGTTCATGTGTAGCAACATGCTCGGAATTTCGGATCATTGCGTCATGGGAAAAGACCATCCAGTGTCGACCCGGTGTATTCTCGGTCCCTTTGTAGCCGACTGTCGATCGTGCCTGAACACCCGGCATGTAGTAGTAGTTGAAAGATATACAGACGGTCTGCGGAGGTATCTGATGGTTCCATTGGCCGTTCGCGTCATAGCAGTAAGGGTAGCTATCTCCGCTTGCTGACAACCAGCGGCTGAAATATAGGTTGTGACCGTTCTGAATGGAAGCTACCCCAAGTGTGCGGGTCCAGGTTTCCCATGCGCGATCGATGATATGTGCGCCAATGGCTTGCTCCGAGGCAGCATCTTTGAAGCACCATGGGATCAGAACTTGGTAGTTTGGGAGACGAGGCCACCGCATCTGTGAATTGACGGGAAATCTGTAGGAGTGAGTAGGCGAAAGTGCATGATTTGTTCATGTAAACAGTGACTCACCCGGCATGAGCACCTGTGTCAAGCTCATCTGTAGCGTTGATAACACCTCGGCGTGCCAAAGTGTTGTTGTTGAGAGGGTGTGCTACAGGAGACGTAAAGACGAGCTCAAAAAGGGTGAAGAGAAGGAAGAAAAGCTGCATGCTTGAAGGTTGTGTCCTGCTCTAGTGCGCGGTGTCTGAGGTTGATGCAGTTGTGTACTCTCCGGTGTACGGAGAAGGGCAGAATTTAGGCTCACAAGCCAGATACGAGGACTAAGTAATGGAGATGAGGGAGGTCATTGCGTTCAGCACATTGATCTAAGTGAAGGTAATAGCCAGTGGGGCGTGAGGATACCGCGAGCCACAGTATGTCCGTGAAATGAGTCCACTGACGTGGCGATAATCGACATAGTCGCAAAATTGCTGTCTCTAACACTCAATACATGATTAGGGTCCTACCACTGCGGGGAAACAGCGGGCAGCATCCACGAAGCACGATATAACTATTGTATATCAAGTGAGAGCGACTCGGGTACGCAACGATGATGCACAGTGTGGTGATCCGATACGTCTCGAGAACTATAACCCACAAGATTCTTTCGGCATTAAAATCGTCGTGGTCGCGGTATGTCGTGTAAGAGCAGGAGCACGGGGGTTGGCCTCCGTGTCAGTTTCGCGTGGATGTGACATGCTAAGAAGACGAAAGTGTACTAGCGTCGCACGCCGCCACATTACTCAGGGAGCGGCATCTATCTCCGTCCGGGTCTCTATAACGCACCTCTTCCGGTCTCTTTGCATGAACTGCAATAGTTGCAAATCATAAGCTACCTCGTTCTTATATCTTCGAGTTAGGCGCTATAATTGTCATAGCGCAATAGCTATCTCCCGAATGCAACCTCGCATTTACAGCAACGCTGAATATGGAAGCCTGGTCTCAGCCGTATTTCACCGCAAATGATGAAGTATATAGCTGATGCTTGGCGTGCATGGTAATGGCCTTGTAGGTCATTTCAAGCGACCGTTGAAGGCTGTGCTGCGCAGGATGGCGCAGGGGAGGGGCGCAGCTGAAGCGAGCAGATCTTCATACCACTATTTGCACTTGCTTCGCTACTTGATCATCACGCCCGAGACGCGTTCCCTTTTGACAATCCATATCATTACTCCTGGCCATACTTTGAGTCGTCGCGAACAGTTTCACGAAACTACGTGCCTTTGTGAGGTCGCATTCCAGCAGCACCTTGTCTAGCAAGAGCCCCCACATTCTCCGCCCCCAACAAGCGCTGAGCCAGCGCTGTCAGACTGCAGTTCAGATGCGACTTCTGAATGCCAGGACTTACGAACTCCAAACCTTTGTCGGCAAGGATAAGCCGAACTACGCAATCTTATCGCATACATGGGAAGATGGGGAGGTTCTCTTTGAAGATATCCAGAACACATCAAGGGTCGATTGGACTGCGAAAAAGGGCTACTTCAAGATTAGGAAGACATGTGATCAAGCTTTAGAAGATGGCTGCGACTTTGTTTGGATTGACACTTGTAATATCAACAAAGACAGTAGCTCAGAACTCTCGGAAGCCATCAACTCGATGTTTAGATGGTACAAAGACGCCACGATCTGTTACGCTTATATATCCGACATCAAGATTGGAGACGAATGGTCATTCTCGAAGTGTCGCTGGCTTACTCGAGGTTGGACGTTGCAGGAGATGATCGCTCCTGACCGCGTGCACTTTTATGATGCGGACTGGAGCTTTCTAGGCAGTCGTATATCCCTTGCAAACGAACTGTCGGGAGTTTCTGGGATACAAAAGTCGGTGCTGCTCAGAAGGAACTATACTGGTGAGCGCTTAAACATACTGACTTTCAATTATTCATACCGACAGAACGTCTAACTTCGTATAACACAGAAGAAAATTGTTCCTGTTGCAAGAAACAAGGGGATATGGACGCTAGGTTCATGCTGGAAGGATTCAGCGTAGCGCAAAAGATGAAATGGGCTTCTGATCGAACGACGACGCGTGAGGAAGATGTTGCTTACTCTTTGATGGGGCTATTCGACGTGAATATGCCCCTCTTGTACGGTGAAGGTACGAGAGCATTCTTTCGATTGCAAAAGGCCATTCTTGAAATGCGACCAGATCACTCGATCTTGGCTTTCCGATTCAATTTGCCCAATATGAACGGCGGGGACTGTCCTCGTTTTCTAGCACCGAACCCGACTGCATTCTGCGACGACTTCCAGAGCATACCTTCATCGACTCTTGTCAAAGATGCGAGTTTACTTGGAACCACACTATCTATTGATATGCTCCTCTGTCCGGTACAAGGAGGAGCTGTGTTTCCAAAGCCATATCTTGGCATTCTGGACTGCTCGATGGCTGATGATTCTCATGCGAGACCGGCTATTTTACTGTTCGCCATCGACCACGAGGTCCGTAAGACATTCCGTTGCACTTCCTATACGAACAATCTGTACCTTTTGCATTCAAGCCATCTCGGTGTGGCTAGGGCCATGACAGCAGATACTCAAACGAAGCTAACCGACCAAGCGGTGCTTTCATACAAGCCCAGGGATATTGAACGCGTTCGCATCTCCATCTTTGGCGGAGATGTAGCTAGTGGGACTCTTGGACTCCACTCTGCGACGGGATATGTACAGGTCAACATATCTTCGGTCTTCCGCGACTTGGGGTACAAATACGCTTCATCCCTACCTCTAACAGAACAACACATGATATTTGCTACATATCCCCCTGGTGCTATAGAAATCGTGCACGAACGGGCTGGAAAACTTAAAGTTCACTGGGACCTACACAATGGTCTACTTTATTTCAACATATCATCTTTTTCGAGCCCACCAAATGAGCACACGACACAAAAACAGACTGCTCTTCGATGTCAAACAGATTCATGGTCCATAAACGACTCTGTAACCACGTCGCACAGTGAACTAGGCAAATCGAAAAGCATCGTAATCGAAGGTCCTGGAGCTACTACCCTTGAAGTGTGGATCTCCATATCCAATGAAACGTTCATTGGGAGTAGTCGTCTCGTATTAGCCGTTCATGGGAAGATCAAGAAACCAGAAAGTGACAGAAAGTGACAGAAAGGGAAAAGCTGGGCTAATACTGGGATTGCTTGGAACGTGATCACGGTCCAAAGAAGTCTGTCTAGAAGAAGACAGTCGAATTCTCATTCCAAAGCGCACTGATGTTGATAAGCGCAACAATGATTTAGCGATTCTCAGCCTGCTAACCCTCATCCGATCTTCCTAAACTTGCGCCTCACCCTCTTGCACACTAGTCACCACACTCTTGATCATCCTCTCCCAAATCCTCCTCACAACCCTAAACCCCTCAGCCCACTCATCATAATCCTCCACCGTGCCAAAATCCAACCACCTCCCACCTCTCGCCCCAACATACTCCATTAACTCCGCGTCCGGCTCCTCACCCCCTTTCTCAATTCCCACCTCCTCCGCTCCCTGACTTCGAGAACATTCTTTACCCGCCTCCTCAAGTGCCTTCTTGGCCGCATCATTCAATGTCCTCGCCTCATCAATACTACCCGCGTCATAAACCCAGTGCACTAATCCCCAGCGCACCAGGTCCTCTGTGTCGCAAGGAGTGAAGAGTAGTTGTACGACGTTCTCAGCCTCCAGTCTCATCGATTTGTCTCGACCAGGCGCTATGTCGTAATAACCCACCGCGTGCTTGCCATCTTTGTAGAACTCCGGTAAGAAGAGGATAGTCATGAGTTGATCGCCCTTCTTCTTTTCATACGGTAGATCGTCCGTGAAGACAGCCTTCTCCTTGCCTTTCCACTTTCGATTGGGAGCGTTGTTGAATGGAAGGATTGGTAGAGAAGCGTTTACGGCTCGGTTGGGCAAATGCGTGATTGCTGAATCGAAGTTTATGAACGGAAGATTCTTTTCTGCGATGCGTATTATGGCGAGGAAGACGGCAGGGTTGGTGGTTGTGGCGCGGTACCAGTCATAATTGAGACGGTTGAGTTTGGGTTTAGGAAGGCGAGCTTTGCCGTCCCAGACCTTGTGTCGCATATGTTCATCGTTTCCGTCATCGTTCTCCTTCTCATTCTCGTCATCGGAGGATAGTGGAGATGAAGAACAGGGCACAGGGAAGGCATCTCTAGGAACGAGCTTCTCCATGTCCTGTGCAAAGTCTGTGGTGATATGCTCATACGTCTTCCGCAAAGTGAGTTGGTGTCGATAATGGTCGATTCCTAGCTTGCGGCCTGCTGTATCTAACTCAGTACTATTGACGACAATATCGTCTTGGTGGGAGTCCCAGGGGTATTCTTTCTCTTTTGAGATCTTCAGAGGTCGCGTGAATGATAGCGGCCTGTTGGGTTGTGGTGGAAGGACTGATGTAGGCCCGCGCATATACGGCGGTGCTTCTGGTATGTGCGTTTGTCTTGCCATCAAGATAGTCGAACGTCAGACTATCGATATCGCACGTATAGCACTGAACGCTGCTGTTAGAAGTCGCGAAATTGGTCTTGTCGGTAAACACTAACAATCACAAGGTCAAAGAAAACCGTTGGTTGGTGAGAGATTGAAATATGTCCGTGCACAGGCTGCGTTTGCAATTACCACTTCACTGCCTTTCAGCAAGCTACAATAACTATACAATTACCGCTACCACACAAACTCCTAATCCGACTCATCGTCTGTGTCTTGACCAAGTACGAGGGATATCTTGTCGTCGTCACTGTCATCGTCATCGCCTCCTTCACCTGGCTCCGGAAGTTCAGGCACAACTGAGGCAGTGCTGGTAGCGGCGAAATCTGAGGTAGCGGGTGCAGTAGTATCAGAAGCTGCACCACTTGATGAAATTGCAAATGCCGAAATAGGAGGAGTGGGGTGTGCTGTGCGCTGTTCGTCTTCGTCGGTCCTCGGTCGCTTGGATGGTGAAAGAGGCCCATCTTCGCCGATCGGTCGCTTCGTCTCGGTGAAAGCAGTAGGTTCAGAGATGTTAGGGCGTTGCGCAAGTGTACCTTTACGAACCGATCGTGGAGTAGATTCGATAGGCTTGCTGGGTGTTGGCGCATCCTTCATAGCAAAGTCCTTTGCGACTGTATCTGGCTGGCTAGCTGTCTCCAATAGGTCGTCCAACTCTTGTCCAGCAAAGTGATCATCCGCCTGTTCCAACGATTGCGTCTCTTCTTCCTCCGCCTGATCTTCTTCAACTTCCATCTCTTCGTCGTCATCGTTCTCATCTTCCATCTCCAAGTCCTTACCACCCAAACGGATCACCGGCATTCTTGGTCGCAGCATGCCTTCGACATCCTTCTCGGCCGAGAAAGACCGGGCCATAAGTGGTAGGATGCTTGCGGCAGGCTTTCCAAACTTCTTGCTTGGTGGTGGATTCAGCACGCTAGCTACCATTGCGTCCTTGTGTTGCGTAAGGACAGCGGTGCGATCTAGGCGGCCTCGCATGGAGTCGGAGAGGTATTGAGCCGGGATGTTCGAAAACAAAACGGGAAGCAGATTGTGAGCGGCTTGTTTGAGACCATCAAATCCAACGTTGGGTCCGCTAGTGTTTTTCGTAGTGCCGAGGAAGCTATCGGCATTAGCAGTAGTTTGAGGCTGACTGTTGCCATTCGCCTTGGCTTGTCCGGGAGTTTGTTGGGTAGAAGGTGCCGCGATTTCGGATGGTAGCAGATCATCGCAGCAAGTACGGATGAGCGGTACGAGAGAGTCGATAGTAGCCTTGTGTAGAGCGATACCAGATCTCTTCAGTAAAGCAGCAATGGCGGTGTAACACACCGTTCGGATCTGGCTAGTCTCCTTCTCTGCGCCAAATACCCATACGAGCTGGTCGATGATGATAGGGTCTAATGCCAATGTGCTGGTCTGAGATCGGTGTGCTAATGCGAGAAGCACTTCGATGGCTGCAACGTGCACGTCTGGTAGTAGCAACCAAAGACTTTCACGCTCTTCCTTGCTAACTTGCGCGTTTAGGCGCACAGTGTTTTGGAAGTTCTTGCTCGCGGACGCTGGAACTGTAAGAGAAAGCATCCTTGAGACCAAGTCTACTATCATGCCAACATTGAGATACACTGTATTTACTGTGGGGCTCTCAATGTACTCCTTGATGACGTAAAGAAGTCCCGCCAAACGCTCACCACCAGCAAAGATTCCTGACCATGGTGAAAGATCGGAGCCAGGCTCTAGATCTTGGACTTCATCATCTAGTGTATGTCCGTTCGAGAAGGGTGCTTCCCGCGCTGAAGATTGCCAGTCCTCTACCACGGCACGGAACACGCGGTCCGAAGTCAGATGAGTCAGGTTTGTGATATTCTTCACAGCCTTCGTCCACTCTTCGCTCGAAGCGCCCTTCGGCGCACAGCAGGGCAGCTGCACATAAAGCTGGCGCGCCGCGTCGGTAAGTTCGGAGCAAGTCCCAAATCTAGCTCCGGTTTGCTGCTCTTGACTGGTCTTGTCAGAGGGTGTGGGTGCGATGAGACGTCCCAGAAGCGGGTAAAGTTGCTTTAGGTAAGACCTGAAGATAGTAGGATGTCGGGGCAATAGCTCATTAAAGCTCTCCAGGATGATCTGCAGCAGACTGACGGGAGTCGCTTTGGCGTTCGCTAGCTGCAAGCAGGTCTGGAGAAATGGTGGCAAGGACGGAGTGGTAATCTCGCGAATCAACGTCGGGTATTCCCTGGTTAGGAGGAAGATCCGTGTCAAGATGATGATGCACAGCTTCTTGGACGATGGCGAATCTGGCTTGTTTAGGAATCCGAGAAGACCGCGCACCCACGGCAAACTCTTTTGTAGAGTCTCCCAACCTCCAACTTCAATAGTGGCCTTGATCAGCACGATGGCACACCATCTTCCATGGGGAGTCCGATCTTGGAGCAAGGTGGAGAGGAGAGTCCGGAACTTGTGTATGGCGACAGATGCTTCAGAGGATGTCGCCTTGGTGCCTGAGGCCTGAGCCGAGGAGAGTAGAGTTCTGCAATTGGCTAGTGATGCAGCTATGGCAGGCACGTGTTGGGGAAGCTGGGATGTTGGCGTGGACGAGATGCGGAAACTAAGCGCGCGCAGTGTTGCCAACTCGGATGCGACGGGCGCCATGATGATAGCGATTCCTTCTTTTTCTTCTCTTTTCCCCAGCTGGATTCTGATCAGCGGACTTGTTGCGGAAAGATGATAGGAAAAAAGTTCGAGCCTCGGAGTTAGCGTCGGACCGTATGGCGCTAAGACTGCAGGGATGTGCGGGCCAACTGGGAAGAGTGGGACTGGCATAGCAGTCGGTCTGTGACATGTGTACAGCCATGGCAGGCGGCGTCGCATTCAGTATTGCTCGTCGAACATGATTCTACAAGTATCGCGACTTTGTCTAGTGCCAAAGGCATATTCTTAACATCATGGTGGTATGTCGTCATGACTCTTCTTCTTCGCCAGGACCCCTAGCAACGTCATGCTCGACAACGGTAGCTTACTGGACATACAGAACGCCCCCGAAAACGAGAAGGCCAAGCGCTACATACAGCAATTGGATGAAGCAAGATGCGCCGGGCGATGGACCGACGTCCCTGAGCTATGTCGCAAGGTCGAGAAGCATGCGCCGCACCGACGATGTCAGCAAACCTCTCTATTTGGTCTTTCTGAAGACTAACGGCAATCCAAGGCCTCACCCTCACAGCGCGATCCGACGCTCAAATAGCCACCCATAGTTCGCAAAGGCCCTCGACGGCCTCCTCTACCGCGTCTACTGGCGACCTATCCAATATCATACCCACACTACTCGCTACAATCGAAGAAGATGGCACACAGGGCCAAGATATCTTCCAGGCCAACGTCTGCCTGGCTTGGGCTCACTACGTACTGGGTGAGCCAGGACAGGCAGTTGCGCGGCTACCGCAAGACTTTGGGGCAATGGCGACCCAGCTGTCCGGGGAGTCAGGCACATTAAGTGGCTGGTCAAAGGTCTGTCTGGTCAAGGGCACATATCTGAAGGGTACGAGTATAGGGAAGCACTCGGCGGCGGCTCGGAAAACTAACACACCACAGGCTCTGGGCTAGAGAAGACAGGTGCCATAGATGAGGCAGTCATGACCTACTCGTCCATGATACCTTGGCTATCCTCCAACACCACCCCAAACACTGAATCAGCCCAGTTCAAAGTGTGGGGCGAACAGTCTCTCGTCCGCCTCTGCCGGCTCTCGGATCAGTCCGCGGGCACCAGCGAGAAGATCAACGCGTCCGATGCTCTCCGTACCTACCGCTACTGGGCAAAGTTCTGGGATGCAACCTCCAAGAATGCTGCATCAGACACCGGCAGCTCAGCACTATACCGACGATTAGCATGGAAGGCATACTATGACTCGCTGTCCACGATCCTCCGTTACGACCTAGCCTACGAACCTGATTCGACACCTATCATCCAAGAGAAGCCAACACCAACCGCCCAGTCCGACGCACGTCTACGGCAAAGAGCAGAACTGAAACGAGTAGAGGCTGTCTACGAGAACTTGTTGATAAGGGAGACCAAGTTTCCCAAAGCTAGTGAGACCAACCATGAAGTCGAAGCGTGGGTAGACTCTGTCATGGACAACTGGCGCCTTCTATGTGGTCCTAGCTGGAGTGACGATGATCTGGGCGAAGGTGGAAAGGAGGGTGTCGCACGAGGTGTTCTTGATGTAAGACACCTGTATCTCATGACAACCTTAGACTGACAACATCTAGATCCTCTACCGAGCGGCCACCAAGACATACCATTCTACGCAGATCTTGCGCAACCTTTTTGTTGTCCACGCGTCCCTCGCCGAGCCTGAACTGGCATACAAAGCTTACGATTCGTATGTCGAAATCATCACACGCAACAAGGATCGATCAGAAAAGTCAGGCGAAGTGGAGGCGGGCATTGACGACGATAGTACCGTCATGAGGACCTCCGCTGAGGCAATCAGGATGCTCTGCCGTTGGGGGTCTAGGCACGATGCTGAGCGGGCTCTTGAGATCAGCCACAGTATCGAGCACTGGCTTGAACAGGCGGATCACCTCAGGTCAATGTCCGATGCCGGCTCTGTCGCCTCTTCCGAGTCCGTGGTCGAACCTACAGCTCTAGCTGCTGCTTACTGTGCCATCGGTGTCAGTCAGGCGCACTGGGCACGACTGACATACGAAGTTGAGGCGCGTGCAAAGATCCAGGCCAAAGCTATACAATACCTAAGGAAATCATTGTCACCGAGTCTCGGCGACGAACACAACGTGGAAGCCCTATACGCACTGGCTTTAGTTCTAGCAGAGACACGAGATATCCCTGGAGCCATCAAGGTTGCCAAACGTGCACTTTCTCCCTCGACAAAGGGTACGACTATTAGTACAGATGGAGTCATTTCTGGTGGCATTCCGACTGAGTTTGGACGCGAAAGAAAGCTAATACCCGTATGGCACCTTCTCGCTCTACTTCTCACATCGCGATCCGAGTTTTCCGCTGCTGAGAAGGCATGCGAGGCAGCTTTCGAGCAGTTCGGTGATCCCGCTATCCTCTTCGGTCGTGATTCGGGCGCTTTCCGAAGCGAACACCTCAACCAAGCTGCTGGGCAAGACACGCTCGAATCAGGTGTTGTAGATCGCATGGAACGCTTCGAGAAGAGCAACATACTGCAGATTAAGATGACGCAGCTGTCTTTGCTCGAGATCACCGATGGCGCCACCGCCGCAGTAGACGGGTGTGACGAACTTCTTGCGTTATATGGCAGACTGTTCGGTGACCCGGCAGCTGACAAAGTCAAGCCCGCACCTGAACCGGCAGCACTGGTGCCCCCAAAAAGTGCTGTGGGAGCTGGTCGAGGAAGTATTTTCCGCGGACGAGGATCAGTCAGAACAACTCAGCAAGAGACCGTCCCTCGGAATACATCTGCGGTCAGTGGGAACACAGCTACGACGAACCCAGAAGTGCCTCCTGCGATTCAAGTCACCGACGACAAAGGTGCCGACCACGCTAACGGCCACCACCGTCACCATCTATTCCATCACCACAAACAGAATGATGGTCATGCAAGTAAAGATCCCACATCAGAGGTACCACCGCTTCCAGGAATCCCTACAAATGGCACACCCTCAAAGTCTCCGCACCCAACTTCTGTTTCTAGTCCCCCAAGGAAATCCCTAGAAAGTGGTGAACGACCGTTGCGAGATATTCCTCACAACCTAGATCATGTCTCCCCACCACTGGGTCACGAAGAACATCCTCCTAGACAAGACACCCGCTTACCTTCTCGCCTCCCGCATGCAAGTTATATCCCTGCGGATCCTTACTTCTCCAAAATCCAAGAGCGTCGCCAGAAGGTTTCCTTATTGGTCAGCATATGGATCTTCATCTCTGGGCTGTACCTAAGGGCGCACATGTTTCAGGATGGCCGGGAGGCTGTCGCTGAGGCATTGAAGCTGGTGGAAGCGTTTGAGGCAGAGGTGTCATTGGAATCCTCAACAGCCAAGGCGCTCGTTGAAAAAGGATGGGGTGGTGGTAAGAGTGTTGAAGAGCTGTGGGCTGACGTGTTCGCTGCTGTAAGTTCTCGAATGACGTTCGTACCACTCTTTACTAACAGATTCCATAGCGCGCAGAACAGCTCGTAGCCCAGTCGCTGAAGCATGAAGCTCGTGTAGACTTTGAGCACGCTCTACAACATTTCCCCGACCACCCTGAGGCCATTGTCGGCCTGTCGAACATTCTCTTAGACATTTACACTGAGACCATACCACTGGAGCCTGCCAATGCCGACGGTGTTGTGCATCCTTTACCACCATCGGCATCTCCCGACCAACCAAGCATAACCAAATCGAAGACACAATACCTGACTTCGCACACGCCATCAGTAGAGAACCAGCTCTCCTCCCCAGAGCTTACCCGTCTCGCCGCGCGAGACCGTGCATACGGTCTACTGTCCACACTCACCAAGCTTGGTGCTGGTTGGGACTACTCCGAGGCATGGTATGCAATGGCTAGGGCATACGAGGAAAGTGGGCAGATCGATAAGACGAAGGATGTGCTCTGGTGGTGTGTTGAACTCGAGGATACGCATCCGGTGCGTAGCTGGAAGGTCGTTACTACGGGTGGGTTTGTGCTGTGATTAGTTTGAGTTGGTTGTACGTAGCTGGGTCCAGAGTATAGTCTAATACTTGATACGTGTATCTCCTTATTATATCTTGAACGATATTGCAGTATGTTGGGTACTAACCGAGTCGCTACCCTCATCATGTCGTACAGACGTTTCCATATCCATGTACATGGTCAAATGCTCTCAGCAGACCAAACAGGTGGGCAATGCCAGCACAGACAACCAGGCAATGCATAATCTGGTGGCTCGAGCCCCAGATGTCAAATCGATAGGGATACCATTTCTCTGGGATCTACACATGATCAGCCTTCCCCACGTATTGACGAGAACAGCATAGTCATCAAGCTCTTGAACTTACTCTCATGGCGTACAACGCGCCGCCGGTAAGGTTGAATGCCGTCATCAACGCCATCCAGTCTAGACTCATCCTCCACATCTGCGTCTCCCAGCCAAACTTCAACAAGCCATGAACAATGGGAATGATGAACGAGAGGCCAAGCCCAGAATACATGGCTGCGCGGTATGGGCGATACTTTGGACGACGGAAAGCTGGGTGAAGCGTCGCGTAGATACAGCCTGCTGCTAAGACTGACACGAGAGTGTAATATGTAGTTTGTAGTCGTTGTGTACAATAGAAGCCATAGTAAACGCACGGAATGGTGGAGCCCCACATGAGTATCACGATACCAAGCTAGAGGAGTCAGTGGCTGGCTGGCATGCGACATGGTGATTACTTACGTAGTCGAGCTGATTACCGAAGACGTGGATGCTTTCGCTGTGGTTGTTGAAGACGTGAAAACTGCCACTCATGTCAGCTTTTGGATGCCAGAAAAACAGAGACGCGGAGCGTGGTACGTTGCAGATAGCGCAAAGCAAATTGCGACACCGAAAAAGAAGGTAGAGAATACGACAACATCTGCTGTGGTTGCCGTGCCGTATCTCGGCTGCAGGGAATAGTATACCGGTATTGGAAGTGCAAAGAATAGTACTGATCCTACGAGATGCGAGAATATGTTTACTAGAGAGAAGTTAGCTCACCCACTACAGGCGCTGCATACAATTTTACCGGTTTCGTTATGGATACTGATGATGCTCCCGAAGCATTTTCTGTAGGATCCTGAGACTGCTCTGTGTTTCTTCGCGTTCAGAAGACAACCACGATACAAGATTCTCGGAGACCTTACCTGTAGCCAGACAAAATATACTCATTATCTCTAAGTCTTGTGAGCGCATGTTCGTGACAAGTACCTATCAAAGGGTGAATGTACTGGTACCAATTGGCTGCAACATCGATTAGCTATAGAGACTTGATTCAGTGAGTTACTTACGAATCTCATCCCACATGAGCAAGGAACGCGGCTGCCTTTCCTTTATCTGTTTGCGAGACACATCCTGGCGACCATCAACTTTGGAATTCGCATGTGCGGTAGACATCTGCGTACCTGGTGCGCCGCTGCTGATTCTGCCTGTTCTGCAGGCTTGCGAGATCGAACACTCATCCTCGAATAGATGTATCCTTGGGCGTATAAAGTTGAGGTGAGATGTCTTCGGAGAGTACAAGTGGTACGTGCTATGTTCATGTGATCTAGTGCAAGAAAGGAAAAGTCGATGCACGGATCAATCCATAAATACGACGCATGTAAGCGCCTGATCTCCACATCGATTCCTTCTCGTTCGGTGATACTTGAATCAACACCCAGCCCCAGTCGATTGCGCCAAATGGCATATTAGCGCCTATCTGGCGAATGTCACCGATGGTTTAGCAATGACTGCGCGTGATTTGCAAAAGTTGGGGGCCGTTTGTGCAGGAACCCGGCAATTATGCAGACGACCGGCGCGCTGTACGTTTCACTTTCCTGCGTGAGGACTATCGCGAGAATGTTCTTCCACTCTTATTTGTTGCGCTATGCATGGGTGCGCATCCTGATATGCAAGATTCCATGTTCTCGACAACTTTTGCTCACACAACCTCCTGCCTCACACACATGTTCAAAGCGGCCCCCATTCGCACTGCCGCCGTCATGCAGGCCTGGCATGTAGTTGAACATCATGGGATGATTAATCCTCGAACTCTAGTATAAGCAATGTGCGCCTTTGTTTCTCGCCCTACTCTCGTCGGTCTGATGTACACTAATCGTCTTGAAAATCATGTTAATGTTGTTTAGCTTTACATTTATTCTCATCATTGTTCACAATGTGTCCGCAATAAGCACCGGCAACGTCAACACTACAGATACTGTAGGCTTCGTAGCAGAGGACAATCAGCGCGACACGATTTCTCTGCTTATCAGCTGCTTAGCTACCCTTGCTTTATGTGTTTATTCAGCTGTACACTTGAACGTACCACGCAATGCTGAAGGCTATCTCAAAGGCCTGTTTAGAGAGATTCAATGGTGCATCCTTGGCCTGTTCGCACCGGAACTGATACTATACGCGGCCTGGCGACAACTAGCTTCTGCGCGACAGTTGTATTCAGAGGTAGAAGAGGCAAAGAGGAAGAAAGAAGACAGCGCGAGAACACAAGAAAAGGTAGCTAAACGACCCTTCCTTGGGCACTGAAACTAAGAAGTACTAGACAGTAGTATCCAGAAATCATGACCAGCACCACCGTAGCCCCTGGACTATCGTACATGGATTCTACGGCACGATGGGTGGCTTCGCCCTCGATATTGACGATACCAACTTTCGAAACGCGGTCTTGTTCAATGGCGCGAAACGTCTTACCCTAACTGCAAAGGGAGTTGCACTACTCGCCCAGTGCGGACACATTCCCGACATCTCTATCGATGAAATCAAGGATAAGAACAAAGCAGATGGTCTTGCTAAGCTTCTCGTGTGTATTCAGGCCGGATGGATGATCATCCAGGTTATCAGCCGGACAGCAGCTGGATTACCAACTACTTTGCTCGAGGTGCACGTTGTAGCTCATGTCGTTTGCGCGCTTATCATGTATATGCTCTGGTGGCACAAACCTCGTCAGGTAACTTCTCCAACAATACTCAAAGGAGACTGGCTACCTTTGACTGCTTATATGTATCTAGCGAGTCAAATGAGTGGTAAGGTACCACAGGGCAAGTTTGCGATGTTTCGATTCGCCACTCCCGAACTAGAGAAACTGGCTTACTTCGAAGCTAAGACGACAAGGCCTGAAGACATTGATCAAGTCAATCATTGTGATAGAGCGCAATCTCGTGGGACCGGTCATCTTAGTATCCGTCCAACTATCCAGAATTCGGAACAAGCAGGCGAAGCAACCTTGCAGGACCCCGAAACCGAAGCCAGCTCCGAGCTAAAGCGTCTCGCGGAAGAAGCTTTACTTCTGTATCCGGTCTTACAAACTCACTTCGCCCCAGCTCGCGAAGGGAATATCTCGGGTACCACTTATAGGATACCCTACGTTACCGAGCTACTACAAACTCATGCACTCGACTGGCCAAACGACGGTTTACTTCGCCGCACCCAATCTTTGATCATGGGGATGGTATTATGGGGAGCTTCAACCGTGTATGGTGCCATACACGTTGCGGCTTGGGACTACTTCTTTCCCAGCAAGCTGGAGCAGCTGTTCTGGCGGCTGAGTTCTATATGGGTGACCTTTTGTGCTGCGTTCTGGTTGATCACCAATCTCTTAGCTCATGTTTTCCCCTTCATCGACAAAATCTGGGTTGCCTACAACAAGCGGACACTTGGATGGTTGAGCACTGTTGTCATCTCGCTCTTGTGTATATTGTGTGGTATAAGTTATATTGTAAGTCGCGCATACATTGTGGTTGAAGCTTTTGTCAGCATTAGGAATGTCCCAAAAGGCGTGTATGATACACCAGCGTGGTCGCAAGTTTTCCCTCATCTATAGACCTTTACTTTGCGCATTCGCCCTTAGCAGTTGTCAATTCATGCAGTTTTCGTACTATGAATATTCCGTACAATGCGATGAAGAAGTGGACAGTCCTCTGACGAATAGTAAGCCGATACACACAGCTGTCACGCACGAAAGATCTCAGAGCGCGTTAGGCTCCAATACTAGCCTCGAAAAGCTGCTACGTCGCATCGGACGTATTTCCGGACCGCGTATACGTGAACGAGAAAAGTTACGGCAAAACCTCCAGGATCGTAATTTGCCAGTATTTAGGTCAAATCTCTTCCTCGATTCCATCTTGCATCAAACCTCCGTAATACAATGATCCTTTCCCCGTGCTGCGAGCTGCTCTAACTCCTTTGATCATCTGCACATGAAGCTGGTCTTCCGAAAAGAGATTCCATAACGGCTGTCTGATCTCCGCTTCGTCGGCGCCCAAGAACCTTAAACGCACGTTGAAAGAGATGTCGTGGCGGTTGTGACCAGCTATACAAGCGTGATAAGCTAATCGATGGAGCAACCAGGGTAGATCGCCATAGCCGCTGAACACTCGTCGTGGTGTGGGGTCATTAGGACACATTATCTTGAAGGCCATTCTCTTTGCTCGGGAGGTCGTCGTGACAACAGGCAGCCCAATGAAGCCATCCGGGACCTCGACGACGACTGTGATGGGAGGGTATTTGTACATGGGTTTTGGTTTTGTGCCTGCGTATCTGATCGTTCGTAGGAGGAAGCTAATCAGAGCCTCTAACATCCTTGCATCCATATGTTTCCGAGTGAAGCTATTCGTGCAGAGTTGTTTAAGCAATTTGGTGTTCGATAGTCTGCCATCGCGATAACGGCGGATATCTTTCACGCAGCTGGACAGTCGGTGTCTCAAGAGGCAGGTCAACCAGCTCCAGAATACGCGTGAGATGGCGAAAGAGTTGTTGAGGTCTATGAGACCAAGAAGGTGGTTTGCTCTGATAATGACTGTCGGCGGTGTTGCTAAAATCTTCTTGAGGAGCGGATTTAGTATGTACCCTGCTTCTTCATAGATTTGTCGATTGGTTGCTAGGATTGATACACCTGGTACCGTTGTACAGGCTAGTGTCATATGATCTTGGCCCTCTTGTAGGTGCACTTTATGACGCCTTGTGGCTGGGTGTAATTCTCCATAGATCATCTGACGTATCTCCTTTGGTAGATCCAAGAACCTGAAAGGTTTCGTAGCATCGATATGTAGCGGTGAGAGCGCACATGATTTCGGCAGTGATGTTGTCGCCACTGCTTCAGGCAGCGAGAGATGAACTGGCGCTGTGCGACCCATGGATGTATTATCGCAAGAATTGAAGAAGCAGCAGCACGGCTGTCGTTGGGTAGGGTTAAAATATAAGGTTATCAGTCTCGACCTTGACAGAGGGGGTATTTTTCCAGATACACATGTGGTAGTGCGTGATTGCAGATGAGGACTAGCTTTCACCGTGCTGGGTAAATACTACTTCCCCTGTGAAGAATTGGAGACCATCACCGATATCCTCTAGGTTATTGTCCTTTGGGTGGAGATGACACTGAGCCGACGAGCCAATCACAACTTATACGAAAATTCATATATCGCAACAAATATCATCGCAAACTGGAGGAAGCCTCACACTTGCCGTGCATCTATGAACTTGCCCCTGTATTAAGCGGCCTCTAATGTTGAGTACAATTCGTCTTCTGCTTCAAGCCTACCTACTGTTCCTCGAATGCGAGCTTCCAGCCAGGATATGCGCTCTCCAGCCGAAAGCTTGTAATAACCCGGCCAATTGATTTCCTTGCAAACAGCATCAATACAGGTCCTAATGGGTTGCTGAACATCACACTCTGCAATATCACAATGCGCGTCGTCCATGTCCTCTGCGGAAGCAATGCGCCAACTTGCGCCTGCCTCCACAAAGCGTGTATAATAGTCTGCTTTCTCGAGAAACCAAAGTTCGGCCGGATATCCGAACTGTTCAAGCGTGAAGTCCGCGATATACTGTTCGCGACTCGCAGTGGTGATTGCGAATACCGAATGTCGGCCATTCTTCGTTACAGGTTCTTCGTCAGAATAGTGAAGTATGGAAAGAGGTCGGACAGGAACGATCATGAGCCAATCTACTGTAGCACAAATTGACCGAAGCGCATCGCGAATCCAACACAAGAAACTGAGAACGCTCAGGTCACACTGGTTGAACTTCAAGATCGCTGTTTGCATATCGTAAGGAATGCTTGGCGGAAAGGCTGCTCGACCCTTTGCACTAACACTAAAGGTATTTCCGTTGGCAGGATGAAGAGTGATAATTGCGGGGTTGGAAGTCCGGTCTATTGTGAAATGACTTACGCAATCGTTCTCTGCGTTCTCCAGTATATTCATGAAGATCTGTCGGAACGGTTCTAGAACACCCTTGATCTGATCGTATTCGGACGCATTAGCTGTTGCGAGGTCTTTGGTGCTCAATGTGAATCCCATCGTCGCTGGTTCCACTCTTTATCCAGAGATTCTCAGTTTCGTTCTTTCGGCGATCACTGTTTACGAAACTTCATTTCGATTCATGGTCGAAATTGAAGAATAAGAGCTCAAGAAACGAAAGTAGAGTAAAGGTGCGCTGTGTAGTCATACTGGGTGGGTTGAACAACCACTGTCTCTTCTGCTTCAAGTTGGAGTTCGTTCGCTCGTTGTTGGGCTGCTTCGCCAGTACAGCCCGCATTGTACAATCTGGTGTTCGAGGCGAAGTTGTTCAGCGAAGTCAAAGTGACTAAGTGAGAGTTGTCTCCTAACAATGGCGACGGATTATAACAGTAGTCAAATCGCCACTTAGTTGCCAGGAAGATACGGTGAAAGACGTTGAGATCATCGTGGCATCACGGGGTGGAGAAGGCACGGCCCGTGCGATATTTAGCGTGATCTTAGCGTGTACCCTGCATCTCCCTGTTAGCTGTCCCCCTCCTTCCACTTCACCACCACACCCCGTACCTCTGCCAAGGAAAAACCTTCCAAATCGCGACTTCGTTGATACCGAGGGATTTAGTCCGCAAAAGAGATGCTCTGCGCCAACTGCACAGCCACAATTGTGCTTGCATGGCGTGGATTGCAAACGATGCACGAGACCCACTCATAATGCACGTTACGGTCAGGCCACTGCTGTAAAGCCACTCACACTCAGCCACGGGGCGCAAATTGGGGCGCTCGTGCATGGCTATACGCAACCCCGGCTCTTGGCAGCCGTTTACGCAACTGCTCATAGACATTGTGTAGGACGGGGAATTGCGTGGTTCGCCTGTTATGGCAATTTTGTGTAAACAACCACCACTTCCAAGCCGGCACTCGGCACAGTGTCATGAAAGAGTCAGCGGCAGACGGTAAGATGCAGGAGTGGAGATGGCTCTCAGTGATCCTGAGGAGTAGCACAAGCGGTGGATCTGGCCTACGTTGTGTTTGTCGGCTGGGCATATGGGTCACTCTTACTTCCATTCTGGCCGTGCGGTGACCGGTACTCGGCCTATGCTCTTTCCATAAAGCTCCTAGCTTTCTCCTCATACTGTGGACCTCTCATCGACCTCTTTCCTCACCTCGCTCAACTTTAAACTGTCCAGCTCCATACTACACTCTACATCAACTCTATCACCACTCAAAACCCTTTCAATATGACCTTCTACCACACTGCTGAGGACATCCGCATCGATGACGGCCATATCCTAAGGGCTCGTCTCCAGACCGCCGACGGCGAGTGGAACGATGCTGAGATCGACCTCAACAACCACATTGGTAACGACAACGGTATGAGAAGCGTACAAAGTTTACACAACTCTTGCTAATCTGTAGTAGGTCATTTCATCTGGGACGGTGACAACTTCTCCCATTCGGCAGAGGATATCGAGTTCGCGCTTGAGGGAGACGGTGACGTCCCTGTCCTCCGCGCTACCCTCAGGGATGAAGATGGCAACGGTGAGACTCGCGACATCAACTTGGGCGAACGCATCATCAACAACGATGGCAACTTCCATTACGGTATGTCATGATGAGCAGACACTTCGACAGATTGTTGCTAACACATCTTACAGAGTAGGCATCTTCCTGCGATGGGCCTAGTACAAGTTCCTCGTGCCTCGATCAGATCCTATGACGAGTGTCAGTCCTACGATATGAGCTTTGGGTATCTTCGTGTACTTCCCAAACGAGATGAAATGATACAGTGATTCCCCATGAACACTCTCATAGCCTACCTGCTATACTACCGTCACGGTATCCGACTGTCGCTCCGATACCTCGTGCTGTTTCTTGTCCGGAGAGATCTCAGTTTGTCTCGTCCATTCACTGGTTAAACCTTTCACCCACTCCTCCCTCTACTAGCAGTGTTTAGCTGCTTCAAAACACATCTCTACATAAGCTGTGACCCTGCGCTGCACTGCCCATCAACTTCAACGGCCAGCTTGACTATTAACGTTTCTCAAAGTTGAGGCCACCAAATAATCAGCTAATCTCTCACACCACACACGTCGCAATTAGCCACCATTCAACACTTACTTCATTATTTCAAGACTACAATGGCTGATGAACCGACGACACCATCTCTTGCACCCTGGCAGATTCACAACAGATTTGTCGATATCATCTGCAGCGACGCCTGTCCAATTCTTGATCTGATCCCATCATACGATCGTTTTCGGTTTGACTTGAACCAGTCCGAAAACACCGTCGTCATGTACATGGGCGAGTATGGCGACAGCGAGATCATAGCGTATCCCGACGGCTCCGTGACGAAGCGCGTCATCCGAGACTCCAACATTCGCAAAGCAGGAACCACCATAAAAGTCATCAAGCCCATGGGCGGGCAGTTTAGAGCTGTCGCGCCGTTCAGCTGGAGCGACAGTTTACGACAGGGTATCATTACCCCCATGAGCGCACCAACACATGCTCTGGTATTGGTGTATATGCACATCTGGGTTCTGAAGACTGAGGAAAAAAATGTTGATCTGCCCCTGCCGGGGTATCAAGGGTTGTATGACGCATTAGTGTTGATCCGGAATGCGATAGAAACAGAGAACATGTTGCCGATTAGGCAGCGCAGAATTCCAGCGGAGGTACTAAGTGCCCATCAACTTGGAAAGATCGACAAGGATAAGTCAACTAAAGGCGATGTGGAGATGGAGGGGGCTTGAGCTAATCCGTTCGTAGTGACTCAATGTATAGGCCGTGTTTCGAGACTTTTATGTAGACAGGATAATTCGTAAGATGATTGATTTGAATTTGGAGAACTGAAGCTTTGATAATTATGGTGACGTGTCGATGTCGAACCTTAAGTTCCTGACGGTTTTCACATCCCGGCAGACGCTAGTTCTGAATTTTGTTATTATGAAAGTTGTTCTCTCCGAATTCAAAAGTAATTAGAACACTGTGAAAGCTCATTTGAAGCGCTGGGGGTAGTTCAAGGCCGAGAAGATGATTATTGGGATTGAAACATGCTACTAGACAAAACAGCTTCTTCGTACGCAGCCTGCATCGCATACTACGAAACTGACTACCAGCACACATCACCCTACCCTTTTGTATGGGCAACTTCGAAAAGCTTGTCACCATCTACAACCATTCGTCTTTCCAAATCTCTTGCCATCGCTGCCCTTCGAGATACTGTCTAGCTTGCGCTTCTTGCTTGTTGTTCGACAATGCGTCATCCGGTCGTTCTGGGAAGCGTCGTCACCGAAATTACCAATGACACTGTCCACATCGTCTCCAATCACGCTGTCGGCACTGTTTCCATGCACGCTGTCGCAAAAGCTGGCGACAGCTCCCATGGGTTCATCCTGGTCCTCGGGCAGATCGAAAGTTTGATTGATACCGGTTATGTTAGCAAGAGCTTGTCGATTCAGCTTGAGTCTGAGAATGAGTGAATCATAGTATCGGTGATCTCTGTTCGCAAAGTTCGTTGGTAGAGCGCCGCGATCCCCACCCTCCGGAATTGGGTTCATCACTAAAGCGGCGCCCGGAACCTTCCTCTTCCATGCCGTATCACACAATGCCATTGAAAGCTTGGATCGAGTGGCCTCCGTGGTCTCTGAAGTTTTTTCATGCTGAACTGCTTGCTTCGCCACCGACACTCCAACGGTGGTGCTGATGTAGTCGAAGGCAGCCATAAGACACGCGTCGAATCGCGGCCATCGCATAGCACAATCGCTTGATCCCGAGATTAGCCCATAGTAGGAGACAACTGCGCATAGCATACCGCGCCCGTCTTTGGCGCCCTCATCAAGTTCCTGTTGCAAGAAGCAGAACGGCGGTCGAAGTTGAGAAGCTTTTCGTAGGAGCGATGATGCAGCGCGTGGATATAGCCGTGTCGTCGTAACACCTTTGAGGTTGGTCGGTACCCCATCGCGGAACACGATTGGTGGCTCGCCCCCAGTAGGATCGTCGTAGATGTACGCCCATACAGTAACTGTTTTCCCATCACTCTGGTTCCTATATCCGAGAAAGACTCTCAATGCCCAACGACCGGAGAGAATCGATTGATGAAATTCAAAAGTAGCATGCGAGAGAATTTCATCCATAGCGAACAAGAGATCGCGCTGCTTCAGTAAAGCCTTCAATCTCTGGATATGACGCTGCGACCCGCACGGCAGTGTATTCTGAGCTTTGTCTAAACTGGACATCAGTCCTTATCTGAGGTTCCCTGTGGCGCTTTGATGATATTAAGGTTGTAGATAGAGGCGATAGAATGAAGAATCGTATGAGGCAGTTCGATGTTGACTGGTATAGGTGACGCACAGATGAATTGTCCATTACACGCCCGAAATTACGACGACAACCGTGTCATTCTTGATATTCTCAAAAACTATTTTCACCATTCTTACATTACATAAGCTTACATCGCCTCTTCAAGCCACCTTGTTGACCAAACTCCAAATGCCAGTCATGTCCGTCATGCTCTTGAAAGAAAAGAGAACTTATAGTGTGCTATAGACAATGCACCCCTCTGGCTCTTAACAGAAGCTTGTCAACTTTGACCCATAGCTTCCATCCGATAGCAATACATGAAACATGCATGGTTGTACAAAAGAAGTGACCGCTGCGACGCGTCTCGTACTAGTTGGCCGTAGCCATTCATTTTCACACGCTTCTTGTACCCAATCGATTCGCTAGCGAGGTCTTGATGAAACAACGCGAAGGGTTTCAAGCTGAGATGATTGTCATGGGACTTCTCGATAACATCATTTGTGAATATTTGGCTCGTAGGTGCCCGTTATCACTTGGCATCATCCGGGCAAGCCATAGTCTACATCTATTGGTTATGAGCTAGGCTATCATGGCCAGTCCTGACGAGCAGTGTGTACGTCCGGGGAAATTTTCACCTACGCTGTCCCACTTGATTCACTGGCCCTCTTCTGTATAGCGCGCTAGTGTCACGCTAGTCGCGACCCCATCCACACAGTGCAAACAATATGATCAACACACAACAAGACGCGACTTGTCAATTTTGAAGACTTTGAGATCGCCTACAGAAAACTCCGCGCCACTACAAAGGACTCCAGTCACCACCATGAATAATAACGATGCTTCTCTTGAGGCGATTCGGGCTGCCTTGGGTGCCAGTGCCCATCTCCTCCAACATCTCCCGAGCGACAAGGTCAGAATCAAGTCCTTCGATCCCAAAAAGGGAGACCGCCCCAATACTATGCCCTTTCGTATGCTCTTCGGCCAGATCAAAGAGGGACAAGACAAGGACAGCACTGTGTGGATATTGCTACAGCACAACCACTCTGCTGACCGCTCACCCTGTCACTTCTTCAACATTTTCGATCGCTTCGACTCTATCGTAGGGCAGATCAGTATGGAGGGTGCTGTACGGCGCACGAATCCAACGGCTCCTTTCAAATGTCTCAAGAAATCAGGCGACATAGATGAAGATCAACTGCGGGCAGTAACCAAATACTACTTCATCTCGAAAGAAGTGAATACGTCTTCTCCATGGACAGTTGGATCTCACTTCATAAAGTCGCTCACGGCAGCATGTATATTGGCGAGAGAGTATGGAGTAAAGGTGGCTGCGAACCAGGAGAGGGAAAAGAGTCGAGAGGCAACTGCCCAGAAGGTATGCGGAATCAAATTGAAGCTCCAGCCTTCGGCAGCCAGACCCAGGGTAGTGAAGAAATGCGATATCAACTTGAGTGTCCGGCCTCCGGCATCCAAGTCCTGTGTAGGAGAAGATAAGGGTGTCTCGGTCAAGCTGGGTGAAGGATCAGCGAGCATCACTTCATCAGTCACTAGGGTTACTACTCCTCTCATCACCAAGGCTAGGAGGACTCCGCAGCCTCCGAAACCGCAACGCGCTCCCATAGCCTCCATGATGCCCTCAACTCAAGAATCATCTGATTCATCTGACTTGTTCATTCCAGAGAATGGCCATGTCAAGGCTGCTTTCGAGCCCTCCGTCAATAACACCCGAGTCAAGATTCCGGACATCTCCACAGTCCCAAAAGCCATGATAGGTCCATCATACCATACGCCTCCGCTTTATACAACGGCCAATATCTCTGATGCTTCAAATGTCAACAAACACTGCGATTCTCTCATCCACTCAGATTCAGACAGGACGAATAATGACAGCGCAACCATGGACACTTCAAGGTCAACGCCTGCGCACACAGAATCTAGAGAGGTACTTGCGAGTCTAATCAGTACACTTCGGGTGAAGGCACATATACTAACAAGATACTAGAGCGAGAAAAGCCCCAACTCCCAGTCGCCCGACAACTTCGTATCCGCTTATCGAAAGCATACCAGGGACAGAGACGCTATCAAAAACGAGATCAAGGCCATTGAGCGAGAGCAGAAGGCTGTACAGGAGGCAATGGAAGCTAAGTTGGCCGATCTTGAGGTTAGGAAACAAAAGCGGAAGGAAGAGCTTCGGTCGACCGGAGTCGCAAAGAAGCGCCTTCGGGAGTCACTCTCTGAGATGGAGCGCGGGCTGCTGGTACTTGGAATGGAACTTGCGGAGAAAAGGTTGAAGCGGTTGAAGACAAATGCACAGTCAGAAGAAGGCACCAGTGAGGATGAGGACTAGACCGCCTTGGAAATGTCGCAGAGAGGAGTATTGGGATCAGTTGTGTTGACAGCCCTGTCTTTGTATGTGCTTCATCAAAGGTCCTTCAGAATTTTATGCAGTAGGTACTATACACCAAAATGCTCAGTTCTATTAGGATCTAAACTACATAACAACAAACTCCTCAAAGCATCTGATGTGCTTTGTACAGTGAAACCACAATGTAGCTCCCCTAGTCGCACGTTCCCAAGTAACTTTGCATGCTCAGATCTGCCTAGCCTGACTTGTCGTTCATAGTCTCGTACATGTTAGACCGAAAATGCGTCTATCTGATAGTAACGTTCGTAAGCGTTGTACCGTATACGTACGTCTTTCAGAACTTATTCCATCCTCTGGCGTTTAGCCTCCATTCTCCGTCCTGCTTCAAAGCCGAAGTCAAGATGCTCGTCTTCGTCC
Organism: Alternaria burnsii; assembly: GCF_013036055.1. Classification (NCBI taxonomy): domain Eukaryota; kingdom Fungi; phylum Ascomycota; class Dothideomycetes; order Pleosporales; family Pleosporaceae; genus Alternaria; species Alternaria burnsii. The sequence continues at coordinate 446,387 of NW_024066121.1, forward strand.
AACTTAATTCGTAGCTTCCTCTTCTCCGCTCGCACGCGAGCCTTCTCTCCTTCCAGGTCTCCTTTGCGGTCGTCGATCGCGTTCATATCCGCTTGAAGCTCTGCGACTTGATCAGCGATATTAGCACGCTTCATCTCCATGTCACCAATCCTGCCGTCGAGCTCTTCTTCCTGAGCCTTAAGCGCGATGTACTGATCCATCATGGTGTTTCGATCGATGTCGCCCAGATGGCCTTCGTCCACTGATTGTCCAGACTCTAGATTGCTCTCATTGACTTGAGCTTCTTCCATATTCTCCCCAAGGGTACGCTCGGGAAGAAGAGGCGGAGCAGTCACAAGGAATGGCGAAGGTGGCTGTGAGTAGGAAGAAAAGCCGCCGGCCTTGTCCTCGATCGCGTTGCTTCGCCCTGGCTGTTTATGAGACTCTTGGTGCTTGGAAAACTGGGGTTGGTCAGGACTTGCGCTATGCTGGCGCTTACGACCCTCGACGCCACTCAGGCTCATAGCCCGAGACGAGCCGCGCGACAGCGCTCCTGATGACAGTCGTGACTGGACTGGAGAAAGCATCGAAGAAGCTGACGAAGAATGACCTAGGAAGGGAGCCTCTGAAGCCGCGCGCGAGGGCTCTTGAAAGCCGTGGGGTCGCGCAGGATCCATCTCATGGTTACCGCCAGTAGTCATGATCGATGAACGCCGGCTTGCTGAACCTATGCTCTTCAACTCTTTGTACACGTCCTTGTAATGGTGGCACACGCGCACAAGACTGTCTCGAAAAGGTGTGGACGATACTGGGAACTGGAGTTGCTTGTCGATACCTCTTTGAATGAAGAAGTATTTGGCTACTGCCTCGAATGCTTGGTAACCTTGTGCATGCTTGAATACCCGTGATGCTAGTGCAACCTTTGGGACTGTACCTGGACGCACACTCGCCTCGTGATTTGTAGCGCCCTTGATGGTCTGAAAGGTCAACATACTCGCGTAGTTGCTCTTTTGCTTATGATGGGAATTGAGGGTAAAATAGATCCAGAGCTGATCCTTGTTCTTGAGCATGTCGCCATACAGGAGTCGCTCGGGTGCTGCTTCGGGGATCTCATTCTGTGACTCAAAGGTGGCGCGCCTGTAAGGCAGGTATTTCAGGAGAGCCGCGTCTTCTCCAAGGTCGCGCCAGAGCTTGTCGAGGGAAGGGTTGCTAGCGGATCGAGGAGGCAGAGCTTCCATGGTCGTGAAGATTGAGCTAGATGTTCTTCGAGTCTCAATGCGGGGTAGGGTAGTTGAGAGTGTGGGTGGAGGAGAACTCAGGCAGTAATGATCAGTTTTGAGAGATTGCCACGTACCTGGCGATATACGCTAACCGCGATTATGTTCCAGTGTGTGCAGGTGAGACTTCACGTGACGAGAGGCTTTGATAGCTCCAGACATGGATGCACTTGCACACCAAAAATGCTGCGGGTTGACGCTGGTATGCTCCAACATGATCCATGATCATACTACAAGAGTCGTGTATGTATATTACGCCGCCATGTCAATCCGTATCTCTTTATCCGTTTCGTGTCATATCGCTAATATGCGTTATCCCTTTCCGCCCACTGCTTCATCGGCGCCAGCTGAATTTCACCATACCCACTCTGCACCGGCATACCAGCCACCAACTCGATGCTCGTAGGTTTCACAGCCCCAGACTCAAGTCCCCAAATACTTACAGCAATGTAGTTATCGCCGCGATAGTTCAGTATACCCTCGGGTACCGGAAATCGTCGCTGTGGTCCGATACCGTTTGCGAACTTCCCGAATTGATATCCGTTAACCCAGAGCTGGGCGCGCCACCCTCGACCTTGGCCATTGAACGCGTCGCCATTGAAGATGAAAGATAGAGGTATGTCCCAGCCGCCGGGTATATCGAGGGGAAGGGTAGTACTGTAAAAGCAGACGCCAGCGTGTGACAAACCAGTACCTGGACCGGCGCTATCGACCCAATTTGAAGTGGGTGCTGAGGGGAGATGGTAACCTTTTCGTTCGACCCAAAGAGCGCCTTCGTTGAGCGGGCCGCGCGACTTGTCCGAGTAGTCTTCACCCCCGAGATTGCCTGTTATCTTCCACCTGATACCATCATCGAGTCGCGACGCATTGAAAGGAGATGGGGTGTGACCTGGGAAGCTGTATCCAATGATGCCACGCGGTGTCTTCATCTCGTTGTATCCAGCAAACCAGTTGCCATACTGTCCCATATGGTCGCTCAACACTGTCAATACATAGTGCTCGCCGCGATGCAGTACGGGCATGTTTAGTGTCATGTTGGCGATGGCCGCATCCTTAGTTCCCGGCCACGATCCGATAAAGGTCTGGTTTACCCAGGCTGAGAAAGCGAACGCTGGTCCTCCGGAGACATTGAGATGAATCACATCCTCATTGCCTGTCGCGATGAAGTGTCCGCGAGTTATCAATGAGCCCGTATTGTACCCATATTCAGAGCCCCAGAGTACGGCTGGGGTGGTCAATGGCCAATACGTATTGTTGGTATCCGTGCGATCGGCAGCCGTCCACATCGAATCGTCGTACGATGAGTCGAGTTCAGGTAGCGCATCCGTGTATTTCCAATCGAGAGTACTCAAGCTCGGTAGCTGGAGAGCAGGAGCTTGAAAACCTACAGCAGCCTTCAGGAAGCCGTTTCTATCGAGCTTCGACTGGATCGAAACTCCGTTGAAGATGAGCCCCCCACTATGTGCATGGGCACCCCCAAGTACCTCAACATCTGTTGTTGCATTGACGTCGCCAGAAAGATGAATATCCGCATCTGTCATCGTAGCATTACGAACAAGGTAGCCAGAACGGACGATAAGATCGCTAGATGGTGTCGCGACATGGGAGTAGCTACCTTCTGGTGACGTACTCACGGTCCAGTAATCGTATGCAGAATTGCGGTCGAGTATGACGATGTACAAATCCGAACCGACGCGTACCGTGCGACGATTCTCACTAGTGGTCCAGTGCAAGATGGTGTTGCCGTTGCGATTCGAGAACTTGACACCTGAGCCCTCCACTGCTGTTGCTCCACTGGTCTCAGCGACGGCCAACTCATGGGTTTCACCCATGCCTCCATACACAATAAGAACTGTTCTTTCTTGGTAGATCTTCCATGTAAAGACTTCGGCGCTGGAGTAACGCAAGTTGAATTCGCCTATGTTGTAGTCTGCAACATGGATCTTTGAGTCACGACCGTTGATGGACAACTCCCCTCCAAGCTGCGGTACTGTGATGTTGCCCTGACTGGTTTGAACCGTAAGCTTGTATGTCTCTGATGCGAGGGAGTTGTATTTCGTTTGGCGTGCGACGTAAAACCTGGTCTTTTCGCCAATGAGCGGCGTCACCGTGATGGCCTCGTTGGTCGCGTAGACTCCTGTGGTATTGTATCCAGGTACTGCTGAAGCTAGCGCGGGCGACGCTTGCACAAAGTGTGCAATCAGCTTGGCTTCGCTGTATTTCTCACGATGTACCTGACGTTCTTCTGTAATGACTGCACCGTAATCGTACGACATGTAGTTGCCAGCACCCGCCAAGTTGCCCCAGTTGGTGCCACCAAATGTCTACCAATGGTTAGTACGAAGACATATTAAGAAGATGAGGAGATCTTACCATGTACACATTCGATATTGTAAGCCCTGCAGCGATGTTGTTCTTGTAAAATACGCGCTCAAACTCTTTTCCTGTGAAGAGGGCACAACGATCAAAACCGTCCTGTCCCCAGCTTTGATACGCCCCGCCTTGAAACTCTGGAATTGTGTATGGTGTACTTGCGCTCTGATTGAGATGTGTCTCCCTCCAGTTTGTGGGCAAAGCATCATCGATCCAGTAAGTAGGATCAGTACAGTTCATGCCTAATGGATACGAGTCATGGCCGTAAATGTCAACCGGGGCATCTGTGCCAGGCGCGTTAACGCCATTAGGCCAAGCAACATTGTTGATGAAAGGCACCACAATGCCAAGGTCCCGAAATTGGCGCATCAGTGTGTTCATATAATCTGCGTCAGGAAATGTTACGTTATTCGCACCCATGGAATACTCGTTCTCAGGCTGGAACAATATAACTGGGCCACCGTTAGTTATCTGCGCTTTCGCGATGATGGGTGTTATCGATTCGATGTAGTTCTTGGAGGCTGCCTGATAGTCCTCATCTGGCGTCCGAAGATTACCAGAGATGCGCTGCAGCCATCCCGGAAAGCCACCTCCCGATACTTCGGCATTGATGTATGGGCCGGGTCGCTGCCGGGTCAGTAGAATACGCTCACAGTGGAAGTGCTTGTCTTACAGCAATGAGATAGATTCCGGTTTTTTTCGCAGCCTCAAAGAAGGGAACCCAGTCAAAGATACCCTCAGCACGGAAGTCTCCCGGCTTGCCTTCATGGATAACCCACGCAGAGTAGAAAGAAACACCATTGTATCCCATAGCCTTGATTTTCTGGAAGACGTCTAGCCAAAGGCTTGGAACGGGAAGGCTACCTATGTTAGGACTAAACATAGCGAATAATACTTGACTTACCGGAAAGGATGAAATTCGCCGCCCCAGAAAATGACACGCTCGCCGTGAACAAAGAGCGAATGCTCGTCCCACGTTACCTGAAGCTGCTATCAGATACTTGGAAGCATGACAGGATTAATAAAACCCACAATGTCTTGCAGCGGTGCCCGCTCCTCCACGATTAGACTGCGTGGGTTTCCGTTTACTGCTCGTGCTGCCGCATGATGTGCGTAGACGGACGCGAGCGCAAGGCTCACGAGCCCGCGCAACATCTTCATTGTACTTGATCAAGCTCAAATGCAACGAAGAAAGAATCTAGATCTTGGATCAGGGAAAATTGGTCGTTATAACCATGCCTACTGGATGCTATAAGGTCGATCCTGAGATTGTCAAACGGCCGCTTGCCGTCTTTGGCGTGGCCGTCGTCCGTTTCCAATAGGGTTTAAGTCCATTTTCTTGCAGATTTACAGCCCGCCATGAGCACGTTGACGCGACGACATCAGATGTTGGAGATGCAACTTAACGACGGAGAAATAAGTTCCAGTGCGGGGTAAGACAAATATTATTCCGGTAGCATCATAAACCAACTACAGCGAACTATCTTACGATGCGATTGATGTGGTCTAAGCAGAAGATTGTTCATGATGGGGAGTGATGAGGCACGAACGGGAAGAAGTGAAGGTGGCCAAGTCGCTTGTAGTTGATGCCGACGCGTTGAGAACGCGTGACGTCAGCGGAACGCGCTGCACCAGTCTCGGGGCTAGCTTCCCAAAAACCGAAGCCTACCCTAAAGGTATTGCTCGTGAAATATCACCAATTGCATAAGACAATAATCTCATCTAGTCAAAGGCATTATGTCCACGATGGGCGTTGTCCTAACACGCACGAGATCCTTCGTCTGCCCAATAAAGTGAGACAACCTACAAAAGACTTCGTATTTTGCGGGTTCTATTCTGCTTCTTTGGTACTTGGGTAAAGCCAATCTTGATGTATGCATGGTAGTCTACAGCTTCTCCGAGTATCGTACGGAGCGTGCGATAATTTGCTGACCAGGCTCTGAACTCTTTCTCGTCGCGTAGTTTCTCAAAACCTCATCGGACTTTCAGCGGTTCTTCATCATCTCCCCGCCCAGCTTGTACGCTTCCATGGCACTCATGCCCTCCAATAACTGTTCTCGACGAGCACCAATCTCTTTCAGCTTCTCTTCAATCCCTCGATTCTTCTCTTCATCCTCCCGAAGTGCCTCGCCTATCTCTTGTAGGGCAAGTTTCGACGCCGCTATCTGTGCTACTATCGTGCTCTGGGAATCTAGGATTTTAACTTCTTCGTGCTGGAGTTTGGTGAGATCTTCGACCAACTGAGAAGCTGAAGCGCTGTAGGTCTGCTGAGGTGAGCTCCATCGTACGGGAATGTCAGCGTGCTTACTTACAGAAGCAGGTACCGTTGCAGGAATGATCGGCTGGGCGGGCTCAAGCGGATCCTCTGGAGCATCACTAAGAACGCTATCCTCATCATCATCCACAAGCGTTGCCGATTGGGATCGCGACTGCGTGTCCGAGAGATTGGCTTTTGCCTCCGCCTCAAACTCGCGGCAAGCGGTCTTCAGCGCGTCGGTAAGACTCTTCGTGATGGGTATTGGTATTGCTAGGTCATATTCGCTTTCCTGTCTCGTCCAGTTTGATATGATAATATTAAGAAAGTAGTACTTTGCCAGTGCTACATACTTGTTCTTCGAACCTCTCCTTGGTGTTTTGAAGGCATCGGCAATCGTGGTGATTGTAGCGCTGATGTTACTGTCGTCGTGCCTGATCTCAGGATCTAATGAGTGAAACTGCACCTCCGCATTTCCACGTTCTTTGTTTGGTGGGTATAGCAATATCCAGACATGTAGTAATTCCTTGGTATACTTGTCGGTGATCTGGCCAAACAGAAGCTTGAAAGGGACAGCGCGCTGGTCATGTGTCTGAGGTGCATATCTGATCTTTGAGTGCGGCGCGTAGTCAAGCAGGGCTTGGCCTTCGACGCCTAGCTCTTTGCGTAGCTGAGCCAGGTTTGCGACAGCGACAGTCATGGTGGAGGCCTCTGGCTGAGTGGTTGTGCGTCGAGATGTTGGCGTGATACTGTTGAAGATACCAATGATAAAGACCTGTGCGAGGGAACTATGATGAGATCGCGTCTAACTTCTGGCTGGTCGCGGTCGTGTTCTTATACTGCATGTGCTTTGTTTACGCGGCAGGAGTTGCGTGTGGACTTAGCCCCAAGAGTAGCAAGCGCTTGACTCAAACGCGCTAAGGATAGCGGTGGTGAAGAAGGAATGACGGATAAGTGCACCCAAGACTTGAACACCATTAGCACATAATCCGTCGCGCAATTCGTGCAGGCATGGTAGAAATGCAGTCGTGATATAATTCTGAAGAGGCTACAAATTCTAAATCTCGCACACATGCTTGACTTGCCTTCAGCATGATTCTGTTGTCTCATTCACTTGCAACATCCCCCCTCGCGAAGACGTCCTAGCCGCTACGCAGATCCGTTTGGTGAAGGAGGCTCGCCAACGTCTTCAGTGTCATCCTTGTTGTTTTCACGACGCTTCTTCTCTGCATGCTCCGCACCGATACTGGCATCCAAGAGGTATAGCCGTCTAAGTCGGGCCTTGCTACTCTTAACGGCTTGAGCTGCCTTCTCGATACGACCATTCATAACCCTCCTTTGCTCTCGAAGCAGAGAGGACGATATGAGATCATTGTACGTCGAGCTTGGACGGAGATCGACAAAGGAATTGGGAGATTGCAATGTTGACTTTGATATAGAACGCTCCTTGCGCTCCTTGAAAGCTCGTGAAGAAGATGACATTGAAGCTTGAAGTCTTTCCCAGTGTATTGGATGGTTGTGTTTGACGGGCATTGGCTCGGATATTGCATAGCACGGCATTTCCGTGTGATCTCGATCCATCTCTAATGAGTGTCGATCTAGGGAAAAAAGGCCGTCGTCGCTTGGAAGTCTGGAGAAGCATTGTGAACCATATGTGGCGACGAAATCTGTGTCTTTCTCCTCAAGACCATGACGCATAAATCCATTAGAAGGTCGATTGATTTTATCGATCGCAAACTGGTGGGTTCCACTCGATCTATGTCGATCTGTCGATCTGAATTTGTATGACACGTTATCGCTTTGCAATTCTATCTCTTCAGATATTGCTTCCAACCCTGATGGTGCATTGGCCCGCTGGTTGAATGATTTATGAACAGTACCTCGATCGCGCCAGGTGTAAGGCGATGATGGGGACGAAGTACCGCGTGTGTGGTATCTGAACGCTATCTGGACATAGCCATCTCCCTCGTCATCCTTGCTTCGATATTCCGCATCGTCAGCATCGTGGTAAGCAGTAGATGGCTCAAATTTTGGCGATCGATCCTCATCCTCTCCAAGCGGGTAGAGTCTCAGTACACTAGTTCCGTTATTACTCTTGGCTGGGTTGAGGTTTGATGTGTCATCACTGTCTTCCCGATTTCGTTTAACCCTTGCTACGCCGGGTCGTTCCGCATAGCCTGGCGGACGCCGGCGGTCACGTTCCTTTCGACGCTTCGGAGGTGCTTTCAAATCATCGCTATACTCCGAAAATGAAGATTCCGGAGTGAGCAGATCTGGATCATAATGCTGGCACAAGCTGGTCAGATGCTGTACAAATGACCCATTTACTGGGATGAAGTCATGTTGAAAGCCCTCCACTCTCGCCTCTACTGCCAGTAGGAAGTAGTATTTCACTACAGCATATAGTTCATCGTATGTCATGGCTTGTTTGAAGGGAGGTTTCAGTGTAACCTCCGTCCCATGTGAGACTTCATCCCAGCTAATCTTCACGATATTATGCCCACTTCCGTACTCTTCATCGCCTTCCATCGTGAACATGGGTCCTATGGAGTGATTTTTGTTCGGACGCAGATATGCATATACAGGGTTGCCCCATCTCGTCAGAGATCTATCCGCAAAGGTACCAAGCAGTAAGCGTATGTTCGCCGTAGCCGCTGGCTTACTGTGTCTGGAGAACTTCATCTCGCTTAGAAAGGGTAGCTTGGCAAGTAGACGTGCTGGAATGTGCTTTCGAAGAGCGGAGATCGCATGAGGACCCGCCGAGATGCTTTCGATGTGAATGGTAGGTTTAGTTTGTGGAACAAACGAGTCGTCCGACCTAACTCCAATATCCGACTGTTGGTCATCTCCTCCGTTGGTCTGCGGTGTAAGAGTTTCCATCTGATCCATAGCAGCTGCTCGCATACGTGAACGGGTGACTGGGCCAGGTCCTACGTCTCGTGGTGGGATATCGATGTTGTCAAAATCTAGCTTCCTGATGTCCGCTTGGAGATCAAAATCGTGGTGGTCAGGTTCTTCATCCTGACGACTGTGGCGACGGGAACCAGCTGCCATGTTCTCTGTAGAATTGGTAACGTGATATTGTCGTTCAGAGATTCACCGGTGAGTGTGTTCCGGATGGGAGTCTTTGGCGCTGGATGGTCACTTCAAGCCTTTCTTTTCGGTCAACCGGATAATTTGTAGTGATAATGGTGGCTTGACCGTTTCGGATCTGGGTGTTTTAGCAACTATTCAAGCTATCCAGGTAGGTCAGTTGTGTGTTCCGTGAAAGGTTGAAACAACAACTTAGAAAAGCAAGAGTTTATACAAGAAGCGGAGACTCTTGAACAAGACCCGCAGAAGCCCTCTTCAGGTTCATTCTATTGGAAGTGGCGAGAATCCTCATATGCAAGGTTCGTTCTTTCCACTGGATAGATCGTGCTTCGAGTTGCCTACAGATACAATCAGATCTGCAAGGTCCGCGTTATGCGCACGAGCCAGAGTCCCGGAACTGCCTAGAATCCACGCTGAGTTGCGAAGCTCGCAGAAACTTGCTTAACTCTCTTGGTACGCCTCTTGGGGGTAACGCTACCATCAATGACAACCCGTTTAGCAGCTTCAGCAAAGCGATCGTTTGACGAATGACGAAGCTAACGAAAGTGGCAAAAGATCAAATCTCCAGGATTCGATGAGCGTATAGCCTTACTGCGAGAAACTTCTCTAGGATGTGGCACGGCACCTTATGCCTGATAGACACCCCTTCATCGTTGCCAAACGGAAGACTTAACCCTCATTAGGGCGGTCTGTGGGTGCGCTCTGGTATCTGTCTAGCAATATCGTCGAGCTTCCTTTGAATCCGCTGCGCCGGCCGGCATCCGTACCATGGGGTCACTAGGCGTCGATTGTAGATGTTCATGGTTCTGCGTCGAAAAACTGATAAGCTTCACGTGTTGAGATCGGTTTGGTACACCCGCATGCGATTTCGGCTACAAAGTGAACTCTTTCAGATATCGATGAGCATCGAAAAGCATTCGATAGTTCGAGTCGTGTTAGAAACCCCATTTAGGGTGAAGAGAAGAACTGAGTTGATTGGCGTGTTCTCGTGGGCGTCCCTGAAAGTTAACCTGAGCCTTTCCATTTCAGGCACTAGCGCGATTCGGTAAGATCGCGACATCATCGATCCCGAGATGCGGCTTCGTCGCGTTCTCCTGCTTACCTCGCGACATTCTCACCACGGTGCGCGGAACATCATCTCCGCCTCCCGCCAACAATGTCACCATCATGCATAAAAATTCCGCAAATGGTTCCGATAATTCTGTTCGACATGCCCGCTTCACGCAACTGAGCTGTCGTATCTCTCTAACATAGGAAATATAATCCGTATCGCAATGGACGAACACTGTAATTCCATTTTGTATGTAGCATCTTCGATCGCCCAGAAGGCATTCACTGACTTGCCAAAGGACACGTGATTATAGATAGACCGTGTACATGCAGGTACAATCATTAAAGACATAAGTTCCTCCCCACAACCTTCATTCGTACGATCCAACGCACCATGCCACACCGTAACGCGCCGAAGCGCACCGAACCAACCCCAACTGCAATCAAGCCACTTCCGCGTGTAGTTTCTCCTCCTTCTCCATAGCCGCCGATGCCGCTGCTGGATCTTGCAGTGCATGCGGCACCAGCTGATCACCGAAGAGTTCGTCCATCTGTTCCAGAGTCTTGCCTTTAGTCTCTGGGTAGAAGAACCAATAACACAGGAAGGCGATAATGTTGAAGCAGAAGAAGACGTAGAAATACTTGAACTCTATGGAGCTCAATGCTTGCGGAGAGAACTGGGCGAAGATGAGGTTCACAACCCAGTTTGTGAATGTCGTGATGGCATTACCAAGGGCGCGGCACTCGATAGGGAAGATCTCTGCGGGGTACACCCAGGATATAATACCGAGGGGTGTGTAGAAGAACGAGAAGAGGAAGTTCATGGCGACCATACTGCGCAGTTGTGGGCCGTTGTTGGGATCGAAGTACTGTCCCTGTACTGCGTTGACGAGCAGGGCTGTCGCTAGGCCAGCAGCTGATATGAGAAGGGGTTTTACACGTCCAACCTTGTCGACTAGCGCAAGTCCAATGGTACACCAGACGATCGAAAGCGCACCGCTGATACCGATGATCATGAGCGATTCTTGTGTCGATATTCCCAGGATCTCGTAGATACGTGGGCCGTAGTAGTTAATAACGTTGATTCCGGATAGAGGTCCAAATGCTTGCACACCGCAACCGAGCAAGAGACGCTTACGCCATGAGGTCTTAGTGATGATCGAGGTCCAGCTAATGTTGCCCAGAGCCCGATCCGCGATGATAACGTCCCGAATCTCTCGGAATTCGAGGTCGATAGTCTCCGCGTCGTGGCCCTTGCGGAGCTTGTTCAGCGAGGCCATAGCATCTTCATGGCGATCTTTTTCCATGAGCCATCGAGGTGATTCCTGGAGGAAGAAGATGCCAGCCAGCAAGATGAGGCCGGGGACGTTCTGGAACGCAAGCGGAAAGCGCCCTTACATGTGTTAGGTCAAGCAGCACGTCGTGTACAAAGCGACTTACATGAAAATTGGGTGCTGTTGAAGGAGCAGCCATATCCGAGCCATTGGGCTACAAAGAAGCCCCAACTCAACATCCACTGTAGCAGACCCGAAAGGGTGCCACGATACTTTGCCTCCGAAAGCTCACCGGCATACATAGGAATGGTCGAAGTGAGCTGACCGACTGCGACTCCACCGATAAACCGACCGACGATAAGCATGGCCATGTTGACAGCGCCTGCCTGAAGGGAACTGCCCAATATAGAAATGACAGCCCCGACGAAGATAGTCCAGCGACGGCCTAGCATGTCCGCGAACAGCATATTGAAAATGGTTCCTGCAATCGCGCCACCCTGAAAGGCAGACACGATGCCACCAACGACATCATCCGAAGGATCGCTGAAGTACTCTTTGAAGGTGTCAAGAGCGATGGTCGAGGTAATGATACCAGAGTCGTAACCGAAGAGGAAACCTGGGTACAAGTTACTTACTGATCTCAGTAGCCTGCGACCTGCCGCATGGATGTCTTACCTCCGGTCGCTAAAAAGATAGCGGAGAAGACAGTGACTGCGAGACCCATCTTGAGTAACGATGTCAGATGCTGTGGAAAAGTGGATCTATCGCCATGCGAGACTGCGTTTTATGTATCAAAGGCAAGCATCGTCCCAAGTTGTCTCTAATGCTATCCCGGGCTCTACTACTCCGAAGCCAGCATTGGCTGACACGTGCATGTCTCTAGCCGCGTATCAGAGAGACTCTTTGTCAGGGGCTGAAAAGCTTGTCATGCGCATTTTTAGTCAATTTTGCACGAAGAGATAGCGATGAACAGCAAGGGTCTGCTCTAAACGTCCGGGGCCAGGATCGAGGTGCAGGCCAAGCGGCGATGCCTCTTGGTGGGGTCCCCGCGTTCGCCTCGGCAGCCTCTTCGGCACACATTATACAGGCTGGATGCGCGATCTCCACTTCGGGACCACTTCGGAGCCAGATCTAGCTCAACGGTCGCGTTAGGTCTGCCAGCTGTGTTTGGTAGAAGTCGCAGCGAATTCACCCGAGCCTCGCGACGATATTGTCACGAACAGTATTTTGATTAATGAACTGAAGCTGTAAATGTCGGGTTGAGACCTTCCACCATGAAAGCCACCAAATCTCCACCCTCCCGATATCCTTATCCAGACTCGATTGTATTTCGCTCACGGGGAGCAGTCTGAGTCCGCACGAAGCTGTTGCCTTTTTACGATCAATCAACATGGTTCTGGAAGTCACACGATGCGGCATACATGCTTTTCACGAAGTTCTTGGCATCGACACGGACAAGATACGCTTCTTCTGGGTCCTGCATTCGGACCGCGAGGATAGTCAGCAAAAGGCGTATCGCATCGAGGTTTCAACTCAGCAGTCATTGGAGACACTGATATGGGACTCTGGTAAAGTGGAAGGCGATAGGCAACGGAATGTGCTTTGTGCACCCGAAGGAGGTTTTCACTCGGCGACTTTCCATTACTGGAGGGTCACGGTGTGGGATTCAGGTGACCAGGCGACGACGAGCACAGTGAATGAGTTCTTCACTGCATATCCAAGATCATCTGGGCTACTACCACCTTACAGCATGAACCAGACCTACATGCCCCATACCAGTCTCATCTTTCGTACATGGTTTGAAGATGAAGCAAACCGATGGGAAGGCGTTTGGATCGGCGACAACGGGGACAAGCCGCTGTACGTGCGCAAAGCGCTACGTCTTGATCGAACACCGTCTCGTGCTATCGCCTTTGCCTCGGGTCTTGGTCATTGCAACTTCGTTTGCAATGGCAATCCCGCAGCCGCCAATGGCCACGTACTGGATCCGGGCTGGACTAACTACCACCGCACCGTACAATTTGTGGCATACGACTTGTCAAACATACTGAAACAAGGGGAGAACGTAGTTGGCGCACACATCGGCAATGGCTTCTACGCTGGTGACCAAGGCGACGACCGTTTTTTCTGGCCGTGCTACGAAGACAACACATATGTCCGCTATGGGAACGAGCTCTGTTTCTTCATGGAGTTGCATCTCTTCTACGAGGATGGCAGCCGCGAGACGATCACTACCGGGCCAGACTGGAATATCCGGAAGAGCGCGACCACGCTTGCTAACATTTACTCTTCAGAAACCAAGGACTTACGCAACTACCCAACAGGGTGGGATGCGCCAGGCTTCCAAGAAGACGAACAATGGAAGGCTGCGACGCCTGTGACAGGTCCAAGAGGCAAATTGAAGTATCAAAGTCAGCCACCCGTGGTGCTCCATGAGACATTCGAACCACGATCGAAGAAGACTCTTGAGCCTGGCGTAGTCATGTTCGACTTCGGACAGAACATGACGACGATGGTGAAGATCCAGGTCAGCGGGCCAGCTGGCTCGGAAGTCATCATCCGTTTCTCCGAGACGATTGGCGAGGATGGCAAGGTTCTCATGCCAGATCCACTGTTCAAGCAGTTTGAGACGGGCGTTTTCTGCAAATTCACTCTGGCTGGTACCGGGGTGGAGACCTGGGAGCCTGACTTCTGCTTCACGAGTGCACGATACATACAAGTCGAAGGCGTATCACTTGAAGAGGCACAGGGACTACCGGTCGTACATTCGTTGGTCAGCAGACACGTATCGTCCGCTGCACGTCGTCTTGGCTATGTTAAGACGGACAAAGAAGATGTCAATCAGCTCATTGACATGTGCTATTGGTCTTTCGTTAGCAATCTCTTCAGCTATCACACTGACTGTCCTCAGCTAGAAAAGTTTGGATGGCTCGAAGTAACGCACCTTCTTGCCCCGGCCACCCAATACATTCGCGACATGGAGTCGCTCTATTCCAAGATCCTCGATGATATCTTCGATGCGCAGGAACCAAATGGTCTTTGCCCTACTATGGCACCGGAGATCAGATACATGTGCGGTCCTCTACACGACACAATCACCTGGGGAGGTGCTGTCGCATTACTTCCCGAGATACTGCGCTTCTACTACGACTCCACGCACGTGTTCGAGAAGCTGTTCGACCCCTGTGTACGCTACATGGAGTATATCAAGACCAAAGAGCGAGACGGTGGGCTCATTGAACACGGCCTGGGTGATTGGGGACGTGATATAGCCTTCGGCAACAACCAGGCCAACATCGAAACAGCTGTATACTACCGCTGCCTCCGGAATATCCAACGCATGGCCCGCGAGCTGAACAAGCCGGAAGCTGAAACGCGGTTCCGCGAATGGGCAGATCGCATATACCGCGTATACAACGAGCGACTTCTTATCACCGATAAGGAAGAGTATCCCTACGCGTTCTACACGTCTCGCGATGACCCCTCAAAACATGATCGCAACATGGTCGCACAAGCCTTTGCACTTCAGTTTGACCTCGTTCCCGCATCCCACCGTGCTGACGTACAAGCTGCCTTCCTAGCGGATTGCGCTTCCGCTGGCAACCGGATCCAGGCTGGCGAGATCGGCTTGAAATACCTCTTCAATACACTCTCTGACCTGAACCGACCAGACATCATCCTAGAGATGGCGCGAAAAGAAGAGCATCCAAGTTACATGCGCTTTATTCGGAGGGGAGAAACAACACTGAATGAATTCTGGCAAGATAACTGTAGGAGTAAGTGCCATGATATGCTGGGAACGATATACGAGTGGTTCTACGAGGGTGTATTGGGTGTCCAAGCGGAGACGGAGGCATATAAGACGTGGAGGGTTAGGCCGCCGTTGGGAAGCGAATTCGGGATGGTGAAAGGGAGTGTGGAGTGTCCGTATGGTAAGATCGAGGTCAAGTACGAGAAGACAAGTGGAGGTGGCAGCGAGAAAGCGAAGATGTGGCTTACTGTACCCACAAGCACGACAGCCTATCTGCTACTTCCTAGTGCGGACAGTAGCGCTGATCTAAGAAGACTTGGTCAAGGCGGGAACCAGGTACGGAAGAAGGGAACAAGGATAGCCCTAAAGCCGGGCAGTTATGAGTTGATGTTACATGCCTGAGCTTAAATTACTGAACCGTGGTAATGCTATAGATGGCACGAGATTGAATACTACAAATCTTATCAAACAGTAATTCATGGCAAATTGTAGAGACATGATAGCAAGCACCCACTTGTGCAACACTAGAAATCCATCAACTACCAGAGCTGGCAAGTAGGTTCCTTAACCTTGCACTGGAAGCTCTCCCTGAACTCCCTTGAGTTCGCCATAGTGCCCAGAATACGTGCCCACTTAGGGGCATGCGGGTCGGTGTAGATGCGGTTAATTGCGGTATCCTTGCGAGTCTTGCCGCACCACCAGTTGCTGTAGCTGACGAAGAACATCTGCTCTTGAGAAAAGTGGTCCAAGCCAGGCAAGTTCTTGTTTGGTGTCTCAGCTGAGCGGCGCTTCCAAGCCTGGAAAGATGCCGACAGACCACCAGCGTCAGCGATGTTTTCACCAAGAGTAAGACGACCGTTGACGTGTAGAGGCTTATCGTCGGGTCCGGGAATGGTGAAGTTCGAGTACTGTTCGACAAAGCATTCGACCTTGTGCTTGAAGGCATCCACGGTCTCCTTGGACCACCAATCAGTGTAGTTGCCATTCTGATCGTAATGGCGCCCGGTGCTATCGAAAGCGTGGCTAAGTTCGTGGCCAGCAACAGCACCGAAAGCGCCGTATGACATATAGGCGGGTACATTGACATCGAAGACCGGGAATTGCATGATACCAGCAGGGAAGACGATCTCGTTACCAGGAGGGTTGTAGTATGCGTTTACTGTGGGAACAGTCATGTCCCACTGGTCGCGATCGACGGGCTTTCCGAGTGCAGACCACTCTTCCTTGACAGCGAAGCGGCGCATCGCAAGGGCATTGGCAAAGAATGCATCTGATGATACGTTGACAGTCTCGTAGTACTCCTCAAGTGTAGGCGGGTCCATGATGTCAGGGCTTTTCGTGGGGTATCCAATTTTCTGGACGATGTTGTGCACTTTCTCAACAGCCTTCTTTGTGGTATCCTTATCCATCCAGTCTGCAGCGTTCAGCTTCTTGGCGAACTCGGTCTTGATGTCCGTGATGATGGTGTCACCAAACTTCTTTGCGTCAGCTGAGAAGGCCTTCTCTACGAAGAAGCGGCTCAAAATCCATCCTAAGCCATTGTCTACATGGCTAACGCATGTGCGCCAGCGTTCAGGGGCGGAGTCCGGGTCCTTGCCCGAGAGCACGTTGACAAAGCGACGGTAGGGCTTGACAGCTTCCGCATCGACGTAAGAAGAGAAAGATTGAACCGCCTTCCATACAAAGTAGCTTTGGAGGACATCTTTTGGCGTAGCTGCGAGGATTGCTGATAGGTCCTTCAGGTAATGCGGTGTCATTACAATGACACGTTTGATGTCCGTACCGTGAGGCGCCTGGTCCGCGAGAAGCGCTTTCAGCTCGATTTCTGGAGCAATTGCAGCTGCTTCGTCAATAGACATCGGGTTGTAGTACTTCGTGACATCTTCACGGTCTTCTTCGCTAGGAGACGCAGCCGCAAGCTTCTTCTCAAGATCGATGATACCTTCAAACACGGCCTTGTCTTGATCTGGGTACAGAGCACTCAGTACTTCAACAGTCACAGCACGGTACTTTTCAACAAGCTTGTCGTCTTCGTAACGCTCTTTGGAAGGTAATCCGAAGCTCCATGGCGCACTAACAGACACGACGACGGTGTCTGGGTTGGTTTCGTCCGCACCTGTGCCAGCTGAGACAAGTCCAGTGACACCGTACTTAGCGAGAAGGAGAATGGCGTCTTTGATTGAGTGTGAGTCTGAGGTCGCAGCAGGGTAGACCTTCCTAATCTCTTCGAGAACATGCTTGAGAGGCTCAGCGCCGATGCTCTTGATTTGATCTTCGTTGAGACAGGCATCGTATGCAGCCTTCATCTTGTCAAAGTTGACCTCATCCGCAGACTTGGCGACTGACATAAGCTGCATAGGCGAGAAGTAGGAATGCTATGAGATGTTAGTCCTGTTCGACGCATACAGCAAGACTAGACTTACCTCAGAGTCTTTTGGGTATGGTGCCTCAAGAATATGACGAAGCAGCATTTGCGAGTTTTCAGACATTATAGTCCCGGTGAAGGCATCACCCTGGTCAGCTCGCAGATCATGACGTTCCCTCCATCCGCCGCACACAAGTTCTTCAAAGTCATCGCACGGGTCAAGCTCTTTGTATTGAGGCGAGAGGTTGTAAAGAACCTCGGAAGCCGCATGGACACAGGCAGGAGTCATGCATAGTTCGCTCTCCTCTGGGTAGTTGCCGAGAGGCTCATCATCCACTAAACATGGGTTAGCTGCGACGTGTGATTGAGACAGCGATGTACATACATTGCGGGAGTCCATAGAGTATGATCGAAGCCGTCGCAGCGATGGCGAGCACCCTTCCCAACGCTTGACGTTTGGAGTAGCGTTGCACGTGGCCTGGCTGTACGGTGGCGGACGCGTCGGATGCGAGCAGTGGCGCCTTTTCAGCCATGATGGAAAGCTGACGACGCTTGGTCAGAATGAATGCGATGGTGAAACAGTGAGAGTTTGTATGATGCCAGCCAGCTGAACACCGAGATGAACTGGTGATGGAGAGGAGGATTGAGGGAGGAAGCGGCGATGTAGGCAGCAGGTGGCTAGAAGTGGAGATCCGGGGTGCAGCTGACGCATGTTGACGCGGAAACGCTAAGCACGGGACCTTGCAGCTGTATGACTCGCGTATCTCTCCAACGTCATCTCAGATCACTCCATACTGCTCATCACAACACCAGAAATCCATCACTTGCCATCTTGTACGCGCATCCAGCAGTACGTCTTTACCTTCATACCGTACAACCGCGTTGCTGTATCATCTCGGGTCTTCTAAGCGCAGCGCTGTGCACCTCCCGGCAACCACCGAATAGGTGGCCTGTGCGCTTGCGGCTCCGGTCCGGATTGCCTATCGGTGTGCCCCCAATTATCTAGCTCCGACTGCTGACTCTGATGCACCGTGTGAACCTGCTCTTAAAAGCAATGTCGGGGTGTGGACGCCTCAGTCAGCTTACGTTCGTGAGAAGCTCATATCACCGGCATCAACAATCACCTGCTCGAAACTGCTAGTACGATCTATCATTCTGCAGCACCTATGGGCTCAACGCCAGTCGTAGTGCCATTAGCCCAACTTAGGCGGAAGCTATGCGGACACTATTCCAGTCCGCGCAGAAATATATACAAGAAGAGTTGGGTGTGATCGACCAGCTACCTATGACAGCCAACAAGCTTACTCGCCTGAAGGTCCGGCAATCGTAGTACCCGGCTTCACTGGAGTTCCAAAGTTGGGAGTGCCGTCAGAGTTCCAGTTGACCTTTTGCGCCATTGTGTATCTGTTACCATCACAAGCTCCGGTCGTGATAGCAGTAGCGTGGTAAACGTTCCAGATTTCCTTGCCATCGGGGCTGACAAAGAACCTGTATATTGGTTAGCATCTGATGATTCGAGGTGTCGGTTATCCAACGCACCCATTGTGACCGGGACCATAGTTGCCATTAGCATTAGTGAAAACTGGTCCGCTGCTCTTCTTCCAGCTGGCGGCGAGCGCTGGGTCACCAGATCCGTTCCAGGTGAGTAGACCCAAGCTGTAGTTCGGTGTCCAGCAGAAACTCGCCGAGTAAGCGATGAATGTTTTGCCGCCGTGGTACATAGCAACAGGGCCTTCCTGAACAGGGCTGCCGTTTCTTTCCCAGGACTCAGTAGGTGTAGAAAGAATCTTGGTGGCGCCGATCTTTCCAGGTGAGGTCATGGGTGCGATGCAGAGCGATTGGAGGTTGCCGGACATGCAAGACCAGGTGAAATAGTTGCCCCATTTGTCGAAACGCACGATAGAGCCATCAATACCCCATACGTTGGTGAGCTGGGAAAGGTAGGTGTACGTGCCGAAGGGGTCCGCACCACCTGTGACTTTGTTAGATTACGCTCCATGTCGTCGTCAAACTGTCTTACCCTTGAGCACGTAAGGACGCTGAAGATCCAGGTTGTCGACACCATTGCGGCCGGCGGTGTAGTAGATGTACCAAGCACCATCAATGTAGTGCAGTTCAGGTGCCCACATGTTGCAGCATCTGTCTGGGTTGCTATCCGTCCAGACTACTTTTGTCTCCCCTGTCTTCAATCCTCCCAGCGTCTTCGCCCTCGTGATTGACAAGTTCGTCCATGTCGTGGTCATCATGTAGTAGTAACCTCCGCTCCACGCAATGTGAGGGTCTGAGCCATCTTTCTGCTTGAGCGGGTTACTGAAGCTTGCTGCGCTGACGAGGGAAGAGAGGGCGAGCACACAAGTGCCAATGGACTGAAGGAACATCATCGTTGCGGAGAGTGAAGAAACAAACTGCAACTGGTTGTAAGATACGATGTATGATCGTGAAAGTTTATCTTATAGAGTTCGCTGACATCGTGGTCTCGTTGCACGAGGAGATCAAGGCTTGCGCCACAAAACCGGTCCTTCCGCCAAATGCTTGGAATGTCATGTACACCAAGCTTTCCACGAATAAATACAAAGACTAGGAAGTTGCCAAGATACGTATAGTAACAATCCGGGGTAATGGGCGGAATTGAGAATAGACTGGGGAGCGGACCGCTAGGTGTTTCGATCTTGGCCGCTGTGAAATGCTCCGATTGGTGCAAATTGCTATAGCATGCCCGCATCCGGCACTTTTCCGCCCCACACAAAAAGTCCTTTCCATGCGCCGGTCAAAATGGTTTCTAAGACAGCTGTCAAGCGTCAGGAAGGGCTGGGGGCGCTCTCAATGGGCGTGCGGAGGATTCTAAATCCTGAGGCTGAAACGTAAGGCTGCTGCACAAACCGGAAATCGCTCGCCCGAGAAGTGCCGATCGACCGAGGTTTCCACGCTTCTCAGCACTCTTCATCATCCACTACCTGCCACCTAGTCGCATGTGCTTACGCCCTAACCGTTGACACTGGCACTCTTTGGCATACCAATACCTACCGCAGCTGTTGCACCAGCGTCAACAGGCAGTACCGCACCTGTCATCCATCTCGCATGGTCTGAAGCGAGGAATGTTACTGCGCAGGCTGCATCCCATCCGTTGCCCTCTGTGCCGAGTAAGCTCCTCTTCTTCCGAGCTTCGCGAGCTTCTTCGCTCATGCCACCTGCATACATCATGGGTGTGTAAAGCATCTACCTGGTGTCAGTCCGCTGTCGTACGGTAGTCATAGGGTTCATACGCCAGGACAAACACAATTCACCCTGATGCCATCAGGTGCATGATGCGCAGCCATTGCCCTCGTCATGTTTACCACTGCACCTTTGCTGGTCGGATACAACAAGTGTGGTGTTCCTCCTTTCAGCCCGGCGACTGAGCCCATGTTGATGATGCTGCCTTTCATTTCGCCATCGTTTTGTTGCATAGCCGGTATGCAGTACTTCACCATCTGTACCATGCTGGTCACATTGATCTCAAGTCCCTTTGCCCAAGTTCCCATGTCAACATCGACCGCGGTTCCTGTTGCACCAGCGATCCCGACATTATTGACCAGGATATCCAGCTTCCCAAACTCTTCCAGTGCTTTAGTCACTGCTGCTTCGCAATCACCAGCTTTGGTGACGTCTGCCTCCATTGCGATAGCTCTTCCTCGGTGTGGTTTCGACGCTGCCATCTCTGCGGTCTTCTCCGCCCAAGGCATCTTGAGGTCCAAACACAGGACATGGCAACCCTCATCGGCAAGCATGATCGATATCGCACGGCCATTACCAATGCCGTCACCGTCGCATCCTGCCCCAGTCACGATTGCGACTTTGTCTTTGAGACCACGTGGGGGAGGTTCTGATGGAACTGCCGCCATTATGTTGGTCCGGCTCAGGTGGGGATATGACGTTATCTCCAGGAAAGTGTCGCAGATGCCGTCCAAGGTCGTTACTTACAAGAAACAACCTCTAGGTCAAAGATGTCGTGGTCAATGCACAAGCTTATCGCAGTGAATTAACAACGTTGAGAACTTACAACAGCCAATAGTGGTGTTGGTGGCATGTAAGTGTCAACCTCGGTACATGCGGGGTGACGCTAACAACAGGGCGCATATGTCGCAGCTACCTAGGTAGACGTGACGCGTTCATGCGAGGCTCGTACGAAGTCAAATCACTTATTGACATCGTCTCGCTGGAGCATCCCCTCTCAACCCTATCACTCTTTCCACATCGAAAATGGCTTTGGATTTCTCGCAGTATGGTGGACCCTCCGAGGAGTGGCTGGCAGTGGAAAAGACATTGCCCGCGCGAACCTACGACGTTACAATGGATCCGCATGTGCTCAAAGAAGCTGTCAATGCTGAAAGAGAAAGTCGAGCCGCAGAGGTGATGCCGCTGTTAGCACCACATGTTCAGGTCAAAGACTATACCATCCCAACTCGCGATGGCTCAACTATCGAAGCTAGATCGTATAGGTCAGTCAAGACAGACACGTCAGAAAGGCTTCCCGTGTATCTCTACTTCCACGGCGGAGGCTTCATATTTGGTAATGTCTTTTCGTGTGTAGAGTACAAGATGGTGTAACTAATGGTTACATAGGCACACTCAGCAGCGAGGATCCTCTATGTGCGCAAACTGCCATTAAGACAGGGGCAATAGTGCTGAACGTCAACTACCGCCATACGCCAGAACACACCTTCCCAACTGCTTGGTACGATTCTCAAGATGCATTCGCTTGGCTGCACAAGAACATAGACGAAATTGGGGGAGATCCATCCAAAGTCGTCACGGGTGGCATTTCAGCAGGTGGCACATTAGCAGCATCCCTCACACTCGAGCAACATCTTGGAAAAAGTGAAGTGATTGCAGGTCTGCCCACTCTAGCTGGACAAATCTTGATCATCCCCATGGTTGCCCACCCAGCCACATACGACCAAGGGCCCGGCAAGCTGCTCAAAACCTCGTCTTATGTCGAGAACGAAAACGCACCCATATTGCCGAAGAAGACTGTCGACTTCTTCACAAAGCTGCTGGACACTGCTAAGGATGCTTCACCAGATTTGAAAGACACTAAGTTCAACATGGTCAACGCGGCAGCAGAGGAAGTCAAAGGTTTGCCTCCTACAGTTTTTGGTATCGCGGGCTTGGACCCGCTTCGCGACGAAGCTTTGCTTTATGCGAAGCTACTTTCAGAGGCAAATGTGCCGACAGACATTACAGTATTCAAGGGCGTTCCGCATGGTCACAGGCGATTTGGCAAGGCACTAAAGGCGTCTGAACACTGGGATGAGTGTGTCGACGGAGGCATACTTTGGGTACTTTCTAAGCCGAATGCCACTGGGAAGTTTGACGTGAAACTTCCGTAATTCTCATCAGATGACGATGCGGGCTGTAGTAGCCGATTGTAGATAGTCCCGTGTCGCATTAATGGCGTGTACCGTCAGGAAGGCATCCAATAGATTCGCGTCGCTTAGATTGAGGATGCATGCCCAGGCGTCCCAGGGGTTTGCCAATTTCCAGCTGTAGTCTTTGTGACGACAAGTACACACATGTGTCCACAATCTTCGGTATTGTTTAGCACTCTTTTCTTGTGCTAAACTCCTCCGTGGATCACATTTGGATCTCACGCAGACAAGACTGAGCTCAAGACACGCTGAAGGCGGGGTCAAAGGTACGCTGAAGGCTGAGCTGAACGCACACCCAAGGCTGAGTTCAATGCGCAATCCAGAATGCAACGCCAGCTCAATCTGGCGAAAGCGCATAGCCACACTGCGCTGACATTTCAGCCTAGAGCGTGCCATCAACCACCATCCTCCTTATCTCTCGTTCACTGTTATGTCCTCATTGCCCACATGGCAATCACCTTCGGCTCATTTGGCGATATTATCGCTGCAGTGCAGGTCGCGTACGTGCTGATTGAAGCACTCAACTCCCAAAGAGGTGCGAAACGCGAATTCCGTGAGGTTCTGTTGGATCTAAGACTTTTCCATCGCTATCTCGAACAGGTAAGGTCTTCAGAGCCCATGTTGGTCATGCTTTTAGGTCCAACAAACTGCAGCTTCTGTCTTTCTGGCAAACTCGCCGAGAAGATCCTCGTCTCGAAGGTCTCTTCAATGTTTTGCAGCCATCTATTTTTGATGCGAAGGGAGAGATAAGTTCGTTTCTCGAGCACATGATATCTCGATATGGAAAGAGCCTTCTCTCTAATTCAAAACGCAATCCAAAAGATGTGGGGAAGATGCTGCAATGGCGTATGCTGGAACATGACAACGTTGCGCGATTGCAAGACAAACTTCGGAAGAGCAAGGAAATTATATCCATGGTTCAGAGTCAAGCTAACATGTACGTCTCGCTCCAATCAACAAGATTGAAGTGTGAGCGATTTGATCTAACCTGAAATCTCCCAAAGGATTATGGAGGAACAAGACCAACTGATTGTGATGGAGAGAATGGACGCTCTCGCAGACGCTGAGGCTGAGACTGCAAGACAGCTCAATGAACGCATCGATGATCTTGAAGGGAAAGTTGAGAAGCAGAGTGAGGTGCTCGGTCTGATCTCTCGTAGCATCGGAAGCATCAGTTCAACGATGTAAGTCAAACTCATAGAAATCGAATCACCTGTAATGACTTATTCTACCAGCGCCCCGATCGCAAATCTTGTTGTAGACCTTCCAGGCATGTTGGCGAAGATACATGCCGAACAACTGTCTCAAAGGCTCATGTTTTTCAATCTAAATCCATTTGCCCAGAACTCTGCTATTGTAGAAGATGCTCTTGGGTGGAAATTCTCAATACCTCTAGAGTTGATTAGTTCTTGGAATGTGAGTAGGTATCAAGAGAGAACATGATGTGCATCTCTAAGTCTAACGACATACAGACACTCCACTCTATCCTCATTGATAGATTTTCCAGTCGACCAGGTTACGACCTCGTCAGGGATCGCCGCTATGCGATAAGGGATGACGTCAGCGGATTGGACATCCGTCAGCACAAACCCCTGACCTATATGCTCCGTCCTGGTCAAAAAGTCAACATGTGCATGGTCTACTTTACCGATAACAATGACACATTGACGTGTCCTAGATGCAAGAAGTCGACTCTCTGTGCAAATAACCTAGCTTTCAAATGGTAGGTGCTCTATCGTAGATTCTGTCGTTTTACAGATGAGTTCGAACTAAAGTTCTGGTCAGCTCAGATCCAAGGTGCGAGATGGAAATCCAACGCATCGAAGAAATACACGATAATATCGAAGAAACACAAGATGATACCACAGCTCTCAATGACAAAATGAATGGCGACGCTACCCAATCAAAGTTCAGAACAGCTGGCAACATGACGCAGCCTGATTTTGAGGATGAATTTCCTGCTCATCTAGTCACCATGCCCAACATAGAAGAAAGCCCAGAGGTGTTCAAACGAGTGCGATTTCTGTCTCGCTGGGAATTTCGACTTGAATCACGAGGACCCTTGAGATACAAAACTGGTCAATACAATTGGTGGAAAGCGCGTGGTCCTGAAGCCATGCCAATGAAATTAGCTCTTGCTGCTGCCTTACGCGAAAATCTGGATGATCGGATATATGCGGGCGCAGGACCCAGCAGGTTGGCGAGATCTATGATGATTGGCCTATGGTTTGTTGGGTCGACATTGCAACAGTCGAGACCAATATTGGTCATATACTCCATGACGAAGAAGGCACGTAGGGAAGCCTGGAAATGCTCTACAGGAATCGACTGGATTAGAGCAAACCCATCGCTCATCGTTCTCACAAGCTGGAATACCGTCTTCTACCCTTCCATCAAGAGGTGTTGTAAGAGAAAATATGGCACGCGCTTGTAGAAAGATGGTTGGAAGCCAGGGGAAAATGTGCCCGATCAAGTACAAGTTTCTACATTCACCCTGGTGTAAGGATCCTCTTCACTGCCAGACCGACCTGGATGCAATGCAGTAACTATTTCGAGACTGGAGCATTCTCAATATTTGGCAACAAACCCCAATACACCCTTCACGAACCCTTCAGGGTTCTCTTCAGCGATGTAATGCGCACTGTCCTCGACAATCAACATTTCCGCACCTTCATGATACTCCTCAGCCATGCTTGCCGCAGACTGGGCCAGCATGAACTGTCCTCCATTCATCAGCAGTGAAGGTACTTTGACCTTCCCATATTCAGTCACCCAACTTCTGTTCTCCTCTGCGTCTTTCTCAAAAGCGCGATAAACCTCAAGACCGGCTCTGATAGCACCAGGTTGCGAGTAGGCAAGCGCATAATGTTCCAGGTCGGCAGGTGAGATAGCTGCGCTATTGTACGAGATCTTGTCGAAGAAGTGCTTGAGATATTCTCGCTCTTTCCCAGCGATCAGAAATTCTGGTAGGTCGGGTACTCGGTGGAAGACGAAGTGGAAAACGTCGGGAGTGCCTTTGACGTTCTCGTAGCATGATGTACCGGGCAGTGGACATTCACCCCAAATAACGCTTCTCACGTCGTTGGGGTAGCGTGATACATAGGCGAATGCGATCATGCCACCAATGTCGTGGCCTACGACGTGGATTTTCTCTTTGATGTCGAAGTGTGTCTGAATCAATATGTGCAAGTCCTCCGCCATCTGCGTCTTTTGGTAACCGGTTAAGGGCTTCGAGGATTGTCCAGCGCCTCGGTAGTCGGGCGCAATAATTCGGTAGCCGGCGTCTGCTAGAGGAGTGATGACATGGCGGAACTGATACGAGGTTTGAGGGAAGCCATGAATGAGCAGTATGACACCCTTCTCTTCCGTCTTAGATATCGCTGGACACTCGATGTAGTTCAAACGTATCTCCTCGCCGGACGTTGCAGTGATTGAAGCGATTCGCTGACACCAACGTGAGGTATCAATCGCTGGAGGCTGCATGATAGACATGATATGTGAAACTGCTTAGAATGAAGAAAGCGTTAAGAGGTATAGGAATCTCGAGACGGCATGTTATACACTTGGGTATACCCGGTGGTGGAAATCCATCATTGGATTTGTAAGACATGACGCTCTTGCAGCGTCATACCAAGATGCGAGATACATGGCTCGAAGCTGGGATCAGGTAGCTATCCTTGGACCATGACCTGAGAGATTGTTGTTACAAGAGGGTGAAATTCTACTCGAGAACTGCAGTGGCTTATATCGTAGTAGTAACTTTACTCGGATCCAAAGCGTTCTTCTTGCGTGGTACGCGCCATTCCGTTTTTGGTATGGTATCTCCGGTCTGGTCGAAGTAGTAGA
This sequence comes from Alternaria burnsii, assembly GCF_013036055.1. NCBI lineage: Eukaryota > Fungi > Ascomycota > Dothideomycetes > Pleosporales > Pleosporaceae > Alternaria > Alternaria burnsii. The sequence goes on from NW_024066121.1 coordinate 473,057, forward strand.
CGAATTGATACATTGCTCAAAAACATCTAGCGCTATCATCAGTTCCGCACATTCGAGATCCATCGCACAAAGATGTACGGTAGTCGGTAAATTCTTCTTTTGATCTTGGCTTTCCGATGTAGGCTCCTACCTATGTGCTAAGCCATTAGGCCACGACACTTGACCTCATCCTTTGCAGCGACAGCAATTGACAATTCGTTCGCTATCTTGTTCAACTACCTTCACAAGGCATGCCTAGGCTGGGTAGATGAGATTTGTCCGCTCACGTCTCAGAAGCCATGAGTCAGTCCGAGGATCTCCCTTCCATGATATCCAGTTAGGCTGCGACCGGCATGACAACAAGACACGGGAGAGATCGGGAGCTGGATAGAACGGCGCGAAGCATTGAACCGTTATGAGAGAAGGAATGAAGGACGGGGATCAATGGAAGATCTGAAGATGGGCCTGCCACACGCTAGGGGTGTTGCCCCACTTTTTGGCGACATGCCTGAGATGCGCCTAAGGACCCTGCGGGAGTGACCAATCAAATCATGCTCTTCTTGGTGCCACTGTGCCGGGAGACGTGGAGCTGCCGTAGAGTCTGTCGCATGTCGTTCTTCCATCAACGCCAATTGTATCAGTTCAGTAAGATGGCGAAATTCACCCCCGCGATGTCGCGACCCTACCGAGATGCGAAAACTACACGGCGCTTAATCAGATAACGGCATGGCGATATATAAGGTCGCAGGCCGAAATGATACATACCACAATAACCCATCACAACTACCATACGTTCTACTAGCCCCATTACCGACGATGCCGACCCACGGAGAAAGAAACCTGGAACTCGGGAATCAGGCGTATGCTGCCTCTTTCGACCAAGGCCATCTAGCACTTCCACCTAGCCAAAGATACACTATCGGTAGGCACAAACCAACGGTCTCTATCGTCATAAACTGACTTGATGCGACAGTAACATGCATGGACGCTCGCATCGATCCCACCGCTGCATTTGGTATACCTCTTGGAGCTGCCCACGTAATACGCAACGCCGGCGGTTGTGTAAAGGATGCCTTCCGATCCATCGTCATATCGCAACAACTTCTTGGAACAAGAGAAGTGATACTAGTCAAGCATACAGGATGCGGCATGCTCACATTCGACAACGACATTGCGAGAGCCACGGTCATGAAGAAGAGAGGAGAAGTGGCTGCGAGAGAGGTGGAGACACTTGACTTCCACGCTTTCCGTGATCTAGAGATACAGGTCAAGAAGGACATACAATGGCTTCGGATCAAAGCGATTGAGGAGAACATCAGGTTCAGCGGCTGGATCTATGACGTGGAGACAGGGAAGACAACTCGGATTGTATGAACTGGCTGCTTGGTCGTTCATTGAGTTTTGCAAATTATACCCAGGATAATGTAACAACATCTTATGAGCTTTCCTAGCAGATGTGCGCAACCGCTCTGTGTTCTTCGAGGTTTGGAGATAATGAATTTGGAGCAGTTCTAACAGCTCGCCCATTTCCTATTGGGGGCTAGCTTCCCCGCGGGCTAAACTCCCCGCAGCCTGACGCGTCGCGAACTCCAGTGACGTGTCGTAGTTTCCAAAGTTTGCTCTTACACGCGACGACAAGCTTCAATCTCCCCTGCCTGCACTCTCCACGTCCGCTCTTAATGAAAAAGCATTGCATCTTTGTATGGCAGCCAAGGCAGCGTCGCTTGGCGGGCTACCAGACGAGCTGGTACTGGAAATTCTGAATCATTTCCATACCACTCGCTCATATGAGACGCAATCCACAGCCTTCAAAGATCAAGAAAAGGAGAGAACACGCCAGTCCGAAAATCGCATGCTCAAAGGATCGCTACGCAATCTTTGTCTAACGTCCCGTCATGTTAGCCGAATAGCCACCCCAATTCTGTACGCATCGTTCACGGGAGCTGTTACTCGATACGGTCTTACGCCTCTTAACCTGTTCCACAAAAGGACGTCGGCCTCTAATGCTTCGGGTCGCAAATGCATAGAGTATCTGCAGTATGTAGAAGTCCGACTCGAAGATGATCAAGGCAACAGTCTTCGCGCCGATACTCTTGAGCCGGATGCCGTTTACCAGGCAGCATATTATTTTCAGTTACTAGCACATATCATAAACTGCGCGCCAAACTTACAACACCTCTCTCTTGTTGTCATCGAGACTGACAATGTTTCCTTTTGGAAACACATTATAACGGAAGAAGATGCAACGGCTGCGCTCACACAAACGACAGCGATCAGACAGGAATTCCGGAAGCTGCGAACTCTGTGTATCCAGATGCATATAGACGTTTCCACCGACCATAGTTCTGGATCGTTCGACCAGATCTGCTCCGTTATGTCGAGGGCTCCCGTGCTTTCTGACTTCCGAGCTCATGGTGTGGCGACATTCGCGCTGCCAGCACAGCCGCCCGAGCTTAGCATTTTCAGTATGCTCAAACGTCTAGAGATCACCGAGTGCATGCTCGAGATAAAGGAGGTCGTCAGAATGTTATCGGCGTGTAACGAGCTACAGCATGTTGTTTGCTCATGGGCTTTCCTCGATGACACGACCGGAACAATATCAGACCTCTACATTGCTCTGCTGCATCACACCGAAACTTTGGAAAGCTTACGTCTCGATTTGCGTCAAGTCAGAACCATCGACGACGATTTAGATGAGTCTCAATGCTTTGGTAGCTTTCTGCCGTTCAAAACTCTTAAGACATTGGCTGTATCGGATTATTGTTTTCCTGCGCCCTCTGATTCAATTTTAATGGCTGAGCTGCTACCACCGAGTTTGACAAGCTTCACAATGCTAACCGGGGAATCCGACGAACTTTCAGGCCAAAGCACAGATCTTACGCCCGACCTATGGGTTTGGGCCAAGAAGTATGCTTCGTCAGGCCTAAACCTCGAACACTTCATCGTTGAAAGCTACAAGGATGAGATAGAGACTCCTGGTATCACGAAGGCCTTTTTGGACCTGGGTGTGCAATTTGAGCTTAAGGAGGTACCAGAAAATATCTAGACGGGTTTGGAGATGGCAAACGGTTGAAGGGCCGGAAGATAGTAATGACGTCCGCCTCTGAGAGCCGCGACATGTACACTGAATGAGGAAAGAAACACGGCCTACCCAAACGCACGTATCGCGCTGTCATTCTATGCTTACTTGGAGAGGCAGTGTTGGTAACGCCTGGCGATACAGATGCGGGCGGCCTATAGCAAGACTCACGTAAAGATTTACCTAAATCGCACTGCCGTCGACCCGACGACAGAATCTCACCTTTACTTCAAAAGTGACCATTGCGGCCAGGGACTTTCTCACGTGTCAGTGCCCCTCACTAAGTCCTGCACGTCCATATAAGCCTTTTTCTCTATTACTCCAGGCTTTCTTTTCTTCTCGCCACCTAGTCAGCCTGCACCAGCTCGAGAAGCAATCGGTTTTCGATCCAGATCTTACAGCCTCAGCAGCAGCAACAAGAGTTGCTAACATGGCTATCCCGAGCGGTCAAGCCGCTCACTTGGACGTCACTGCATTTTCTAACGAAGAGACAGTTGTCGCGAACATGAGATCTCCCAAGAGAGAGACTTCGAGTCAGGACGACGCCTCAGTCCCCGATTTTGTGCTTGACGTACCCGGAAGCTCTGTGCCCGATTCCGAGAGGTCTGGAGAAGCCAAAGAGCTAGACTGTGTCCAGGATTCAGCAGATATTGGGACACCTACTCTCGATTCTGCCTTCCCATCGCCCAAGCTCGCCGCGAATGGCTGCCAAAGCATTATCTCTATTGGTGAAGACGATGTTGGGAAGGACATGCATAGCAAATCAGCTGTAGCGAGCCCGGTTCCTATACAAGACCAGGGAGAGCATTCCAACGGAAAGGCAGAGTTGAAGCATGGTATGTCTCGATTCTATCACGGAAAGCATTGACTGATTTGAGAACAAGCATCTCCAGTCGCCAAGAAGGAATCTCTCATGACGTTTGCCCTGGAAGCTCGGCGCGAGATCGTCGAGGTCGATACCGAGACTGACACAGACACGACTATCGACGCACCGAAATCCTTCAAGCTGGCCCACAGTCTACCTCCTCATGTGCGACCCGAGTTTCAACCACCACCAGCGCGCCAAGTCGGTCTTAATGACTCAAAGGTATGCTCTTGTAGAGACCTTCGGATACATTTATGACTGACACGTCTAGCACATGGTACCACCAAACGATGTCGCCCGAATCAACGAAAGCCCTCGAGCATCTCGCTCCCACTATATGTCACATCAACCTAGAAGCGACCACGTGGACCGAGAGCAGTTTGCCCGTGTCAGCGCCCAATTAACAAAGATCAAGCATGAACTTGATGTCGAGCGCAATAAGAACTTGCGACTTCGGACAACCATCGAGGCCGAGCAACAGCAGAAGGTTGAAGCCGCGTCTTCGAAGATGCTTACCAACCTCCTGCGAGAGCAAGCTGAAGCTCTCACGCTCAAAGCCAAGGTCGAAGCTAGGGAGCGTGAACTTGACTTTCGGGAGCAAAGAATCTCACAGCAGGAAGTTTACCTTTCCGAAGGCCAGCAGCAGCTCTGGTTTTCTCTCGAAGCAAATGGTGTTCGCCCTATGAGTGCAGTGGATATGCAGCACGCACGACAAGAAGCCGAGCTGAACGCTCAAAAGGCCATGGCTGACCTCAATGGAAAGCTTAACATCAAGATCGAAGGTCTACGTCTTCGTGAATCAGCACAGCAGATGCGCGAACAGCAGTACAAGGCTATCATCCGCGATTCGCTCAAGGACGAACTCGAGAGCTCGCTGACCGATGAGAAGGCTGAAGAGATTGCTGAAATTGAGTACAACAATGGATATGGTGCAGGCAAAGAGGTCGGTAACAAAGAATCACAAGAGAAGTTTCGCCAGCGAGGCTTCTTAGAAGGTTATGGCGCCTGTCACCGTACTCAAATCACCCTGAGTAAGTGTCGCCAGGGTCTGATCGATCGTGACAGCCCTGAGCTAAACTTCCTCTACGATGCCAACCATCCACACAACCTCTGGAACATCGGTGAGCTCGTCGGCCGTCTGGAGCATGAAGACAACGCTGAGAAGATGAAGAACGTGGCGAAGAGGGAGTCTGCAGTTGAGAAGCCATTCATCAACACCAAAACTGCTAATGTCGCTGATGAGCCCCACGACATGAATGGTAAGGTCATCGGGCATACCAATGATACCATGATTCACAAGCGAGAGGAGACAATTAGCAGGTAAACCACCCGCCACTCCATCTTTTACTTGGACTTACACTCTGCAGGATGCCACTCGCGCGTCCTACCTTCGCTGCCGAGCTTCGTGGTCCATCTGCTACACACAACGGCCACATCATTCTCGCTAACAACATCGCTTCACCAGCCGCCAAGAAGACCGAACAATCCATCGTCAAAGATGGGGAGCCTGTCGTGAATTTGATTGACTTCATGTAAGTCGGTCGCTGGAAGGGCTGGGGTGTGGACGGGGAGTATGGGGATGGCTGGACGGAAGGGTCGGGGCATGAGGTTTGAGGGCGACAAGGGGCGCGGAGGTAACAATGGTTGTGTCCAAAGCTCAACAGGATGACTACATTGCCCTAGCTACTCTACCGTCGCCTTGCGTATGCTACTTGGATACCTCCAAGCCCTTGCATAACCTCTACCCCAGCATGCCGCCCGATCGGGTTAGAGTCCGCCTTGAGGATGGCTGGCGGGCAAGGACTAAAACTTGTGTCTGAAATGAGCTACATGATTGAGTTGGCACCATTTAGGTACTGACCATATGGGACGAGAAACTAGATGTATTTAAAGTTATCAAAATATCCACATGTGGAGTTTGACGCATAAATCTTTTTTCCTTGATATGAGCATTCTAAAAGTAGATTCTGACATCTACATTACTTTTCTCCATCTTTATCTTCCGGTCTAGAACATGTTGAATACCCCCATCGCCAGCCCAAAACCACACTTTTATGACCATCTAATATACCTCAATCCTGCATAACGCTCCACCCCTCGCCGCCTCTCCTCCCGCCAATTCCTCTTCCACCCCTTACAACCGGCCCATGGCCCCTCTCACCCAACATAGGTTTCCTCAGCACAGGGCCATTCGGTCCCTGACCAAACGCGTCAGCCTGCTCTTGAGCCTCCTCTGTCAACTTCGGTTCATTCGCACCACCACCACCACCACCCTCCTTTGCCTCTCCCTCCTTAGCAGGCCACTTCTTCGCAAAGTCCTGCGCCCCACCCCCAATAGCCCTCATCTCCTCGTTCTCCTGGCCATCTTCCCTTGCAGCATACTTCCCCACGATATCCAACAACTCCTTCTCTCCCTGCTTCTCACGCTCGCTAGACCAGTTTGCATACTCGTCCCACCACCAGCGATGCGTCTCTCCGTCTTTTCCTAGGTACCCTGCCGTGCCATCTTCCTTTACACGCGCAGCCCATGGCTTATCCACAATGTAATGCAGCACAGCGACCTGATCGTCGACCCATATATTAGTATGCCAATATCTCCACGTCTTCAATGCATTCGTTTTCCAGGACAAAGTACTCCAGCGGCCATCAAAAGCCTCGTTTAAGAAATCCTGATCAGGGAACTTCATAGCGCGGAGTCTAGTGTTGCCAATTTCCTGAAACTTCTGGAGGACAAACTCAGCTAGAGCTTTGCTAGGGCGATAGAGAAAAGTCCCCGAGTTGAAGTTGGACAGCGTGTAAGGTTCTGGTCGCACTTGAGCGAGTTGTTCCGGGGCTGTGAGTTTAGCCATGGCGCAGTTCTCCGGGTTCCATTCAGCAGGGGCCCAGGAGTCATGGTCGAGGTTGCAGACACAGGTGTGTACGGCCATGGTTCGCATTCCGTCGCCACCTTGCAGGTAGGCGTCGTTTTGCTTGTTGAAGATTAGGGGCGAGGGGTTGGAGAAGATCATCATGTCGGCGTCTAGCCAGCAGATTCGTTCAAATTTCTGAGGCATGTCCCAAAGGTCGAAGACGCGCAGTTTGGTCCATGTATCGATGAAGCGCTCGGCGACCATGCCGTGTTCTGTTCCATCTTCAGGAAGGCGGAGGTGTTCTACGGGGTGGAGGACGATGTTGGAATGTCTAGCTTCGGCTTTGAAGGCGTTGACTGAGGCCTCTGGGAGTGTTTCAGGCGTGTAGGTTATGATGAGGGGTGTGTTTGGTGAATGCTTGTTGAGTGTATAGGCTAGGAGGATTGCGCCGGCGAGATAACTGGGTCGAGTGAGGAGAGTTACATATGCATCTTTTCCCTGTTGGTCCGCCATTATGAGTACCGATGGGCTCTTGGACCGTTATTGTTCTCCGATATTTTCAATGTCAGAGATATAATGACAGGGATATCGAGAGGTACATGGAGTCGCAGAGGTCTACACGAGTCCCACCAAAGCAAGAACGCGCTGACGTCACGACTCACGTTCCGAGGCCGGAATGCACAACTCTTGTGATCGGAACCTACTGAGGACCTACACATTTTGGAGAGGGAATGTACTGTGTAAATTGTCGTAGTAGGTTTCACGAAGATATATAATGTTACAAGTTCAAATTACGGGTATCTCAAGAATCCTACTTCGACAACAGCCATTTCACTACTCAAACTTATAATACAATGTCCTCAAATCTTCTTCCCATCCTCTTTCGCTAACGCCTTCCCCCAAGCGTTCTCGAATGGGTCGTCCGACTTAGGAGCATCTACCTGCTGTACATCTTGCAAAGCTGCAACTTCAGGCACCACGCTTGGCTTCGTCAATTGTACAGGAGCGGGACGGTCCAAGGCAGCAGCCTCTGGGCTTTCGTACTCGAAGTTGCTAGAGTAGACCACAGCAGCGAATGCCTCCAGACCACCAACAGCTTCGATAGCAGCTAGATACTCGTTGTTCGCTCCGCTTCCGATACTATGCGCCTGTCTGCAGAACACCGCTAGACTGTTGGCGACCTTGGCCTTGACGTCGTGGCCAACAATCTCCTGCACACGAGCGTTGCTATCAGAGACAGGCGGGATCTTGTATGAGAGTTGCGAGATCTTGACATCGACGAGGTGGGAGAAGGCCGCATCGAGGAGCTGTGTAAGGACATGGGCAAAGGCAGGCGATTCGATGAGGTCGGAGGTTTCATCGATAAGGCGACGAAGAGAGGCGGTTGTTGTGGGGGATGTCGACTCAGATGATGAGGTCATGCCGGACTCTTGAAGGACATAGTCTTCCTGGTCTTGCGGTGGAAGTAGGAAAGCGAGCCACTTGCATGTTCTGTGGGGAATTAGCTAATGTCATTACGCGTTGGAGTGGACTCTTACCTTCGCTCTTCCTCGGTCGCACCTTCGACTCTCTTGCGTACTTCCAGTGTAAGTTCAGACAGCCTTTCCAAGGTCATCTCTTCTCTTGGGTTCACAAGGCCGAAGACGTCCTTGACTGCGACCCTCACTTTCTCAATAAGATCTATGCATCCCTTGTGTAGCAGCCACCAGCTCAAACTAAGGTACCTGCGGTTCGTCTCGAAATCATTGCCGTACGCCTGCTCGAAGTTGTCGTCGTCGTTGTTTTCTAGGTTGATCCTTGAGCCTTCAGTGGTCGGCTGCGGTGCGGCCAGGGACACGACGGATGCGAGGTAGTTTCGACGGCCGAGGAGGTTCAGTTGAATGCGAGTGAGAAGCGTAAGGAGAGACAGGGTGTAGACGAGGGTGAAGGCTCGCGTTATTGCTGGTCATGTCAGCATCACAAGTCCCGATGCCATGTACGGGGCACATACAACTAATCTTCATCTCACTCCATAGCTGTGCTTTGCTCTTCTTGGACCTCCTGTCCTCTCGGGGCTCTGGACTGCCCTCGGCTGGTCCCGTATTGCTATCGCCCTCTGTAGCGATTTGGCTGGCATGGATGAAGCTGTCCGTCTGCAGACTCGAGCTTCTTGCGTCATCCTCGGTCGTGTCGGCTACACTCGGAGGCGCTGTACTCGCAATCTCGCTGGGCCCGACGCTACGTGACAGGCGCTCTGCCTTTTGTCTCTGTAGCTCTTCCAGCACTTGCTCCACGGGGATGGCATCGAGTATGTTCTCGGTCGCGGTCGGTAGGATGGCGAGGACGGTGAAGGTGCAGTCTTCCTGGTTCTGTTCGAAGCGGCGGCGGAGACTGTAGAGCCGTTAGAAGGTGCTCCTTGATAAGAAAGTATGGAGCGCACTTCTCTTTCGCGATGCGATCATCGCTCATGCGCTGCCTCGCCTCCCCGAGCTTGCCCAGCACATACTGCCCCGCCAGATAGCCGGCGCCGAGCACTCCGGCGCCGATTGCGAAGTTTGTGCGGTTGCGCCTGAGCCAGCGACGCGTTCCTTGTATCATGTTGATGGTTGAGAGGGCTATGCAGCCCGCGTACTTGGGGGTGGAGCAGGCGTCAGTCGCGTGTGGGGAATGTCGGAAGACCACCCAAGATAACCCAGGGTCCCGGCTGCTGCTCACGGGCCTGTCAATGCAGCGATGCGTGATACAAGGAATCTCTTTGTTCAAATACTCCCGTCGTAGCAATTGTCGCAATAAGTGATTAGTCGTGACTGATGAAGCAGGTGCAGGCCTTCAACATCCACCGCATGCGAGGTTGGTCTCGGGTTACACCAAGGCTTCGTGATTGGGCCGAGGTCCATTGCCCAAAGGGGAGACCAAGCCCAGCGCCGCTTTCGCTCCGCACATGTTGTCATCGCCTCCAGACGCTATTTCATCTTCCCACTCAAAAGGATAAGGCCTTCTCGTAGCAGTATATCATGTATCAAATTGTACTATAATGACGACCTCCCCCTCTATTGCAGCTCATCGTATGTTGCATCCAATTCGTGATAACAGAAAAGCAACGCGTCTTTCAATGTATTTATGGTATAGACAAGTCGAACAAAACTGAAGCCAAAACATCAAGTCGTTAAGCAATTCGTGAGTCGTAATCCTTCAAACGCATAGCGCGTCATTCAAGTGGGCGGGATGTCGCAGTTGGTGTTGTTACTGTTGTCTCGGGCGAATCAGAAAGAGAAGTCGTGCTCGTGATCGGAGACGAGGCTTCTGAGCTAGACGACCTATTTGATGCTGATAACCTGTAGAGGCAATTAGAACCTGTGCGTGGATTTCAATGTCGCTTTGTAGGCTTGGCCATAACATGGTAGAATGCCAGTCGGAACATATGCTAGGTGTAAGTAGCAAAGAAAGTAGGACCGGAACAGGATAGCCGGTGACGTTGAGCCAAAACATGAACAGGGCGATTCCCCAGCGAGCATACTGAAGACATGCTAGTAGGACTTGTGTCTACTAGCAATGACGGCAGCACGGCCCAGGGCCAAAGCCTAACAGGGAGAAGCCAGTCGGCAAACAGATGTCTGGAAAAGAGGGACGACGTTGAATGAACAGGAAAGGAGCAAAGGTCGGACGATACGAACGTCTTGATTGTAGCGATAACTGCTTGCTTTTAGCCATTGAACATACCCATTAATAACCAATAGAAAGGCTCATTACTGCGTAGCAGCGAACCTCCTAAACTCTCAAAGACTCAATTGGGTATGCATGTACATCCCGGTTTGATGCCCATAGCAATCAATGACAGAAACTTCCGTATCCTTGGGCTATTTTGTGGACCCTGGTATGCTGTGGTCCGAAAATCCTTCCTTGGATCAGAAGTCCTGGGATCAGTCCTCGCGGTGGATATAAGAAATAGAGAAAAGCTTCTTGTATGACAAGAAGCAACGTAAACATGAATAGCAGTGGAGATAGTCAGGATAGCCTATCTCACTGTTCCAGTCAGCGGTAAAAGGTCGTGGCACCCAGCAGCAGTTCATCCTTAGTTAGCTGCAGACATGTAGTCTGTAGATGGGTTCCAAGGTCGTCCATACGAGCCTTGTGAATGCAGGAACGCAGAAGAATCTCCGGGTTGATCCTGAGGGTCTATAAGACCATCATAACTGGACTGAAACGACTGAGATTCGACGAAGGGGGATTGATCGTTCCATTGGATTTCATGGTTGTTGTATGGAGACCTGGGGTAAAATCCAGTGACATGTGAAGGTACGTACCCCGATATCTCTGACTGATTGCCTTGCTGAATTCCCTGAGTCTCTTGAGCCCACTGCGGGCTGCTTGGTGCTGTGACCGACTGCGACGAGTCTTTTGCGTCCTTGCGAGCTCGAGCCAGATCTTGATCGTTGTGCGTGGTCACCATAACCGGCAGCGTTGCCCCGGGTCTTAACATATCGGCTTAGCATCATGATGGCTGACTGCTGAAGTTGAATTTCACTACTGACCTTTGCAAAGTAATGTCGTCATCCCGGAGGGTCTTTCCTACAGGCATGGGGGTTGCGATGACGTGAGTGCACTACATCATGTTAATTTTGGTTTGACATGAACGCGGAACTGGTTCCTACCTTGCCCTTCTGGCGCTTGCACTTTTCACAAGCACCAATTTTTCTTGTAGTCTTATAGGCAGATCGTTCCGCAGGTGTCATCTTGCGCTTCTTCTTCGGCTGTATCGCAAGCCCTCCATCCACAACACTAAACACATGTTGCTGACCAGTTGCAATCTTGGTGATGGTAGGAGATTGCTGTAGATGATGCTCCACAAGTGCCGGCGACCTGTACGAACTGCTATGTGACAAAGAAGGCGAAAGGCTTCTTTGGTGCTTGCAAACATCCAGTTCCTCGGGACCTGGATGGGACGCTTGAAGAAGTATAGCTTCGTTCTGCATCGACTCAAGTTCGCGGTTCAGAAAGTCTATGGCGGCCAAATGCTTCCGCTGGCGCATACTGGTACATTGTGGATATTGGTTTTTCAAAAGTTCGTGTAGAGCATCGGAATCGAGTGGCTGAGTGAAAGCCATGCCTGCCCACGGCGGAGTCTCGTCGCTCGTCGGGTGTATCCGCTTGATGGATCTCATATTGAGGCTACAAAGGCCACAGCAATTAAGTGAGATATATCAGGTCGGATTCAGACAGATATCGCAAGACTCCTGGAATATGATACCCGTATTTCAGCTATGCCACGTATCAGTAATGTTCAAGCAGGGGGCGCTGGCAATCATACATAAAGAACATTTTCATTGTTCCTAGCCCAAGTGCGCTACTCCAGCGTCAGCATAATCATGTTCCCAGGCGAGGCTTTGTGGAGTGATTCTAAGTACAGACCGCAAGGCGTCTTCGCTGTGGTCATGACAGGAATACCCCGCCGATGATCACGAACGAACCGTCGTGATCTCGGCAGACAGCAATCTAGCCTTTCTAATCCACCATAGGTACTTACATGATAAGGTATGGTTCGTTCAGGGACGGTTTGTATTGATAGTGAGCTTGGAGGGGAATCGAATGTGTAAATAAGTCACCGAGGTCACCAGACGTGTACACTACCGAGCCCCAGGCAACGATAGGATATACGGAAGGAACAGAGCTAGCCGCACGGTGTCTCGACACGATCGATCGTAGGTTAGCCGGTCGCAGCGGCGTCCTAAACTGGCCAGACATTCTTTCTACTTCGTAGCAGTTCGGATATAAGCATTGCACCATCATAGCAAGCTTGCAGATGATTCGTGCGGAAGTCGGCATCGTGGATCATGTTCACCGTGTAACTGTAATGGCGTCGACTTGTAGGCGCAGCATCACGGAGGACCATCTCGCTTCCAGAATGAGGCGCAGTCAATTGGCCAACGAGCTTCAGCCTGCTGTCATCTTGGGCACTCTGACCTTAAGATTGGGCAGCGATGCAGACTCTGTGATCAACGCATATAATATCGAATTCTCAGTGGTAGCTGTGCTGCTCGTATAAATGAAGCGTGGTGGGTGTATCGTGATGCGCGTGGATCCCGCGGGAATGTGGTGCAGCCTGGGTACGCGTCATGACAGCGCCAGTTTCTTCTACCCTTTCATGGTAAGACAACGAACACCGCGCGATAGTAGAATGAGGCAGCGTTTGTGTAGATGACGAGCATTAAGTGTATGACAGCTGGTGGCAATGAAGAGGGAACAGTTGAATGGGTCCCGGTGACGACTCCAGTCTGGGTCCGGGTTAGACCAAACCAAGCTAGCGTCAGATTGAGATGAAGTTGCGACCAAGGAACGCGCTCATTGTTCTCCCTCCACTGCCTACCATAAACCTTATCGTCCGGCATCTGGGAGAATTTCGGATTAAATGGAATTACAGGTTGCTTCATGAGCATGAGCGATGTGGTGTAATAATCGGTGGCTATCAAACCGAGACTGATCTTCTTCATGCTGCAAGACCATGCCAACGTCGGAAGGGCTAGGCAGTATGCTCCAAGAACAAGAGAAAGCATATTTTCCGTATACTTGATCTTTTGTAAGTATTAGAGAAGCAGCTTGGGCTAGCATTCAATTTGTGATCATTGAACCCAAATTCATGCGCCTTGTCCTGCGGCCGAAACTCCGCCTACCCTATAACCAAATTTGAGCAAGTCTTGTCCCTCTATCTGTGTCCTCTTTCCTAGCAATTCGTCGATATCCCATGTCGCACCCAGCAGTCGGCCGTTCAGCCACATCCGCTTCTCGGTGCTTAACCAAACACAAAAAGCGCCCCCGAGACCAATATCGTCTGTGAGATCTAGAAAGTCAGTATCCTTCATTGATTCAACAGTGAAGATACACTTACAAGGTCGAAAGCTATCTGGTGTAGTCTTGTCTGCCATTTCCGTGTTGACGGCGCCAGGGTGTACAGCAACAGCCAATATACCATCCGCACCGTATTGCTCTGACAGGAACTCGACAAGACGTGCCTGCGCGAATTTCGAGATACAATATGCTGTGTTCGCAATATGCCCGTTTACGATGCATGCTCCAAAGGAGTTGATAGCGATGAAGGTTCTAGCACCATCACTTTCCTTCAGTATTGGAATGAAGTGGTGCGCAACAAGGTATGTACCCTGTACGTTGACGTCGAACACATCTTGGAAATCTTGTGGATCTCCTTCCTCGACTTTCAGCACTACCGGTCCTGAGTATCCTGAATTGACAATGACAACGTCCAGCCTTCCAACTTCTTGTCTTACATCCTTCGCGAGCTGCGCAACGCTCGAATTTGATGTAATGTCGACCTCCAGGCTTTTGATGGATACTGATGGATTCAAGTTCTTGGCTTCTTGTGCGACTGTCGCTAGTTCCTGGCTTGAAGATGACCTCGCTGCCAGGAGGAGAGACGCAGCACCTGCTTGCGCGTAGGCATGGGCAATACCGGCTCCTATCCCGCGAGACGCACCAACTATGAGTACGTTGAGTGGCTTTGGTAGTTTGTTGGAGGCTGGGTCCAGGACAGCAGTGGGTTTGCTATGTGTCGTCTTTGTGAAGCCGCTGGCGAGCGTAGTATCTTTTATTCGTTGCGACATAGTGATCGGTCCAAACATTCGTGATGGGAACATTTCGACAATTGCTGTGGCCGCCCACTGATATGCTGGCGCGCCTTATGTGCATCCTTCAGGCGACTCAAAATGACTCATTTTGAGCCGCGTCCTGAAGGACAAACTCGTTTCGAGCAAGGCTTCTTGTACTTCGCCATAGAAGAAGCCGTTTCGCCATATCTGTAGATGTTCTTGGGTGCTCGATATTCCGTCTCTCAGAAACATCGTCAGCGCAAACGTGAGGTTCTGAAGCGGAGGCAGGCGTATGACGTGCCACGCTAACCTAGCGTGACTGAAGTGTGGGGTTCACCTTTCACTCATTTGGGAAAATTTCGTCTCCCTCTTCGATACGTGCTTAATCTTCTATCCTACATTCCATGACCGATGATGGTTCTCGTCGCCATAATGTGGTGCTGCAGCTAGCTTGGGTAAGCATTATCGTATGTAAGCCCTATTTAGATATGCATGAACCCAGCCTATGGGATACGGACGACCTGCATAACCATTATTCATATGCAGCTAGATAATAGTGAGCGAGGCTAACGAAACTCTTGACGACATTGTGATTGGAAGCGTGTACTACCACCAGTGAGAAATATAAAGTCGAAGCCTCGCGCCATGAACAGAGACTGGCTTTCCATCGAGCAAAGCATTTGATACTCAACACCTCAAGCATTCCAAGATGACACGCACTCTTATCCTGTTTGGCGCAGGACCCGGCATTGGCGACAATGTCGCCCTTCAATTTGCGTCCAAAGGTATCGAACACATCATTCTTCTTGCGCGCAACACAGAACGCCTCCAGAACGAAGATGCGCCTTTCGTCGCCAGGAGCACATTCCCCGTCAAAGTCGACACACTCCGTGTCGATCTCGCAGACACAAAATCCATCCCAAGTGTACTCAAGCAGCTTGACAGCATGACCTCAGGCGAAGACATAGAAGTAGTGTTTTTCAACGCTGCTCGCATAAAGCCAAGTGAAGTACTCGGTGTCAGTGTTGAGGAGATTGACGAAGATTTCAAAGTGCTTAACTCCCTTTTCCAATATCAACAATATCGGGTATGCTAATGGAGATGATAGACGAGCAACCTCGCCCTCTACGTCATAGCACAGCATTATATTCCCAAACTCCAGAGCCTGGCTAAGTCCAATTCTACGTCCAAACCTGCGCTTTTCGTCACCAATAGCCATCTGCCTTGGGATCCTATACCGCAGCTGCTCTCGTTAAGCTTGACAAAGGCTTCGCAGAAGAATATGGTAGAGAGCTTCAACCGTGCTTTCAGTGACAGTGGTGTGCACATCGGGCTGATCTCTGTTGAGGGATCTGTGGCGCCTGAGAATAAAGTGCTAAACCCGAAGACGATTGCAGAGAGGACAATTGAATTCTGGGAGGGAGAGAAGGGCTTGGCTATTCACGTCAAGGAGGAGTAATGGCTGTGAGATAGGATCATCCATTTCGGGGCGATCTGCTGCAGTTGTTCAGATCGCTCGGCTTATTGTTCATCCTTTCTCGTACCACTCACTTCAATACTTGCGTTGCATCTTTCCTGCCTTCATCCACTCTTCCAATCCTTCTGGGCATATGATCCTAACGTTATAGCTTCGTTCAGGAATCTACTTCAGCCTACCAGCATCCATTCTCTTGCGATCAGCTTTGTCATCTGTCAACCTATTTTATCCTGTCCCCCGGGTCGCGAGTGAACAGCGCACAATCATGCAGACCACTTCCCCTACAGATTCTCAAGTCAGTACCGAGAGGGAAACCATAGTAGAAGGCATGTTGTCAAGTAAACCAAAAGACATACCGATGATATAGCTTGATCCTTGCCTCGGAATGCTCTTCATGGCAGATAGCCGATATGCGCCGCGGATAAGCACCATACTGTTTCTGGTTGAGACTTCGGAGATCATCTTCATCAAACGTTGGCCGCACGATTACATTTGAATATCACCGGGCATGAGCACTATAGTTGAAATTGCTCAACTCAAATTTACCATATCCCCAAAACCTTACAGGATCAAAGACTACCACGTTGTTCTCTTCTGTAACACCAATGTTACCTTCACTTTCTTAGACAACTTTTCGACCACTTCCTCCATTTCTGCTCATCTTGGCCCACTGATTTCAAGGTTACACAGCAGCATCCTTTCCATATTTTGCCTAAACTTCCCTTCCCAGGTCGATGTCCAGGCATTTTCTTGGGTAAGGTAGCCATCATGTGTAGTGACACAGTAACCGAACCAGCCCCCCGCGGGCCGACGCTCATGATCTCGTGCGAGCTCTTCGAAAGATACCGCGCTCTCGATCTTCAAGTCTCCCAACCTCTGCATCATCGCATGCATATCCGCGGTGTTGGATTGTACCATGGGCACGAGATCCTGGAATAGAACTACCACTTCTCCTCGTCATCAACCCCATCTTCATCACCATCTTCCTTTCCGGCATCCCTTTCAAGAACCCCTACCCCACACCGCCAACACACAACCCTGAGCGAAACCTCGCAATATCATGCGCAGCCTTACATAGCCCCTCTCAGCATATTCATCCCATTTCTTCCTTGCGCTAGTTTGACGAAGTAACTGCCTTTGCTCTGCTTACTCCGCCCGTTCCATTCACATAGGCCTCCAACATCTCCATCTTCATATTCTTTCTCATCCTCCTCATCTGTAGTTCTACGACCCTGCATCCTAGCATCAACATGCCCACTGTCATTGTTGGTAGTCTTGGTGGGAGTAGAATTCGAGGTGGTGTCGATGCAGAAACAATCTGTTTAGTGACTTTCGCCACGGGGAAATATGCTTGTTATAGCTGTGTCTGGCGGGAGGTCTGGATGGTACCAATTGGGACTAGGTATAGGATGTATAGCTGCTGGGGGGCCTTTGTAAGCTGGCTAGTGATGGAAGACCAAGAGAATGACATACGGTGTTGAGGTGTAGCAGAGGCAGCTATACGGTTTTCTAGGTCAGACAGCTTTGTCATTTCTGCAGAAGGGGGATCGTAGTGAAACACCGAGCGATGATCGCTGACAAAAGTACATGCGTTGTAGTAAAAGATGGCAAAAGTATGTATGTCTAGTAAGAGGTTGCGAGATTACCATGATCAACATACAAAGTCGATCCATACAATCGTGTGTAGGCTCTCAACCCCATTGGCACGTGCTCTGTTCGCGATGCGAACAGAACAAGATATGCACCTGGATGCCATATGAAAAGGCACAGTAAACTGTTTTCCTGAAAGTCAGCAGGGCTTCTTCCACTTTTCGTTCGAACGTGTTGCACGAACAGCATGATTTGACATGTGATCAAAGACCGTGTTCTTGTTACAATCTCGATTCCATCCTACGTATTCCACACCACCTATTCTGACGATATGACTGCCACACCAACAAGGATATACAGAAGCCTATCCCGCCCTCCCCACTCATCCCCTTTTCTCCGCCATCCCATCAGCCAAACGAACAAAAAGTCCCGAAACCAAACCAGCAACACAGTCAGAATATATGAATAAAAAAAAGAAATATATTACCAATGCACGAGCCCGCTACCACACGCCACAGACGCAAAGGTAAGACAGGGGTGGCTCTCAGAGCCTCACCTGTTCATCCTTTTCCCCCCGCTCCGCTCCGCTCCCAGAATAGTCAGAAACAAGTTTCATGTAGACTCGGTAGATCGGAGCTAGGAAGGAGAAAAAAGAGAAAAAAGACATTTCAAAGAAGCAAAAGGCTTATCAGCTAGTTCATCCGGGAAGCCAAAAGCCAAGCGCTCGGAGCCGAAACAAGCAGAGAAAGAAGAAGAAAAGAAAAACGAACATATGTGTTGTTACATGTTGGCGTGCGTGTAATAGAGGGACCAAGTCCGGTAGTCCTGGTGATGGTTGTTGATGTTTGTGTGTTGTGTTGCGTAGGATGATGGTGATGATACTGTGTTGTTGCCTCGACAGCCGTGTACTTTGAGGAAGAAAAGCTAAAGATTTGCATTGTTCGAATGGGATGGAGAAAAAAAACGCCCTTGGCTTGTCAGGAATGGAAATGCTGGTCAATACGCCTGCTTGAACACATGAAGCTTCCACCCCGCAAAACTCTACGCCTTGCACTCCTTGAATATGTATAAAGTATCCAGCCGTTTCCTTCTAGTAGTAGTAGATCATCAATGGGAAGCGTGTTGGAACGAGGAGAAATGATTATGGCGGGATTCCTATATCTCGACAGTCTTGAGATCTTCTGCTTCGGCGGTCGCCGCGATAGGGCTCTTCACCGACTTTGGGCTTTTCAGTGAAGAAGGCGCTTCAGGCTTGGTGTCTTGGTTCTCCTTGTTGTTCTCCTTATCGCTGCTGAGACTGTCGCGGGGAGTAGGTAGGCGGGCAGTGGGGAGCTCGTCACTGGGCCTTGGTGTGTCCATGGAGATCAGGTTCTCCGAGGGTGTGGCAGCCTTGGCATCGAGGTTCGTGTGGACGCGGATTGGTGCTGGGTTCTCTTCAGCAACTCGGGCGAGCGGGCTTGAAAGTTTGCCGCGCGGGCTGACGCCTTTGGGTGGTTTGGAGAGGCGGTGGGGGCTTCGGCCGCGATCTTCTGGTCCCATTACAGGGCTGTGGTAGGGGCTGCTCGCAGTGCTACTGGGGACGACCATACCCGGCGCGTTGGGATTGACACGCAGACCGCTGTTCGGGCGTCTCTTGGGCGGCCGGCGACCGTGCTTCTGATCGCATCGCCAGCGGAGGACTTCTAGGTAGGGTGGCTCAACGTTCTGCTTCTTGAATGCCAACAGCTTCAGCTCGCCCGTCTCCTCATCCATGTGTACGTCCTTGGAGGCAAAGTCATCTGCGGCCATGGCTAGTAGAGCGCCCCACGAGCGTGCGACGACATATTTGCAATCGTAGTCGCGGCCGAAGATGATGATCTGGCCCCATGTGCCATTGGGACCCGGAGCGAGATCAACGGCAAGGTAGTTGCCTCCCCAGTCGCGAGCCAGAGGGATCCATGCTGGGTGGGCATAGGCCTTTTGTACGGCGTTCGGGGGCTGCGAGTCCTGACGCGCGAGGAGGTCTTGTCGCCAGAGAGGGTTGCCTGTGCTCTGGACTGTAGCCACAGGAGGAGCTGTAGAAGAGCCGGCAAAAGCCTTGACTGGAATTTGCGGTGTTCGGTAGTCGACCTTTGTGGTGAGGTATTCCTCAGCGACCTTTCGCCAGTTCTTCCACTCCATGACAATCTCCTCGCAGTCGAGCAACATGAGGCCAAAGATGACACCAGTCGGGAGACCGCCGCGCTCCTGGCCGTCGTGGACCTGCAACGACTCGCGAATGTCCATGGGGAGCGTCGCATCGAGCTCGTGCTCCAGCTCGTTGACGTCGTTTGATGTGCAGCCCTCGCACAAGTTGTCGAAGAGCTCTTGGTAGTGGTCCTCGACCCAGCGGTCGATACGCCTCCACGAGTGGCTAACAGGTGGTGGCGGAGGCAGGCCCTCGTTGAAGTCCTGCATCTGGATCTGGCCATTGGCGCCCTTGTCGAACGTGTCCGAGTCCATGGTGGCCTGGCGGCTCAGGGAGCCACGCATTCCAGGCGAGTAGGGGGAGCTGGGAGACATGGGGCCCTGGGGGGAGCCGATGAAGCCATTGCTGGTCGCGAGCTCGTCGTGCTGGTAGGGCGAGTGCAGGTCGGCGCGGGACTCGGCGCCGCTCGCCGTGATGGAGGTGAGGGCAGCGTGGCGGCTCTGGGGAATGGGGATGTGACGGCCGGTGCGGTACGGCGAGTCGTGCGAGGCGTGGCGGTCGTACGAGGTCATGGTATGCCAGAAGTCCTTCAAGGACGAAGTTATTCTGGGCAAATGTTAGCCGTGGCTGCCAGGGAGGCGTGTGAGGCATGTGAGGCATGTGAGGCCGGGGTGTCGTACTGTTGTGCCATGGTGTCGACAAGTCTTGGGGGGGAGCGGAACAGCGAAAAGAGCGTATGGGTGCGCTCTGCGCTGTCAGCCTGTGGGCGGTGTTCCGGGACTCAGCGAGTGTCGAGTGCTTGTCGCTGGGAGCAGCGGTCTGGGTCGAGTCTTGTGGTTTGGTAAGCGTTGGCAGGAGCTTGGATTGGGAATCGAGAAAACGGATTCCAGGTGACGTTAAGGGGTGCCGACGCGCCAAGACTAAAGCACGACCGGGATGGCCCTAGACAGATTGACGAGCGTTGAATGCGCAATGCTGGCCCACTGCTTCAGGACAAGGACGAGGAGCAGGTGACAGCCTCAGGGTGAATGCGCTCGAGAGCTTGTTGTGGTCGGCGCCCGCAACTATTATGGTACCAGTCGTGTTGTTGTTGTGGTTCGTCGGCTGCATAACAAAGACCTGCAACCACTCACGCCGGCCTCTGGGCAGCCGCGACCTATCTACTCCCTCCTCAATCTCTCCACTCTGACCCCCCCCCCCCTCCCCTCTCCCTCGACCACGGAGCCAACTTGAACTGACCCCCCGGCCATTGGCGTTTATTAATAGCCCCTTAGCACCCCTATGTATCGCCATTGCCACCCACATCACACTGACTTTCCTTCTACTTCACCAACAGTATCCCCATTTGGTCGCGCAATACCTGTTCGCTTTTGCCGTGGCCAATTCACTCCTTAGCCGACCCCCATGCGGCCCATTTTCGCCGCCTCACATCGGCGCCGTTCGTCCAACCGTGGGCCTGTTTCAGGCTTCGGCGGCGTCGTGCGCGCCAACGAGGGGCTTTACCGGGTGGGCTTCGCTTGCTTAGCTTCTACCGCTCCCTACCCCGTTGGAACTTAGGAGCTGCCTCTGCATCTATGGCGTCCTCAAGGCGGTGTAAAACGAAACGTGCCACTTTTATGCTCTTGCCTCGTCTTAGCAAAAACAATCCGACACATGTGCGGCATATTTCCTCAAACACGACGTATCTATTCAACACTTCTGCCACGTACACAAGCAATTCCTTGACAACACCATCAGTGGCTCGACGCGCGCGCGCGTTTCTGTTTCGTGATTACATCGTCCATCTCCAAATCTTCAGCTATGGAATCCTTCGATAGAGATAATGCGCATCCCCCACTAGTCCTGCACCAGATCTTCAATTTCCGCCATAATCTCCCAGAGGGTTATGCCTAATCTTGGTCCATGATGCGGTCAGCACAACTGCCTGTCCTCATGACGTAGACCGATAGTCGGCAAGCACGTATCGCCTGCGTAACGTTGACGACCATGCATGGTGTGCAGCAAACCAGAGTTAATTGCTATGACCTTGGGTAGGTTTCATATTAACATGGCGGGCAGTTCCGATCAGCTATCTGATCCGTAGCACCAATTGCGACTCGTACTAAGCTTCCGTCTTCTTCTTCAGAGCTTGTCCTTGAACTTTGTACCTCGCCAAGTACGTGTCCCTCCACTAGTAAAGCTTCGTGTTGCGCCCTCTCGGAGCACGATATTGCCGCGCATCCGGGAACAGGCGTTTGTGGGTTGTGTGATGTGGTGAGAGCCGGCGGGGTGCGGGGTGTTGCAAGGCTGTTTGCTGATATTTTTAGCCGCCACGCAACTTTCTCGCCACATCGCATGGTAACCGATGTGGCTATTGTGGAGTAACACTCAAGTCCTCATCACGACCCCATCGCTCGACGTTCAGTTTGACTTCGGGGATTTGCTGCGCTAGCCTGGCCTGGTTTACCCCAGAATCGCACGTCGTATTGCCTGGCGCGTGGGTCAGATACGAGGTGATGTGCGTTGAGTAAGCGCCCTTCGTCCCGACCCGGTACTGTAGCGTTGAGGCGCGGCCGTGATTTGTTTCTTCTAGTCTTCCGCTCGAATATTGTTATTGAAAATTCAGCTAGATGTTGTGTATCGTTTGGTTGCTTGGTGACCACAGTTCTTATGGTCTGTTGTTGGACCTTGAGCATTTTGGTGGTTTAGTCTTGCCATGCAAACATGATCGGAAAACGCCGTGCTGACAGGTTGGGCGCATTTTGTTGGTTATGCCTCTTCTTATTCTGCGCATTTCCAGCATCGTAGACTGAATCTTGCGAACCGATACTGTGTTGGAACTGTTCTAGTCTTGTGCTCAAAACCTGTAACATTAGGCCAAAGTCTTGCCCAAGAACTGGTTTAGTTCCTCCTGCAACGGCAGGACGATATTCTCAACTGCAGCTTGTAGGCAGTTGGTGTCCTGTAAATCAACCGTGGGATCGATAGACTCTTTCATACAATAACTGACTGCACTTTGATAAGCAGCAGACAGTTCCCCAGCTTCGCTTTGTATCCAGTTGTGTACCAACGTAAGGAGGTTGTATTTCTGATCTGCTGAAGCGTCACCACTTTCGTTTTCAAACTCCGACTGGTGGTATTTTTCGGCAGTGGTCCCGAAGTAAAGCTCGAGCAATGCTACGGCTAAAGCGAGCAAGAAATTGTTCTTCAAAACCATTTGCTTGTAGCCTTTTGACCCGTTTTCAGAATGGTCAGCTACGTTTGGAGCGAGGTATGCATGATCGAGATCGATCGGACACGTGGTATCTGATGTTCGGTGGAAAAGAATATCTCGCGCAGCCCATTCGTTGGCAAGCCAGGGCGTTGAGTTAAGGTAGAGTATACTGGACGCTAATGTCAACGCTAGGCTATATCTCTCTTTTCTGCTCAACTTGGAGCGTTTTCCGTTGATGACGGGTGGCTTCTCTAGCAGTGTCTCCAGAGATATCAGTTCTGTACTGGGAATCTGTGCTTCCGCCGTGTCGACTGAGTAAGCCCCTCGTAGTTTGCTTTGACTGTCTAACGAAAAGCCGATGGTCGGGGACTTCTTGTAGAGTTGTTGAATAGATGCGCAAAGGTCTTTGACCTCCTCATATGAAGGTGGTGAAGTGGTCGCCGGATCTTGAACTGCGTAAGGAGGAAGCGATCCGAAGCTGACATTCCTCTGCATCCTATTCGGTTTGGGGGAGGCCATCGGTGAAAGACAGGCATCGTCCTCCTCGTCGACGCAGATCCTAGCGGCTTGAAAAGTCCACGAAACGCCACTGCTGTCAGGCGAAATGGTCGAGAAAGAGATATTGAAACTCGTCTTGTTATTGCGGAGCGCTTCCCGAAATCTCGGCGCAAAAATATCTCCGCGAGGGTCGAGTTGGAGACTTGCTGTATGGGAAGACTTGCATGAGCATGACCAGCACACACAAAGTGCGTCGTGTAGAATCTTGGCATAGCGCTGCAGCTTCTGCAAGCGTGTAGCATACGAAGGCTTGCTCGGTCTATGGTAGGTTTCGATCTTTTCACTCTTTTCCGTGAACCTCTCGAGCTGCCTGTTGCACTCATCAAGCTTCTCCAGAAGTGCGCTTAACTTCTTCTTGCTCATACCAAAACGAACACGCTTGCGGAATTCGAACTTATCGTTGGATTTCTTCGGGTTCGCGGCAAGCAACGTGTCGAGATTATTACGAGTAAGCTACAAACGGCGTCAGTCAATAATGCTCTCAACATACCATGTGTATTTACCTCGGCTGCGCCGTCCAAATCTAGTCTACTCGCGATGCTCTTCGTGATTTGTTCGATCTCGACCATGATACTTTGATACGAGTTGTAAGCGTTTTGAAGCTTGTCTTGAAGCGCCGTTTCCTTGCTCTTCCACAGTCCCCGAGATGCCATGGGATCAGTGGTCATTTTTGTCCATTCAGCTTCAGAGGTGATGGAGCCGAAAAGTATCCGAATCGTCAGCTCGTAGTGATCGTACTGGGCCCTGAGTTTCCTGAGAAGGGCGGGATACTCAATGTCTCGATCCCACATGCTCCTCAAAGTACTAAGTCCTTCTCTGTAGCTGTCGATTCCTAAAAAATAAATTAGTAAGCCGTTCATTGATTGTTGGCCGAAATAAAACATTACATACCTTGAATAATCAGCGGCAAAGCGCCAAGTACAAGGCCAGCAACCTCAATTCCGCTCATTGTAGCTTTTAACTTAGGATTCGGGATAAATGTCGATGTTGCGCGTCATTGGCGAATGGTGGAAGAAACGAACGCCGAGCGGGGTTCGAGTCTGAATCTCTTGACTGGACCTCACGGTAGACACACGAAGAGACGCAGACAAGCCAACTATTACCTACGAGTGAACCATATTTTTGCGAGGGAGAGTAAATAGGACGCGCAAATCTGTAGATTTGCGAAGGACACGAGGTTGCGAGAGGGTGCCACTGTCTGCGAGGCGCCTGAACTGCGCCCCCCACCAATCTGGAAAGAACTTAGCATCGCCTCACCCCATGCAGTCATTAGGCTGCACAATGGCACAGCCGCTTACTAGCCAAATGCCATCTCGTTGCGGACCAGATTGAACAAAGAACATCTATCAGCTTATACGACTCGACTGTCTGGGTTCACGACACCTTTCTACTCCGATGTCTGAGGTCCCTCAGAGCCGCAAGTCCCCGCTCGCTTCCGTCCTCGGCATGCTAAGCTTCCACAATGTCGACCTTGAGGCTCGCAACAGCTGCTAACATACGCGCTTTCCAAATTTTGACCGACGCTCTTAGTGTAAGCGACAGTAAGTCTACGGAAGAAGTAGACGGCGATGCGCTCGAGGACGAGATCGGAAGGTTCAGAGTGTGGGCCGGTAATCTGGGTGCGCTGCAGAAAGGTCACAGCTCGCTAGACTACAGGCTACGCGACTCCCCGAATCTGCTTAGCAGTGCACTCAAGCTTCTGAACGAGCTTGAGCACAACCTCAATGAGACCTTTGCAGTCATATCTGGAGCTCGCCTACCTTACGAGGCGCAAACATCGACGGAAGAAGTTGAGGAAGATGAAAACGACGATGGGTTTTTCAGCGAAGAAGACGACAGTGATAGCGATGGGCCCAGGAGCGAGTTGAAGATGAGGTTTGAGGAGGTGGTTGACATCATCGACAATCTCTACAAGCTTAGCGTACGCATCAGAACGCCTAGCATACACTCAAGATCACTTAAAGCTTCCTCTTATATGCCAAAAGATCCAGAGACCGGAGTGGATATCCTTGATGCTTATGCTGAGTTGGACAGAAAGCATGTCCAGGAGCTACTCCTGCAATTACGCAAACAACATCCTTCGGGGGCTCAAGAAGAACAAGCCTCTCTGGTTGAGAGGCTAAGCTCCTCTATCACGCTACGTAGGCGGCATTTCAAGTACTGGAAGCGACACCGTGACAAACTCGGCGCTTCTGTAATTCCTGAAGAGGCACCGGAGCCTGTCGTACCTGCTTCACGTGAGGCACCTAACACAATCCGTAATGAGAACCTCGAAGCCTTTCCAACAACCCCGATGATCACCACCTCAAGACCGACGCCAAGCCAGAAGACCGGCAAGACTCTCTTGTCAGGCACCGAAGTGACACATCATCATCAGTCTCTAGATGACATAGTGGATACCAAGTCGGTGACAAGCTACGCTGTGACAGTGCGGGATCTGCACGGGAAAGGCATTGAATTACCGCCTCCGCCCAAAGCTGCCAACGGCGACAAAGACTTCGAGTGTTCGTATTGTTGGATTGTTTGCCCTGCAAGATATGGCAAAGGACGAGCTTGGAAGACGCATCTGCTACAAGATCTGCAACCATATATCTGCACTTACGAGGACTGCGAGAGCTCTCAACAGCTCTTCCGTAGTCGCCGGGAGTGGGCTGAACACGAAGCGACTCATCGTAAACTATGGCGATGTCCAGAACACGCAGCGGCCTTGTACAGCTCTGTTTCTGGTCTTGAGACCCATCTTCGACAAGACCATAATGGCAGCTTCCCTGAAGATCAGATAGCAGTCATTGCCAAGATCGGGGAGACGACAGCGATGGATACACGCACCAAGTGTCCGATCTGCTATGTACCTGCAGATACTGCCGGTCTAGGTGATTTACAAAGCCACATCGCAAACCATCTGGAACGCTTCGCTACCTTCGCACTGCCTCACGGGAGGGAAGACGACGCAGACGGCGCAAGCAGCATCGCAAGCCGTGGGAGTTCCAAATCTCAATCCCTACCTGACTCAGTCCGCACAGACACAAGCATTGATGAAATCGAGCTGGAAGATACTGCAAAATTGGAGGATTCCTCTGAGATCCTCCATGTAAAGGAGCCCGGACAGAATTTACTGTCCGCAGAGAGATTGCAGCAACTTCCCGACGAGAGTCATAATCGGTTCGCGTTGATCGCAAGCCAATCGAATGATCTGGAGGATTCGGAAGAGGAGCAACCTGATGATCAGATTGACGAAGACGTATCGCTTTCACACAAGAAACACCTAGACCACGTGGAAGCATTCAGACAACATGTCCTGACCCTTCCAGGGGCCTTGTCCGTTCGATTTTATCGACGCTATGGTTCCTGGCGTGGTTCCATAACTTTCGCTGATGATTGGGTTGGTGAGGAGGCGCTGAAGGTCTTCGATACTCAGCGCTTCCCCAACATGGATTTCAAACCCAAAAAGGACACGAGCAAGTGGAATTTCACCAGGATCAACCTGCCAGATAGTAAGTGAATGAATGAATGGCGACTAGGCCGCTTGTAACTGTTTGAGCATACTAACGATATTACTGCTACAGAAAAAGAGCATACGTTCAATCGCCAGTCAACGGCGGATACACAGGCTACCGAAGATGCTGAGACATTTTCAACTGGATCTGAGTTGTACGATCAAGAAGTTGAAGATTCAGAAAAACAAGCAATTATCTCAACAGCCGACATCCCCACATTGCGTTCCCTGTACCAATCTCGGCGGCTGTTGCAGCGCGATCAGAGCTTTGCGCCAAACGATGCTTATAATCAGATGATCTCGTTCTGTCATTACGATCTGACAAGGATGAGAGTAGATGCCATTGTCAATAATGCTCCATCTAACTTCAAGGCCCAACCTGATCCAAAATCGTTGCATTATGTTATATACCAAAGGGGAGGATCAGGTCTCAGGAACGAGGCAAGATCAAAGCCTAGAGTCAAGGCGGGTCAGGTCGAGCTTACTCATGGACACGATCTTCCGGCTTCGTGGGTGATACACGCTGCAGCGCCAACATATACCGGTTCCAAAGGTGTCGGTCAGTTCAACATTTTAAGCGCGTGCTATCGTGAGGCTCTGAGAACAGCTGCCACTTACGAATTCAAGACGATCGCTTTTCCTTGCCTAGGCACTGGAGGTTGCAACTTTCCGCCGCGTGTTGCTGCACGCATTGCGCTGCAAGAGATCAGAGAATACCTGGACGCACATCCTGAGCATCGCCCCGAGCGAATTATCTTTTGCGTAAAGGCAGCGATCGATGAGAAGGCGTACACAGACTTCTTACCGGTCTTCTTCCCACCTACGCATGGAGATCTCGACAGAGCGAGAACATCGGACTGGTCAGCGAATCGCGCCGCGTTATCAGCTCAGATACTAGAGGCACGTACACAGCTTCAAAAGGCCTTGACTGACATGTCCGACACCTACGTTTTTAGATCGCAGACTGCTGAGACTAACGTATGTGCCCATGACATGCGGAGGGTCGATTCTGCGCTGTTGTCCATCCGCAACTATCTTTTGGGATCAAAGGAGCTTAAGCGAAGTCTTGCAGATCTCAATTTACTGTGCTCTGTCATATCGACCGCGTGTAGTACCATATCGGAGATCGCAGAACGAGCGAAAGAAGTAGGCTTCACCAAGGAGGAGCAAAATTTCTGGGACGAAGCCAACACTGGTATGCAAGCCAGCCATGGATTCGATCTTTCGACTCTCTTCGACTATTGCTGGATGTTTGCGAACAGCTTAGATGGCGTCATAGCAGGCGATAGGAAGGAACCGGATTCGATGGCAAGAGCACGGCAAGTCTTGGAGAACTACGCTGTCAAACAGAAAAGTCAAAATGCGAAAGGTATCCGCGATCATCTGGACGAAGTCATACATGTGCGAAAATCCGAAGCACCTATCTCGAACAATCGAGAAATCATCCAAGTTCATCAGATACCTTCCGTTGCGCGGCTCTATCTACTTGGCGACCTTGAGGCCAAGCCAACGATGGCGCAACCATCCACTTCATTCAACCATACTGTCTGTTTGCTAAGGGAAGATATCACCAGACTCGCAGTCGATGTTATGGTAAACTCTACTGACGTTTCCTTTTCCGGCATGGGTACCTTGGATCGCACGGTTTTCAAGAAAGGTGGGCCGGGGCTACGTTGGGAAGTCGAAGCTGAGCAGATCGGACCATGCAAAGTGGGTGATGTCAAAGTAACTCCTCCTTTCCTCCTACCAGCCAAGCACGTTGTTCATGTCGTGCCGCCTGGTCAATTCAGAAAGGATACCAAGACGATCTTGAGAGGCATCTACCGGGAGATTCTACACACTGCCGTGGAACTGAGGGCGACATCCGTCGCAATACCCAGCATCGGAACTGGCATGCTGAACTATCCGCGACGTGACTGCGCATCATTAGCCATGGAGGAAGTGAAACGATTCCTGGAATCCGCAGAACCGGCTAACGTTCTCCACAAAATCATCTTCGTGGTCTTTTCCTCCAATGACGAGTTCGTTTACAAGAGCCTTCTGCCGGTCTACTTTCCGCCGCCGAAACGCAAGGTTTCCGATGCATCACAACGCGAGGAGCAGACCTCCGCTCAACACCAGGCAGCGATGACCATAGATGACCACATGCGAAACGAAGCTGAGCGAGAAGAGAAAAAACATGAGATACGAGAAAGATTTGCACAAGACACCCCACTTCCAGCGTCTGTTCGACAAACTGAGGAGACCCGAGAAGACTCGTCTTCATCAAAGCCATCTGCTACAATTCTTCCTGCCTCGTCTGACTTGCGGAAGCTGTCCGAGGTCAATGAGGAAGTTAGACAAATGCGTTACCGACAAATCATTCAACAGACGCAGATGTGGACCCACGAGTCCCGCCCCATGGATAAGAGCGAAGAACATGCATTGTTCCAATTCGAATCGCATGTTGACGACTGTGATACGTGTCATAATGGATTATATGAGAGGCGCCATGAACTCTGCCAACAGGGCTACCGTCTTGGAGAAGACATATGGCAGCGTGTGGAAATGTCTCCACATGCAAACGTTCATGCCAGAAGAGATAGATATAAATTGGAGGTACCAGCGGATCGTTTGCCTAGCTCCATGCTTTTGCTCTCGACTATCGCGCAAAGCGCTACGCAAAGCACACAGACGGAAAGTGGCCTTGGAGATCCGTTCTTCCAGACAGTCACACCTCGCGAGGTAAAACCAAAGGACCCGGCTCATGAAGATGGAAATGCGTCACACCATTCCGCAGTTGAAGTTGCAAACTCCACTGCGTCGGTTACAGAGCCACCTGGGGTAATCCATGCGTCGGTCCTTGCTCCGTTGACATTCGGGGACTGGGTGCACTCCATTCTCCATATCCATCGGAGCAAGATCGAGCTATATCATACAAACAACTATTCTGAAGGCAATCCGTATGCGACGATAGATCTCCGTGGTGCCAGTTCATCTTTGACTCGAGGCGCTACATTGGACTACTCTAACCAGCAGGGGCAGGCTAGAGCTGCAGACTATCAACAAGCGCTGTCCTATCACAACTGGATGTTGAAGAACGGTTACCCGAACCACCCACCGCCTTCTCCTCGAACCCCAGATGCTTCCGCTGTGCGTCTACCTCCACACGCAACGTCTTTGCTTGTGGAGAAATTGGAAGAAATGGAAGGGAAAGGAACACAGAGAGTAGATAGAATTCGGGTGATGGAACGATGGCATTTTCTCGACGCACTAGCTCCCGAAGCTCCAGCGCTGTTCGACGCTCTCCAACGGCTTGTCAACCGTAACAACAAGACCCAGAGAGATCTGGCAACGCTTTGGACGATCGGAAATGAAACCGACAAAGACTACCTCGATAAGCGGGAGAAGGGCCTGCAGTCTTCCGCACATGTCTCGAAAGATGTCGCGTCCAGTTCAGCCGGCGGACCCGATGATATGAAACCGACTTTAGGAGAGGATACGCAGTCCGAAAAGATTCTTGCATATCTTTCCTATGATCTAAAGACACGAAGTGGCTCCTACATAGGACAAACCACCAACAAGATTGCTGACGCAGTTGATATTGACGTCGGTCTGGTCAATACGGTATTGCACACCCTTGCTGCACATGGACGCGTGCACAACACTATCAATGACGATACCTGGGTTATCTCGGAAGAGGCTAAGGAGCTTCCTCCGATTGAACAAGTGCTCCGACCACCAGAATCAGGCGATGGTTACCCATTCACTTCAGCTGGTCCGTCTACTCTAGCTGATCGAATAGTATCATGCTTGAGTACCAGAGCCCAGGGGTTATCTCTAAAGGATTTTGGTCGCGAACTTCAGGCTTCTGATTCAGAACTTGTTATGATGATACACTCATTAGCATTGAACGGATACATCGCGTTTGAAGACGATAAACGCACGTGGATTTTGACCGACTTGGGCGAGCAAAAGGCAGTCGAGATACGAGTGAGAGGGGAAAGAGACGCCATACGAGACACTGAAACGTTTGCCCCGAATGAGAATTCACCAAGCGAACTATCCGAGCGTGCTCTATCTTACTTGAAAAGCCTGCCTGGAATAAGCGAAAACATATCAGATCTCGCGGCTACTTTTGATACCCCGGTTGCAGAGCTCCGACCGGTACTCGACAAGCTGGAGTCTGAGGGTTTAGTAGAGCACCAGGATGATAATTCCAGTTGGACGGCATCGCTTTCAACAAACCAGCAAGCTGATATCCCACATCCTCCAATGTACCCATCTGCTTCTACCAGAGACCATCGACCTGTTTCACCGCAACTACGACATACAAGGTCGCTAGATTTCAACTCACCTACACCGCCCGGTATTCGTACGCCTTCCTTGCGTAGTACATCACCAGCAGTAGAGTCTACCATGGAGACTAGTCACATTGATGACGAATCAAGCGAAACGAGGTCCAGGGTAAGCCGGGGCGAACAAATGTTTCATCGATTTAATCTCCCAAATCCAACATCCTACCGCGGTCCTGAATTCCCGCACAACGATTATTTCGTGCCGGAACAGCAAGATGTGGAACGTCCTGCGATCGAGGCAAAGAGGTCTACAGAAGGATCCAGCTGGAGAGATGGAACGGGTGCGAAACAAAGGAAACAGACCAGATCCACTAGAGAAATAGCAGAAGATATCGACGAAGACCTGCAAGAAGGTACGGCAAGTAGCTTGAGACGAGCCAGGATGGCAAAGGAAAAGAAACACAAAAGATCGAGTAAAGTAGCAGCTAAAGATATCGACGACGAATTGGAGTACTACGATGGGCAGGAGGAGGACTTCGTGGATGATGAGGAAGATACGAAAGTGCAGGGTCAATGAGAATCGGAGATCTCGAACTGTTCATTGGATGCATGTTGGTTCTGGACGTCTGTGTTGGTAAGGCTCTGGTCCTCCTCTTTCGGGATGAAGTATGTGAGACCGGGCCGCTTCTGGAGAATGGCAGTGCATTACTTTCGATCAATATTTTTTGAACTTCGGGTGTATTAGAATCTCCTATGGATAGATGTCCTTGTCAACCTCACTACCGCATACTCACTCACGTAGCATGCAAGATGTGAATGCACAAGGAATAACTGAACACGCAAGGGGATAGACTTGGTGTGAGCATGTACACACTCGGGTGTACCGCCTCTTTAGTAAGCGTCATTTATACACGTAATTGCTAAAACATCTTGTGCGTCTCAGATATAATGTGCTCAAAGACGTATGTGCATAACATGGAAATTTGAATGGCCTTCGCCTTGAGAAAAGACGTGTAGAAAATACGCCCGGGTCTACCCAACCGCCAAACTCCCATCATAATCGTAAATCTGTGCTACCAAATGCCCAAATGGTATACCAAAAAACGCCAATCCCATAATCCCCCATCCTGTCGTTTAACAACCGCCGCCGCCGCCGCCGCCTCCATCTCCTCCTCCGCATCCTCCGCCTCCACCATCTCCGCCGGAAAAACCACCTCCACCATCTCCTCCACTGAAGAAACCACCACCGCCTCCGTATCCTGCTGCGTATGCACCGTGACCCCCACCATAAGTACCACCGCCGCCGTGACGGCGCTTGTTACGTTTTGTTTGGCGCATCGGAGGAGGATATTCAGAAGGTGGTTTGGACATGCCGCAGCCCATTTTTGCGATAGTTCGTTGATGTGTGTAGATTTATTGGATTATGCGAAACTCTCGCTGATTACGCGTATCTGACAGTTGGATACGTGTGGTGTAGTTGTATGAGATACGTAAGTATTCGAGATTTGTATCTGACGATGATGCGTATGCGACGTTGATGAAAGTATCGTAGACACTTTACAATATGAGAGAGTGTTGGTATGACCTTGTAGGAACCGGTTTCGTGACGAGGATGATGATGATGATGATGATATCTCCCTGAACCACGGGACACCACAAACCCTATATACCTACCACGACTCCCATCTTACCCAACCATAATCATGCGCACATCATCTGCAGCAGCCAAAGTCTGCCTTACAGAATGCGCAGAACTAGGGCACAAGTCATCAGGCCCCCCAGACACAGCATCCACAATCGTCATATCTCCTACTCCCATCTGGGTCTGACGAAGCGAGGTATCCAGTCGCAATCCACCTTTTTCTCTCTCTAACATCAGCCTAAGCCCACAACGTGACCGGCGGCCTGAATCACAGCCCGTCGAGGCGTTGTACCACTACCCGATTGATGCGAGCGTGTCTTGCCCACCTCATCTGTCGCAGCTGCTTTGATTCGCCAACTCGCATAAGGCTCATAGGGCTCACCAGATCGCCAGTCCCTATTTACCCGAAGAGGAAGTAATCGAGCGCGCAGGGCTGAGTGGGAAACCGAGTGCGGCTGTGCAGACAACATCACGTGGATTGCGATCTTCATCTCTCGGCCCGAAAATTGTGGTTCGCGTGGCTGGAACAGGTTAACGCTTTTTACCGGTGGAAGGCGCGAAGAACATTATTATGGGTTCGATGGCTCGAGTAGCTGGGAACATGTGGCTGTGGTTATTTCCGAATGTTTGGGTGTCGATTTGCCGGTCGCAACAGTGTGTGGATAGGGTACAAAGACCTGCGTAGCGATGTTGTAATGCGATACGAACGCATCTGTACGAGGCATACGACAAGTCTTTCTCCAAGGCCAAGGTAAGGCACACTTGTTCCAATCAGCTAGGGTATCTCAAGTCTATATACGATAAGCTGTTGAACTTTAAGAATTATATCATTGGAGTATATAGCGCCGTATCGATAAACATGATCAAGGAAACCCCCAGATGGTTAGGAAAGAAAAGATGCTTGCTACAAGCATAAAAGATGGGTCTCCAAACTCCCCGCTGCTGATCCCCCTAAGAAGAAGTGACCGGATGTCAAGAAAAGCGCTTTGGTGTCCGAACCGTGCCAATCTATCGTCGTCAAGTTGTTTTTGTAAAAAGGCGTAACCACTCGCCTAGCCCATTCTACGCATTGCTATCGAGCCCAATCCCAAAAAATGCGTAGCCAAAAGCGATGAAGATGCAAGGGAAGCTCCAAATCAAATGAATGCTCGTCGCGCAAACGGTAAAGGTCCGCACACACAGACAACAGAGCATCTTGTCTCGCATCTTACTTTCCGCCCTGCTTCTTTGCCTTCAGAGCAAGATGCGAGTACACCCAGCCACCACCAAGCGCGAGAAGTACACCAAACCACTCTCTGCCACTCAATATTTTGCCTTCGCTGTACCATCCTATACTCAAGATCATGATAGTCTTGAGGTGGCTGACAATGTTGAATGTGAGTGCACTCGTGCGACCAATGATCAAGAACTGGCTCAAGTTGTACATGGAAGCCATGATACCAGAGGCGCAAACGCTCCAGAGAATATCGGTGGGTACAGTTGAAAGATTCGGGATTGTGTCGAAGAAGGGGACGAAGGGAATAAGGAGGCAGACGGAGATTGGCGCCTGGTTGAGCAGAAGTTGAGGTGGGGAAACAGCAAAGTCTTCAATCTTCTTGCCAATCCAAATCTGGTACAGAGCAGTGCTGCAGAATGCTAGTGTGGCCACGATGACACCGAAGAGCTGGGTCTTGGCAGCCTCGTTGATGGTAAAGGAAACACCAATGCATGTGGCCAAGATTGCAGCTAGCATGTATCGTGTAACCTGCTTTCGGAAGAGAACAAAGTTGATGAGAACGACGGTCGGTGTAGTCATGACCTTGGAGAGCTGGTAGAAACCGATCGAGTTGAAGGTCAAGCTAAGGTTGCCAAGCACAACGTATCCGGCGAAGAAGCCGCAGACGGGCAGCATGTTCCATACGTTCAGTCGCACAGCCTTGAAGGCGTGGAAAGGCCGGAGGGTCGAGATGAAGAGGACGAGGCCAGTGGCTGTGAAATGCCACATGACGACCATGAGTTGACAGCCTTTTAGCTGCTTGTCGCTGAAGACTCTACCCGGCTGTCAGTAAAGTCGCACAATGGCTGAACAGGTGTGTTGTCGTACCGCTTGCTCAGAAAAATCAAGCCTAGGGTTGAGAGGGTATTGAGCGCAATCCAGAAACATGTTATCAGCTTCTCCTTGAGTGATACTGGCGTGGGCTCGGTCAAGGGTTTCTCGAAAGTGGGCAGCTCTTCGAGCTCGTGGGACTCTCGGGGGTCGACATTGTCGACGAGACCCTCGATTGAGGGGCGCTTCTCAACTGCATGTCTGTCAGTCCCTGACGTGTTCCATTTCTGACAAGTGGTATGCCGTTGACACGCGAAGTATCAAGGGTCTAGGCGGTGTCCGGGGGCTCGACGTACCCATGGTATGCGATGCTGGATGACGAATGTAGCGAGCGACAATAGACGGGCAGGCTCGTATCGACTATGCCTTCATGCCAGTGGGAAGGTGCGAGCTGGCAATGCGAGGGGAGGCGTCAGACGAGGAAGGCGCGGGCTGATGGTGTTGTTGCACGGTAGTAGCGGGTGAGCCGGGGGAGGTGCGGCGGTGCAAGCAGATGGTCCCGTGTGGCTTCAGAAGCGACCGAGGTAGTTGCAGCGACGAGAAACAACAACAGAGAAGCC
This sequence comes from Alternaria burnsii, assembly GCF_013036055.1. Lineage (NCBI taxonomy): Eukaryota > Fungi > Ascomycota > Dothideomycetes > Pleosporales > Pleosporaceae > Alternaria > Alternaria burnsii. Next base: position 508,452 of record NW_024066121.1, read on the forward strand.
GGAAGATGAAAATACGGTTGCGAAAGCGCGACCGAAAATGTCGAGAAGGGCGAACGAGGCGGGGAGGGCCAAGGGGGAACACGACAGAAGACCCGAGTGAGATGCTATCCGAAAGGGATCCTCAGACGCCAAGGCCAATGAATGTTGAAGGGGGCGAAGACGATGCAGGGTTCGTTGTTCAGGCACGTGCACGACAAGCCACCAGCCCCAGTCTCCAGGCCAATCAGTCCTCTCCTAGCGCCACGCTGTCAGCCAAATCTACGAGGTTAATTTTAGGCCTTGATGCGGTAGCGCTACTGCTTTCGGTTCCGTGCCGTCTAGAGTCCAGATGTTGACAAGCAAGAGTGCGCAACTTTGAACATGTCCATGATGCTGCAATGTCGATGCATCCTGCTCACAGCCTTGGCAAACTCTCCTACCCATATTTCCAAGACATGATGGTCGTCACATCGTTTGGGCATTGCTTCTGTAATGCCGACACATCCGGCTCTGCTCCGCCCATCATTCGGACAAAATATCTCCCCCGTCGCACCACTGTCCTTCCCCCAATACGAGTTACGGCGGATACAGCATACGCAACTCCTCCGCATCCACACATTGGTGCTACCTGCGGCTGCACGTAATCTTGTTGGTTGCGCGTCCTGGGCGCATACACGTAGTATCTAAAGCTTTTCAAGTTGATGACATGGCCGACTTTGGAGAGGGTATGCTTGCTTGCGAGCGGAAATTTAGCTGCTGACATCCCAGGGCCAATTGCACCGAGCGTCAAGATCTTCTCTCATCTTGTATTGCTGTTCTCGGTCAAACGAGGTCCCATCGTTGCACGACAAACCAACCAACCGCGTGTGACATAACAGTAACGTGTTCTCTTGAATTTTTCAACTCCCCAATCTATGCAGAGAGGCCTCGTAAATACTAGCCTTCAAGTGATCGACCCTAGCGCACAGAGAAAGACGGATAGTGTACACATACATGAATCCCACACCCTACAAGAAAACCAACATAATCGAGTAGCCCATCGGTAAAACTACTCCTGCTACTGCCTTCGCATCGAATTATAGACATGTAAAGAAATATGTCGTCGTGGTGTTACAAAAATTATACCTCTCCGTCAGCGACAGCAAGACGCTGCTTAGCTGTCTTCGCCTTTTTACTCAACCCACCCTTCTTACGCTTGCCACCCGCAGGCGCTTCAGTGGGTGCGATGGGTGTAGCGGCACCACTTGCCTTTGCGCTCTCGTCAAAGTGTCCTTCGCCTGGTCCTAGTCAGTATATGTTTTCAAGCAAGTGCGACGTAACTACTCACCCTCGTGGTACATGTCATCGAGGTTAGCCTCCGCCCGTTGCTTCTTCTTGCTGCGCTTCTTGCCTGGCGGAGCATTCTTTTCTTGCTCGGCCAACTCTGCCTCCTTCTTCTCGATCTCGGCGGCCTGGTCATCGTCGACGAGCCACATGGCCATGTCCTTGGTCCTGTTCTCCCTGGAGCGGGTGTTGAAATCAACTCCAGCACCACCGCCTCCAGAGATGACGACGCGCTGCACTTCTTCCTTCTGGAGGGCACGCTTGCGGATACGTTCTTCGATAGTCCCGCGGGTGATCAATCTGTAAACAGTGACCTGTCGTGTTTGTCCGAGACGATGAGCACGGTCCATAGCTTGCGAATCAATGGTAGGATTCCAATCCGAGTCGTAGAAGATGACTGTGTCGGCTGATGTCAGGTTAATACCGAGACCACCAGCACGGGTTGATAGGAGGAAGACGAAGATAGAACGGTCGCTCTGGAAGTCGGCAACTGTATCACGGCGGTCCTCCAGCTTAGTGGATCCGTCAAGACGGCAGTACTTGTAATTCCTGTACGTCAGGTACTCCTCCATCAGATCCATCATCCTAGTCATCTGGAAGTACAGCAACACGCGATGATCATTCGCCTTCAACTCCTTCAACAATGCATCTAGCTGAGCCAGCTTGCCAGAGTCGGTAACGAAGCGCGACATGGACGGTGCTTCGATATGAGTGAATCGCGTCCGCTCGTTGGTAGGCGGTGGTAGCCTATTACTGACAGTCAAACTAGAGCTCTCTTTCTTGCTTTCCAGCAGAGCTTGCTCAGTCGCCTCCGAAATACCGAAGAGTGCGGAACGGATAGGAGCATTGAAGAAGAGGCTCTGGGTCTCTGCGATGACACCCTGGCTAGCACAGTAAAGCTCGACTGGAGGCGCAGATGCCTTTGGCTTGGCACAAGGCTCGATGACATTCAAGCCTGTCTTCTCGAAAGCTGTCCTGCCAACGTTGAAGAGACCCTGCATATGTCCCTCGGCTGTAATCTCAGCTAGAGGGGCGCGATCCTGGCGATCAACAATGTTCAACATCGAATGCTTTGGCTCCCATTCGCCGTTGTCATTGTCGTAGAACACGTTAAAACGGCCAACCTTGTTTGGCTTCTGCTCGGCAACGAGAGCTCGCTGGAAGAGACCGCTCTTGGCGATTCTTGAGGCCTCAGTGGCAGACAAGTCAGAAAAGCGGAGCCACGAGAAGGCACCAGCTTCCTTAGCAGATAGGGCGATGTTGTCCGGGCTCCATACATTCATCAGATTGTCTAGGTAGCGTCCCTTGAAGCCAGCCTTCTGGTTATCTGGTCCAGCAAGCTCTAGCCGGCCACCCTCGCGGCCCACAAGTCGTGGCAAAGGGTACTCGATCAAGTTGCGTGTAGAGTATCCTATCCTGACATTTTGGCCTTCGCGTAGGAAAGAGGCAGTTTCGGCGAAAGAGGCGAAAGAGAAGGGTGACCAGGTATCGGCTCGCTCAAACAGATCGGGGTGGTTGCAGACCTTCCTGAACTGCATGACCAAGTTCATGAGGGTTGCACTATCCTGCTCGTCTCCGACTGCCTTCTCGACTAGATCCATGATGTTGATCTTTGAACGGAGGTTGGCGTAGTAAGCACGCTGTCGGTATGTCAGGTCGCAGTAGACGTCAAGCTCGATCTTGTCTCCAAGTTCCTTCTGCACATGCTTCTTGACACGACGCAACATGAATGGCTTCAAGATCATATGCAGTCGCCGCAGTTGATCTTCGTTGAGCTTGGTGTTACTCTGTGCGTGACTCTCAATGTCCTTGGAGAACCACTCGCTGAACTCGTCGTGAGAGTCGAACAAGCTAGGCATGATGAAATGAAGAAGAGCCCACAGTTCCTGCATGTTGTTCTGGATAGGTGTACCCGTCAGCAGTAGCCTGTTACGAGAATGGAAACCGAGTAGACTCTTCCATCGAGAACTCTGCGAGGATTTGATAGCTTGAGCCTCGTCGAGGATCATGTATTGCCAACGCATCTTCTGGAAGTATTGTGCATCCTGAACGACCAACTGGTACGAGGAGACAACAACGTGGAAGGGAGAGTCGCGGGTGTATGTAACGTGCTTCCTGTCCCAGAGTTTACGGAGAATCTTCCGGTCCTTCGCGGTACCCCAGTAGGGGATGACGTTCAGATCTGGCACAAATTTCGTGATTTCCTGTTGCCAGTTGTGAAGTGTCGATGCCGGCGCGATGACAAGGAAGGGTCCCCAGATGTTGTATCTCTCAGCAAGATATGCCATGACCGATATCGATTGGACCGTCTTTCCAAGACCCATCTCATCAGCAAGAATACCGTTGATACCTTGTTCGTACAAGTTTACGAGCCAGTTGAGACCCTTCAATTGGTACTCCTTGAGCGTACAATTGAGGAGACCTGGTTGGGGGATCCAGTCTTCCTTGTTCTGTAGACCAGACGGGTTCTGGAAGTTCATTTCGCCATCCTCTTCGTCGTCACCAGACTTATTGAAGGCGCGGGCACGGTCTTGGGCTTGCTGAATAGCATGTTGGGCATTCGCCATGGCAGCTGCGTTGAGGGCGGTCTCATCCTCGTTGTCGAAGTCGAGATCCTCGAAGTTGGTGACCTTGGCGCCTCCTTCCGCAGACATCTCTCCAACATCGATGCTAGGCTTGGCTGCTGCTTGTGGATCAGCTGCAGCAGCGTCGGCATCATCGGTCGAGCGCTCAATCTCATCTGTCCTGGCCTTCTTTCCGATGAAATGAGAGTAAAGTTCAGTCTGTGAGATAAGGAAGTTCAGCTTCCGCTTCTGTCGGTTTGCTTCACGATCGGCTTCAGCCTTCTTCGCATTCTCCAACTCTTGACGCTCGGCATTCTTTCGAGATTCGCGCTCATCGCGTTCATTTCTCTTCCAGAAAGCAAGCATCTCACGCATACCTCGCTTGGCCCTAGCTTGCGTATCCTTCTGGTTTTTGTTTGTACGCATCTGCCATCGGCGAGCCTCCTTCGCGGCCAGTTGGGCGGTCTTTCGGAGGTTCGATTGCTTTGTCGACAATGAGTTCTCCTTGATGCGGACAACCTTGGGAACGTCCTTGCGAGCCAAGTCTTTGACGATCTGGTGGTAGAGGTTACGGTATACGGACGAGTCGTAGGAAGTCAAGACGACAGGGCCCAGGTCCTCTGTATAGCTACGACCGCGTAGAGAGTCAAGGCGTGCTTCCTCGCGCGGCGCGATCACAGGAAGATCATCTCCACGGTCGATAGCGGCCTGACCGGCTGCGGCAGCATCCTTTTCGGCCTGCTTTTGCTCCTTGCTCTTCTTAAGACGCCCGGTGCCACGGTTGCCCTTGCGCTTTCCACCTGCGAGGTCATCCGAGGCTTGGAAGGAGCTCATAGTACCTCCCTCCATATTCGGTCCATGTGGAGTGACCTCGCGGATGTCCTTGCTAGGGGCATTACCTTGCAGAAGCTGAGTGGTAGTCTTGGCCTTGCGCTCGGCCTTCTGTGCAGCCAGCAGGTGTCGTTCCTTTTCTTCCTCGTTCTCAGCCTGACCTGCCTTTGCCAAAGCTTCTGCCCGCTTAGCTTCCTCATTCTGTATGGTCTTCTCCCGCCTTCGCTTGCGCTGCATGTCCTTCTTGCGCTCCTTCTCTTCAGCGATCTCCTGGCTCTGAACTTGCTGCCATGCATCGCCCTCGTGTTCGACGTTGTATGAATGCTTCGCGTAATCGCGGTGGGCAGCGGACACGTCTTGATAGCGTGTTAAGAAAGCAGTGCGTCGCTTCTTGCGCTTATTCGCCTCCGCAGTTCCGACTTCTAGAAGACGCTTTTGGCTCTTCTGCTTGAAGTCTTCGAGATCGCGTGGGGTGGCTGACTCGTCGATGTCGCTCATCTGCTTTGTCTCGATGTGTGCCAGGGCTGCCTCAATCTCGGCTTCGTCTGGCGCAGGCAATTCGCGAGTTGCGGACTGCAGCGGGGGTTGTATGGTACCGACCGGCGGCATTGCATCATATCCTCGCGGAGCATACCCATTTTCCTGATGGGGTAAATCAGCAGGCGCTGGGGAAGGCATTGCTTCTTGCTTGACAAAGTGGGAGGTTGGCAGAGGTTTTGATGTCTGATACGCATCAGCGGCGAGGGGAAGGGGTGGCTGAGCCTTGGGAGGAGGTTCGTTGTCGGCGCCGGAGGACATTATGCTCGAGAGTGACATGGGGTCGGCACGCGTTTGCGTTTGCGGCGGCGCCTGTAGTAGTGGTAAGCTGGGGTGATGGAGCGTCTGGGTCGCGCGTTTACTTACCTCCTCCTTGAAAGACGGCCTCCTCGCGTAGTCCGGTGGCGGCTGTACGGCTCCTCGGTTCATCGACTGATAAACCGAGGGCGACACGGGAGAGTGAGACATGGCCTCCATACTGCCGACGTGCTGGTGTTGCGAATGCGGGCGCTGCAGCGGCGAGTGATGCGCGTATGTGGTCGTGACGGGTGACTGATAGACCTTGTCGTAGGGGGATTGTGCCGACCGAGTCTATAGGAGGGTTGACGTTAGCCGCGTGTCCCTGCGTTGGGGATGGAGCAATGATGGCGATGATGAAGCAATGTATAATAGGGATGACGGGGGGCATAGTGATGAAAGACGTACCTGTGCAGGATATTGAGTGTTGGTAGTGGTGTCGTAACGCGCCGGGTCCCTGGCTACACCTCGCTCTCCATTGTCCGAGGTCGGGTCGTAGTATCTGGACGTGTCGCGAGAATAGAGGGCCGTGCTGATGGGCGGCAGCTCGGTGGTGTTGGGAGAGTGTTGTGCAGGATGAGGGTGTGGATGGGGATGGTGCAGGTTTTGGTGGAGAGGCAAGGGCGCTGGTGTGTTTGGCGAATGGTGTTGGTATGGTTGGCCTGCCTGTGTCGGCGATCTGTGGTAAGCTGCTGGCGTAGGTTCCCCTTGGTGCCCTGGCGGCTTTCTTTCTCCTCGCGAATGCTCCTCCCCATCATCGACGGTCCGCCGCAGGACCGGATCGCGAAACATCAGGACAGCGCGTACGGGAGACTAGAGACGGCGAAACGGCTGCTCCATGGACAACTAAATGCAGGCACTGGCGGTGGGGCGCGCAGGGAGCGCGGCGGCGACGGCAGGACGAATGCGCCTTGGGCGTGTGCCTCGAGATGGTCGTCTTGGGATTCGCGATGTGGATGCGACGGCGACAATGAGATGGAAGAGGGAAGATGGGATGGGGGTTGGTGTGGAGCAGCTTGCGCGCTGTCTAGATCACACACGAACGGTTGGCAAGTCAGCGTCTGCTTAGTGCGGCTGCGGCAACTATGTCCTGGAGCAGCTCCGGGCGTGATGCAGACCCGCGATGAGGTTTGATGGAGAGGCTGCGACCGGCTACGAGCAAGCAGATATGTATCACACGAGGCTGCGGAGCGCGATGAGGATGTCTGGCATGGCCGCATTACTCGTGGGGACCTTCATCGCGACTCTGCTCCGCTACTGGGCATGCCTCTTAACAAAGCACCTGAACCCCATCTCTCGTAGGAGCATACACGCCCAGATGGGGTGCATCGACCAATAAATCGCCTGCATGGAAACGGCGCCGTGCAGCGTGCAGCCCCTTCTCGTTTGTGGCTACCTGTTTCCTCTCTATTCTGAATCACCGTATTCTGCTGCCACGCGTGTCCACGCCTAAGCTTTTCTTATTTCCAATCTCAGCACCTGCAACTCTTCTCTGCTCCGCGTGCCGGGTTGAGGCGTTGCCAGCTTCGGCTAATCTACCACGAGCCTCTGGACCTGCGGACGTGCGCATCTCATTTCCTCTCCAAATACATCCGATTCCTGGATGCCGCCTCGTCCCACCCAGTCTTTCGTGCACGCAATGATATCAACAGCCGCGCAAAATGAACAGGGCAGAACGTTGGGGCTGCAACTTCCCATTGGGTGAAGCCTCACCACGACGGTGACGGAAGGCGCGACCATGCCGCGAAGAGCTCTAGCTTCTTCAGTATTAGCGCGGCCCGAGCGTAGATCGCGCTAAAACTCTGGGCGGTATCAATTCTCGAACTTTTTTGCAAAGGCGCATCCACACCGTCGAGCGCAGCAACAACCATACAAACTCGCCATGGCTTCCGTATACAAGACCCTGTCCGGCGCGGAGAAAGACGAGAAGGAGATGGGCGAGAAGAGAAACAAGCAGCGAGTCCTCATTCTGGTAAGATTTCACGCGCGGCGCAAAGTAAGACCCATTCTAATCGACGGTAGAGTTCAAGAGGTGTTACCTTCCGACACCGACATTTGCTACAAGACTTGTACTCGTTGATGTGAGTAATTCTGCGCACCACGGAACATCATTTACTCATCTCATGAAAGGCCCCACAGCCGGAAAGAGGCCAAACTCGACACCAAGACTAAGCTCTACCAACTCAATGAACTGGCAGAACTCTACAATTGCAACAATATCCTCTTTTTCGAAGCCCGTAAGGGTAAGGATCTCTACTGCTGGATGTCCAAGCCACCAAATGGCCCTACTGTAAAGATGCACCTGCAAAACTTGCACACCATGGAAGAGCTTAACTTCATCGGCAACTGTCTCAAGGGATCGCGGCCAGTTCTTTCTTTCGACGCTGCGTTCGACAAGCAGGCTCATTTGCGCGTGATCAAGGAGCTCTTCACCCAGATTTTTGGCGTCCCCAAGACGAGCCGAAAAGTCAAGCCTTTCGTAGACCACGTGATGGGCTTCACAGTTGCAGATGGCAAGATCTGGATTCGCGTATTTCAAATCAACGAAAGTGAGCCTGGAAAGAAGAAGCCTATCGACGGCGAGGAGATGGATGTCGACGAGGCGCCCAAGAAGAAGAAGGGCGGTGAATTCGATGTCAGCCTTGTCGAGATCGGTCCCCGTTTCGTACTTACCCCCATCATCATCCAGGAGTCCAGCTTCGGAGGTCCTATCATCTACGAGAACAAGGAGTTCGTCTCGCCCAACCAGATCCGTTCCGACTTGAGGAAATCAAAGGCCGGCAGATTCAACAGGAGGACCGATGCGCAGAGGGATACGCTACTCAAGCACCAAGATCTGGGACTTACGTCGCACGGTGGGCGCAAGAAGGAGAAGGATCCGCTCAGCGACAATGTACTATTCGCGTAAGATTGATGGCAATGTTTCGAGGGAAGGCAAAAATGGCGTTTATGGGATGCATAAATATAGGTCGGCGTCGATTTCTGGCTGGGCACGTGCCCATATATAGCGATATACCCAAAAGCTATCGTCTAATGGGTAGCTCATTATAGAGCCGCCGTTAACCCAAGTGTGATTGTGTTCTTGGTGGTATCAGAATTCAGATCGTTCAGGACTAACCCGTTGCATTTTGCGCTGCCATGCTCTTTTCCAGAGCATCTTTATAGTCATCATCAACACCACTTACAACTGGGTTCCTGATTCCATACAACGCCCTGAAAGGATCAAGCACCAGCTGTGTTTGCGCAAAATGATTCTCATCCTGTACTCGATGTACTCGTCCACTCGGGAACCTTACGCGACTTATCGCGCCATCTATAAGATGTATGTGCAGCCGATGCAACTGTGGTGCAACAACCAACAAATCAACCAACTCGCGCACCTTACCCTGTATACCAGCTGGCAAGCCCCTTCCACCGCAGTTGTATTTGATCATGCCCGTATAATCATCCACAGATTCAACATTGATGATATAATTCCTGATCCTCAGCAGATTCCTCTGCGAAAAGTGATCCAAGAACTGATACGTCCGATTCGGCGTAAGGTTATTTGCAGTGCGCCAACGGTACCGAAAGTTGATCGCATCGAACGTCACATCAATCACAAATGTGTTATCTCCATATAGCATATCCGCTGCCTCTTCATGTACTTGTCGTGACACGGCTAGTAGGTTGATACTTCCGCGTCGCCAGACTATGTCGTTGCCTGTTTCGCGCTCCGCCTTTGGCAGAGTGCGTTGCATGCGCCAGCCCCCATCACCGTTTTTCTGCCGCACGAAGGTCAGATTGTATTCGGATTTGGGGGGTGGGTCGGCGGGACGCTGGAAACGCACTTCGAAAGTTGTCGTGTGGGGGAGGACGGAGCTGTATATAAGGCGTCTGAGCTCGATTGGGAGGCGGAGAAGCGGGGGTGGCTGCGACGGCGTGTTGTTGGAGTAGGACGGCATCTTGTGCTCCTTGTGGACTGACATTTGACCTGCAGCTGCGGACTGTGAAGCTATGCATGCCTCTGTGTAGTTTACTTCATGTTCGTTGACGCCATCGCTGCTGTCCCGCCTCTCCACGCCGATTGGCCCCCACAATCCGGGTTAGCCCCCCTTGGCGGCATCCATCACGTCCATAGTCGTCACGACCGATGCCTCCTTTCCTTCTCCCCAACCACTAACGATGACACTCGTTAACGACAGCTCATCGGAGCTCGCATTCACTTGCACCATGTCTTTCCAGGATGTCGTCGCGTTTTCTACTCATAGCCCCAACGGAGGGGTCCGATTTGTTTGAACCACGAGATACGTATCGGTGTAGAGGCAAGATAGCTGCACACCGGTTAGATCGATAGATCATACTCGAAGAAAGACTTCGAAGGACTGTGACAATTGATACGAACTTCTCGCTCTGTCACAGGAAAGAGCTCAGAACCCAAACGGGTTGAAACACACGTTAACCTGAAAGTTTATAGGTAAGTTCAACGGTACCTGTGATACTTCAGGGCATAATCAGAGAGACTCAATGCTGATAGTCAAAACTCCAGAAAATCCAACCCCAGATTTACCCTACGCCCGCTCCAAGATGCTATTCGAAGACCTCGCAACCGAACTGGTCGTGCAGGTGTTCTTATCATGCCGCTCTGTCACCGACGTGACAGCTCTATCTTCCACCTGTCGTCGTTTCCGCAATATTTTTACCTCGTCTCAAAAGCTTCTTATCCTCGAGAATGCCGCCGAAACGCAATTCGGACCGCTGGAGGACCTCACCCAGCTTCTCACCCATAATGCCAGCCAGCCTGCGCACATTGTTCGCACCGTTCCGTTCTCTCTAGCGCTGCTTAAGCAGATTGTGCATCATGGGCGTGTAGCTGAGAAGTGGTGCGACATATACCCGTTCAAGAAATGGAAGCACAACTATGAACTACGCCGACTCTTGACCACGGAGGAGCGCTATGTTGTGAGGAGAGCCATTTACAGGATTTGGCTTTATTCACGCGCCTTTCACAATCGCGAACACCCACGCGAATTCCGTGCAACAAGACTCGTTCTACTCAAGCGTGCGGCACTCCTACACAACTGGAGTACATGGGAACTAGCCGAGATCGCCGACGTCCATCGCGTCATACGGGAAGTCGTACAGAGCAACGTCTGCCCATCTAACGGCACCATTGCCCGGAAATTCAAGAAAAGGCATCCTGGCAACGAGCACTCTCTGCTCTTCAACAACATCCACCTCAACTACCCACCCACAGCCCCCCAAGTTTTCAATCCCTTCACGCCTAATCCTCTCTCCGCGCACTTTAATAACACACCAACCTACACCTCGCGCTACGCGGCATCGAAGTTCTCTCTCCACCCATCCCACGAAGTCGGCGCTGAAGGCTGGGGTGATGACATTCCCCATTACTACGTTATCGAGGATTACATGAAGCTCGATCCCGCTCAAATATTGTACCTAAAGGAACATGCACCACTAAAAGGCATGGTAGAGGGTTATGTGAGGAGCTTGTGTCCGGAGTATGATTGGTTCACTAATAATGGGGAGACGTGGGTGCAGACGTTGGAGTTTGTGCTCGATGAGCGTGGAGAGGATGTTGGAGATTTTATGGGAGCTATTGCGGAGGGTCAGGCTGGTGTTGCCGTCATCGAAGTGTAATTTCCAGGCATTTGGTGATTGATGAAGAAATGGACAGTGTACCTTCGGATCTCACACCATCGCACGGTACGGCTTAGGCTAAACAGTATACGGAGATGTAACGAAACTTAGCTAGAGGCAAGTCACTATTGCCCTTGTGTATCCCACTGGTTCTGTCTTGATTTGGAGGTATTCCAGAGTCTCTAGGTAACTGACTGTTGCACACACATCCAACTTGGTGGCCTCATTCTGCGCTATCAGGTGGGTAGCCGTCAACGTCAGTCTCCGACAGTGCCGGGCGGCGAAGTGATAAAGGAAGCTAGATTGTCGTCTAAGCCTGTACGCTTGTACCTAGGATTGTGGCTTGGCAACGAAATGGGCGACGTTTCTTGGATGAAAGAAGACAGATGAGCCGATCTTTGCAGCAAGCCGCACAACTATTCGGGCCTTAGTGTTTGCAACCTGCCTAATTCTGTGCCGGTGAAGCAGACCTTGGAAGTCTTGTCAAGTCAGGTGGGGCGCTTTTATACGAACGCGACGTGTTTAAACTCACGCAACGATCTTGAGGTATGCTTCTGGAGAAACTCGTGTTATTGCTGGTACCTCAGTTTTCGTTTCAAAAAAGATAAAGTTCTGTTACACCAGAGGTAGCTATAGACTGTTTCGCTTTTCTTACATTAGGAGTAATCTTGTCGGTGGCCCCTAGTGTTGGGCAAGCGTCAATGACGTCAGGCCCCCTGAAGCCTTCCCCAGCCACCACAGAAGCCGTATCCGCTGCATCCGCAATATGCAGCATATGCCACCACTTTGCAAATGGCTATGAAACCAGTGTATCGGTCACAGCGTTTCTTTTCTCCGTAGGCGGCTGTCAAGGATGTTCTATCATTCTTAAGGCTCTTGATGCCGTTACCGATATTCGACGACCAGAGTTCAAAAATATCAAAATCAGACGCATAGAGGCGGAAGACCATTGGCACTTTTTGGACCCCAAGAATGTATTGCGTATACAATGTGAGCAAGAAGGTAAGCCATATGGGGGGAGGGTGTTATTTGGTCGGCAGTATGTGGATTCAAGGCCAAACGATTATGAGATTTATACTCCAATCAGTGAGTGCTTCCCATTACTATGATCCTAAAGTTTCCCAAGCAAACTACATGTATGTTGTGGCGATGTGAGGGCATAAGGCTAAAGACCGAACAGGTGCGGGGGAAGACTCTGCCATTCCATGGCTAGGTCTGCGGAATGGTTCAAGAGATAGGTATCGAGAGCAGTCAAACAGCCTGGAAGACCGCTTGAATGAAGCACGGATTTGGTACGAGGATTGCAAGGCCAATCATCCGCTTTGTGTGCCGCGCAAAGACGGATGGCCACGCCGAATCCTTGACCTCTCAGCTGACTCTGTTCGCCTCGTTAACACTGAAGCAATTGAGTCAACATCATCGCAACTACAAGAAGGCTACGCGTGTCTCAGTTACGCATGGGGAACTAATGGGAATCTCAAAACTCTGAAAGACAATTTAGAATCACACATGCAGGGTATCGATGTCCACACACTCCCCCGTACTCTCGCCGATGCTGTTCATGTCTCTCGGGCCTTTGGCTTACGGTACCTATGGGTAAGGCTGCAGAATTCTACAAGAAACAGACCGGAGACTGACTGTGCAATAGATCGATGCACTATGCATCATTCAAGATGATGTACAAGATTGGATGGATCAGATCCCACGCATGTCATCTATTTACCAAGGAGCCGAACTTGTCATTTCAGCGCAAGGTGCCTCCAGCGTCCAGGAGGGATTTCTCAGTCTAGGTTCAGCGGCGAATGCACCCCTGAAACGCATCGAGGTACCCTTCCGCATGCCAGACGGGGATCTTCGCACAGTCAAACTCTCAATTCGCGAACAAGAGCAGAAATATCATAACGTTCCGGCGCATCATTCGTCTCGACCGAGGGTCGATGACGAAACTCATATTGATGATGTCCTCGTTCCTCTCACAACCCGCGCGTGGGTTTTCCAGGAGGGCTTTCTAGCACGTAGGATTCTATATGCTACGCCATCTGAACTAGCTTGGGAGTGTAGCAACCACGAAAGATGCGAGTGTCGTGTCTCTCCAACGGAAGGCTCCACTCGTCTAGCTCTAGATTTCGATGAGTACGGACTTATACGCACATTGGGTCAATTAATTCGTGCAGATAGTCTCAGATCGGCTGAGCAACCCCTCAGTAGCAAACTGAAATTATGGGCCGAAGTCGTGCAAAGGTACTCACACAAGAACCTGACTAGGTGGACGGATCGTTTGGCTGCGATACAGGGTGTAGTTGAGGCCTTGGCTCAAGCCATGCCAGATGATTTCACCACTGAGAATTACTTGTTCGGACTTTGGAAGCCAAAACTGGAAATTTTCATGCTTTGGAGTCGACATCCAAGGACTCCGGGAGACTCTGCGACAGCTGCGACGTTGAGACAAATTGCGCCATCGTGGTCCTGGGTGACAAGCGTTGGAGAGGTGTCGTACTATGGCTCTATCTTCGAGCCCAATGCTGAGATTGTGACACATGTCATTCGCGTCGAGCGGGAAGAGTCTAACACTTTGGATACCAACGTCTTCGGAGCTGGCCACTGTACCTTGACACTGTTCGGCTTTTGCATTCCAGTTCAGCAAGAACCACTTTATCTAAAACTCCGCCAGGAAGATCCCCTAGAAGAAGACAACCAGGGAGTACCTTTCCTCTTTCCTGAACGCTACACAGCGGAGTGGAACTATGGCCCTCCGACCATCGACATGATTCCGGACGACCCGACCGATGAAACCGTGTTTGACCGCGTGACACATTTTGTGCCCTTGGCCAGCGGTCCGCCAACGGATGAAGACGGTCAGAGATTCCAGTATCAAGGACTATTCTTGGAGATGGTAGTAGGCCCAGAAGAGGAAAAAGAACCCTACGAATGGGAGCACGGAGGTGTTGATCATGATATCAAGTTTGAGGGTACCTTCAGACGAGTTGGGTTTGGTGAGTAAATGCTCTGTACAAACTGCATGTGAAACATAAACTGACTTTGTACACCGGGTTCAGGCTACGATTATGTCTCTGAGGTACATCTTCACTGGAATAGCACGGAGGACTATATTGGCGAGCTCCGCGCTTTCAAGCTTGTATGAAAATAACGTGAATCGGTCGAAGGACTATGACATCAAATAGGGCATTACTAGAGAGTATACCCCAATATACCAAGACATATCCCAGTTCACCTCTTGTGTCAAGTTTCGCGGCCTGCACCACACATAGAAAAACTACATATTCTGACACTTCGATCCGATGGTCCAATTTATTGGTTTTTTTCCTCCTTAGTTCTGCTATATAGATAACTCGATTTGCTCGGAGAAACCCCTTTACTTCGCCATCTTCATAAGCCGTGGGGAAAGCGAAGATGGTGAGGCTGAAATCTCCTCTCCACAATCAGAGAATACTTTCTTCCGCTTGGAACCTCGCGGAGCTGAAGACGATGGCGACTCTGGCGCCTGCTCGAGTTCGTTTCCAATGGCGGCAGCGTGACTTACAAGCTTTGACAAGGCTTCAACCTTAGCTTCGCCTTCACTAGACTCACCATAGGAGTCTGTAACACGCCTAGCTAGGCGATGATACCTAGGCTTCTTCGCCTCTTGAGTAGGGGAAGTAGTCTCGTCGTCTTCACCCACGTTGATGGCGACCGCGAACCTGTTCGACTTCCGTGAGAATTTGGCTTCAGGCTCCATATTCTGCACATTGGCAGCGCATTCTCGTCGAACCCGATCTGCGGCCCGGGTCACTCGAACCTGTTGCTCCTCCACTGTCGAGGGCTTGTAACGGTCCAATGGCTCGACGCGGACCCTGACGATATCGATGAAAGCCCTACGCTCCTTGTTTCGAGCTACCTTCTCTTCCGCGCTCTGTCTAGGCGTCTTCCTCTTCCGTTTTGAAGGGTTTGTTCCTAGAGCCGAGTCTGGCTTGTCGTCCACTTCCGGCGTGTTGTTTGTGTCACAATTCCTTGAAGCACTACCACGTTGACGTAACCGCTGGGCTGCTAGCCGCTCCCTCGCATCAAGCTTTGTGTTAACAGCCTCCTCAGTCTTGACTAGCTTGCGAATCTCATGACGATAAAGTTGGGAGTACATGTTGTGAACCTCTCGTAAGACGATACTGTGAGACGGTGATCGTTCCGGCTCAGTGCCTTTGCGTCTTTCATCATGACCCGTTGTGTGGTGATCCTCCTGCTTATCGAAAGCTTCTATGATACTACTGGCCATCCTCATGGTTATTTCCTTGACATCAACGCTCCTGGAGTTGCAGCAGGAGTGCTCCGTCATATCAGACCTGTCTTTATGGTCACGTACCCTAGATATGAAGGAACCGTTGCGATTGCTAGGATCGTCAGGATCCCAGTAGATGACAAAGGTTTTATGATTACACATCCTAACCTCGGACTGATTGATCTGATGATTTCGCTTCTTCATGGATAGGAGAGCAGGAAGTTCGTTGCTGTCTTTAATGCCAAACGGCTTCCGCAAGACATAAGGCTCCTTTCGTCGGTATTGATCACGATCCTGTAAAGCCTTCTGAAGACGACTGAAGTCCACCAGATCAGAGATACTGGCTGGCACTTCTGAACTCGGTGTATATGTGCGTGTATTTGGTCGCTCACGCTCATTCTTTGTTACTTTGTCTTCCTCTTTCTTCTCATGCGGCACAAAATCTTGACTACCTCTAGCCTGAGCCATGACATCCCTAAATGAAGACCTCGTATGCGTCTTGCGGACAACAGGCCTCTCATCCTCGGACTCAGATTGATAGGCAGGCTCGGCAAGGTTCCGTAAGCCTGTGGTGTAGAGAGGTTGGAGCATACTTTTGCTCTTCATAAACGCGGCCTTGATAGCGTTGGGACCTGAAGCTCTGGCGTATTCAGAGCATGGCTCTACCATGACATCAGGCATACTCGCAGGATACTAGTGTATTATGAGAGATCTGTATTTTTGGGTGTAGCACTAAGTTTTGGTTGAGAATACAAAGGATCTGGATCGCATTCAAGTCAAGTTTCACGGCATGATATTTGGACTGGTGTAGAAACGACCAGATGCAGCAGTGAAAGCTGAGACAAAAGATGAAATAGGTGTGCAAGTGAGCGTGTGCGCACGTGAGTAAAGAAGCAATGCGTTCCGAGACAACACCATTGTAGACATTGGTGGCCTTGAAGTAACATGATTCAGTTTCGTTTTCACTTCCGGAGGTTGTGTTGGCAAAAGGAGTGCTCGGAAGCATATGACAATGTTGCTATCAACCATCAGAAAACCGCGGGAACAACTAAACAAAGACATAGCAAAGATCACTGCACTCAGTAGCTGTAAGGTTTCGCATGGAGTAGTCTGTCTCTAATGTACAGAATGTAGGATTGTCACGGGCAGGGACAGGCGAATCAATTGTAAGAGAAAGCCTGGGAAGATATCATTCGGAACGTACCAGAGAAAGAACGGATCTAGTTCTCAAGGAGCTATCAGACTAAGCCGAGACGCCCTGTCTAGCCTTCAGATACTCTGTCAGATACTGCTTCCTGTATGGGTTGTCATCTGTCTCGCCACCCCGGTTGAGTGGCGTCCACTTTGGGTCCTCTTTGAACAGTCGCATGGCCTTGATGTACTAGAACCAGATATTAACATTCTGTTTTGCTTCAGGTCTTCAGTCACGAGCTGTACTTACGTTCTGCTCATCAGTGGTGAACCGATGGTAAATTCCAGGCGGCAAAACAATCAAATCGCCCTTCTCGAGCCGAATCCTCACCCAGTCATCGCCTTCGCTTCTGACATCGAAGTAACCCGCACCGTCAAGAATATATCGGATTTCCTCGTCCTCATGTAAGTGCTCGTGGAAGAACGACTTCACCTTCTCTTCGTAGATGTCGCCCATCTTCTCTGGGCTGACAGTGATTTCGTCCCGGTTCTTGTAGTTGCGGGATGTAGCAATGGGTTCAACATCAGGAACTTCTGGTACACTATAGTAGAGGACACCAAGCTTTTCTAGGTAGTCTGGATCGACCGAGCGACCGGAATCATGGGGTTGGCGTTGGTCGCCCTGCAGAGGTTAAGTCATGTGCCGGATGCAGAGACAAGAAAGTGGGGGCTTACGGGGAGGTCATCGAACCAGTATGCCTTCATTTTACAGTCGGTGATGTATTTGGGATGTGTATTTCACGACTCAAGCGTTGCCGTAACGTGTTGTGGAAGATGACTTTGCCGTTGGGTACGAAGGAAATAATTTGAGATGCCCAAATGCACGTGGCGAATGGCGTCATCGCGATTACCCAGCCACCACAATGGGGATAAGCCATCGACTTGAGCACGATGTTCACACAACTGCCATGCACAACGTGGGGTTTCACCATCATATGTTAGCCTTCAAATCATAGTAGCAGTACCAATCGCAGCCGCCTTCTGAGTGCGGCCTCAGTTCCTCCATGATCAGAGAAGCGAAGCACAACGCTATACGTGATTCTGCTGTGATTTAAACAACACGTTAATCAAGACAAACGGATTGAAACCTCTCTAGCTATTCGCCTAGCCATTCAGGCCAGAATTTCTCGTCATGTTGGATTCTTTTGTGCTATCTGACCACGCGCGAGATCATTTAGGCGCAGTCTTTTCTTGATAGGATATTTGTTTGGATGCTGGGAATCCAGAGCGCGCGATGACAAGGTTGCTATGCGACAGTACCTTGCGTACTATCAAGATACTGTGCGGCAGCGTCGACTCGCATGTTCAGCCTTCCTTCCAGCGCGCGGATTCGCTCCCTGGGTTCTACATGTTATACAGCGACTCAACCTCGCTGACGCCTCAGCTGATCTGACACATAATGTCTATCAATCCCAGTCTAAGTCCTCATCGTCTTGCTGCTTAGCGCTGATCTTCTGCAGTCTCCGTCTCTCGTCCTCGTCATTGACCTTGTTCCTCGCTAAAACATTCGCACGGATTAAGCGCACCTCCAAGTCGCGAGTAGTGAAGCTCTGCTCAGTGTGGCCGAGTCCCTCAAATCCGATGATGCGATCAGCTCCCACACCGTCGATGAAAGCAATGACGCATGGCAGGACTTGAATTCCCAGGCGTGTGACTAGAAAAGGGCAATTTTCCACATTGATCTTGAGGAAGCGGGCCTCATAGTGCGATACTGCGAGTGACTGTTCATCTTTAGACGACATCTCCCACAACAATGTTTGTTCTTACCTCGAGATGTGTGTCCATAATCCGGCAGCGGTTGAAGTCGGGCTTGAAAAAGTGAACGACACACAATTGCGTGCTTGTCGTGATGTCCATCAAGGCCTTTTCGTCCTTGATCTCTGTATATCTTCCATGCTCGCTCTCTTTCAAGCGCCTTGCCTTGTCAAACTCTTGATGTAATTGTTGAAGTCGTTGTTCACGGAAAGCATCTAGGTCCTCGTCGTTCTCCAGAGATGCTATGAGCGCATCCTCGTCCGAGTCGTCCTCGCGCGCTGCACGGTCGACAAGTGAGGCGACTTTGGGATCCAAGGCAGCCATTTTTTTTTGAGTTTGTCTGGGGTCGCTTGTCGTGGATCAGGGGAAAGACTACGAGGCTCGATAAGGAGAAGTCACGTGGCGATAGGCTGGCGGAGTGAAGAACGCTTTCGCACAGTCCCTCGCAGTAGTGGTGCGCAAAGCGCTTAGATCGTATACGACACACGCTATGCGCTGTATCAGGGTCTAGTAGTGAAAAATAGAACAAAACTCGTACAGGCTGCAGGGTGGTGCTGACAAGAAGTTGCTCGTGTTCAAAGGCGGCCTAGTGGCCCATGAAATTACCACTACCACAACAGAGCGACTCCAAGCCAGGGGAGAGGCCATCGTTGAGACCCACCCAATTCGCGTCCCTGCGCATCTCTCTTGCGACACCCGTCTCCTTCCTTCTGGTCCCACACTCCTGTCTTTTCTTCTTCGTTCGACTACAACCCCTCGTTTGCAGTCGTACACACGCCGCCACGTATCTGTCCTCTCCTCCGGACCTTCCCGTCGCTGCCACATATCACGACTCTACACACTCGCGAGCGTGCACACGTCCCCCTCTCCACCACCATGTCTGACGACAAGAAGAGCGACGACTACAGGGTCGATATGCCTTCGGGCAAGGAGTTCCGCGCAGCGTCACCGATGCCTCGATCAGCCAGTTCAAGCCGCGCCGGTCCATCGATAACAGAGAACCCCATTGCCGCCGTCCTGGCATACTGTGGATCTTCCATCATGATGACAGTTACAAACAAATACGTCTTGTCTGGCGTTGACTTCAACCTCCCTTTTTTCCTACTTTGCGTACAGGTACGAGCATAGTTCCGTGCAGTAGACCGCTCTTCTAATTCAGCGCAGTCTGTTGTCTGTGTAGCAGCAATCTCGACATGCAAGGCCATGGGCATCATCAACTACCGCGACTTCAACAGCGATGAAGCGAAGAAATGTATGTTTGGAAGGCTTGCCGGAATACCAGAGAATGCTAACCGCACTAGGGTTCCCCATCTCCGTCCTGCTCATCGGCATGATCTACACCAGTACCTGGGCGCTCAAGTACCTTTCGATTCCCGTCTACACCATTTTCAAAAACTTGACCATCATCCTGATCGCCTATGGAGAGGTTCTCTGGTTCGGTGGCGCAGTCACACCAATGGCTCTCTTCTCTTTCGGATTGATGGTGCTGAGTTCCGTTATTGCGGCTTGGGCTGACATTCAGCACGCTTTGTCGAGCATGGGTCACGCTGCGGAGAAGACCACCGAGGCCATGTCGACCCTGCACACCGGATACCTCTGGATGATGTTCAACTGCTTTTGCTCGGCTACCTACGTTTTGTGCATGCGCAAGCGCATCAAGCTCACCAACTTCAAGGACTTCGACAGTAGGTTTATCAATTTACGAGGGACAGAGATGTTTGCTAACCTGAACCAGCCATGTACTACAACAACCTTCTCACCATCCCGATTCTGCTCGTTGCCTCCATCCTCGTAGAAGACTGGTCGTCCGCCAACATCCAGAAGAACTTCCCCGCCGAACAGCGCAATACCGTTATTATGGTCATGATCGTTTCTGGTCTTTCCACCGTCTTCATCTCGTACACATCTGCCTGGGCGGTCCGCGTTACCTCCTCGACAACCTACTCCATGGTCGGTGCCCTGAACAAGCTACCCATTGCGCTCAGCGGTCTGATCTTCTTCGACGCGCCTGTCACCTTCGGCAGCTGTTCCGCCATCTTTGTTGGGTTCGTCAGTGGTCTTGTCTACGCTCTGGCTAAGGTTCGCCAGAACAGCAAGCCCAAGACCGTTCTCCCCACTACCAACATCCCGCTCAGCGCTAGCAGCCGCAGCATGCAGGACAGCCTGAAGTCATAAAGAAGTCGCTAGGCACAATTTCTTCACATCAGCAGGCATGAAGGCAAATGACTCTCGTTCCTGTATTTCCCATGGCATTTTTGCGCTGTATTGTATACGAACAAATGTCTTTATTCCATTTCGCAACTGGCCAATAGGGAAGCTTCATTTCTCACAGGTCACTTCTTTTGTACCTTTTATGCCTTGGAGCATCTTAACATACACTATTCAGAACTTTAGAACGAGCCTGGCGTTCCGGAGGATCGAAGCAGCGCGACATGGACCCTGCAGTCTGGGGCGGCGGAGTAAAGTGGAGCGATCGGATGTATTAGCACTTTGATCAAGTACCGTTATATTTTCGGATCGTCCTGCCTTCAGATTTTGACAAAACAGCGTCTTCGCTTATACATCACGTATCTCCCATGTCCTTCCCCTCTCCCTCTCCTTCTCCTTCTCCCACACCTTGGCCCCTCTCCCGCCCCCTCTCATCTTACCACCGCCCCCTCTCCCTCCAATCTCAATCTTCACTTCCAACTCCCCCCTCTCGTTTGATACAAATCGCCCCTGCTCCATGATTTGACTCACAAGAAACCGTCCTGGTTCCTGCCACTCACCCCTCATCTTCACGTAGGCCCTAACCTCTCCATGATATCTCTCTGGCACAAGTTGCTTTACAGCGTCGCGGAAAAGCATATCACCTGCTACGGTAGCATGGAGTGTTTCGCTCGCACAAGCCGGACTCTTCATCTGCACGCGTAGTCGTGTGAGGTTAGGTGGGAGGATAAGGATATCGTCTCTGCTAATGTTGTCGGACACCTGTCGGGAAACATTGGCGTACAAGGGACGGAAGCTTGAGGCAATGTCTAGCGTGTTATCGTCATGTTTCCAACTTCTTCGTCCTTGGGGACGGGCGTTCAAGGGGCTTGGAGAAGGTGGGGACATGTGTCTGTGGTAGGCTTCGTCTGGAGTGTCGGGATCCGAAAAGCTCGATTCCATGTCTGAGTAGTGCGAGTAGCGCTTGTGTTGGGGACGGCGCCGGGATTGGTGGGCAGGAGGAGAAGAAGAAGGCATATGATGAATTGGCCGGTGACGATGTTGGTGTATCGGTTCTCGAGCACGTTGGATGTAGAGGTGGGGCATGGTACCTGGGACTATGTAGTCTGAGTACGAGAAGGCAGAGGCTACTGGGAGACGGCGGAAAGGATCGTGGTTGAAGGGCGAAGAGTCGAACATGGCGAAGACACGTAAATGGCGGAGTCACAAAATTGATAGAATCGTGATCTTCTTTTCAGAGCAGAAAGCTTCGAGAAAGAGGCACTAAGCTGGCGTTTGGTCTGCTCATATGCCGTGTAGCTTGCATCGGATCAGGTGTGCAGTTTGAGAGACGGGAAGATATGTTTCGTGTTACAAAACTCGGTATCGAAGTACTCGTGATTGTCATGCAAGCTTGATGCGCAAACACACCTTGCGCATGTGTGCCTAGTGCCTGCTCCAAAACGTGCACATGCAATCTATGTACGTCTGACCTTTGCGATCCCCCTTTCGGTTGCTCTTGTTGGACAAAGGGCCCTTTCTCCACTTGTCTCGATCTGACCCTTCGGACCTTCGATGAGAAGAGAGCGAGTCTTTGTTCTCTACATACATATAATAGCCTTGCTAGGCGTGTAGTGGACAGTCATCCTATCAGTTTAACAGTTCCGGGGAGACAGCTGTATGCTACGCGCGAAGACATTTTGTGCGCATACCGCATACAGTTCGGGCGGAAAATGCGATAGAGTTCTTTTGCCGCTCAGTGACATTGATTGAGTGTTACTACATACCGCAAAGGACAAATGGACTCCATGACCGTCAACACCGATCCTCACGCCTGACCAAAGAAAGTTAACACCGTATCCTAACGTCCTGTACTTCAACAGAAAAAATGAGCCGTCCTCATCGACAAGACAGCGGTAGATAGAAAAGCCAGACAAAGAGCGTGCCTCTTCATACACATGCTAAGGCTAGGCGTTTCACCGCCTCTCCTTATTGCCAAACCGAAGTTGGCTTGCGGGCTGGTCAGGTTTGCCGCGGTTGGGGCGCGTGCGCTCGTTGGCAGGATATCCAAGCACCTACACCTCGCCAGCCTTTGCCGCACCACCCTTCTTCTTCTGCTCTACCTTGAGTAGTAGTGCACGGTTAATGTGTGGTAGAACACCTCCGAAAGCGATGGTAGCTCGGATAAGGGTGTCCAGTTCTTCGTCACCTCGGATGGCAAGCTGAAGATGGCGTGGCGTGATGCGCTTGACCTTGAGATCCTTGGCAGCGTTGCCTGCGAGCTCGAGAACTTCAGCAGTCAGGTATTCGAGCACAGCGGTCAGATAGATGCTGGCTTTAGCTCCGATGCGCGTCTTTTGTCGCGTGAGGTTTCGGAGATGACGCTTTATGCGACCACAGGGGAACTGCAATGGAAAGGTGAAATTAGCGCGTCGTTCTTTTGTGCGGCGTGCGTAGGTATGCGCGGGGTGGTGGTTGGGCGATGACGCGTATCGGGCAGCTACTCACTTGAAGTCCGGCTTTGGCGGAGTGCGACTTGGGAGTCTTGACTTGCGCATCGCCTTTGCCTCCTGTCTTGCCACCTGTCTTTCCTGCGCATGCTGTTAGCTCTCGAGGCCTTCCGGAGCGCGACGCACGGTCAGCGCGTACCTTTTCCACCGCCAGCCATGTCTGATGATTTATTCCGTGTAAAAGTCGGTGTCGATCGTATCAATAGAGGTGCGCGACCGTGATGCCCGGGATTCGACGAGGATTCGAAGTGGTGGTGTTTGGCGGTAGGTGGGGTGAATTGGTAAAGTCTTGCTGGGAAGAGGTTCCAATGTTGTGACAAGGTTGTAGCGTCCAACGCCTATGTACCAATCGGGAAGGCTCCACTTGGCATGTTGGAGGTAAGGCACCAGCCCCGTCTTCAACCGTGATACCGTGTGTAAACGAATCGTTCGTCATACTGTGAAACGCAAGTCAATCTAATTTGACAGAGGAGTAATGTTCGGAATTCTTTTTTGTTGTAGATCCTACCGCGCCATGGTGCGGCGCAGGCGTGCGAATCGTGATTCCGGCATGACCAGATCAGAAAGATGACCAGGAAAGACTGACAAGCACGAAGCTTGGGATAAGGTAAATCTTTAGACAGGAGAAACGATGAGTTGCGAACACAATACCATTTTGAGCCGCCCAGTGAACAGTCGTCCACTCAAGCAGACAAGCAGCTGCCGGCAGCTACTTTTCGATACAAGGAAGCGTGTGCGGCTACAGCAGATCAGAAGGTGGCTACAGCAGGAGTCAGGACTATTATAGTCGTTAGTGTTCAGTTCGACGACTTGACAAGCAACCAGGTGGCACAGTGTCGCCGGATGCGGCAGTCATTAGCTACCGCCCTTGGACGATGACAAAGGAGACTGAACAAAGCGTGCATTTTTCAACTGGAGATACCAAAGGAATCAGACTCCAGACGATGAGAGCTTGTTCGAGTGCTAGCAAGTCCTCTTTACTCCCACTGGAGTGCTCATAGCTTGTGCAGTGACGTAACAACAAGAGTGAAGAAGAGAAGATGTATGGGTAGAGAAACAATTGAATGTGGACACTTACAGCAAAGAAGTCGTAGAAGAGCTCCCTGTCCACGCGTTACCTGTCAGTACTGATGGTATATCGGATGGCATTGCGAGCCCTTGATGGAATGCTCTGGGTATTCAACGTGGAAATCTCGGCCACGCTTGCTTCGGGGATATAATACCAGCGATAACATGGGATAGTGGTACGTTGTTACAGTATACTTTGGGTGTTTCCAGGCTTCTACCACAAAAGCTGTGGTGGTAACACAGTGAGCAGCTCGCTCGCTCCTCCCGCAGCCTGTGGTGATAATGGGTCCGTGCGCCATCTTTGGCAGGGTCCCGCTTCGACGCTACGGCCTCCCCTGTGCGACGACATATGTGGATGTTGCCGCAGCCGTGACGAGACCTGCTATTGCGCGTGCGCACACTCCTCACTGCCCGTCTTCTCACAGCTTCACTCACTACCCGCGTCTCTTCGTCTGTCCGGTGCCCTGGGGTCCGAGCTCTGGAGCCAGATCCCGACACGTCGACCGCGCTGTTGCCGACCCCCGACGCCGCATGCCCACGCTCAGTAAAGACTCACTAAGACGCAACATCGCCGCGACGAGACCCTAACATACGTCTGTCATGGCCTGGCAGTCGCCTTCGGCCATGAACGGCGGCGGTGCCAATGGAGGGGGTGACGGCAATGCGCCCGCGGGGACAGAGTACACATTGCAGGGTATGCAGTTCCCCTGGATCTGCCGTGTACATGGCGGGGAGACTGGCAGGCTGACACGATCACAGGTGTTATGCGATTTCTACAGCTGGAATGGCACAACCACGAACGAGCACGCAATGCATGGGACATCGAGCGCGCCGAAATGAAGGCCAAGATCGCGAAGCAGGAGGGCGAGGTGCGGAGCGCGAAGAAGCTGAATGACCAGCTAAACAAGCATATTCGGATGCTGGAGCAGGCACTTACCAACGAGAGAAAGAAGAAGAGCGAGGCAGCAGGAGGCGACTCTGAGGCCGGAGCAGATGACAAGAAGGACCTCAAGGGCAAGAAGGATGGCGTAAATTCCACCAAGCGTGCGTATACCATACTGCCAGGCCTTGATCTAGACTTATGCTAACCTGGCCAAGCCCAAAACAAGAAGCACAACTCCTTCCTCGACGTTGACTCGGAGTTCTTTGACCGCGCAGAAGCCGACCGCGAGAACCTCAGAGAGAAATCCAAGCTCTACCTTACCAAATGCGTCGAAGAAATCACATATCTCCTTACTCCGCCCCCGCAAGCCTCGCAACAACAACAGAACCTACAGCCGCTTGCTAATGGCAACGGCTACCTGAACCACGGCGAGGCCTCGATGGAAGATATCTACCTACAACAACACCGCCAGAGGCTGCAGTCACAACTCCCCACCATGCCAGGCACAACCATGCCTACTCACCAGCCCCCAAACGTGCCAGTCCCTTCTGAACTTCAAAGCTTAGCCAACCAGCACCAAATCCACCACGCGCCACAGATGACACGGGAACCTTCACAGCAACAACCCCTTGCGCACAACGCTAGTATGGCTCAGGAACTTCTCGGACAGCAACGTCAGCCCCAGAATCAGCAGCATTATTCGTCGGTACCCGAAGAGCAGGTCGAAAAGGTGACACATGCGTTCGATAGCGAAGGACGCCAAATACCAATTGCTGAGGAAAACGCTTCGGATCCCAGCCAGGCTGCCAGCCAGGAGAAAGAGACGGATGATTGGATTTTCGACCCCGCATCGGAGACAGCTCAGGAGGGCCCACCCAGACGGCCAGACACCGAAGAATTTCCATCGGCGAATAGCATCCCAGCAAAATCGCCACCGCGCCCTGTAAAGAGGGCCAGCAAAGACCACGTCAGACGACTGAGTAATGATCAGAAAGCTCAACAAGCAGTAGCCCAGCAAGCAGCGAAGACTGACCCGCAAAGTTTCAAAGTCCGCTTTGCACTTCGCGGCCATCTCGATGTGGTACGGTCAGTCATTTTCACTGGCGGCGGCAGCCCCAGTGAGCCAGAGATTTGCACAGCGGGAGACGACGGCATGATCAAAAGATGGATGATACCCGCAAGTTATGCAAACCAGCACAGCATGAGCAATGATCTAGACATTCAGCCATTCTGGTCACATCGGGGTCATGAAGGTACCGTTACATCTTTAGCAGCCTGCCCTGCTTCTGCTCATTTTGCCACCGGAGGAAGGGTATCCGGCGACGGCTGGATATTTTCGGGTGGTCAGGATGCCACGATCCGCGTATGGGAACGAGGCCGAGTTGATCCAAAGGCCACCCTTGAAGGGCACACCGATGCCGTCTGGACTGTATGCGTTCTCCCTACCACCTGTGCTAATCTGTTCGGCTCCGATAGCAGCAAGTATGGAGGACCAGACCGTGTCATACTCGCTTCCGGATCTGCAGACGGTACCATCAAGATCTGGGCTGTAAGTGCGCCGCCTCAACTGGTCTCACCGCAGACAAACTCTCGTCGTGGTGTTGGAGGCAGCCGGAGACACTCGGTCACATCTGGATCGAACCACCCATCTTCACCGCAGCCCAGCATCGCTACCACGACACCATTCCATTACATGTTAATACATACCATCGAGCGTGACACGCACCCTTCGCCTACGTGCATCAGCCCGCTTTCCCCTACTGGAGAGAACTTTGTTGTCTCTTTCTCTGACGCATCAATCTTGGTGTATGACACGAGGACCGGCGAGGAGCTGATTGGTATGGCCAGTAACGAATCTTACGATGGAACCCCAGCGACTGGTATCACATCAGTTGTGACAAGCTCGCAGTATCTCGAGAGTGCGTCACAGGAGGCTGGCCGAGGCGGTCCAGACGACGAAGGCATACATGGCCCGACTGGCTCTGCTAATGGCGGGCTGGAGGGTGTTATAATCAGTGGGCACGAAGACCATCTCATCAGGTTCTTCGATGCCAACTCTGGTATGTTTTCCCAAAATGATAAATCTGACCTTTGTTGACCAGGAACAGGACAATGTACATATAGCATGCTTGCACACCCTGCAGCTATTTCTTCGTTATCGCTCAGTAAGGACGGCCGAGAAGCCGTATCTGCTGGACATGACGCTTCTATCCGATTCTGGTCACTTGACAAACGCATATGCACGCAAGAAATCACCGCACACCGCATCATGCGCGGTGAAGGTGTGTGCAGCGTTGTCTGGAGCCAGGATGGTCGTCTCGTCGTCTCAGCAGGCGGCGACGGCATAGTCAAGGTATTCGCAAGGTAGTATCTTGCAGAGCCGGTAGTAGCTACGACTTCTCCTCGCATTTCCGAGCCTCCGCCGTTTCGCGTGAACTATTGGCATTTTTAGCTGGACATACCCCCTGATTTGAGCCTGTGTATATGGACACGTAGTTTGATCGAAATGGGCAAAGGAAAGGCATGATTGATGGATATCTTCTGATGGCGGACCACGGTAATCTCTCATTATCTTCTTGACGCGCCTTTATGGGTGGGCGTGCATTCGCTGGCGCGGCGTGTTTATGTTAACTTCCCAGCTTTGTATTATACGATTGGGATGATCGGGCTCAGCAAAGACACGCATGAGCGAACAAGTCAATCACTGCCACTCTTGATCCTTGTCTCCGTGAACAAACGCGTTGTAGTTGGACCTGATCTAGATAATATGGAAAAAGGAATGCAGCAATGACGTGCGGAGTTTCTGCCGCGGGAGATCTGTGCATTACGTCGCGTAACACGCCCCCGAATTCCGGCAAGGCGCAAGCAAGGGGGCCTAAGCAGAACTCTCTGAGCCCTGGAAGCCTTGTGAACCCAACCCTCTGTAACGTTGCCTTGCGTCTGCTCGCGCTAGATCTGTTCTTCGTCTGTTCAGGCACACATGGAGATGTCCGCTGTAATCAGTGTTGTATGATCCTCCCTACGCGAAGCGCGTCGACAAGCTTCTGCCCAGTGTATCAAGCTAATGCGCACACTACCACTATAGCTAGTCGCTCTACCGCAGAGCATACAATCTGCAAAAGACCTGTACGACCTGCGCGCCAAGTACAAAGATGCCTCGGTCCTTATTACCGCCATATACTCCGAGTCTATGGTCATCGCAGCGTCCCTGTCCCAAGTCCAAAATCTCCTGCAACATGACGCATTACGAGAGAAACCCCAATTACTCGAGACGTTCGATCGCGCGCTCACGGGATGTCGAGTCGTGTACGGATGTCTTGAGGAGGAAGTAAGAGAGCTGCGAATAAAAGCGGAGAACGACGAACTGAAGTTCAAGGACCGAGCGAGGTTTCTTTGGAAGGAAGACACGTTCAAAGAGCTGCTCACGCAGATCCGCGGCCAGCAATCTGCGCTCAGTCTCCTTATACAAGGATTGCAAATGGAGTCGATTGTGGACATCAAGAAGCTGGTTGAAGACAACAGCACTACACTCGATCAGGTTGTAAAACGGTCAAGGACTCTGCGCCAGTCGCACCCTCGTTTAAAGGTACCGGAGTCGCTGTTCAGTCAACAAAGCCTAGGCGGTAAAGATGTCGACACAGATTCTATCGCGAAAGCTGCCGAGTTCACTTTCGATGACGAGGTCGTCAACTCGAAGGCTTATCGTAGGGCTATGGCAATGGCGCTGTCTTCAAACAACGGAGCGATTGCACAAGAGAGCTCAGATACTGATGTTCTAGAAGACTATTCGACCGCTCTTGGAAGCATGTCCCAGGGCAACGACAAAGATAGGAGCGTTGATCCTATAGACCTTCCCCCACTATCGTCAGAGGAAGGGAAGACTACGACTAGTGTCCCAGAGCCTGAAGCTGAAGCAGAACCAGAGATATCATCTCAAGTCGCCACAAAAGATGACCACGCAGATTTGTTTGATACTCTCGAGCGCGACATACTTTCCTTCATGCCTCAAACCTCATCTGCAGCGCTTTGTTTGACTCCGAATCATACGGGTTCTGAAAACCCTTCTGCACTACCGAGTCGAATTGATCCTCTGACTCCAAGCCATACGGGTTCTGAGAATGCCTCTGCATTGCCGGTTCGTTCTACCGACTCCTTAACGCCGGCGCCATTGCGATCGTTCAGTGGAGACAAACCAATAAACGACTCAGAAGCACCGCCTCCATTACCTCCTCGTCGTCCGAGCGGGCAGCCTGTCGCAACGCCCAAAATGCGTTCAGTATCTTCTGATGATAGTATATTTTCCTCTGATGCGCCATCCATCCTATCAAAAGTGTCAACCGCATCGACTTACACGGTGTATGAAACTCCGCAGTTGAGCCCCAATTCAACAGGGCAATCGTCACGGAAGCCGCTGCCACTTGGGCACAGATCCTCTTACAATGCTTTAGGTAATGTCGAGTTTGATGTGAATGAACCAAAAGCACAGGGGACATCATTACTCCTGCATAACATCGAAATGAACAGCATCTGGAGATCACTCGTGGACGCAGAGAGAAAGTTTGTCGACCGCATGGTGAGACTCAAACGGATGTTCTACGACAATATCATAAGGCAATGGCCAATCATCGAAAAACACCTGAATGCCATTCTTGTTGGCGAACAACTTGCCACACTACATCAACAATGTCTGTTGCACACCATGGATCAAGAACTTGCTGGCAATGGTAGTGCTCTCTGCAATCCGTACATCTTCGAAGTCTGGGTTGACAAAAGTCAACGATTATATCGAGAGTATTGCCGTAAGATGCCGCATGCTTCCTCCTCACTCCGTACAACTCAAAACATGGACCCGAAGTTCTCACCATATGTCAATACGCTCGGTCTCAGTATCTCTTATTTTGGCAAGAGCTGGCAGGACTATCTGGAGCTTCCCATTATACAGTTGCAGACTTATGTCGATAGCTTGGAAAGTCTCATCAACATCGCTGAAACGCTCCGCGATCCGGCGGCGAATAGTGAGGTCATGCGCTTAAGACGCGCTCTGCAGGCCGTCACTTGGCTCAAGACGTTGACGCTGGCTTTGTTAGAGGAAGCGCAAGGCCGTGAAGACGTGCAGAACTTGGAGAAACGTATTCGGACAGACACCAGTACGCTTTCACAACTATACCTACACGACCCCAGCAGGCGCGTCGTGCATCAAGGCGGCATGGCGATGAAGTTCAAGGGTCAGGGACCTTGGATTCCAGTACATGCCATGCTTCTAGATAACTACTTCTTCTGGGGAAGAGTTAAGAAGAGCAAGGGAGATGAAGTGCTGGTAACAGACCCACCTATTGCAATTGCCGACATGGGATTCTTCCTTCCAGGAGACGCACACCAGTTCCAGAAAGCTACTATGCTTGACCAAATAGCAAGGGGCTCAGTCGTGTAGGTTTGACATAGACGCAAGCTGTCTCAGAAAGCTAACGGACTATCAGATATACTGTCACACTTACAAACAATGCTCGAGACGGCAAGCCAGATTTGTTAGGTCTGTACGACATCCAAGACAGGAAAACCTGGACAGATCATTTCACAACAGCTCGGACCAAGTTTTACAGGTGAATCCCGCCGATCAACGGGGCCTCTGAATATCTTGTCATAGCTCGCAGGCTGTCGGGGTCACATGTGAATGTCTCAATCTCAACTCATGGATGAGGGACTCCGTTGCGAGCGCACACACAGCAGGGCGGATTTGATCAAGTCTGCTGTACACTTGCCTGCTCATGATCAAACCTTCACCACGGTATGATCGTGCGTGCCGACTTTGCTCAGTAATTAACAAGCACGCGACCATTCCCGAAACTCAACTCTCGCGCCATTCCAACGCCGCACCGTGACTACCGGCCCAAAACGTTTCACTAGCCATCACGACTCAGACGATCTTCCTAGCTGTATACATCGACCGCGATCATGTCAGGTCTACTTGGGGAGGAGCTTGTTCAAGCCGGACATGTGCCTATCCCTGACGGACTCTCTGTTGACAACGTTGTTGGAATTATTACGGTCTATGACCATAGAGCTTACCATGCGAATCGCAGCACGGCTTACAGAAAATCGCGCATCAGGACTCAGCTGGCCGATGGCGAGTGGTCATTAGATGGCTGCCATGTTTTCCTTGTTGCCATTCAGGGACGACATTGCTACACGATGGGTCGTGCCGACAACAAGAGCGCATCGCCATCGACGCTCGATGTGTATTTCCCTGGTAGTAGGGTCGGGATTCATCAATTCAACCTCGCACCGGTATGGAAGAGCGATAGCTGGCGTTTGCAGTCCGCTACTGAGACCATCGCGGAGGTAAATGGTGCGCCTATCCAACTCAGCACCCCCCGTACACGAAAACTGTCGAGCCAGTTACCACAGGCCATCCATCTGCGACAAAACCTAGTCAACCACGTTTTGATCAACGGTCTACGTGTCGAGATCTTCATGCTGAAGACTGTACGCGGTCTTTATCCGATCCAAGATTATCAACTTTTAGAGTTACGCCCTGAACTACAAGAAGTCGTCCATCGCTCCGAGACCTGGGCACGGGATCGATATCTGCAGCGTTCTGACCAAATTTCCACCAACACATATCGGGTTCTTGAGCGCTTTACCGGCAATATCGAAACAGCCAAATTCTTCCACCATAACGACAACGGCCAAGATCTTCGCGACGTTGAGTTTCTGAAATTGGCAAAGGACAAGGTGGATGCATCTCTCGTTCGCTACCTGCAGTCAGTTGAGATCAATCATATTCCGGCAGTGATCACCGAAACACATGAGGGATTTGAGCCATATGCTGCTCTAGAGAAGGACATCAAGGAACAACATCCGCGCCTTCGCTTCAGAATCGCCTCGAAGCTCCTGCGACGGCTCATGTCTGCTCTCACCTTCTTGCATTTCCACAAGATTTTGCATGGGAATGTTACCAAAGAGAGTGCCTTGCTTCGTCTGGTGGACTTCAAACCTGAAACTGTGCTCCTAGTCGACTACTCGAAGTCAACGTCATTCCCCAGCGGCGCGCCTGAGCCTTTCAAGAGGATGACCGAAGACGGCCGCGCTGTAATGGAGATCGTCGAAAGCTGCTGCGATATTTGGCAACTGCGCAAGGCAGCTACCAAGGATGCCTACAGTGAAGACTTTATGATGAACAAGACTGAGGCTGCGAGTAGAGAGTTCGAGCTCATGGAGCGTGTAGTCGCAGACTTCTTTGGGCCTGAAGGCAAGTCGCGCGAGTCGAAGGAAGGCAAGAAGATGCTCCGCTTGTTAAGCATGAAACAACATGGTTGGCATAAGGCTCGGAATGACCAAATCCACAACGCGACTCGTCGCGAGGTCGGACCATGCCGCTCAGATATGATCAAGGAGATGGAGCTTGACTGGGTGCTTATGCATCCGTCTTCAAAGATAGGCGAAGAGCAGCATATGCTGTTGACTCTTGGACACCCATACCTGGATGGCTTGGCATCGATCGTCTACCACAATCGATGGGAATTAACGCCCCGAGAGGTATGCGCAAAAATACGAGAGCTCGCTGGCGACGTGGAAGAGCCTTGGCAGAGCTTTTCAGTCAAGCGAACAGTGTCGTTTATGCAGAACGGTACTGGCTTCGAAGAACGTGGCATCTTGAATTGGATAGCAGGTTGTTGTGAGGCCTACCCAAAGTGGCATTATGCTTTTGTTCAAGAGTATGAGCGCCAGATCTCGCCCCAGCATGGGATAATCAAGTTCGCTGAGATCAAGAGGCTCTGGGATGCTCTTGTAAAATATGGAACTAAGCCCGATTTCATGCAGGCCACATTCGCGGGATTGACAACCGGAAACATCATGAACCAGCCGACAACACACTTTGAGGAGACCCATCAGGTGTGGTATCACAAGCCTTCGCGAATGTTCAACCTGACGCATTTACATCGATTGGCAGCTCCGGACCTACTTCTCGCCTGCATCAATGAGGGAACCATAGGATGTAACAACTTTGTCGAAGTACGCGGAGAGTCAGAAATAGAGGGTCTATATGCTACTCTCTCTTTGCTAGCCGCCTTCAGTTCCTCACTTGAATTGACAGTGGATATTCCAGATCATACGCCGCAGTTCCCGCTGTATGATCCAGCAGATTTCAGTCAGGTTTTGCATCACGTCGTCCTTGTTCACACCGGTCTTCTTCCCTGGGCATCAGTCACACGCCAGGGTGGCCAATACAACTTCCATGCACCGCTAGCTCCCAAAGCACCAGAGACTGCTGGGAAGTTTCTACCGACTTACTTTGGCAGCATGAAGGTGCTGCCCAAAGCTCTGGGTGGTAGAGAAGAGTACTCGCGCCCCGATCACTGGTCAAAGTTTACGACTGCAACAGAGATCGACGAGGCGGCGGATTTGGTCAAACGAACGATCCTACCGGCAAAGGGCCCATTGAAAAAGACAGTATCGCAACCAGGGAGATCGGATCAAACTTGTTCGCCGCACGTTTACCACTCCACTCTAGTACAGACGCTGAAACATCGCAAGCAAGCTTTTGCTGAGGCCCAATCACCAGCGAAACGTAATGATGGCGACCAATCGTCACTTGCGGTGATGCCGGCTGCGAAGCGTCTGCATGTCCTTTCTGCCGTGGGTAACTTGACTCCAGGTAGCGTACCATCAGCCCGAGCGCCACAGTTGTCGGCCTCCTTCGTAGACCGTCAACTAGACCATATGATGGCCAACATGGAACGCCAGTCGCAGTCCCCATCACCTGGACCGTTCCTTGACATTCCAAGGGCACCGGATGAGTCTTTTTTCCAGCGAGACAATGGAGTAAACACCAACACCCTGGTTAGCCCGCCCACGGCCGAGGCGGCTACAAAAGATTCATTCACAATCGCATCTGATGGCGGTTCCGACCTGGAAGACGACTACAAGCAAGCAGAAGCTTGGCTCAACGCGATGGGAGATGAGGAGGAACCACAAGTTGCTGGCATCTTTGGCGTCAATTTCCATCACAGTCTTCGACAGCAGGGAGATGGATCAGATACCGACGCAGATGAGTCGGAGGAAGACCGGGATGACGAGATGCCGATTGTTCATGAGAAGGTGGAGCAGGCAGACGATCATTCTCTATCCGATATGCCAACACCAAGCATGAAGGAGAGCAGCTCTTTCACACTCGACCCACGGGCAACGACAAGAACTGCTGGGTTCGAACAGCAGGCGACATCGAAGTCGTTCCCTATTCGGTCAAGCCTTCAGCTGGCGACACCTATGGTGAGCAGTCCTCGCTTCGCACCACCTTTCTCGGCGCGCTCTTTCGGTTCCTTTGGTGATGTTGGGGGTCATCGCCGGAGCGGTATCTCTCTATCAGATCTTGCTAGGGTCAGTATTCGTAATGCGCCCACGGTTTCGAGCCCTCTCCCACTGGCAACAGCGGCAACTCTACCTCGCACGGTTACCTCACAAGCTGCGCCTTGCTTCTCTAGCCCTGCTTGGATGCTGAGGATGCAGAGTGACGACGACGACTTGCCTGACACGGACCAAGGAGAGCAGTTTAGCGATGACTCTGACTAGACGTTATCGTAGGCCAGGATAACCGGGTATTGGTAGAGGAGGAACGCAGATGTTGCAAAGTCCGGTGAAGATGACAAGGATAGGGTGAGCAATGTGTTTGGGTCGCGACTGGTTAGATATGGAGGTGCATCATGCAGTAATGTTCATACTATACCTACAAATACAACACAAGAGAAACAGTATCGAGATTCGACTGTCCTTGTGACGTAACTGTGTTGTGTAGTAATAGCAAGCTTTACCGTGTCTAAGAGGCGCAATGCATAGACCGTCTGATCGGGCTGGCGATAGGGCTCCTTGTGAACCTTGAGTATGATTATTTGGGGAGTCGTTGACGAGCGGAGTTGCGATTGTGCGACCGTTAGATAGAGTCGAGCTTGCGTTGGACGTTGCGAACGAGAACCTACACGCCTCAGTTAGCAGCACACCAATGTATCATCCAAGTCGCCGCGCTACAACCCCAACATCACGCCAATGCTCTCAATGACTTTGAACGTAGTATCATTGATCTTGGAAGGAATCTTGATTGAATTTGCCATTGTTATGGACTTTCGGAACCAAAAGACACCGTTGCACCAGCCTGAACATTTACGTGTATGAGAGACTGTGCATGGTGTCTCCCACACTACTGTTTGTTCTCTCGCTCCGTGCCCGGTATTTGCGCCTAATCATCCATCACTCCACTGCTTTTCGACCGTTCGTTCCCGTCGCCAAAGATCGTATCGGAACAGCTTATATCGAAGAAGGGTAAAGCATGACGCGGACGGAGGCACCGAAGGACTTGGGAGGGAGGTTGTTCTTGAACTTGGCGCGGACGACACCGGAGTTGCCGTGAGGGCGGGTGACCTTGCCCTGTTTTCATGTTAGATTTCGCTCGTTCGACAGAGTAGCTGGCGTTCATACCCAGATGACGCGGATCTTGGAGCCTTGGATCGCCCGTTGTGCGCGGTAGACGTAGGCTACCCTCTTGCCGGCGTCTGTTGAACGTGTGTTAGCTCATCAAAATTCGTGGTCGGAGCGACATCAGGGCGGACGTACACCACTGAGCTGCCTTGACATCGTCGACGCCCTCAAGCTTGAGCAGAGAAGTTCCGGGGTTGGTGTTCCTCTATCCTTCTCGTCAGAACGGTAGCCACAATACGCGAATTCGGTGCGCACAAACCTTGCCGCGCTGGTAGCTGATGTGCTTGCCCTTGACGTAAAGGCGGTGGGACTTGTTGTCGGCAGACATGGCGAATTTTTTGGGCGGCCTCGGGGGGATGAAGGGGACGTCTGGGTCGGGGTTGATGCTGTCGTTAGTACAGAGAAGTCGTCGTTGCCAAAGAGAAAGACGAATTGCTTCATGTCCAGTGGGGCGTTCTCGCTTACTAGCGCCACACCAGCCACAGCTGGACAGGCTGTGGCGCAACCGCTTTGCCTTGTCGTCGTCCGAAGAACATCAAAACAAGAGCATCATGGAATACTGGAATCTAAGTCTGTAGAAAGGAAATGCATTGGTGGCATCAATGCATTTTGTGTCCATGGGAGCAACTTGGCTGGTTGTATGCCAATGCATGTTGGGCAAAAAATGCTCGCTCAGTGGCATTGCGCTTTCGTGACAGTCGAGGCAAGTAAGGCAATGACAGTATACCACTTACTGCATCTGCATGACGTGCGCTCGAGGACTGCATGCTGGACCTCCTGTCGTTGTGTACAACTGTTGGGAGTGAAGGCACAATTCTTCCGCGAGATGTCCCGCCGCCACAAAGGCCATGCTTGTCCTAACCTCCTCTTACCTCTTTGGGCCCTGCCTTGCAGCGGATATGTAAGCCTGACGCTTCACTGTTGATAACTGTCCCCTTCGACTGCCTACTGACATGCCGTCGCGTGTCGCCCATCGGCATATTGGGGACTGTGTGAGTAATCGGACCGGCGAAAGACGGTTCACTCATCATGTCACGGTCTGGGATGATCCAAATAGCCAACGGCAAAATTCTCACATATCCATCGCGTTTGCCAGTGCTTTCACGTCACGTTGGCAAAGCATTGCTGGGGCCAGTACGCCATGGCTGTTGCCAGTCTTCAATTACGATGCGCCCCACCAAAGCTACTAGCTTACCAGTGCTGTCCGCTCGGTATACTCAAAGAGGGGCCGGAGGATTTGACAGACCCAAGTACCAGCCCGAGACACTGAGACGTGCCGATGCTTGTGTATACTCTAATAGAATTTACACATTGTCCGGACTCGGGGAGCCTCGCGGCGGGGTAACCGTACATGGGATGCAGCTTCCCTCGGGCGCTGTGACAGTGATGCGACACGACCGAGGGCTTGGAACTCAATTGTAGAAAAGCAAACAGAGTTTCAGAGCCTCAAAGTCTATCGACTTCCAGCCAAGTGCGCACGAAGCCGTTCCACGCGCAGTGCATGGTGATGGTGGGGTTGTCCGCCCATCCCTGGGTACGGCTTTAGCAAGGTCTCCTCCGGCGGGCTTCAAGGGTTTTGACTGGTGCCGGAGATGTTTTGCAAGTCGTGCGGCGGCTTAGTGATGCTTGGAGAATGACCTAGTTGTTTACTGATACCTTTTTAAGGACGTCAGACCTCGCTGTGTGTTTGTGTGAAGCATACCTGTCTGATACCCTATCACCGGCGTTCGAGCGGCAAATTAAAGCTAACCAACGTCACCACCACGCGAAACCGCTAGAGCAGCTCCGATAACCCCACTACATAGGACTTTTCCTCACACACCAACGTCCTATCCGTAGCTTCCGCCCTTACTTCGACATCTCTCGTCTAACCTTATTGCCATCACTCCCTACAGCCCTTAATTGAGCTGTAACCTTGCGCCCGCCCCCTCCCGCAAAGCGTTTACATCACATATCAACACAATGGCGGACACAGTTATCCAGCCCAAGCAAGAGGAGGTCAATGCCGGGTAAGTAGCCCTCACCGTCTCTGACCGACTTGCTACAGCCTTTGGAGAGCTATTTGGATATCCAACCAATTTATCCGGCAGTTACTTTCTGCTGAAGCACGTCGCGCTCTTCGGCGGAGGGGTCGCTCGACGCGCGAAGCGCCCAACACCCTTGCAGCATGCTGAACATGACGGCTGACAAATCTCGCGATAGAAATATGGAGCTCAAGGACAACACCATCATTGTTGTTTTGGGCGCCTCCGGTGACCTAGCCAAGAAGAAGACTGTATGTAAAGAAGCAAATACATAGAGAATCATCACACTAACGTCATATCAGTTCCCAGCGCTCTTCGGTCTCGTAGGTTGCACGGCCAAGACTCGCATTCGATTTCTGACCACCAACACAGCACCGAAACGGCTTCCTCCCAAACAACATCCACATTGTCGGATATGCACGCACGAAGATGGACCGTGAGGAGTACCTCAAGCGCGTCAAGTCTTACATCAAGACCCCCACAAAGGAATTGGAGAAGCAGCTAGATGAGTTCTGCGAGTTCTGCTCGTACGTTTCGGGCCAGTATGACCAGGATGAGTCTTTTGTTGGACTCGAGAAGCACATGCAGGAGATTGAGAAGGGTCGCAAGGAGAACAACAGGATATTCTACATGGCTCTCCCTCCCAGCGTCTTCATCACAGTGTCCCAGCACTTGAAGCGCAACTGCTACCCCAAGAACGGCATTTCTCGTGTTATTGTAAGTAGCTCCTATGCATGTTTCTGGACGAATGCAGCTAACCGCTGTCATGCAGGTTGAGAAGCCCTTCGGCAAGGACCTTCCAAGTTCGAGAGAGCTCCAGCGCGCATTGGCGCCAGACTGGACTGAGGACGAGCTTTACCGTATTGACCATTACCTGGGTAAGGAGATGGTCAAGAACATCCTGATTCTCCGGTTCGGTAACGAGTTCTTCGGCGCAACCTGGAACAGGAACCACATCGACAACGTCCAGATCACCTTCAAGGAGCCGTTCGGAACCGAAGGTCGTGGAGGTTACTTTGACGAGTTCGGCATCATTCGTGATGTTATGCAAAACCGTGAGTGGTTTACTGATAGTAGGAAGAAGCAATGACTGACAATCACAGACTTGCTCCAAGTTCTTACTCTCCTCGCTATGGAGCGACCCATCTCCTTCTCTGCCGAAGACATCCGTGACGAAAAGGTCCGCGTCCTCCGTGGTATGGCCTCTATCGAGCCCAAGAACGTCATCATTGGACAGTATGGAAAGTCGCTGGACGGCCAGAAGCCAGGCTACAAGGAGGATGATACAGTCCCCAAGGACTCGCGATGCCCCACTTTCGCATCTATGGTCGCTTACATCAAGAACGAGCGATGGGACGGTGTACCCTTCATCCTGAAGGCAGGAAAGGCTCTCAACGAGCAGAAGACCGAGGTCCGCATCCAGTTCAAGGATGTCACCTCTGGAATCTTCAAGGACATTCCACGAAACGAGCTCGTCATCCGAGTGCAGCCCAACGAGAGTGTTTACATTAAGATGAATTCCAAGCTGCCCGGTCTCAGCATGCAGACTGTCGTCACAGAACTCGACCTTACCTACAGGCGGCGATTCTCCGACCTGAAGATTCCTGAGGCATACGAATCGCTCATTCTCGACGCATTGAAGGGCGACCACTCCAACTTCGTCCGTGACGACGAACTCGATGCCAGCTGGAGAATCTTCACACCTCTCCTGCACTACCTTGACGACAACAAGGAGATCATCCCTATGGAGTACCCATACGGTTCGTATTGTATTGAAGAGCAAAGCGCACATTTACTAACCATCATCAGGCTCCCGTGGCCCTGCCGTTTTGGACGATTTCACCTCTTCTTACGGATACAAGTTCAGCGACGCAGCAGGTAGGACCTCACCTCTGTAGCGAACTAGAAGAAAAATGCTAACAGAATTGC
Organism: Alternaria burnsii; assembly: GCF_013036055.1. NCBI lineage: Eukaryota > Fungi > Ascomycota > Dothideomycetes > Pleosporales > Pleosporaceae > Alternaria > Alternaria burnsii. The sequence continues at coordinate 547,910 of NW_024066121.1, forward strand.
AGGATACCAATGGCCCATGAACGAGCAAAAGTTGTAGGTGGCTGCTCTACACTTTACGAACGCCTGTGGTAAGGTATGCTCGGGACCACAGTGAATATGAGTTTTAGGGCAGTGCGAGCAACTTTAGCACATTCAAGAGAATAGATAATGAATGAATACAACGGCGTCTCAATGTCGTGAATCAAAGCGCTCAACCGTGCATATGTGGTGACTGGTTTTCCATGACGAAGCACTTGTGCCTGGACCTGCATGCTTGACTTCCGAAAGCGGAGGGCTGGTAAGCTAGGTATTCCTGGTGGGGTAAAGGGCCAGAGCGGGATGGCATCATCGGCGACATGAGAAATTTTTGAGGAGCGTCGCGTCAGAGAAGGCCGACTGAGTCAACTGTAGGTGTCACTGTAGGGAAAATTAGTTGCACACAGTCATCAAGTACTCTGGAAAAAGTGGATATCAGCTCACATGCGTTTGTTGTTGCTGTGCATTGTTGCCGCCAGTCATGGCTAGCCGCAACTTCCTAGAACCTGCCTTGCAATTGCTCTGTGATTCGTCCAAGTTTGCACAGTTTGGTAAAGGCCATAGAAGAGTCATTAAGTATTAATAGTCTAGAAGTCCCAACGTTTTCCGGATCAAACAACCAGATTGAGTTGTCACATCCCTCCCCCGAACCACCTCCGCAACCACCTCCGCGCACACACCATGAGTCCCGCACAAGACATTGCCGGCAGCGGCATCAGCCAACTCGCACGTCAAGTGTCCAACAGCCTCAACCTCAGCACCAGTCCAAACCTCTCCTTCCACAGCCCGCCCTCGACATTTCGCCAACCACCAGGCGGCAGCTTCAACAGCCAAAATCAAACCAACAGCTCGCATGCGCAACAGCTCGCCAAGCAATTAAAGCCTTTCGATACCAAGGACATCAAGGTCCTGCTCCTCGAAAATGTCAACGAAGCGGGTGTCGAGATTCTCAAGGGCCAGGGATACCAGGTCGAGGCCATCAAGGCCAGTCTGGCAGAAGACCAGCTGATTGAGAAGATTCGCGATGTCCACGTCATTGGGATTCGCTCAAAGACGAAGCTCACCAAGAAGGTGCTGGAGGAGGCAAAGAACCTCATCGTCATCGGCTGCTTCTGTATCGGAACAAACCAGGTCGACCTCCAGACTGCCGCCAGCCAGGGTATCGCCGTCTTCAACTCGCCCTTCAGCAACTCGCGCTCCGTCGCAGAACTCGTCATCTCCGAGATCATCGCGCTCGCCCGTCAGCTCGCCGACCGCTCGATGGAATTACACAACGGCACATGGAACAAGGTCAGCAAGGGCTGCTGGGAGATTCGCGGTAAGACGCTGGGTATAGTCGGATACGGTCACATTGGTAGCCAACTGAGTGTGCTGGCTGAGTCCATGGGCATGAGCGTCATCTACTACGACGTTCTTACTACAATGGGTCTGGGAACTGCGCGACAAGTAGCAACGCTCGACGACCTACTCGCACAAGCAGACTTTGTCTCTCTTCACGTTCCGGCTACCTCTGAGACCAAGAACCTGATTGGCAAAGAACAGTTCGCAAGGATGAAGGACGGCAGCTATCTCATCAACAACGCCCGTGGTACTGTTGTCGACATTCCCGCCATGATCGAGGCCAGCCGCTCTGGCAAACTCGCAGGTGCCGCCATCGACGTCTTCCCCAACGAACCCGCCGGCAACGGCGACTACTTCTCCAGCGACCTCAACTCCTGGACCAAGGACCTCGTTGGTCTGAAGAACATCATCCTCACTCCTCACATTGGTGGCAGCACCGAAGAAGCGCAGTCCGCCATTGGTGTCGAAGTCAGCACAGCACTCGTCCGCTACGTCAACGAGGGTACCACGCTCGGAGCCGTCAACTTGCCAGAAGTCAACCTACGTAGCTTGACTCTCGACCAACCAGACTGCATGCGTGTCATTTACATTCACAAGAACGTGCCGGGTGTGTTGAGACAAGTCAACGGCATCCTTCTCCACCACAACATCGAGAAGCAAATGTCCGATTCAAGAGGCGATGTCGCGTACCTCATGGCGGATATCAGTGAAGTCAAGGAGGGCGAGATTAGGGATTTGTTTACCAGCTTGGAGGAACTTTCTTGTAAGTCTACATCAGCTTCCTTTTGCACTGTGGAATTGTCAGCTAACCTTATACAGCATGTATCCGTACCAGGGTCCTGTACTAGGCGGACAGTTCTTCCCGGGATCGCGAACAAAGACACGAGGATGCTCAGAAGCGTTCTCCATTCTCGATTGATCTCGTTCAGCAACATCAAAACGATACGGCTTCTGATATCTTAGGTTCGCTGCCGCATATCTGTGACCTCAAAAGTATGGGTAGAAGGCTATCGTATGGCGTCTGATTGATTTTGCATATACACTGGCTAGGAAAGAACAGGGATAGAAAAGTAGAGTTCAACACTGCGTTGTTTATTACTTAGCATTCTGAATGAGATACATGAGATACGAAGAGAAGAGAAGCATTGTATCTGCACGTTTGTATGCCTGTGTATCTGCCATGAGGTCACGTCCAACTCACGGCTTCTCAGTGCGAACACCTTTTTCCCTAGCCGTTATCCGTAGCCTCCCACAGCGAACTCAACCCAGTCCTTATTTACTAACCCCCATGTAACCGACCTCTTCTGTTTGGTCGTTCATTCTGTTCTGGTAAGACTCTTCAATAAAGTCTCTGCTGCACGGCTCCGTCCCAGACCGACAAGGTGAATTCGTTTCCACACAACGCTAAGTCCCATGATACAACCTGGAACAGTGATATGTTCGATGGAGAGGGCATGGTGAGAATCCTCGAGTCATTGATTACGGAACGAGATACACTCGAACTGGTGGTGATCAGACGCACTTTATGTGCCGATATGATCAAGGCAGGTAGAAAGGCAAATCAGAGCCGAGGCTTGAAAGACTTCTTGCTTCGAACGTATATTGCGTGGTCTGAAAGGCCCCTGTAATACGAAGTGGACTGATAGAGGAGGGATCTTAGCCAAGAGTGATAGTCACTTTTCTTGTGATGTCTTGCAGCCAGATAAAATCTTTTTTATCTCTACCACCACCACCATACGGGTAAGCCGTCGTACCCTCCATAGGGCGCAGGGTCGGTATGCCATTGGTAGTAAAAGCCAACTCGTGGAATCCTCCTGCTCTTAACATGGTTGCGCGTGACGCGAACCCTATACGTTCGTAATGGGTTTCGTGGTTTCTTAGTATCATCAGCCAACTAGGTACGACTTGATGATCGTCGAAGATTGCGCATGTGACCCGGGTGTTGTTGTAGTGATCAGGTGGGTCTGTATCCCACGTGATATCCATGTAATAATTAAGCTTTCCATGATTCACCTTAGTACCGCCAGCAGGAACCACTAGCATCGTTCTCAGGCGCTCTGAAAGCATGCCATTCAAGTCTTCCGAATCTGACCGTACTAAGTTTACGATGGGTAGATCATGAACACTGACAGTGATTTGTAAGTACTGTAAGGTGTCCAGATGGTTCCAGTTCGCAGACCCATCTCGAATGTGGTAAGAAAAGGTGGCATCGTCCTTTTCCGATGGATGGAATTGGTAATCAATGTGTGAAAACCTGACAGGGCCTACCCAGCCAAATGGTGACCAACTAGGATATCCTAGTCGTCTGGTAGCGGGTCTGTCGTGCCGCCAATTTAGGCATATTATACCCGGGCCAGCAATCGATGTTTGGTATGGCAGGCCACATATGGTTCCAATAGACAGGTTTCTTGTATGGTGGTAGTTCAAGACGCCCAGTATCGCGTTCAAAACGTCAGTCTCGTAGCTGAGTTGACGTGTCATGTACTGCTCCAGCAATCGCATGACTTCGTGGAGCACCCTATGTCCATCGTCCTCAATCTCGAAGGCTCGCGAGTCCACGCTACCTCTGAGCATAGAGACACCCGATCCAGCAAGACCACGACAAAAGCGTTCGTGTTCATACGATTTCCTACAAATGTACAACACACCACTCTCAGTAAAGTACAGTCTTTTGCGTGAAAGATAGCCTTCCTGGAATGTCCACCCCCGTGTGAACCATGGGGAATCGGCAACAGCATCGTAGACCGCCTTTGGAGTAAATGATATCGACACATTTCCAATAGCAGTTTCTAGATACCTTAACTTCCGTGCATTACTTATACCTGGTAGGCCATAAGAGGGGTCATTGCCTGCCGCGGCGATCAGGGTGAGCATCGCTGAGGTATATATCAAGTCCATCTGTTGAATTTGATGATGCTTATCCTCTGCGTCATCTTGATTTATACACTAACACTTTTATTAGATACGCTTGCTTGCTAGGAGTAGTACTTACGAAAGCGCTGTGACTTGTATTAGCCCAGACTTCTTGAACGACTAGAGCGGAGAAACTCACTCAACCCAGAGATACCGATACCCTAGAAGTAGGGTAGCTTTGATGCTGTCCTCTATAGTACAAGGCAACATACTAGGCAAAAGTCCGGATGTCGAGTCTGTCTTGAAGACCAAGCCACCCCATACATATGACAAAGCCACATACTGGCAGTTCATGGGTGCTGAAATGACAGCTCTTTCCATACAGTCGATGACTTTTAGATTCTGCGGTTTTTGTCGTACACCGGACGTGCACCGAATATGCGAGTCGCATTCTTCAAGCCAGATCTTTATTGTATCAAAATCAACGTGTGACCCCTCGAGGGTTTCGTGTACTTCTAGACTTCCAGCTGTAGAAAACTCAGAACACCGAATCCCGACGATCGCGGATCGATCGCTGTCCCCTTTTCTGACGCCATTCGAATCATGAAGGGTGGCCACGCCTGAGTGGCCTGACCGTGACCAGCGTCCCAAACGCAACAACAAAGGTCCTTCCAAGCTAGGCGTTTCATTTTCGTATACCTGCATCGCCATTCCAAGTATTTGACAAGCCTTACATGTCGATAACAGTAGCTCTTCTGCTCTTTCTTCGATTCTGAAGATATCCACACTGACTTCATCGAAGGGTACTTTTGGCCATGTTGACAAACATCGGTCGCACGTACTGCTCTTCCTCAGTTTGACATTTTTAGATTTCTGGCCCATAAGATGAATGGCTTTGATGATGTCGTTCATGATAGGTAGAAGGGACATTCGGGAGATGAGAAAGCTCGCTTTTACTGCATTGTATGCAACAGGCAGAATATATCCTAATGCAGCTGCTGTCTTTCGTCTTGTGGCGCTGTAGTATGGATTCGAGAAGACACCTTCAGAGCACCTTGTCGTGTCAATATAAATTGGTAGCGATGCGGCATTCGTGGATGGACAGGAAGGCTGCTGCTGCCTGTTGGGAGTGATTCGTGGATAAGCACTATGGCACGTGATCGTCCATTTGCCCCTCTGGTCCTCCATCTCAAGACAACTAGGCACTTGCATACAGAGCCTCTCATAACGCAGCTACGTCGACGAGTTTTAGTGAACGGGTTGGAACATTTCAACTTGGTCATTTCATCAAAATTCCTCGTCTCATACAGCGGCAATTAATTACTGGTAGCGAGCTCGTGGAGTGTCGGTGACAGCCCCGTAGACAGGTGTACAAGTGCACAGTCACGTCGTGGTGGATACAGCTGAGCCATGACCTCCCAGCCATCTCTTTGACGATGGGTCAAGACGTTGGTCGTTAGTGCTCTGGATTTCCCAGTGTTGAAGAACAATGAGGTGTTGACGCCCACGTATCATGGTGAGGCGGCACGTTTCAGGCAGCCCAGTCAAGTAAGAACGGATGTGGGAGAAGGCAGATTCCCGAGAGGCGAAACGTTTGCAAGGAGTCTACTTGCATAAACTCTGGGGAAGGACTGACGCTTTAGATGACATGAGTGGAGAAGGGGACAGTGCGAGCAAGCATGCTGGCATGCATTGGTCGTGGTGCGCAGCAGGTAGGAAAGACAAGCAACGTCACAGGCTGCTCCAGAAGTGTCGAGGGAGGGTGCCGATCCGACGCAGGCTGGTGAGGCTATTTTGCGTGCGTTTGTGAGGAGGTGCATATGGTGAGACGGCTGTGTGCGCGGTTCCAGTGGTTCCAAGAGGTTGAGCAGTGGTGGTTGGCTCGGCCCCCTGGAGGAGGTCTGTGCGGGCTGGCGGGATGTTGGCGGTGAGAGGCGATTAGCGTGACCAGAGAAAGTCGACAACACGGCGGGCAGCAGTTCGCATATCTTCGCCCACACGATTGCACTTCTCTCCTTTAGGGATGCATCGAGCCCTGTGACTGCAGCGACATCCCACGCTGACGACGCCCACGACCAGGCCCACGAAGAAGCCAGCGACCGCACCGAATTAGCGAGCTGAGCGTGCTGTCCACCACCACCAGGGAGCCGCCTTTGGACCCTGATTGCGCACCGCCATTTGGAGGGGGAGAAAGCAGGACCGCAACCACCCACCATGGCACACATCTACGACATCGGCACCCGGGCATGGCAGCCCGACACCACCGAGGGCTGGGTTGCCTCGGAGGTGACGGACAAGCAGATTGCGGGAGACAAAGTGACATTGGTCTTCACGCTGGAGAATGGCGAGGTACGCGCACCCAAGAGGACACTGCACTGTTGCACAACACGGCGGCTGACAATGATTGACTGTGCAGACCAAAACCGTCGAGACGACGCTGTCTGCCATCCAGACGGGCAATGATCCCAATCTCCCGCCGCTGATGAACCCGGCCATGCTCGAGGCCAGCGACGACCTTACCAACCTGTCACATCTCAACGAGCCGGCTGGTACGGCCCGCCCAATCTGCGTGGGAAACATGGCATACTGACGAGAGTGCAGTGCTCCAGGCCATCAAGCTACGTTACCTGCAGAAGGAGATCTACACATATTCCGGTATCGTCCTCATCGCGACAAATCCCTTTGCGCGAGTCGACTCGCTATACGTACCGGGCATGGTACAGGTCTACGCTGGCAAGCAGAGATCGTACGGCGCTCCGCATCTGTTCGCCATCGCTGAAGAGGCCTTCGCGTGAGTCCCCCGCTCCCCATACCCGCCGTGGCAGCCACTAACCTTCTGCAGCGACATGTTGCGAGACCAGAAGAACCAGACCGTTGTCGTCTCTGGTGAATCCGGAGCCGGAAAGACGGTCAGCGCCAAATACATCATGCGATACTTTGCGACACGAGAGTCGCCCGACAACCCCCACAAGCGGAGAGGCAAGTCCGACTCGATGAGTGAGACAGAAGAACAGATTCTGGCTACCAACCCCATCATGGAAGCTTTCGGTAACGCCAAAACCACCCGTAACGACAACTCGTCGCGATTCGGTAAATACATCGAGATCATGTTCAACAAGCAAACCGACATTATTGGTGCAAAGATTAGGACATACCTGCTGGAACGGTCAAGACTGGTCTTTCAGCCGCTTAAGGAGCGGAACTACCACGTCTTCTACCAGTTGGTAGCTGGTGCGACGGACGAGGAGCGCGAAGAGCTGTCCCTGAAGTCGGTCGAGGAGTTTAGCTACCTCAACCAAGGCAGTGCGCCAGTGATTGAAGGTATGGACGACGTGGCTGAGTTCAAGGCTACAAAACAATCCTTGACCAAGATCGGTGTGCCCGCCGAGACTCAAGCTGGCATCTGGCGCCTGCTAGCAGCCCTGCTGCACATGGGAGATATCAAGATCACAGCAACTCGAACAGACTCAAATCTTGCGCCAGATGAGCCTTCTCTCGTCACGGCTTGTTCACTGCTAGGAATAGATGCCAACACCTTCTCCAAGTGGATCGTAAAGAAGCAGCTCATCACCAGAGGAGAAAAGATTGTTTCCAACTTGACACAGCAACAGGCTATTGTAGTGCGAGATTCCGTTGCCAAGTTCATTTATTCCAGTCTGTTCGACTGGCTGGTTGAGCGAACAAACGAGAGTCTGGCCACCGAGGAGGTTATTTCACAAGCCCACACCTTCATTGGTGTCCTTGATATTTACGGTTTCGAGCATTTCGCAAAGAACTCTTTCGAGCAGTTCTGTATCAACTATGCTAATGAGAAGTTGCAACAAGAATTCAACGCACACGTTTTCAAGCTGGAGCAGGAAGAGTATATGCGCGAACAGATCGACTGGACTTTCATCGACTTCGCCGACAATCAGCCATGTATCGACCTCATCGAAGGCAAGCTGGGTATCCTGTCTCTACTAGATGAAGAGTCACGTCTGCCTATGGGTTCAGACGAGCAATTTGTCACTAAGCTGCACCACAACTACTCTGGAGATAAGCACAAGTTCTACAAGAAGCCCCGGTTCGGCAAGTCCTCTTTCACAGTATGCCACTACGCTGTCGACGTCACATACGAATCCGATGGTTTCATCGAGAAGAACAGAGACACTGTGCCCGACGAGCACATGGAGGTTCTCAAGGCTGCAAGCAACAAGTTCTTGACCCAGGTTTTGGATACTGCTGCTTCGATCCGAGAGAAGGAGACCGCTACCAATGCCTCTTCTAAGCCGGGCACTGCCATGTCGGCTGGACGAAGAATAGCGACCAACCGCAAGCCAACGCTTGGTGGCATCTTCAAGTCTTCCCTTATCGAACTTATGCAGACTATTAACTCGACCGACGTCCACTACATTAGATGTATCAAGCCCAACGAGGCCAAGGCGGCCTGGCAATTCGATGGGCCTATGGTTCTTGGTCAACTGCGTGCCTGTGGTGTTCTCGAAACAGTCAGAATCAGTTGCGCGGGTTACCCCACACGATGGACCTATGAAGAATTCGCCCTCCGTTACTACATGTTGGTTAGGTCCTCTGATTGGACGCCTGAGATCCGAAACATGGCTACCGCGATTTTGAAGAAAGCCTTAGGTGCCGGCAAGAACGATGGCACCGACAAGTACCAGATGGGTTTAACGAAGATCTTCTTCCGCGCTGGTATGCTTGCGTTCCTCGAGAACCTACGCACAGCCCGTCTCAATGATGCGGCCATCATGATCCAGAAGAACCTCCGAGCCAAATACTACCGCCGTATCTATCTCGAGATGCGTGAGGCTGTCATTCTCGTGCAATCGTTGGCTAGGGGCTACATGACTAGGGAACAGGCTGAGGAGGCTAGGCAGGTCAAGGCCGCTACTACCATTCAGAGGGTTTGGCGAGGTAGCAAAGATCGCAAGCGCTTCCTTGTCGTCCGAAACTCGCTCATCAAGTTCGAGGCTGCCGCAAAGGGATTCCTTCTCCGCAAGAACATACTGGACAAGAGGCTTGGAGATGCTGCTCGTATGATCCAACGCAACTGGCGCAAACAACGATACATCCGCGCGTACAAGAAGGAGATCAACGACATCATCACTGTCCAGAAACTCTGGAGAGGAAGGAAGGCCCGCAGGGAATACAAGGTCCTTCGCGCCGAATCCCGCGATCTCAAGAACATTTCTTACAAGCTGGAGAACAAGGTTGTGGAGCTTACCCAGAACCTCGGTACGATGAGGGAGCAAAACAAGTCGCTCAAGTCGCAGGTGGAGAACTACGAGAGCCAGATCAAATCGTACAAGGAGCGCAGCCGTACCCTCGAAAACCGTCAGAAGGAGCTTCAAGCCGAAGCCAACCAGGCTGGTATCACCGCCGCCAAGCTCAGCCAAATGGAAGACGAATACAAGAAGCTGCAGACAAGCTACGAAGAAAGCACTGCAAAGATGCGACATCTTCAGGAAGAGGAGAAGGAACTCCGTGCGTCGCTTAAGAGGACCACAGACGACCTGGAACAATCTAAGAGGAGGAGCAATGTTACCGAGACCGAAAAGATGACGCTCCGTCAACAGCTCGCTGAGTTGCAAGAGCAGGTCGAACTGATGAAGCGATCTGGCCCCATCGCCGACCTGACCAACGGTCACTCCACCTCTGTAGCCCCCAGCAGCTTGATCAAGCTCGTCTCGTCGAAGAAGCCAAAGAGGCGCAGTGCCGGACCGGATACCCGCGATATCAACCGCTTCAGCGAACAGTACAACCCACGGCCTGTCTCGATGGCTCCTGGTTCCACTATCCACAGGCAGAACCTTTCTGGTTCAACCTTTGCTCAGCTTGATAATGTCGAGCTTGAGCTTGAGAACATCCTTGCTGAGGAGGATATGTTGAACGATGAGGTCACCCTTGGCCTGATCAAGAACCTCAAGATTCCATCGCCCACAACCACACCGCCACCTACCGACAAGGAGGTCCTCTTCCCTGCGTATCTCATCAACCTTGTCACCTCAGAGATGTGGAACAACGGCTTCGTCAAGGAGTCGGAGCGTTTCCTCGCAAACGTCATGCAATCGATTCAACAAGAGGTCATGCAACACGATGCGGAAGATGCAATCAACCCAGGTGCTTTCTGGTTGTCAAACGTACACGAGATGCTGTCGTTCGTCTTCCTTGCTGAAGATTGGTACGAGCAACAAAAGACCGACAACTACGAGTACGACCGATTATTGGAGATTGTCAAGCATGATCTTGAGAGTCTTGAGTTCAACATCTACCACACCTGGATGAAGGTCCTGAAGAAGAAGTTGCACAAGATGATCATCCCCGCTATCATCGAATCGCAATCGCTGCCTGGTTTCGTCACCAACGAGAGCAACCGTTTCCTCGGAAAGCTGCTTCAGGGCAGCAACACCCCTGCCTACAGCATGGACAACCTACTCACTCTACTCAACAGCGTCTACAAGGCAATGAAGGCTTACTACCTGGAAGACTCCATCATCACACAGTGTGTTACTGAGTTGTTGAGGTTAGTAGGTGTTACTGCTTTCAACGACTTGCTCATGCGCCGTAACTTCCTTTCATGGAAACGAGGTCTGCAGATCAACTACAACATCACCCGTATCGAAGAGTGGTGCAAATCGCATGACATGCCCGAGGGTACTCTGCAGCTTGAGCATCTGATGCAAGCTACCAAGCTGCTCCAGCTGAAAAAGGCTACCTTGAACGACATTGAGATCATTCAGGACATTTGCTGGATGTTGAGTCCGAACCAGATCCAGAAGCTGTTGAACCAATACCTGGTAGCCGACTACGAGCAGCCCATCAATGGCGAGATTATGAAGGCTGTCGCATCGCGCGTGACAGAGAAGAGCGACGTCCTGTTGCTCACAGCAGTCGACATGGAGGACAGTGGTCCATACGAGATCGCGGAACCGCGAGTCATCACAGCACTTGAGACATACACGCCTTCTTGTAAGTACTTCCTTTCAGCGGTCTATCATCCAATCGAAACACGACTAACACGCACGACAGGGCTGCAAACACCCCGCCTCAAGCGCCTCGCCGAAATCGTCTCTCAACAAGCCATTGCGCAACAAGAGAAGCTCGAGTTCGACGACGACATGCCCAATGGCCAGAGCAATGGTGATGCCATGAATGCTCTGACCGGCGGAATGGGTATCAACGGCGGCGGCATGAATGGACACGGTACGATTGAAGAAGGTATTGAGGCATGAACTTTAGCATCTTTGTAAGCGAGCGAAAGCGAAAGATTTGGTATTAGACATGAAACGACACGAGACGAGATGAAGGAAATAAAGCGCCGCAGATGAACCCAATATTCGTAGTTGTAGTAGCAGCTTTTTCTTCTGTGTCTGTCTAGTCGCTGGACTTCTGGGAGGGATGGAAGATGTGCTTCAAACTACTACACGTTTGTTCTTTCTGCAATTGCGGAAGGGGGGATCAAAGGCGTACGACGCATGATGATGTTGGGTATTTAATGCTGGTGTTTTTTTTTCTTTCCTGGGAATGTTATATCTCTTCAGACTTCTCTTTTGTGTGTGTGTGTGTGTGTGTGTGTGTGTGTGTGTGTGTGTTGTTCGCTGCGCGCGGATGTGATGTTGTCCTTCTGTCGATGTGACAAAGAAGTGGGCTAATTCTGCTGAGCATATTCAAACAGTCTTCGACTACGTGACGGCGTGGGGATGGGAGCCATATTCTGCTTTTGTGATGAGACTCGGCGATAGATCCAAGGTATTCAAGTTCGGTTGAGAGAGGATAGCCACTGAACACGATGATGATGATAGATGATGATGGATGATGGAGGACGATAGAGGATGATGATAGAAGAAGTTGTGTAGGTCGATCTCAGACCTATAAGTATATTAATAGACATTTGCTTGCTCTCAGACATTAATCGTCCTATGAGGGTGTCCGTGACGATCTCTAAGAATCTGCACAGTCAGATAATTTAGTAGACAAAGGTGCTGGCTATCAAATCCAACATCTTCCGCAATCTGTATGCTACCTCCCCACCCTATATGGTTCCATGGACAAATCTTGTTCACAGATTGATATTGCACAAAGATACCATCTCGAGGCAGGCAATTATCTTTTTACTAATTGACAGACACAATGATGAGCTGCCTGAGGATAGTCGCGACTCTTGAACATATGCGAACTCAGATCTTCGCGGTCTGCAAGGATAATGGGGGCTTAACTTTGTGGTTAGCGCAACGCTTGTTGCTTCTGACAACTGATTTTTGATGTGTCTACTGCCCCATCCAAGGGAAAGACTAAACAGGTATAGAGATAACAAGGCCTACCTTACAGCTTACATTAGCCCTTAGTAAGAAGATTTGCAAAGATCAACATTATTGTAGACTTTAGGATTCTCTGTTAATGTTTACATAACTCTAAATTAGCTCTATCATGTCAGGAAGAAGTACACTACTCTACAGAGCTGTTTAGTTTCTCTCTTGATTATGGTGTACTGTGGGCTAACGACATGGCGTTGCGGGCGCCTGGATGACTGGAACCTTAATGCTGATGGCTGCTGTACCGACAATCGACACCGGGGCGGTGGTTTTGTGAGACTTGCGGCTGATTGCTTGCCTATAGGACCCGCGGTCTTCCTCATGGTCAGCGTTACCCGATACCAAACAGGTTCCTTGAAAGTGTGGAGGCGGAGACTTTAGTGTTCCAGAAGTGTCTTAGAATTCGTTTATGTCCAGCTCTTACATCTCCAGATTGATTGGACGGTGGCCAAACTGCAGCTGTGGTTACATGGTTGTCAAAACACGATTCCCTGAGGCCACTGGTGGCAAACCTTAGTACGCAAGCCAGCCTAACTTCAAACTTGCTGTAGATACCTACCAAGGTCTCAGCTTTAGCGATTTAGTCACTATTTGGTCCACGTCTTTGGTACAAGCACAACTTATTTTCTGGTCTACATTTCTGGATGGGTGAACACATAATTACTAGGTAAGTTTCGCTCTTATTACCGAGTCTACCAAGCAAATAAAGAACACGGAAATACAAATTTGCTTTCGTGATCCGAATCAAACTTCACGTGCTCGATACGTGAAAAGCTGATACTTTCCTCGTCAGTTTGTTCTAACGTCGCAATCACGCGCGAGCTGAATTGATTGTCTTGGTCATTCAGGTGAGAGCCCTAGTGAACGTGAGCGTGGCGCACCTGGACGTGCTTCCAAATAATATGACTGATACCGTCTATTACGGGCGGGGCCTTCACCTCCGAACCATTTTTCAGCGCTCCGTGGTTCATATTACCCCATCTACCCACTCAACACGAACACGACCGCAACTGTATCCGCTCACTGAACAGTGTTCATAAAGCACCCTCACATCTCACGTCCCCTCCGATTGTACACACCATGACATCGCCACACGCGAAAAAAGCCGAGAAAATTCGAGAGGAGCTTGGGAGACAGTACAAAGACAAGGATTTCAGATTCCCCACTGAATACACTGCCGCTGAAGCCGCCAATTTTCTCGATATCCAAAAGAGAATGTTCGAGAAGCGAGAGAGGCTCCGATCCGACGACCGTGACCAGGACATCTTACCTGACGACGTATACGCGAACGAAGTCGATCTCCTCGAAGATGCATTACCAACAGCTGAGGGCCAAGAGAAGTTCTGGTTGTGGGTACACAATAATGATTGCAAGATCCGTACGATGCCTAAAGCCGGGGCATTTCAGGACTACTTCAAAGCTCTCGCTCAAACTGATTACTCAGACAAGGTTTCTCTAAGGGAACTGTTCACAGTACTAAAGACACACGTTTACCCATACATACCCGCGGGATCCTACAACGGTTATCGCTATCGCATCGTCCCATCCCTCACCCCACTGGCCCCTGATGAGGAGCTGGTCGACTGGGAGGACCCACGTCAGGTTGCCACCGATCCAATTGTAGCTATCGACCTAGCAGGACAGATAATCCACTCTTCAGACGAGGTCGAGGACCGCAACCGAAGGAGGCGTGCTGACATCTCAGAGGAATCTTATTTCAGTAGCTCCAGCAACAACAGCACCATCCTAGGTAACAGTCTTACTGGATTCGTATGCTTTCAAGTTGGAGAGCTTCGTGCAGCTGAGGAGGAGAATTGGTCAGACAACGGCAAGCTACCCAAGGGACAGGACGTCAGCAAGATTCTATGGGAGCGCACAGACTGGGTCTTGGTCTTGGTCATCAGTGCTGAGAGTACTGCCGGTGCTGTTTGGCTGCTACAGAATTTCAATCCAACAATCGAGCACACATCCGATCAGTACACGATCACCCCAGGAGATCCAGAAGACCCTTATGGGTGGGGTTACTTTGAGGGCGAGCGACAGTTGGATCTGGTGCCGATGCAACGTGGTGGGGTGAAGATCGCGCACAAGATCACTGATCTCACCGAGACTAGGGAGTGGACCATGGATGAGTACATTACAGGAAAGTACGAGATAGTGCAAGCAGTACTCGCGGACCGTGATGAGGGCAAGTCACCAGTCATTGTCAGGCAGCTGCCAAGATTCGAGTCCCAGGATGATTCGTCTCCAGACGTCTCGAGGCTCCGCATTGAGGATGATTAGGAATGGAAGGACGAAGGGTGATGCTAGTGTACCCGTGTATGTTAGAGAAGTCGGCTGGTAGCATATTCGTGCATGTTTCGATCTCCGGATACGTACCAGTACATAGCGATGGCTACAGGGTTTTCCTTTTATCATAGATCTCCTTTTGTTTATGGGTTAGATGGTTTGGTTTCTCGCGATTTGTAGGACATCAAGCAACATGTTTTTAAACCATGGAGTAATGCTGTGATGTGAGGAAATCTGACTCGTGCAGACTGTATTCGTAACGATCAGGACTTTGACACGACCTACCACCAAAGAAAAAAAAGAAAAAGCAAGCAAAGGAAGCCAAACCCACGAACCGCAAGAACAGCTCCATGACCGTCGGCCCAAGCTGCGCCGAACCACGCGTTCGGGGTGCGCCACACGGCCCGCTCAATCTAGCGCGCTAGCTATAGTTGGCCGCCGTTTGGCCCTTCCCACGATCCCGACATCCGTAATCATCTCGACAAGCGACACGGCCAAGCCATGGAGCTGACGACAACGTTTCCTCTCCTTTGCACGCCCTCTCCTCGCGATCCTCCAAACTAAACCCCTAGAAAAGCAGAGAGACAAATACCAACTTTCTTTCGCTCCCTCGATATACCTTTCTTATTGCTTTTCCCTTATCTCATACGTTGTTGCATTGAGCGCGCATTATTCTAGTTGACTGATTACCTCGGACCCTGCATATCGCGAACGTAATACGAAACCTGAACCACACGATCCGGCTTACCCCAATGCGCCCTTCCACGTTTGCCTAAATTACGAGAAAGATCCTGAGAGAAAGCGCACGCGACTGCATCCGCATTGCCGTCAAGGTGTTAGGGGAAGATGCCGTCTGTTGCGCAATGGCAGGGGACGCCTTCAGTCAAGGGCTCGACTGAGAGCATACGCATGGCGTTGCTCACAGCGTCGCTCATAGGCTTGCAGTGAATACGATCCTGACCCAAGAAGTCTACATGTGTCATGTACTAAGCAACATGCAGGTTCACGTGGAATGTCGAAATGACATATTGCACACCCTACCTCCTCGAACTCGGTCTTACGAAATCGAAAATCTCCCTTGTTTGGGTCGCCGGTCCACTGTCAGGCCTCATCATGCAGCCCATTGTCGGCGTCGTCGCAGATCGTTCTACCTCGCGATGGGGCCGTCGAAGACCCTTTATGTTCTTTGGGACGATACTGGTGGCCATGTTCTTACTGCTGCTAGGCTGGACAAAAGAGGTGGTTCGGTACTTCATAAAGGACGAGGTTGCGGCTAAGAGCGCGACGATATACGTTGCTGTGTTTAGTATCTATGGGATTGATTTCGCCATCAATGCTGTGCAGGGAAGTTGTAGAGGCTTGGTAGTCGATACTTTGCCTATTTCGAAACAACAGATGGGCAGTAGTTGGGCGAGCAGGATGGTTGCGGTCGGGAGTTTGATAGGGTATGGCGCAGGAGCAATTGATCTGAGGAGTGTGTTTGGGCCCATGTTGGGAGACACGCAGTTCAAGCAGTTGACGGGAGTTGCAGCTTTGACGCTGTGCTTGGCGATTGGCACGACAAGCTGGGCGGTTACTGAAAGAGTGCTTATTAATGACGGAGCTGAAGAGGGCAAGGAGCTGGATCTCAAGCAAGTTCTCGGTACTATCGCACATACTGCTTTGAACCTGCCCCGAAGTATCCAAGCCATCTGTACAGTTCAATTCTGGGCTTGGATTGGTACGTTGTTGATGTGCTATTTGTGCGGACTGTGTACTAATGATTGGCCAGGCTGGTTTCCTTTCCTCTTCTACAGCACGACTTGGGTTGGCGAGGTATACCTACGGTATGACGCGCCAGCTGAGGTTAAGGCAGCAGGTGATCTTACGGGCAAGGTTGGTCGCATTGGCTCCATGGCCCTCATCGCCTTTTCCATTATCACATTCGTAATGTCTGTTCTCCTACCTTTCTTTGTACAGAGTCCAGAAGACGATGAAAAGGGCCCTGGCTTCTCCCATCCGCCTAAGCGGTTGACTGGGCTGGCAAGATATAAGCCAAGCCTACTCACAGCATGGACAACTGCGCATTGTATTTTCGCAGGAAGCATGGTCATGGCGCCTTTCGTGAGAAGTCTGAGACATGCGACTATCATCATCGCTTGCTGTGGCGTGTAAGTGACCACCGTGAACCCCTCCTCCACGGAGCTCGACTGATGCAACACAGATCATGGTCCGTAGCCTGCTGGGCTCCCTTTGCGTTCCTCGGCGTAGAGATCAACCGCCTCAACACATCGTCGGCGCACTCGACACACCCAAAGCGATCCTCCATCGACCTTCCTGAAGCGCAATCCAACCTCGAAAAGGGTGCTGCATCTTCCTCTAGCGGCGGAGCAAGCTCAGGCCAATACCTCGGCATTATGAACCTATATACGACGCTACCACAATTCATGGGCACAGGGATATCGTGGGTAGTATTTTCCATCTTGGAGCCCGGAAAGAGTCCCGAGTTGAGCGAGGCGCCGCCCGAAGAACATCATAGCACGGATGGGCCGAATGCAATTGCAGTCTGCTTGTTTATTGGGGCCTGTTCGGCGTGTATGGCGGTTGTTGCTACGAGGAGGTTGGGAAGAATACAGGGAAGGCTGTAGATGGGAAGACGTGGATGCCTGAATAGCCTAAGAAAAAAAAAAGTCCAAACCACCATCGTCATGTCCATGTCAAGACTTTTTCAAGTTCTCTCATCAGTTGGTGGTGTCCCGCTCCTGCCGGTCGGCAATTGTGAGCTGTGGGTATTGTTTGGAAGAATTGAAGTTCTCTCGTCACGACGCTTGTCACTGGGAATAGGGTTCTTGCACATGCCGCTAACGGGCAGTAGAGAACATGACTCTTGGTGACACCCACCCCCAACATGCTCACATCCGTGGTTGCCATTGCCGCCTTGCGGGTTCGGGCTTAGGGTGGTGCCATGGGCCAGAGAGATTTTGCTAAGGGTTTGCTAAGGATTTTGCAGAGACCCGCTTTGTTCTAGAAGGCAGGTGTGGCTACTGATCGAAGCTGACGCTGATCGGGTGTGTGTAGAGATCGCAAAGAGTACCTAGGTAGGATATGTGCATGCTGCTGCTTAGTGCATCCGTGTCGAGCTCCGAGTCGACTCACGATGGTGACAATGTGCAGTCGGGGCGTGTCCGGGCGTGGGATTGGACAGGGTGGAAAATGCACGCTCTCCCGTCTCCGAGTACCCTCTCCGAGTACCCTCTCCAAGTACCGGCGGCCAAGGTCGGCCGTGGTGTCAGTGCAGGGCAGGGCAGTCGACGTGGTAGACTACTGCGCGCACAAGCAAGTGAGGTATCGCCGCCAGATAAACTTGAATCGCTCGTTTGCTGGGTGTCGGAGAGATGCAAGCAAGGGCACACGTGCCATGTCGCTGCGAAAAGACGGTCAAGGTACAAAAACCACCTCGCCTGCCGCTCTGGCTTGATTGTAGCCGCCTCCATCCAACGGGCAGTGTCTATCGTCTGGTCGCGCAGTCCCAGTGTGTTGCTGTTTGCCAGCCTACGGTTGCATTTTCCACTAGCCTGCAACTAGCCATAGAGAGGGGCGAAAACAACCTTGCGTAGCGCCTGTCCTTCTCGCTCAACCCGCCGAACAATTCTGCGGCTCACCCACAACATCCACCTTTCGCCCAACAATCTCGCCACAGCCAGACCGACATCACTCATTCGCCAAGATGTCTGAGCCGATCCGCAATAAGAAGATGGATTCCATATCCGCCCCGTAAGTCGCTTCCCAACCCTCCGCCACACAATTTTGTCTCCCAAAAACACCACCACAACAAGCCCCCCCATCATGGACGTACCGCATTCTAACGTGCGCCCTGCCAGCACCCCCCAGAACACACCCGCAAATGCTGCCCCGATATCGTCGCGCGCTCAGCAGCCCGGCGTGGGCACCATCAAGGAAGGTATGTCGCAAATTCCTGCCCCTCCAACCCCGCCTTGTATCGTCGTCAAGGCCTTGACCGCTAACTCGATTTTTCGCACAGAGGAACTAGAGCGCACCGCCGCCGGCCTGTTCGCTGCCAACCCCGCCCTCGTCGCCATGATGCAGAACAAGCTCGGCTCGCTCGTCGGCCGCTCAAGCGGCTACATTGAGTCGCTCCCAGCCTCGGTCCGCCGCCGTGTTGCCGGCCTCAAGGGCGTCCAGAAGGAGCACTCCAAGCTCGAGGCTGAGTTCCAAGAGGAGGTCCTGCAGCTCGAGAAGAAGTACTTCGCCAAGTTCACACCGCTATACCAGACCCGTGCCAAGATCGTCAACGGCAACGAGGAGCCCTCAGAAGACCAAGTCAAGGTCGGCGAGCAGCAAGACGAGGATGACGAGGATGAGGACCAGCCCGAGCCTGAGCTCAACAAGGACGAGGGCAAGGATGTCAAGGGTATTCCAGAGTTCTGGCTCAGCGCCATGAAGAACCAGATCTCGCTCGCCGAGATGATCACAGATCGCGACGAGGCTGCTCTGAAGCACCTGACCGACATCCGCATGGAGTACCTCGACCGCCCCGGTTTCCGCCTCATCTTTGAATTCGAGGAAAACGATTTCTTCACCAACAAGACCATCACCAAGACCTACTTCTACCAGGAGGAGAACGGCTACGGAGGTGACTTCATCTACGACCACGCCGAGGGTGACAAGGTCGACTGGAAGGCAGGCAAGGACTTGACTGTCCGCATCGAGAGCAAGAAGCAGAGGAACAAGAGTGAGTTTTAAATCGCCGTCACGAGGTGATAGCAGACTAACAGCTTTCAGACACCAAGCAGACCCGCGTCGTTAAGAAGACCGTGCCTACAGAGTCGTTCTTCAACTTCTTCGACCCGCCCAAGCCCCCACAAGACGATGATGATGCCACCTCTGATATTGAGGAGCGTCTCGAACTCGACTACCAGCTCGGTGAGGACATCAAGGAGAAGCTCATCCCCCGCGCCATTGACTGGTTCACCGGCGAGGCCCTTCAGTACGAGAACCTTGAGGACTTTGACGAGGGCGAGTTTGAGGACGAAGACGATGAGGACGAGGATGAGCTCAGCGATGACCGCGACGAGGAGGAGGAATCAGACGACGAGGTAAGCAGTTATAGTCGCTGTTTGAATAAACACCAACTAACACGATTCTAGAACGACGGCACAAAACCAAAGCAGGAGGCTGCTGAGTGCAAGCAGAGCTAAACACTCGACGAAAATAATCTCGCATTCCCAAGATCACAATATCCCCAGGTCGTTCTAAGCGGCATGTGCAGTTCAAGCTAGCCTCCTAGCCGCCTTCTGTCACACTGAGATGTCTTTTTGAAACGACTCTCCACGTCCGATATTTCACTTCACGATTTCTTACTCGGCGTAATACTGCATCAAAAGAGTTCGGGGGTGTTCGTTCGGCAATGGTTGGTTGGAGCTTCCTCTGGACTAGATATCTTAAGAACTACTCAGTTCTCTACCCTCCCCCACCACCACTTCTTCTCACCCCTCCAGACATCTGCTCGAACAGGTTCCTGGGCTCTTACAACCACCAATCGCTAGCATCTACGGCGTTGTCTAGGTGGGGTTTTGCAGCATGTTTTCCTTGGGTTCAGGGACGTTTATGTTGACGAGGTATTTTAGACGGCGTAGGTAGTCTTGAGCGCATGTTACGGGTCAATGAAAAGAAAAGTTTGAAGCCTCACTTTTGGTAGGAGCCAGTATGATTTGCTCATGCTGTTGATGCATGTTGATCTGCCTCGGTAGGAGTGTGTGTGATAACGCTCGCCTCATTCCCGGACCCAACCAACTATCAATGAGTTCTACAAGGATATTACACATGCTGTGCTTACATAGGTATCCTTGCACTCGCCGTCACACTTCAGATGCTGTGCATTTGCTTTGTCTTGGGGGCCATGTCAGGATGAGTAGTGCGGGGTAGTGGGGGTTGTGCCGGGTGAAGTTCGGGCGCTCGAAAAATAATTCTGGAATGCGATCAGCAGCGGACGCGACTGAGCACCTGAACGCTACACAATACACTACCATCCTCATCCCGCAAAGTACTACCACAATTACCCTGCAAGATATACCTGTATCTGGCAATAAATCCTAATCGCAAGGCACATATAAATAACGACTTGCGCAAGCCTACAACTCGCAACAGCCTGCCAACTACGCGACTGAGACCGATCACAACTTTGCGACTAGAGACGACGAGGAAATGGCGCGCCAGAACCCAAACATTGTCATCACGGGTACACCCGGAGTAGGAAAGACAACACACGCTGAGCAATTAGCGCAAGCAACAGGATTCAAGCACGTCTCCGTGAATCAGATTGTCAAAGATGAGGGCTTCCATGAGGGCAAAGATGAGGAGACAGGGAGTTGGGTTGTAGACGAAGACAAAGTATGTAATATCCTTATAAAAACCATGGTTCTCCGGGCTAATGTGTGTTCCATCCAGCTACTCGACCACCTGGAATCCCTCCCCCTAGCCAGCACAGGCGGCTATATCCTCGACTGGCACGCGTGCGACCTGTTCCCCGAACGCTGGATCGACCTCGTCATCGTGCTGCGCTGCGACAGCACACTTTTATACGATCGTCTCACCGCGCGGGGCTACAAGGGGAAGAAGCTGGAGGAAAATATGGACAGTGAAATCATGCAGGTTCTGCTTGACGAGGCGAGGGAGAGCTATAAAGAAGAGATCGTGGTGGAGCTGAGGAGTGAGAGTAACGAGGACGTCGAGGGCAACTTGGAGCGGGTGGAGCAATGGATTGAGCAGTGGAGGAAAGACAGGCAGAATGCGGAAGGGGAAGAGTAGGTCGAGTTGGAAATATCTAGAGGGAGAGGGGAAAAAGGTACGACGTGATATGATGGCATGTGTTATGATACCAAGACGATGTTTTTCTCAAAAGAGTTATGGTGAGGTTGACTATCACTTCGACCCTCTTCTTGTGCTCTAGGCGCTACAGCAATCAAAATGCTCTTCTACGCCTCAGTTTTCTTGCTCGCCAGCCACTCCTTCAACTTGTCCAGTGCCTTAGCCCGATGGCTAATCTTATTCTTCTCGCTCTTTTCCATCTCAGCATACGTCTGGCCTTCGTACTCGAAGCACGAGTCCCAACCTTTACATCGTCAGCTCCTCGTACTCCTTCTCAAGCCCTCCCACACTTTCGACACAATAATGAAAGAATATGCCACTTACCGAAAACAGTTGGACCCCGGCTTTCTACCAACTTCCCATCTGTGCGTCCTTGGAAGAGAATCGCTTCGTGGCCTGGTCCCTCGCAGTATCCGAATGTGCATACGGCTTGGGCGGACTTGTCGTCAAAGCCGGAGAGCATTTTGTGGAGGTTGGAGGCGCCAAGGGAGAGCATGAACCATTTACTGGCGGATCAGGGGTGTTAGAGAGGCGGCTGTTCAAGGGAGATCATTGGAGAGGAGTTGATAAGATGTGTCAATGGATTACATGGGGTAGAAGACAAGGAAAGGAGGAAGGGGAAGGGTTTGAAGAGAAAGGCGACATACATATACGGTCCCGGAAGATCGTTCATAGCTTTGAAGCAGAGACATGTGTCTTCTACTAAGACAGGACCTTGAATCTGAATCATGGGTTCGTTAGCAACCAACAAAATCCTAAATGTACAACTACTGATTTCGCTTCATGAGAATTCTGTGTTACCATATCAAGGCACGAGGTGGGTTAGATTGTTGTTGTACCTACCGCTTCGGCTGCTCTGCGTGCCTTATCTTTTGTGACTTCTTCAACGGTGCCTTGGATCTCGACTAGATCGACGTTTTGATTCCGCAGCTCGATGACACCAGAAAGAATTGCTTGGACTTCGGCGAGCTTGTTCTTGTTGCCCGTTATGAAGTTTAGGACCGTGGGAATGCTTGAGGGTGACATTATGAGTGTACTTGAGAGCGTAGCTCCGGAATTTTTGAGTGTTCGTCTTGATGAATCTTGATGCTATGAGGATCGTTAGTTGGGATTTATATGATTTGTTAAGCTGCTGAGTGGGATTAATGTTTTCATGTTGGGAAGGGCGCAACGGGAATGATAGCGGTCTGAATGACAGTCTTGGTTGACAAAGGGCGTTTGACATCACAGACTGGTGTACCGCGAGGGCTGAAAGCACGTACTTTTTAAGGTTGATAGCTTAGTACTCTTCTAATACCACAATGTGCAATGTTTCCGTCTCACAGTGTCGCGATAGGGCTGAGGGGTCTATGTTTAGGCCCTTTCATAAGCGAGCTGAGCAGGGATCCATCCCCTAGCGTGCATTGAATGTTACCGTGGCCTACAAAACATCACTTTCAGCCGCATCAAATCACACCCTGCAAGGTTCTTGAATCCTTCATAACGGTTTTAACCGTTCTTACCGACTGGTCGCAGCTCCAAAACCCCGAGCTCGCCGAGCAAGAGCCTCATGGCGTGAGGCTGAACATCATTCGACTGTTATTCACGACCTCACCGCGCGCAACAAACCCTCTACAGGTATTCTCCGGAACGCACCGAGAGCTGGGCATTTTCCTTTTCGTCATCTCAGGACAAGCGGTCGCCGAGCACGCGCGGGGAGACCGTTGCTTTTGTCACCGCCAACATGGGTTCCCTCAGGACTCTGTTCCTGAGCGTATATGCCTCGAATGGCATTATAAGGACGTTGTTTCTACCATTATGCTACCTCACACTATTCAGTCCATTCATACTCGTTCTAGCTTGGTACTTTGGTCTTGGTCAAACTCTTGAAAAAGCTATACCCGAAGACTTCTCCTGGTTCGATCTGTTACCTACGTTTGCGATTTCGGCGGTCTTCGTGTTATTACCTACGAGGCTGCTATCAAGTTCGGGAAAAGTTGTCAAAAGCCAAGATGGGAAGAGACGGGTACAATCGCTGCCATACTGGATCCCGGGTGTACGTCATCTTTGGAGCATTATTTTTGGAGGCGAGGAGTGGTTGAACGGCGTCCGGTAAGCGTGTTGATAATGCCCGTTGGGTTGATCTAACTGGCAATAGGGATTCTGCAACTGCAAGCATACTGGCATACCAGGCAGCTGGGACCAAACATAACATCCTGCTTTCAGATTCCTTGCTTGGCCAGATCTATAAGAACTTGCATAGTTTGGAGCTGCCAGACAGCAGCCAACTCGCTATTCTTCGAAACACTTTCAACCTCCCGAAAGTAATGGAGAGCCATTATCTTGAGATTCAGAACGAAATCAATCAGGTCGTGGAGACGGAGCTATACAAAGGTGTGGCCGAGGAAGGTTTGATCAAAGCATCGCTGCGCATATTAACCGAATCGCTTCCGGACTTCGTTACATTCAACTCATCTATTGTCGACCAGATGCAATGGGAGCGCGTCTCCAACGTGGAACTTACGGATGGCACCTCTGAGGCCGAATGTGATCTGTTCACACTGCTCAACGAATTTTGTTGCAATGCTATTTTACCCCCAATCGTCGGAGCACAGTTTACAGAGTCTTACCAACTGCTTGCTACTGATCTGGCAAGCTGCAACGAACGATTTTGGGCTCTCGCTCTCGGGTTACCGCGATTGACGCCTGTTCAGGGCTTGCCGGGAGCAGCTCTGGCAAGAAAGAGATTGCTGAAGAACTTTGCGAATCTGTTTACAGAGTTGACACATCCACCAGTAAGGAGGGTGCCAGACGATGACGAGAGCGTGAGCGGAGAGGAAGACACGGACGCTGACGTAGTCACTCCCCTTATGAAGCTTAACGAGCTATTTACCAAACACGAACTACCAGCCGAGTTACGAGCTTCTATTGGTCTCCATCTAGTACATGGTATCTACTCAGACGTCATACCACTTGTATTTTGGACAGTTCTTCACATCTACTCGTCATCCAAGGCGCAAGACGTAAAGGCTCCAGAAGGGTCACCTCTCGAGAATATCAAAGCAGAATCCAAGGCCTGGGCTCAAGCTGTACAACCCCCATCAATACATCCGTCTTTTCCGGCACCACCGGAAATTCGCTTCGGCTCAGTGAAGGAAGCGCTGACGTCAAGTTCTCTGCCTTATCTTCGCTCATGCATCAACGAAGCTCGACGTCTACATACCTGTTCCGCCAGCACATACAGAGTCAAGAAGTCACTCCATCTACAGGAGGACGGTCCTGGTGGGAAGGAGCAATGGGAACTAGAAACGGGTACATATATCGACATGGGTCTCTCTCAATCACTCATAAACTCGTCGTCAGCATTTCATGCCTCCCCAGAAACGTTTCGACCCAACCGCTTTCTCAACACTCCCCCCTCATCGTCTGTCTTATCGCCTGCCTATAGCTCTCAGTCCTACAAGACCGATCTCATCATCTCTATCGTATCAGGTGTCACCCAACTTTGGGAAATTGCGCCTGCGCCAAAGAAGAGCTTCTTTGATCACATCCAAGAAGCAGGTAATG
This sequence comes from Alternaria burnsii, assembly GCF_013036055.1. NCBI lineage: Eukaryota > Fungi > Ascomycota > Dothideomycetes > Pleosporales > Pleosporaceae > Alternaria > Alternaria burnsii. The sequence continues at coordinate 573,133 of NW_024066121.1, forward strand.
AAGCGTCATTTGGTGCCGAGGCCCTTACTGCGGAGCAAAAGGCTGCTAAAGAGGTAGCGAATCGGGAGAAAGAGGATGCTAAGAGGAAAGAGGCCAGGTGGGTATTTCCAAAAGCGGTTGATGGAGCGGTCACAAGGGTTCCCAAGGGGGATATCCGGGTCAGGATCAGAAGAAGGGAGGGGTTGCCTACTAGCAAGGTTGTGCGGAGGATTGGTTAGCGTTGAGACTGGGGCTTTCACCGGAGCCAACGTGCATGCATGACCAGCATACGGACGTACATAATAGCCGCGCGATATGCGGCTGGCGATGTCGAGAGAACTATATGGAAGACGTTGCGGAGCCGCGATAGTATGTGTCCGCGACTATTTGACCGGGGCACGGGGCCAGTAAGGTAGCTACATGAATCGGACCGCTGTATATGCGTACTCGCAAGCAAGCAAGCATCTAGGATACAACAACATCGGACAAACCATCACCATCGACGATGAGAACGCATTCTGTCCCAGGTTCGTGATCCACCCAGTCTTACAATTCACCCCAGCCCAAAGCCGAGCCTCCCCACCCAATATACCCACTTAACCTCAAGCTAAACTCTCTCCCACATCCCCATATCACATCCCTCGTACCTTCTACAGTTGCGATCGATCCCGATGTCCAGCCTTTCGTACCGTGGTATCGCTACTTCGCGAAAGCGCTGACGTCTCCTCCCCGTCAAAGTAGCGGTGAGGTGCCGCTCAACACCAACACACCACCAACGCTGAAACTTGAATCGTCTTCCCGCTTCCACGCGAAAGAGAAAACGCAAAGCCACATCATCATAATTGATCATCAGAGTCGAGACTCTTCGATGTACACGATAATTTATTGATTGTCACATTGGCATTTGTACACCGCAGGACTATGAACGAAGTAGGACCGCAATGGGCGTTGGTGACCTGGTGTTCTGTTATCAGAGTTTAGAGTACAGATCGAACTTTATAGCTGGGAGATCGTGATGGTGTCTAGGGAGTACATCGGAGGTTGGAGACGCAATCGGAGACTTTTGTGCATGGGTGTTTGGACGTTGCAAGGACGTTGTCGGAAGATGACCTCCGATTTTGGCTAGTTCTAGTGAAGTGCTCCAACCCCTCAACCTGAACGATTGTAGATGAGATGTTCGGAGACTACAGGCTGCACAACAAATAAGGATATGGATTAATGAGATTTACAATTCTTCAACAGTAAGCACTACAGCTTCAATTCAGCCTTCCTAGCTCAGTGGTAGAGCGCGTCACTAGTAATGACGAGGTCGTCAGTTCAATTCTGGCGGAAGGCATTAGTTTTTGTTTGTGTCACGAACGTAGCCTGTCCGAGGACAAGCATGAAAGTACTGTGCGGATAGTGGTGGTGTGAATCTCATCCGTCGAGGCATTCCTCGACTTTACTTCGGACTTTTTTTTATTCAAATCTGTACCATGCCACTACTCTCGCATGTTCACACTGCTCCTAGAACACCATCTTCATGATCAAAGGGTGCCGTAGCTCCACCCCAATTCTATAGGATTTTCCGATGCGCGAATGTTGACTGCAGCATACAACGCACGACGTAGGCATGGTCACGACTGCAACCCAGCCGTCAGGATGGGACCGCCATACCACAGACACGATCAAGAACGCATGGCAGTAGGTATGAATTTGGAACTCATCAATGTCATTTCCATGATACTTTTCCCGCATGACCTGTTAACACCAGATGCGGATCGTACCCCATGCACGCCATCACTGCCGCGGGATCGCATCAAGGGCCATGTTTATCTTTCATTTGTAAACACAAACACCTTTGGAATGCCGATATCATGCCGCGGAAAGTTGAAAAGACCCAAGAACCCCTTGCCTATCCAACAAGACCTTAAACCTGCTCAAGGACGGTCTCCTTGAACTCACGCTCAACCTTCTGGCCAGAGTCATCCTGGCTTGACTCGCCGTGGAGACCGAGGAGGGCACCAAGGTCGAACTTGGGTGCCTTGAGGAGCTTGACCTTTCGTACGTGTACCTGGGTTACGTTAGCCTGTGTCATCCACCGTTGTGCTGCAGACCACATACGTTCTGGAGAGGGTAGATGCCCTGGGTGGCCTTCTCGATCTCGCGACCGATGACCTCGGGGATGAGCTTCTGGGTAAGCTGGGCGAGGGTGCATGAGCTGGCGTCGCGGGCCATGATCTCAACCATCTTCTTGCGGATGGCCCTGATCTGGGACGACTGGGCGTATGTGGTCTTCTTGACCTGGTTCGGTCGTCGCTTGGTGAAGGCAATGCAGAAGAGGCGGAGGAGGTAGTCGTCGGTGGTCTTGACAACGACGTTGGCCTCGATGAGGGATTGCCACTTGCGGACGAGGGAGCGGAGCTTGTCGGAGGTGAAGTCGAGACCGTGGAAGTTGGTCAGGCAGTTCTTGCCCTGGACCTCGTCGACGCGGAGCTTGACCTTGCGGAAAGCGTGGTCCTCATCCTTCTGGAGATCGGCGAGCGAAACCTCGAATATCCGGCCCTTCAGAGCGTCGTTGGCGTTCTTGAGACCGGTGGTACGGTTGACGAGGGTCTTTCCGACACTACAAAGAGCGAAGAGTAAGCATTGAGTCCCCGTGTACAGCGCAGCGGGAATTCTTACTCTCGGACGGCGAAAGTTCCTGGGGCCTTGATGTTGTACCAGTCCTTCTTCGCGAAGGTGTCGGTCTTCTTCTTGAGACCCTTCTTTCCCTTTGAAAGACGCTTGTTCTTGCCGACAGCCATGATTGCGAGTCTTGTTGTCGGTAGTCGGGAGGGTGGTTGTCGCTGTCGATGTCAAAAGGCTGAGAGTCGCAAATTGGTGGTGTTCAAAATCCGTTAAGCGAGCTTAGTAGCGCATCACGTGTGCCAAGCCCCAAAATCGAGCGCGGTGATCAGCAACATCAACCTCCAATCGGATACACATCATCTAGAAGATCCGTAGTGAACGGGTCCTTTCATGGCTGCTGAGCTGCTTGATCTTCTATGCGTTGCGATGCAAGTGGAAATCCTGGAGTCGCGTCTTGCGAATTTGCAAGTAAAAGTGTAAAGTGCGTACATGTTAATCATCACAATAATGAACAGGGCACAGCAGAGAGAGGTGCTGCAGTTACATCATGGCAACGAAGCACTATCATAGTCGTCGTCGTCGTCGTCGTCGTCGCCGCCGCCGCCATAGTATGGAGAGCACATGGGGCACGACCAACTTCACGCCATAAATGCCTGGCAATGCAATGGAAACCAACAACATCGTTCACGGCAGGTCTCGGTCAAATTGGACACGTTGAGTAATGTACATATGGTTACATTGTAGTGGCTCTAGATCCCTTTACAGTTCTTTCAGCTGTAACGAACAGACTAGACTACCCTTCGCACACGCTAGCGCCCCCATCCAAATTCGAGTCGCACTCATTCTCAGGTGTCCTCCAGGCAGTGCCAAGCATTCCACTCCATGTGGCAACAATGCGATCATGGCCGCAGCTAAATCGCTGCGTCTAGCATGACGAGACATACCCGCGCACACCACCCTCAATGATTTCTTCCCTCCTCTTTACATCTCGACATATTACTGTCGTGACATTGATCTGCTGATCTGATCCCTGTTCATTCTCACTCTTGCTGACAGCAAAGACGATGCAGTGATAGTCAGATGGACTACCAGTCAAGCAGAAGATAGAATACTATCAACTTGCGATGCTCTGGGTCCAGATTACGGTACTTCAACCCATGGTAAGGAGCGAAAGCCTGGCTGGCGATGCGGTGATGGGGTTGGTGGGTGTTGTTGAAAATACAAGTCCTTGTTGCATAACATCAAAGACTCATGCATGTCTGTTCATGTCCTGACATCAGCTTGCTGCTGTTGCTCGCCATATGGATTCTGGTTTTGGCAAAACTTCTCAAAGTCAGGAAAGCTGATGTAGCCATCTAGAAGAATGTTAGCTTATGCTGCTTCGTAGCAGGTGATTCGATTCAGTGCTTACCCTGCTGCCTGTATTGCCTGACGTAGCGGTCACTCTCAGTCCTGGACATCGATGGCCTCTCAGAAGAATAGGCCGGTTCTGACTGCAGCCTCGACCGTGGAGTGAGCATTGGGCTTCCAGGTGGCGTCTCGCCTCGAGGTGTAGTAGGCGATGAGGCAACCTTAGCCAAGAGGATAGAGGCCTTGGTCGGGCTGCCCGACGTTGATGTGCCAGAATCCCGTCGGGAAGTTACAGGCACGAGTGTGGTGAGGCATGGCGAAGAAACAGTTGACGGTGTTAGAGGTGGCCGCCGACTTGCTGAGCGGGATCGTTGTGGCGCCTCGGTAGGTAGTGAGAAGTAGTATCGTGGGTGGCTAGACATGGCGAAGATGTGCGTCGATCGACAACGAGCGAATGTCAAAGTCGGAGAATTGACTGCGGTTTGGGAATTGAAGAATGACGGAGTGAGCGGGAGGGTAGTATAATAATGGTGTCTAAATCGCCTAGACGCTATTCACCCCATACTACCGAATGCACGTATGTATAGTGACGCCTCTGGCTGTTCCAGGCACCCTGGTCGACGCCAAGTGCATCAGCAGCCCGGAGCTCCCCACTCGACATCGCTGGCTTTTTGGGCTAGTTATGCATGCCGAAGTGGGTACCGCCAGAAAACGTGGACGTTCAGAATTAGTGTGTTTGCAAGGGAGGTGTGCTGTCATGCTTTGACTCGCCCTGACTCGCCCCTGGTGCACACAAGACCACCTCACGTCCATTTCTCTAGTCTGGTAGTCCGCTGCGAGCTGCTGCAGGTGTGAGTTGGCCACCGCCGACGACGAGGCGGATGACAGACCTGAAACACTTTGTTGTGATGAAGCAGACACTGGCACTGTACCTAGGTAGCCAATTCGGAAAGGTCGATTTCGCCTTGGAGTGCGCTTGCGGTGTGGCAGGTCATTCGTGTCGACCGTTCCTGATTGGCATCGCGCAACTCGATCCAAGGCCTCGCCGGAAGAGCGGGAGTGCACTGCCATAGCGGCGCCGTCGCATCCTCAAACCATGGCATCGGCGGATGCAAGCCGCCATCCCAATGAACATCCCGTCATGGCTGCGCGGTGATGACAGAACCAGCTCTGCCTTGTTACTCGCCCTGGAAACTGGGCGAGCCTTCCTTGCTGTGTATCAGGAACGTTCGAGGGGCACACGTATGCTTATCCGTAGCCTAAGTTGTTATCGAGTTCCAGACACCTCTACAGACCACCATGCGGTTTGTGCGACAATGAGACAGGTACCGGACCTGCAATGAGCCTCATTCATATCGGCCACTTTGCTGGTGACGACATTGCCTCAGCTGAGGTTTCTATTTATGCAGTGTCATGCAATGCAGATGACAATCCCTTGTCGTTGAAAGTCGAGAACGTTGCACTTGCAAGGGCATCCTTCCAACGCCTTCGTGTGATCCGGTTGGAGCATAAAGACACGCGAGGACACCAACGCGTTCGACACCGGTCGCTATTACCCACATCCCTTCGATAATGGTCTCTCGTGTTGTGGATGTCACATCGGTAAAGACCCTCCGTTGCATAGCCATTGAGGGGGAGACGCGTACCCGACATTCTACCGCTTGGGGGTACACGAGGGGTCGCAAGTCGCAAGTTACAAGTCGCAATATATCATTAATACTTGAGACAATCGCAATCAGAGTGACATCCCTTGCACAACTGATCATTCACTCATGTAAGTAATAATAAAGGGAGTTGGCGATGCAATAGTGAACGATTGCGAGTATTTTCTGGGGATAATTTCGAGCCATCCTGCTATCCCCGGATCTACCCCTCACACTTTTGACTTTGCAACTAGAATGCCACAAAACGTAACTCTGTCGGCAATGCTTATGTCTGACTTGGTTCTGGAACGATTGTTACCTCGTCTCGCTCCACCTCCGCGTCAGCTGCTCTCACATGTTGCCATGCTTTCCATGAAGAGCGGGCAACGCTCCGATTTGACAGTCCTCATCCCAACGATGCCCTCTCAGCTGGCCGCCTAACACCGGACGTTCAACAAAACGCTGATAAGGGACCATGCCAAATCTCTTTAGAAGCACAGTGCGGCCCTTCTTGTATATACACGAGAGATCCCATAGGCAGACCAACAGTTCACCTGTCCGTCCAATTTGAGAGGCAGATGCAGGAGCCGAAAGTTCTCTAGCATCATGCCGTGCTGCCCAGTCCGTCATTGTGTACATGCGATGTGGTTAGCCATGCCGACGTGCATGTCAGACCCGGGAAGCGGGTACCCCTCCACGCCGTCATAGCCGTGGCCGTTTACAGCATCTTTCCAATTCCGCATCCTCATCGACGATAGATTCCCATGTACTCTTTTCGGACCGGGTACGATCAGCCACTACAACCAAAGCTCGCATACCTTAGCTTTCCATGTTCCGAAGAGAACTTCCAGGCGTTGGTGTTTTCGTGACGATGCCGGGCCCCTCCTCAACATGACCCCTCACCACTACACCATCAGCTCAGACATCTTTGCCCCAAGTAATTCTCCGCAAATCCAGACACGCTTCAACGGCAGATCTTGCTGCCGATCCCTCCCGAATACTGAAACATATACCCGCTCACCACCATGCCGAGTAATTGCAGCTTCCTCCTTCTCGAGCGAGCGAGTAGAGAAGCGCTTGTCACTGCGGCAACGCAGAAACGGTCGCCGACAATGTGACGGGTTTACCGCCACTATCCAGACTGCACCGCACTCCACTTTGTTATTTCTTACAACTGACCAACCAACCAAATGGCACATTTTTCTTCCTTCCACACTCGGGCAAATAAGAACACAATCTTCCCGGTCCACCTTGCACGATGAACTAACAGAACTACGGCGACATCATGGCGAAAGCAAAATTATCCACCACATTAAACCTCCATTCCCCAGAACCTGAAACATACCAAGGCATCATAGTGGACATGTATCCATTTACAAGTGAACACATCCTCGCACAATCAAAGAAGCGGTCTGCAATAATGGTAAACTAGAAGAAGAAAAAAAAACGTGTACCAACACCAGCGGTCAAACTTCATAGCTAGCGGGCCGCTCCCGGCAATCAATCGGTGTCCTTTGCTCCGTTCACATTACCCTACCGACCAAGCTACCCTATTCCCCCACTTCTCCTACACCACTCACACGTGCACACAGCCCACCCACAAAATCCGACATCTAGACCCTGGATTCTACGTACGCTTATCCACATAACTCGTGTAACACACCGGACGGTAGATCCTGATCCTGCCGTAATGCCTTTTGCATGCATACGGTATCTGTCACACGAGACCATGCGCGGTAGGTGCGGGTAGGGCTTCGCGCGGGTGTCAAAAAAACCAGGGGACAAGGGCGATAGGGACCAGGCATGCTTGTGTAGTGACAGCGATCACAATAGTTAGTAAGGGGATCGTTTGCGCAGACTGGGTTTAGTCTTGTAGAGATGCAGAGGTGATGTGGGCTTTTCTCACGTGCAGATGCGAGTATGACTGGAATGGTGAGGTGGATACTGGGTCTTGGTGGGGGAGGGGGATGTGTGCGGTGAACGGTGGGAGATTTGACAATGGGAACGCGATATGCGTGCGTATGTTTAGGTGGATACGTGTGCTGAGGGGACTTGACAGTAAGCGATTGGTTGGAAGAAGGTGTTGTTCGCTTGTATGTTGTAGATTGAGCGTAAGCCTGGTGATTACTGTTTGCGTATGAAGGTGATGCAAATGATAGCAGTGAATAGTCATGGTTTTGGGTTGCTGTTTTGCACCAAGAAGTATGAATGGTCGTAGAGCAGTGTGATCTTTGTTCTTTATTTTGTGTTTTGGCTGTACGGTTGGAGCCGCGATTTTCTTGACTATCATCGCATTTCTTGGAGTACACTTCTACAAAACAGCACTTTTTTCCAATTGATAAACTGGTGCTTCAATGCTGTAAATTGAAGTTAGTATCGACTCGTTCATGTAGATGAGGTTCACATGATTGCACTTACATCGACATCATCCCAACCACGACCCTTTACGTTTGCTAACTCGTCCATCGACATGACATGACCGGTTGTGACTGTGAGTCCCATGTTAGCAATGCACAAGGGTATGAGAGTGTATAAAGACTTACAGTAACCAGCTTGGATCTTGGCATCGATCTCAACGCGGCTATCCGCCGGAATCATGTCATCGGGAATAGGCACACGCTCATGGATTGGAATACCTTGCTCGACAATAGCATCGTGCTTCATGTTGGACATGCTGAGCATCCTGTCAATCTTGGTGATACCAAGCCAGTGCAGGATATCAGGCATCAGAGCCTGGAAACGCATGTCCTTGACACCCGCGATGTTCTCAGTGCGCTTGAAGTACTCGCTGGCACGATCCTCGCCTCGCTTCCTAGCATTGTAGACAAGATATTTGGTGACCTCTCCAAGAGCACGACCCTCCTTGCGGAAGTAGATGACGACACCGCTGCCACCCTTCTGGGCCTCCTTGACTGCTTCTTCAATACCGAAAGTGAGGTAAGGACGGCATGTGCAGATGTCAGATCCGAATACGTCACTTCCATTGCATTCGTCGTGGATGCGGAGAGCGAGCTTTGCGCTGGGATCGGACATCTTTGCTGGGTCACCAAAGATGTAGACAGTCATACCGCCAATGGGAGGAAGGAAGAGCTTGATGTCGTGACGGGTGATGAGCTCAGGATAAGAGCCACCAGTCTCTTCGAAAAGTGTCCGGCGAAGAGTTCCCTCATCTTTTGGGTCCATTAGTCAGGGTAGAAAAGACTCCGCAATGATACGACTTACCAATATTGAAGCGCTCAGCAACACCAGGCAAATACCATACAGGCTCAACTGCAACCTTGGTGACGGCAACTTCACCTGTCTCGTTCATGCAAATCTTACCGTCGGGAACAAGTCTACCTTTTCGTACGCTCTCCTCAAGTTCTGGCACCTTCATGTGCGCTCTGGTAATGGCAATCGTAGGTCTTATCTCCACATCATCCTTGTCCATGGTTTCCTTGTACAGCCATGGTGCAAGATGGCCGTATGGATCCATGGCCACGATCTTCTTTGGATCACTCCATTGCGGGAAAGGACCGATCTTTGCAGCAGGCTCGGTGTTAGTGAAGTCTGGCTTGTGAGTGATGTCAAGGTTCTTGCTTGCTACGGCCAGAGCGTTGTAAATGGAGTACGAGCCACCATGAGCACCGATAGCTGAGATACGTTAGCGATAAGCCAATTTTTGACGCAATTCTTCTTTACATACCGTTGCGTCTTCGGATAGTGTTCGCATGTCTTGAAACAACGACAGGGCCACGAACAGCAGGGTCCTTGGCACCCCATTGCATGGGCAACGGGTCGACACCAGCTTGACCAGGATATGAAGTCAAGATGATCTTTGAAATCTTGGATACACTCGTGCGACGTGGTTGAGCATCAGCATCTGAAGGTGGCTGCTCATACTGCTCGCTAACGGCTTCTACAGACTTGGACTTTTCTGGTTCGACACCATTGGCCTTCTCGCCGTCTAGCTTTCCACTAGCAGCTGCATCTGCTGCCTCATCCTTGATTTGCTTGATGCCTGCCAGCATGTTCACACGGCCGTTGATTTTGTCAACTGAAGCTGCCAGTACGGAGTTCTCCGATCGAAGGGCCTTGAGCCCTTCGAGGATCTCCTTAAGGACAGCATCGCTGGTAGTGCTCTCAGAAGACATGTTTGCTATTGTTAGTCTTGATACAAAGCAACGCAAGCTCTCGGGTCTTGAGGAAAATAGCAATTGAGATTGCCGGGTTCGTGTTGGGACGTGAAACAAAGACCGGTGAGTGCCGATGGTGGGACAAACACACGATGATGTGGACGTAGGTAGCAAGGAGGAGAGGCACAAACGCAACTTTGAACAGATGTCAAAGGGGATCAGGAAGATCCAGAGAAGAGAGGAGAAGAAAGGAAGAGAAAGAGCAATGTGGTCAGATATTAGGAGCTCGCCGGCGGTGCCAGCACCACAGGGACAGCTGACTATACACGTGCATGAGGCTCGGAGAGAGCGCTGATAGGAGCGGGGACGCTTATCGGCTATCGACGTATGCGGCAGCTGCAAGGGAAGCGACAGGGATCTTGGCGGTCGGAACCACGCGAGACTCGAGACGCATTCACCCCAAACTCGCGATTTCGCGTCACTGCACACGACCAGAGCGCGACAGTCATCGAATCCACGCCTTGATATCCACACCGCAGTCGCTAGACAATAGCCACGTATTCACACACCTTCTACATTCGGCGACTCGAGAGACGACGAGAAAATGGCATGTCTTCTCCGGCTTCACCTATCGCATTCGCAAACTAATGGCAATGACAGGGCAAGCGCAAATCCTCCAGCAAGCCTCAAGGCCCCAAGAAGGCACGCCATACCCCATGCCTCTAGAGGTTCCGCTGACTAACACCCTTGCAGAAGGAGAAACTCCCAACCACGTTCCAATGCCTCTTCTGCAACCACGAAAAGTCCGTCAGCGTCTCCATCGAAAAGAAGTCCGGTGTCGGCAACCTGCAGTGCAAGGTCTGCGGCCAGACTTTCCAGACAAACATCAACTACCTCAGTGCGCCCGTCGACGTGTATGCCGACTGGATTGATGCCTGTGACGCGGTTGCGAAGCAGGCAGCCAAGGGCAATGTCGATACCGCGCGGAGTACGAATCGCATGGGCCGAATGCCGACGGCGCACAACCAAGAAGAAGATGATGGCGACGGCGGCTTCATCGAGCACGACGAGCCTGATGCCGAGGGAGAGTATGCCGACTAAGTCGCCTGTCGGCAGGAGCGAAGGAGCAGCAGGACATGAAGGCCTAGGGCCTTGTATAACACATGGGAACATGGGAAAGGGCCACGGCTTGCACGGCGTTTAGGATACCAAAAAGATCCACAGATTCATAATGGCGTTTCATCATTGTCAGCATCAGGCTGAGACGTGTTCATGGTTAGCTGAGCAACATCTATAGAAATTTGTAATGAAGCTTGCACATCAGAGACTCCCAAATTGTTCAAAATCATGCATCTTCGTCTTAACAACCTTATGCTACCATGCTCAAGCGAAACCAAGCCGCTCTACGCCCAACAGATGCGCTTGATGAATCGGACATGTTGACTACTCTTACATTGTGTAGAATCGGTCCCCGAAGTCGCCCAGCCCAGGGACGATATAGCTGGACATATTGTCAGTAACGGATACTCAGATTGGTCAAGGGCAGCTTACTTCTTCTCGTCCAAACCCGCATCAACAAATGCGGTAACTACCCTCACCTTGGGAAACTTATCCGCAAGGTTCTGCGCGCCTTCTGGACTGGCAATGAGGTTGAGGAAGAGGATATGCTCCTCTGGTACGCCCCGCGACTTGAGCACATCAATAGCCATAAGTGCTGAACCACCAGTGGCCAGCATGGGATCCAGCAACAAGACCCACCTATCGCTGATGTCCTCGGGTAGCTTGTCGTAGTACAGTTTCGGCTTGCTGGTCTCCTCATCCCTCTGGATCAAGATCTTTCCGATGCGTACACTTCTACAACAGTCCCTCAATCCTTGCTCCATGGACTCTCCCGCACGCATGATCGAGACACCACAGATCTTGCCTTCGAACTTGACACCAGAGTAGGTGCGGCCTACAGGGGTAGTGATCTCCTGCGACTCTGTTGGCAGGTGGTTGAGGCCTTCCTCCACAAGCAGACGGATAATGCGGTTGCTGTAGAAGATGAAGTCTGCGCGGCCTGTGTTGCGATCTCGTATCATGCTTTGATCTTGTTAGTCAATCACCCTTTTATGGTAGTGACCATGGTTCATGGGGCTCTTACGTGAGCAATGCTATCAACTGAGGGGACTGGGGTAGAATATGGACATTCTTCTGTTTGAGAGGAGTTGAGACGGTAGCTGTCGGCTTCAGGGCTGCGGGACGATATTCAGGTCCCAAGCATTCTGAGGGAGGTTGAGAATCGGAAGACATGTTTTAGCTAAGAGGCTGATTACAGTCAGCTGGTCAGTCATTCGAATTTTTGCCATGTTCAAATCCAAAGACATGTCACAAAAATCTAGGGACAGGGTTTGCACGGAATTTGCCATGAAAACTGATGTGTGCTGAAAAGGGCTCACCTGAGGTTGAGTATGGGACTAAAGATTTGTGGTGTTGGAAGGTAATTTGATATTGGTGGGGTAGCGAGAATGGGGTCGGTTCAAGAGTAAAACCAAACGATAGAAGGGACTTTTATTAACAGATATGACCTCTAGATAAGAGGCAAGAAAGAGGAGCTGAAGCGTAGGTGGAGTAACAGTCTAGGCTCGTGACCGTCGGCGAAGTCCTTCACTCTGTTTGGGAAGGAGGAACCCTTGCCCCGCTGTTTAGCGTGCCTTGCGTTCGGGTCCCTGCTTCGATCACCAGCCACCATGCAAACCTCCGCTTTGAGCGTTTGACCGTGATGGTGATGATGTCGTTGCAATGAGGTGAGGTTTGCGGTGAATCAACGCGTCGGCCCGTGCAATGTGAGCGTCAATGGTGATTGCCGAGACATCATCCACGGTTCACCCAGGTACCGCTACCTGTGAGATGCGCGTCTAAGTAACCTTGTGCAGCGTCGCCACAACACATCTTCTCACAAACATGGCCACGACCATGTTCGCCAATTTCACCTCTAGCGACCGTCGCAAGAGGGTTTATGGCAAAGCGTCGCGTCACTCCACCCTCCCGCCACCTCTACCCGATTCCAACGACGATGCGCCTCCACCGCCAGAGCGACCGCGGAAACATACGGCAGTTCCAAACGGCTCGCTGAACAAAGCTGGAAGCGAATTGAATCATGGATCTGGTTCCGAAATTGCGCACGCAAAGACCGACGAAGTCGACATCTTCGACGTGCCCTCTGAAGACGAGTTCTTGTCGCGTCCGAAGCCTACGAAGAAAATAATACCGAAGCGTCGCATACCCGAAGTGGACTTGGAAGCTACGGCTTCCTCCAAAGATGATTCTCTCAAAGAATCCGAGAAGCCAGCGAGAGCCGCACAGCCGTTGCGCACGCCCGATGACGCGAAGCCTATCGCCGTGAAGAAGAAGAAGAAGAAGCTCACTACGCCCGCGCATATTCCGAAACCCGTACAGGCGTCGCTGCCTCCATCCTCGAATCCGGCCGTTCCTCGAACAATACGCGGAAAGACGCCTCAGTCTGTACAAGCACCGAAACAGACCACACAAGACCACAGTTTATCATACAGGCCAGTGGTCAAGGCGAAAGCACCTTCAGAGGCAACGACGGTTGCGTCATCACAGGTCAAGGTTCAGAAGACTGCAAGGACAGCACCGGCACTACCCGCGAAAAAGGCGTCAGAGAAGGCGCCAGCCAAACCAGTAGACGATCTGGCCGTGTTCGACGTGCCAATGTCGGACGAAGAGGCACCACCGACGGTCAAGAAGATCTCACGCCAAGCTCAATCGAGAGGACCAAAAGAGGCTGCCAAAAAGTCCAAAACAACTTCTGAAGCACCTCACAAGGATACGGCCGAGTCGGACGATTCCAACGCCTCCAAGAAGCGCAAGCGTCAAGGGTCTGCTTCTTCCACTGCCACCATAAATCGACCAACAGCGCATCAGAAGCCTGAACAGTCGGTGCCTCAACGAAGTCGGAAGTATCAAAAGAACGAAGACGGCGCTTCACCAGGATATGGGTCATCGAACCAGCGCATCACAGGCTCGACTCAGAAAGCGCAGCCACCGGCGCCAACAATCAACAAACCGACAAAGACAAGACAGCGTACTGTACCTGTGTTAGCATCGCGAACGATTATCAAGGGTCAATCCTCTCCGGCTATGCTCAACGGCATGATTCCCGGCCGCCAATCATCGAAGCCATCTCCTGTTAAGGAAGTCTTCGAAGTTGCAGAGTTAGAAGATGAGACTATGTATGACATACCAGGTCCTTTGACTACGCCTGTTCGTCAGTCGAAAGCTTCGATGCCAGGCTCGATAACACCACGACAAAAGGACCTTTTTGGTGGTTTGCTAAGCGACTCGTCATCTTCGACTACGCCCATGCCAAACTTCTCCAATTTACAGTTGACGGATCGCAAGCCAAGATCACTTATCGGCAGCTTAGCTAGGTCAAAATCTGATGTCACACATAGTGCCAAGGCTCGTAAGACTAGACTCATCGACACCCTCAAACCATCAGAGCCCAGCTCAGATGGCGATGAAGAAGGTAGCAGCCAGGTTGGAGATGACTCGGAAGTAAGCTCAAATCATTCTTGGACTGCGAGGAAACCTTTGCAGAATTCTGGAGAAGCCCGTCTCTCAAGCACGCATCCCGACAACATGGATGTGGACAATCCGGGTAAGGTTGACTCTCAGACATCACAAAACACATCTGGATTCGGTGTGCGCCCAAAACTTACTTACGCCATGGCACGGTCATATTTGAGGGAAGACAACCCGGAAGATGATTTACTTATATCGATGGATTTGGACGACGACTTTGGGTCGCAGTCCCAAAGAGAGACTAGATCTGTATCTGAGAGTGACGCAGAGAACAGCCAAGCACAGGCTCAGCAGGTGCATGAGCTTAGGACTCGGGGTCGCAACGCGGTCCTCCATCATGAAGCGGAGATGATGATTGAAGAGACGTCGGCCACCACCAGTAAAAACATACGACGTAGTGCCATGATTGATCTATGCACCAAGATGGCGGACGAGAAGTTTTGCGATCAGCTTCTCGACTCAGCTCTGGCCCACCAGTTCTTCCAGAACATCTCTGTCAGCTGCGAGATCGTCTTCGACTTTGTCGCTGCTGTCGCAACCGTCTTCGTCTTGCGTACCAACCCTGCCTATTCTGTCCTGGGCCAGCTCTATGAGACTGGGAGTCTCGCCAACCTTATCAAACTTGCTGGAAACGGTGCAGACATCAAGGAGATTGCAAAAGATCGGAAGACAAATCTGTCAAAGATCGCGAAAGAGTCGGTCCTTTCATTTCGCGCCTTGGTCCAGCAATCCTATATCTGGTCGCCCGCAGTAACAGAGAAGGTATCACCACAGCTAGTGGCGTTGAAAGCCATCGAATTGCTCATAATTGGGCTGCGGAAGGCTGGCAACGCCGATATGCTTCTCAACCAAACAATGATATCTCAGATTGTTGAGATTGCCTCAGCTTCGAACAATCGACCGGAGTCGAACGATGCAGCGCCAGAAGACGATGCGACACTGGAGATGGTGCTTTCGATACTGGAGTCTACCTCAGCTACCAGACAAATACAAGCTACTTGGTCAACTGGCGTGCTTCAACAGATTGCGAAGTTCATGCCTAGATTCTTTCAGCCTGATGCTGCAGCATCGACTATGCTTGCCGTTAAGCTCTGCATGAATCTGACCAACAATAAACCAAAAGCTTGCCAGCCATTCTCAACGAAGGCCTTTGTCCAGCCACTCATGCAATCCATTGTTGAAAAGTTTCGTTCAATCAACACAGATTTGGCACCAGAGGAGCGAACGGAGATCTTGGATAGTCTGATTTTGAGCTTGGGTGCCGCCATCAATCTTGCAGAGTTGAGTGATCAGATGAGGCTGAACGTCGCTAATGAGATTGACACATTGGTCGAAATCTTCTTGGACGGACTGAAGCGTGCTTCTCAGGTATGTTCTTCTTGCACGGTGATGGTTCAGCGATGCTAACTACTTCACAGGCTGCTTCTGTGGAAGAATCTCACTCTGGTGTGGCCACTGGGTATCTTGGTGTCCTTATCGGTAACCTGAGTCTCAACGACATCATAAGGACAAAAGTCCGGACACTGCTACCGAACAAGCAACTCGATACGCTGGTTGATAGCATCAAAGACTTTGTTCATGTGCATCAGCACGTTGATCAGAAGGAAGACTTCGATGGAGCAGAGGGTCAAGAGGCCTTGCAAACCTATACCGCGCGCCTCATGCTTGTTGTGGAAAAGCTGCAGAATACGGGTGTTTGATAATCTTGCGGATTGATGGAAGCTTGACTTTAGGGTGCAGGCTTGGGCATTGGTTCAACATTGACCCATGTACCCCATCTCTACTTGAATTATTCTCAGAGTGTTTGCCGTCAGGCGAAGACTTGTGCCCTTCGTCATGGCGGGCTTCTTACTGGTTTGGTCTCTGGCGACTATGGCATGATACCCTGGATTACGATATGCAATCATCACTGGGACCGATTCACTTGTATTGTCTTGAAGATCACGATACCCTAGCACTTTGAAGAAAAGATGGACAGTACGGTCGTGCACTGAGGCTTTGTAGGCTTGGGAAGTTCCGGCAGCGATTGCAATGACGGTATATGAAATGACACTAATCGAGATACATATCGTCTATCCGTCACTGTTCTACGCTCATATTCCATCGCGTAGGCAGTAAAGGCTAAATGAAGGCTTGTAACCACGCACGCACCACGTTCGTAAGGCTGCACCCGTCCCAGAAAGCCGGTTTCAAGTGACGCAACTGGCGGTAAGTGGAGGGTCTTTGCCGTCGGGACAATTTACGAGATTTCTTCTATAGAAGTTCCATGCAGCGGCTGTGTAATATCCAGCGCAAGCAACTTTTTACCATTTTGGCAGAAACCCGCATGTGATTGTCCCGCCTTGAGTCAAGAACGCCCAACATCATTTCGGTTAAGTTGTATTCTCGGGGCGTCGGGAAGGGCAGCAAGAGTTTCTGACAATTCGGACGTTCTTGTCGCTTTAAGTGGTTGTTGGTGAATTGTTTTGTATGCGGGTGATGTGCTAGACAGCTTCGCGCTAAACTCGAGACGATTGGCAGTACGTAAAGCAATGCTTCGAGAAGCTCTGGATTCGCCGGCTTCGATGTGCACTGTTCGGGTTGGATGGCTAGAACTCGGGAACCCAATACCACTCGTTCGGTGCCATGCCCAAACCGATATATCAAAGTTGCCCAACTTTGATATGCAGGTGCTATATCGAGAGATGAGCCGGCAGACATGACGACATCAACACGCGGTCGGGGACTTTTTTTTTATGAGCCACGTCCACTCTCTACCCACGACTCTTGCCGAAGCCAGTATCTCGATCTTCTTAACAGCAGCTACAGCGCTTAGGCCAGTGACCCAGCTTGTTCGTCCCACACGTGCATCCATCACCTGCAGCTAGACGGCGTCATTCCGGGCTGGGAGCTAGCTCGTACAGGCAATTGGCAGGTCCGGACGACCAAACGCAACCTAGGCAGCTACGTCTCAGCGGTCAACTGAGACAACCAAACTTCAAACCTGGCGAGTCGTTCAGCTTCCTCACGACCTCCTACCAAACCCAGCAACAGCAACAGCAACAGCAAGAAAATGGCACCCCCACCAAAGCAGAGAAAAGTGGCCATTGTTGGCAGCAGAGCCGTCGGTATGTGATTGTTGAGTGCAGCTTGCGCAAACTTGCCTTCACATGCAAGTAGCAGCAAACAACATGCTGACCCAACAATCGACAGGCAAGTCGAGTATGACGGTGCAATTTGTCGATGGGCACTTTGTCGACAGCTACTACCCGACTATCGAGAATACTTTTAGCAAGATGATCAAGTACAAGAACCAGGACTATGCGACTGAGATTATCGATACGGCTGGCCAGGTACATGAGGTTTTCTTTTCCCCCGCGTCGCGAAGCAACGCCCAGGTCCACGCCCCACCTTCGCCCTGCTTCACGCGCGTCCCCCAGCTGTGCACGCCTCGCTATATACCTCAACTCGACGGTTAAAGCTCTTTTGAGGAACCCGCTGACTCAGGTATTGCTCTCCAGGATGAATACAGTATACTCAACTCGAAGCACTTTATTGGCATTCATGGATACATGATTGTCTACTCGGTCGCTTCCAAGCAAAGCTTCGAGATGGCGCGCATCATTCGCGATAAGATCTTGAATCACCTGGTAAGTAGACATGTGACTCTCTCAGCGCCACTGCCTAACCAAGCTTCCTACTAGGCTGTCGAGTGGGTTCCCCTCGTTATTGTAGGCAACAAGTCTGATCTGCGCCCCGAACAACGCCAAGTTACGCCCGAAGACGGTCGCGCCCTCGCCGCAGAGTTCAAATGTGCCTGGACCGAAGCCAGCGCGCGCTACAACGAGAACGTACAAAAGGCCTTTGAGCTCATAATTGCCGAGGTGGAGCGGTCTCAGAATCCTGGTGAGCCCGCTGGCGGCAGCAAGTGTACGGTCATGTAATTGCAAGATTCTTGACTGATATGAGTGCTCCTACCAAGGCGTCAGCGTGGACAAGTACCCAGCCCTCCAACAGGAGCGCGAGGACAAGGAGAAGAAGCGGTGGAACAGCACACACTTCTTGAAGCATCCGTTTGATCATCTGGTCAATATGCTTAAGAAGACGTCCACGGGCGGGTAGGAGGAGGTGTACTTTCATCTGTTTTGGTGTAGATGGCATAGACAGTGGCTGGTTTTTTGCGAACAACATCTCATTAACGGGTTGTGGTTCTCGCCTATCCATGCGGAAGGCATTAGTATGTACTGGCGTAATGGTGTAAGCGGCGGTGTAACGGCGTCATATCTGGTATTCTGGGGTTCAATTACGATGTTTCACGGCTGTAGTACTATGTACCACCTTACGTTACTTTCAACAATAGACGACATACGTTGGTGTACGACTTTTTGGTGCGTACATGACCGCTCGTAGACATATTCGTGTAGACCCTGCATTCTCGACTGGCAAAAGCTGCTCCACATTGGTTTCCCTGGCTTGGATGCACCGACCACCACCCACCATCCTACCCACAGACCTTGATTAGGAAGCTCTGAAGCTTTGACGGAAAAGCCACTGATTTCCACGGCAATTGTGTGCAGTCTGTGCAGCCTACTGTATTTGGTAGTTTGCGCTTTGATGCTCCCAAATGCTGCAATATGTGTTTTGGCTCTTCTTAGTCTTCACGAAGTTGAGATTCGGTGCCATACCATCTCAAACACATAGATCTACCTGATACCCTCGTCCCCACATTACTTACCTTTCTCACCCAAAGAGGCAAGTTTTCAGTACATCTGTCGAGTACAGTACTTCCAATTCCCGTGGAGCCCGGCCAAAGTTGTAAGCGCCAAGCCTCGTCCCTTTTCGATCTAGTGCGGGCCTCTGAATCTAATCCCTGTCGGTGTTTGAGTGCGGTGCGGGACACTGATGAGTCCCGCGTTTTGAACATCTTCTCGACACGAGGCTACACAACCACACGCGATCAATTCTGCCCAACTTATACTCGCTGAGAAACAGGGACGATGCTCGACATGTATGTTGCTTTTTATTCTACAGGCAAAGAATGTTGGTTACCTGGACGCGCGCTGGATTTTGGGTTGGAGGGGCTGCACTTGGAAGTGGTAGACATGGAGAGCGCAGAGCGGGATCAGGGGAGGTGGCAGGGTGACAAAGAATAATAGCTGACATGTGTGTCTATACAGAAACGACTTCATCAAGGAGCGCGGTGGCGACCCAGAAGTAAGTGTTCCTCAACTCCGTTTCGCGCGACCTTCAATCTTGTGCACATGTTAATCTTACGAACAGAAAATCCGCGAGTCCCAGAGGAAGCGATGCGCCCCCGTAGAAATTGTCGACGAGATCATCGCCGACTTTGAAGACCACCGTCGCACACAATACGATGCCACTCAGTTCGGCTCCAAGATAAACGCGGTCCAGAAGAACATTGGTGCTAAGAAGAAGGCCAAGGAAGACGCTTCAGAGTTACTCGAGGAGAAGAAGAAATTGGAAGCTGAGAAGAAGGAGAAGGAGACCGAGGCTGCGGAGAAATTGGCGAAGCTGCACGCAAAGGCGAAGACGGTCGGAAACTACGTGTACAAGGACGTCCCGGTTAGCGATAACGAGGACAACAACGCGGTTCAGAAGACGTGGGCCCCCGAAGGAAGGAAGGCCGAGTTTAAGCAAGATGGCATCCCACACCACGGCGTACTTGCGCGGTTGAATGGATATGACCCGGAGAGGGGTACCAAAATTGTTGGTCACAGAGGATACTGTCTGACTGGATACGGTGTCTTCCTCAACCAAGCGCTGATCAATTACGGCCTGGAATTTCTGGTATGTATGCAGAGGGCCAAGTTCGAGGAGCACTTTACTGACTTGATAATCCCATAGTTCAGCAAAGGATTCACACCCAACCAACCGCCCTTCTTCATGCTCCGCGATCAGATGGCCAAGACAGCGCAACTTTCTGACTTCGACGAGGAGCTCTACAAGGTCACCGAGAGCAAAGACAAGCCTGAGACCGACAAGTACCTCATTGCCACTTCAGAACAACCCATCTCCGCTCTTCACTCAGAGGAGTGGCTACACGACAAAGAGCTGCCCATCAAGTACGCCGGCTACTCAACAAACTTCCGAAAAGAAGCCGGCTCGCACGGCAAAGACGCATGGGGAATCTTCCGGATACACCAGTTCGAAAAGGTTGAACAATTCCTCCTCACAAACCCCGAGAAGTCATGGGAAGCGTTCGACGAGATGTTGGCCAACTCGGAAGAGTTCTACCAGAGTCTGGGTCTGCCTTACCAGGTCGTTGCTATTGTCTCGGGTGCATTGAACAATGCTGCGAGCATGAAGCGCGATCTAGAGGCTTGGTTTCCCGTTACCGGCGGTGGAGAGTACAAGGAACTTGTCTCCATCTCCAACTGCACTGACTACCAGACTCGCGAGCTGGAGATTAGGCATGGAATTAAGAAGTTGAACGCTACCCGTAAAGAGTACGTTCACGCACTCAACGGCACTCGTAAGTTCATTTCTGTTGCTCTAGCCTTCCCATGGTTTGAATGGAAATTCATGAAAGCTAACACATTTGTGTACTTAGTTTGCGCAACCGAACGAACACTCTGCTGTATCCTCGAGAACTACCAGACACCTGAAGGCTTTGTTGTCCCCGAGGTCCTGAGGAAGTACATTCCTGGTCAGCCTGACTTCTTGCCATATGTCAAGGAGTGGAAGGCACCCAAGGAGCTCCCTGACCGGACAAAGTAGGCGTCCGTCGTGTCAGGTTTGGAGTGCGAGGATGGACATGCAAAGAGGATATCACTGGGATACTTGTAAAAGGAGAAACTAGATTCACACTGGGCTATGATCCTGGTGGACTAGTGTGTTGATTCACGAGCGATGAATATGGAAGTAAGCTTTTTCACGCGGTCATGCAGTCCAAAGTTGTGTAATCATGATCTGCGCGTTGCTTAATGGCTGCGTGTCAACAAGAGATCTCACTGGACCCCTTCCTCCTCAACCAACCTGTTCTCCCAACTCCCCAACCATCTCCACCCCCTACAAACCTGATCCAACTCCCTCAATGCCGCATTCACCTCCCCTTGCCCATCCTCCGTCTTCCTCCCTTTGAACTCCACAAAGAAGACATAATGCCAGTTTCTCACGCCACTCGGTCGTGTATTTATACTCGTCAGGTTGATTCCATGAGACGAGAAAACCGTGAGACAATTTGCCAATGCACCCGGGTTGGAGTGCTCAATCGTAAATGTGATGAGAGATTTCCAATTATTTCTGTTCGAACTCGTCTTGGCAGTTGGACTGGTTGATGTCGTCTTGTCGTCCTTTTTGCGAATGACAAAGAACCTTGTACTATTCCCCTTCTCGTCGTTGATCTCTTTAGCCAACACGTTCAGGCCAAACAGCTCCGCAGCGATGAAACTAGACAACGCAGCAGACTCGCCACTCTTGTCTTTACTCGCAATTTCTGCTGCTTTGCTCGTAGAACTCACGTCATGTCGTTCAGCCGTCTTAAGGTAACGCGTGAGGAAGTTTTTACACTGACCCCAGGCCTGGGGGTGTGAGTAGAGTTTTTTAATCTTGGAGTAATCCGGGGTAGTGGGGTTCGATGAGTAACCCAACAAACAGTGTTTGACATGCACATAAGCTTCGCCGCAGACGAGGATATCGGGATATTTGTTGTTGAGGTCGGCAAAGAGGTCGAGGGTAAAGACTACGCTACCATTGCTGCTATTTTCAAAGGGTACGACGCCCCTGTATGCGGCCCCGGATTGGACGGCTGAGAAGACGTCTTCGATTGTGATTTCAGGTGTGAGGGAAACTTTGTTTGTTGACGAGGGGAAGGCGTCTAGGGCTGCCTATGGAGCTGTTAGATGTATATGGTGTGCGCGGTGTGCGTTGAGCGATTGATTTGATTCTACGGAAGAAAAGAACAAATTATGATCTTGTTTTGAAGGGAAAAGCCAGGTGTAGACATCGATCATAGTACGTTGATGAAGATGCGGCGAGTCATGCCTGGATGGGAACACAGAACAGTAACGGGAAATCTCAATCATGGCTTTTGTAAGTCTGTAGAGAAACTCACTTGATGTGTATAGCTGCCCTCCGGACCTAAGAATGCCACGGTTGGCTTCTGTTCTTCTACCATGTCTGGTCGTCGCTTTTGGAATGTTGAAGGTAACTAGATAAACGAATTAATTGAACGGGTAGTTCATTAAATCTCGGAATGACGTCGGAACCCGGTATCGGCGCTATACTAGCAAAAGCAAAGGCTAACTTGTAACTTGTACACCATGGGGCGTGTTACGCCCTACTGTAAGTATCGAGGCTCTGGACCTTGTGCATGTGGCGAATCATGTGCACAATACAAAGCATCGAACGTATCTTCATACTAATCAAGTGATTTATAAAACAATTTTTCATTCAGCTGGAGTTGAGCGAGCGACGAGCTGACGCATTTCTGAGCGAACAATCTGCCTATCCTTCTTCCGTCAAGGACTACTTTTCAAGAGGTTCGCAATCGACAATTGACGATAGCCATCCTTCGGGATCCCTATGCTTTCTAGTCCTTATTGTAGCTAAGATAGAGCTGTTCGGACCGAGGTTTGGAGAGGTCAAGCCTGTATGAGGCTGCTGCCTCTCCGTGCAAGCGAGAGCGGGTCGTGGTGAGAATGGTGTTGGTCGACCTTGACAGAATTAGTGAAAGTTGTTGTTGCTGGAAATATCCTACGTACATTGCAAACCCTCCGTAGGCACTCCCATCTTACAATCTGGAAAGGCGAAGCGTCTTTGCTTCGACTGCTCCGGCCTTGATCTTGGACACGTCATTTTGACTTATCACGCGGGTAGCGGACGTTCCGTCACTCGAAAGGAGTGGGGACGCTACCTCGCAGTCAGCGAGGGCGCACAACCGTCAATCATCGTAGAATTCGTCTTCATCGTCGTCGAAGTCGGCGAGTTGCTCGAAGTTGAGGGCGTAGCGGAGGATGGCGCCGATGCCACCGAAGCCCTTGACGAACTGGTTACCCTCGGAAGAACGGTCGGAAACAAATTCAAGGTTGGCACCAAAGTCACGGTACTTCTCGGCGAGCCACTCAAGCATGGAGCCTTGGTCGATGACTTCCATCTCCTGGCCGGTTTCCTTGTCCATGAAGATGCTTCGGTCTTCTTCTTGCAATTTGGTGGTGTGAAGAATGATCTCAGAACCCTCGGAGCTCTTGAGAACCCAGCGAGTAATCTCCAAGTTCTCGAAGACGATCAAAGTCTCAGCAGCTCCAGCCTCCAAAGCCTTGAGGGTGTCGTCGATACCGTAACAGACCTTGCCAGAGTCCTTGGAGATGTGGTCGAAGTACTCGTTGATGAGCTTCTTCTCCTGGATGAACTTGACATTGCTGAGGGTCTCACCAGCCAACTCTATAGCCTGGTTGAAACCGTTCTCGCCTCCATAAGATACGTCGACGACCTTGATGACCTTGGACTGCAGACGGTTGTCGAAAAGATCGGACTGGTTGAGGTCGTTCTTGAAATCGGCGGAACCAGCGAGGATGATGCCAGCTACGTTGACCTTGTCGGCGGTGATGAAGTTTTGTACCGCCAGTTCAGCGACCTTGCGGACGTAGTTGTGGCGCTTTTCTTCACGGAGACGAGCGAAACGCAGAGCGGATTGACCACCACGGCCGTGCTTCTTGGGAAGGTCGACGGAGAATCTACGCCTGTTAGTTTCGTGCATGCCGAGGTATCTTGGTCGTACTTACTTGTGGACAATCTCACGGGTGTTTCCTGACAGAGTGCCGAAGAGCGCACCGTTTCCGTCCATGATGATGAAACCGAACTTCTGGTCCGACTCGAGCAGCTCGCTCAGTGCCTCGGTGTGGAATTTGTTGTCGCAAAGGTATAGCGACGTGTTGATGGGCTTGAAGGGTTCGAAGTCGATGTTGATCTTGCGCTCCTTGCCTTCGGCGGTGATGATTTCACCACAGTAGACGACAAGGCCATTGGGTGGGACCTTGGAGTAGAGCTTGAGACGCTGCTGGGTGGAGGTAATAGCCGACAGGACGGAAAGACGGTTGACGCGCGACTTGATGTTGGAGGCAGTACCCTGGGAAAATTAGTTGTGGCCATGGCACAGCTGCGGGTGGAAAACGCACAAATTCTTCAGCCAACATCTTCGCAGCGCGGGAAACCTGGTCCTTGGGTGCTACATGTGGTCAGTCGTCGGCGCGTCGGCAGGCGAGCAGGCGTCACGTACGGATGATGAGCGAAATCATGGAGGTTCCATTTCCACGAGCGGCTTCAAGACGCTTGATCAGCTTCTTGACCTTCCAGATCTCAATGTTCTTTTCAGCCTCATTGGGCTGCTCGTTCTGCCCGGGCGCCATGGTCGCGGCGGTGATGTCGAGAGTTGAGAGTTTGGTGTTGGTGGGGTCGAGAGATTTTCTTGTTCAGCGAGGGGCAAGAACAAGCGACGTAGCTGCCGACTGGCGGCGGGAGGAAGGTGGAGAGCGTGCTATGCGGCGGCCTTTGCTGCTGCGCGCCTCCGCGTTTCGATGATGCTTGAGTGAAGAGACGGCCAAACAGGCTGGTGTGGATTTATTTGTCGATGACTGTGCAGCACTCCTCAGGCAGCACACTCGCCATGGCGCGCGAACAGGAGGCTGACACAGGCTCGCTTGCAGGGCCACTAAGCGGGCAACGGGCATGAAGCAGCTGCAATGGCCCGTTATCAGACTCGTGCCTTGGGTAGCTCCCCGGCTATGCGCAGCTATGACGGCAGACCTGCGGGGCCGCATGATATCCTCGTGATAGCCATCTTGCGCTTCTCCGTCTTTCTATGGGAGAAGTGCCATGCTCGGCGCTTCTTTATATAATCAGGACGGTCATGGATAGCGGCTATCATCCGCAATCCACAAGGCGCAATCTCGTCCCGACGATAACCAGCTATCGACTCAAGTAGCTCCCGCCTCCCTGCAGGGTTTGAATCAACGCATTTTATACTTCCCATCGCCTGTCCTTTGCGCCTTTTCTGTCTGCCGTGACTGTCGCTACTCACCATGGATAACAGAGGGAAGCAGCCATCCGCCTGGGATGCCTACGAGTCGGGGAACCGCCCATCCATGGATTCAGACACAGAGAGCCACATACAATGGGACGAGCTCTCGAGACGACCGAGTGGGGAGAGCAATGCCGGCACGGGCAGGTGGACCGGCACGGTTGGCGAACTGCGCAGGCGGAGGTGAGCTCGTGACGCGTTTCGCGAGTGAACGACAACTAACAAAAACAACCTCAGGTCTTCAGTAGGACAGCAAATCAGCGCATTGGGCGAAGTCGGAGGCGTCAACAGCATCAACAACTTTGCGCGATCGTGGCAGCGTGCAGCAGGCTTCTTTGAGATCACCCCCGTGCGACCCTCGTTCCGTCTCGAAGACGAAGACGGCGACGACACCCAAGAGTCCGACTTCACACGCAGCGGGCTTCCAACGCCAGTACCAGACCAACGGTCGGCCCTGCGACAGGCGCTGCAAGAAGGAGGACGCCGTGCATCCGATAATGCCATAACGGACGAGGAGAATGGCGCGACGGAGCGGACCCAGCTGTTGCCCAACACCGTCGAGCAGCGCTTGAGAGGAAGAGGGTCGAGCATATTTCAGATCGAGCCTTCGCTGTCCTCGCCTTTCGGGGCCAGCTACGGCACGGGATACGGCAGTCTGAGTTCGCGCGTCAACGAGTCGTCCATGCGCCATGCTGGCCGACTCTTCACAGAGCAGCAAATGAAGGGCGTTGCAGAGCCAGAACAAGAACGAGAGCCACTGCTGGTCAAGCAAGTCGAGGAAGACGGACATATCATCAACGTAGTCGTCGGTCAGTCTACCCTGCCACAGACGATATTCAACTCGGTCAACGTCTTGGTCGGTGTTGGACTGCTTACCTTGCCACTTGCGCTCAAGTACTCTGGATGGCTGATAGGCATGCTTTTTCTGGCGTGGTCCGCCATAGTCACTGGTTATACTGCCAAGCTGCTTGCCAAATGTCTCGATGTTGATGGTTCACTCATCACCTTCGCTGACCTTGCATATGTCTCCTTTGGAGCCAAAGCACGAGTGGCTACTAGTATTCTTTTCTCCCTAGAGCTACTTGCAGCATGCGTTGCATTGGTCGTGCTCTTCGCCGACAGCATGGATGCTCTTATTCCCGGTTGGGACGTTCTTCAGTGGAAGATCGTCTGTGGGTTGATCTTGATACCACTGAGCTTCCTGCCCCTGCGCTTCTTGTCATTCACATCCATCTTAGGTGTCATGTCTTGCTTCGGAAGTAAGTCAACCACTATACGCATACATCCACATCAGCTAATGCCGAATAGTCACACTCGCTATCTGGATCGATGGCCTTGCAAAGCCCGACGCTCCCGGCTCAATCCGTCAACCCATGACACAGTACCTGTTCCCGGACAATTGGCTTACCGTACCGCTCTCTATTGGCCTGCTCATGTCTCCTTGGGGTGGCCACTCTGTCTTCCCAAACATCTACCGTGACATGCGACACCCATACAAGTACAGGAAGGCAGTCAACGTAACCTACATCTTCACCTACATCATCGATGTCGGTATGGCCTGCGCAGG